>NC_083889.1:12500000-13125000 GCF_032452875.1 Bos javanicus | reverse complement strand
GAGGACCTCATGAAAGGTGGCCGATGCCCCCAGGATGCTTGAGAAGGAGGCCTATGGTCTTAGGACTTGGGGGGAGCTCCACAGGAAGAATGGTCTCTGAGCAGGTTCTTGAGAGATGAGGAGCATTTTAATATGTTGACATGGGATAGGCATTGTTGGTGAGGAAGCAGCAGGACGGTTAAGACCCAGGATGCATGAAGCTGCTTGGCACAGTTAGAGGAATAAGGCTCAGAGGTGGAGAGCATGGGGAGCTTCAGGGTGTGGAGAAAACAGGCCTGGGTCAGACTGCAGAGGAGTAAGCGTCTGCCAGGTGGAGCTAGTGGTAAAGAACCCACCTGCCAATGTAGGATACCTAAGAGATGAGGGTTTGATCCCAGGGTTGGGAAGATCCCCTGGAGGAGGGCATGGCAACCCACTCCAGTATTCTTGCCTGGAGAATCCCATGGACAGAGGAGTCTGGCAGGCTACACTCCATGGGCTCACAGAGTCGGACACAAATGAAGCAACCTGGCACAGCACAGCAGGCGTCTGTCTAAGGAGTGAGCTTTACCTGTCAAGTATCTCTGGGCTCTTGGGTCTTCCCAGGCTGCTGGTGGCACCAAGGGCACTCAGAAGCTGGCTCATGGAAGATCTTGGGTGTTCCTGGAAGGTAAGCACCCAGGAGCTCCCTAGAGTAGAAATGAGGTAGCTGACCAGGAGCTGCACGACAGGGTTGGAAGTGGATGAAAGTGAGAGCCGAGGTGGGGCCTGAGGGAGAGATCCAGGGTTCTAACTGAGCACACAGGGGCGGAGCCTTAGACACTGGCGGGATGCCCAGGCTGGGGGCCAGTGCAGAGGATGACTTGATGAACAGGGGCCCCATCACTGAGAGATCTGCAGGAACCAGGAACACTGCTAGGCTCTCAGAGGACGCCAGAAGGCCCCTCACAACCCAAGATGGTGAAGCTAGAGAAAGTGGAGGGGTTGGATGACTGGTTATTTACTTTAAAAATACAGTTTTAAACAGAAAGTTGCAAGCGGCTAAGTAAGCGTCTGTTGGATTGGCTGGTTTTACATTCCTGGCTCTTCAGAGTGGGGAGACTGATGAGGAAATTTAAGGAAAAAAAGTTGCCTTTTCTTTGCACATTTCTATTTAGTGTGTGGAGTGTGTGCGTACATGCTCAGCTGTGTCTGACTCTTTGTGACCTCATGCTCTGTAGCCCACCAGGCTCCTCCGTCCATGGGATTCTCCAGGCAAGAATACTGGAGTGGGTAGCCATTCTCTTCTCCAGGAGATCTTCCCGACCCGGGATCAAACCCAAGAATCCTGCATTGGCAGGTGGATTCTTTACCACTGAACCACCTGAGAAGCCCCTAATGTGGCTGCTGTTGCTGCTAAGTTGCTTCAGTTGTGTCTGACTCTTCATGACCCCATAGACTGCAGCCTACCAGGCTCCGCTGTCCATGGGATTTTCCAGGCAAGAGTACTGGAGTGGGGTGCCATTGCCTTCTCTGCCTAATGTGGTGATTCTGGCTAAATAAGGATGATGTTATTGTTGTTCAGTTGCTAAGTCGTGTCTGACTCTTTTCGACCTCATGGACTATAGCCAGGTTCCTCTGTCCTCCACTATCTTCCAGAGTTGGCTCAAATTTATGTCCATTGAGTTGGTGATGTTATCTAATCCTCTGCCACCCCTTTCTCCTTTTGCTGTCAGCTTTCCCCTGCATCAGCGTCTTTTCCAGTGAGTTGGCTCTTCATATTAAGTGGCCAAAGTACTAGAGTTTCAGCTTCAGCATCAGTCCTTCCAATAAATATTTGGGACTGATTTCCTTTAATATTTGATCACTGGTTTGATCTCCTTGCAGTCCAAGGGAGTTTCAAGAGTCTTGTTCAGCACCACAATTTAAAAGCATCAATTCTTCAGCGCTCATCCCTCTTTATGGTCCAACTCACCTTCGTACATGACTACTGGGAAAACCATAGCTTTGCCTATATGGAACTTTGTTGGAAAAATTGATGTCTCTGCTTTTTAATATTCTGTCTAGGTTAGTCATAGCTTTTCTTCCAAGGAGCAAGCGTCTTTTAATTTCGTGGCTGTAGTCACTGTCCCCAGTGATTTTGGAGCCCAAGAAAACAAAATCTGTCACTGCTTCCATTTTTTCCCCTTCTATTTGCCATGAACTGATGGGACCAGATGCCATGATCTTCGTGTTTTGAATGTTGAGTTTCAAGCCATCTTTTCACTCTCCTCTTTCACCCTCATCAAGAGGCTCTTTAGTTCCCCTTCACTTTCTGCCATTAGATGGTATCATCTTCATATCTGAGATTATTGATATTTCTCCTGGAAATCTTGATTCCAGCTTGTGATTCATCCAGCCCGGCATTTCTCATGATGTTCTCTGCATACAAATTAAATAAGCAGGGTGACAATAGACAGCCTTGTTGTACTCCTTTCCCAATTTTGAATGAGTCAGCTGTTCTATGTCTGGTTCTAACTCTTGCTTCTTGACCTGCATACTGGTTTCTCAGGAGACAGGTAAGGTGGTCTGGTACTCTCATCTCTTTAAGAATTCTCCACAGTTTGTTGTGATCCACACAGTCAGAGTGTAGTCAGTGAAGCAGAAGTAGATGTTTCTCTGGAACTCCCTTGCTTTCTCTATTATCCAATGAATGTTTGCAATTTGATCTCTGGTTCCTCGGCCTCTTCCAAACCCAGCTTGTTCATCTAGAAGTTCTCGGTTTATGTACTAAGCCTAGCTTGAAAGATTTTGAGCATTACCTTGCTAGCATGTGAAATGAGTACAATTGTATGGTAAAAGTTTAAATACCTGATGACAGAATACTCATTCAGATAAACTAACATATCTTCTTTTCCAAGAGATTCTCTGTGGTTCTTTATCAGTTCTTTATAATCTGCAGAACTTGCAGATTCTCTGCAAGTTCTTTATCAGTTCAGTTCAGTTGCTCAGTCATGTCCGACTCTTTGCGACCCCATGAATTGCAGCACACCAGTCCTCCCTGTCCATCACCAACTCCCGGAATTCACTCAGACTCACATCCATCGAGTCGGTGATGCCATCCAGCCATCTCATCCTCTGTCGTCCCCTTCTCCTCCTGCCCCCAATCCCTCCCAGCATCAGAGTCTTTTCCAATGAGTCAACTCTTCGCATGAGGTGGCCAAAGTACTGGAGTTTCAGCTTTAGTGTCATTCCTTCCAAAGAAATCCCAGGGCTGATCTCCTTCAGAATGGACTGGTTGGATCTCCTTGCAGTCCAAGGGACTCTCAAGAGTCTTCTCCAACACCACAGTTCAAAAGCATCAGTTCTTCCAAGTCCTTTATACTAATCTTTAATTTTTCGTTTTTGTTTCATTGATACCCTAAAAAAAGCACATTGTGGGTTACAGGGCAACCACCTTGCCACTGAGTGCTGCCAGGGGATTGCCATTCCTTTGTTTGATTTATGCTTCTGGTGGTGCTAACAGGTCTCTTACATTGACAGTATTTAAGTTTTAATGCAGCCATTCTCAAACCGGATACCGTCTGAAAATTCTTGGGTAATCCATGAATTCCCAAGATTGAGAAATACAAAGGTAGACATAAATAGAGGCGATGGGGACATGAAGGGTGGAGGAAGGAACTGCAGGGTTCCTGTGGCTGAGCATGGCCGTGTGGTGTGGGTGAACACTGCTCCGGGTGCTGCACACACAGAATCTCATTCAAGAGGCCCAGTCGTCCCCTCTGTATCCCTGAGGACACTAACATGAGTAGGCTGTCCAAGGTCATGTGGCTACAGTGTGGCTGAGCTGAAGATGGCCTGACCCTAAAGGCCAAGCTCTTTGCATTCTTCCAAGATAAAGCTAGAAGCTCCACACTAAACCACACTCCTTGGAGGGAGACCAGATTGCAGAACCGCAGAACAGGGGAAGAACCCGAGATGCAAAGGAAACCTCTTCTTTCACAAGGGGAAATTATAAAGGGGTGAGGAGATCCTTTTTCTAGCGGCATGCTGGCAATGGGTACTCAGATTTTCTCAGTCCCCCTTTGCTTCAGTCAGCCTGGTGGTCTGTCTTTATAGACCTTGGAATCCTGCCTGCTTTAATTCAGAGCAGCTTTTCTCCACCTCAGCCTCATCACCACCATCATCCAGGTTCTCTGCATGTTTTAAGGGAGGAAAGTCAACGTCTTCCAGGCTGGACAACCCCAGTCCTCACATTGCTTTCCCAGAGCTCGCCTTCCAACCATCAGGCCACTCGAGGTGGGGCGGTGGGAGCCTCTAGTCTCCTCCATCCTCTCCAAAGGAGGCCCACTAAAGGATTACTCTCAGAGGTCACACGTCAGACCTCTGAATATACCCGGGTGTCCTGGTGGCCCTCGTCAGCCCCAGTGATGAAAGATTCTGATCCTGACCTAAAAATCAGAATTTCGGCAGCTTGCTTTTAGGTATTATTTCAGTCGACTACAGAGGAAAGCCCCAAAAGGCTAACTAACCCTAGACACTCTTTACACAGCAAATGGCCATGGTTCTATGTGCAAATCCCTTGGCATACACAGTGATCCCGAAGTCGAGAAGAGCAGAAAGAGCCTGGGGCTGGCCGACTCCACCGATGTCCCGTTTCTTCTGCGGGCCTGGGAAAGCTCTGTCTCTGGTGCCTTCAGGTGGAGGTTTATCCTCTCCCGATGTATTGATGTTAACCCCAAACTAGATGTATTCACATGCTGTACTCTGGTGAATAAGGCATTTTTAAAAATAATCGGTGTGGTAAGAACAGTCATACCTACAAAAATATACGTCAAATCCTTGGTCAGCTTAACAGGGTGGAAATGGGAAGGTGGAACCTGGAATTTTATCAGATTTAATGCTGAAATACATCTGCCTGCCTTGAGGAGCACGCCTCCCAGTGCAAGGGTCTGAGTTGGGCCAGTGGAGCTGCACAGGGGGGCCTGGGCCTTGGGGACCAGTCTGGTGAAGGGGGTTATGGGAGCTCAACACCTGGATGTCAGCTGGAAGGCTCAATTTTAACTTTTATAGTTACAGGTCGGTTGTCCTGGTGTGATTCCCAAGCTGTTCTCTGAGTCCTTCGTATTATAAAATTGACTTAAAAATAAACAAGAAAAGTGCAAGTACTAGTCATCCAGTCGTGTCTGTCTCTGTGTGACCCCATGGACTGTAGCCCACCAGGCTCCTCTGTCCATGGGATTCTCCAGGCAAGAATACTGGAGTGGGTCATCTTTTCCTCCTCCAGGAGATTTTTCAGATGCAGGGATTGAACCCGGGCCTCCTGCATTACAGGCGGATTCTTTACCGTCTGAGGCACCAGGAAACCTCAATGAAATCTGGGACGCAGATCCCTCTTTCAGAGCCCAAATCCCTCTGATGGGTGGGCTGTGCCCCTGGTCTGTTTTCCCTCTGGAATCTCCTGTCTGGCAGAATTAACTACGCCATTTGTTGAAACAGCAGCCATTTCTGGAATTATGGCAATCTGTGCAAAATACCCAGAAAACCATTAGCCTGGACTTCTCAGGTCAGTATTTATATGAGGAATACGCATTTAAGTCACAGTTATTTTCATACTGACTACAGTTGGCCTGTCACTTTGTGGAAACATCTTTTAGGAAGGAAGCAGCATTAACAGTGAACTTCATCTTTTTTTTTCTCTCTCTCTGGACTCAGCATTGGAACTGGGTGTAGATTCAGTCACATGATCCTTGGATTTTGATAGTGATTCAGTACCTGGACTGTAGTGCCAGCATGAGGGTCAGAATCTTAGAAGGGGCACAAAGAGGCTCCTAAAGAATCATGTGCTGAACTTTAGGTCAGGGGCTGGGATAGTGGGGCTGAGGGCTGTTCCCGATCTCCTTCTTTTCATTGCCAACGACCTGCTACCTGCTGTGAGTGGGCTGGGTTCCAGTCCCTGCTGTAATGTTGTTACTTAGTCACTCATCATGTCTGACTCTTTGTGACCCCATAGACTATAGCCCTCCAGGCTCCTCTGTCCATGGGATTCTCCAGGCAAGAACACTGGAGTGGGTTGCCACGCCCTCCTCCAGGGGATCTTCCCGACCCAGGGATAGAACCTGTGTTTCCTGCATTGGCAGGCAGATTCTTTACCACTGAGCCACCTGGAAAGCAATCCCTACTCTAGAGAGAGCCCAACATTTCCCTCATGGGGTGAACACGCCTTTACTGCCACAGGAAGTAAAGGCTTTAACTGACAGGTAGTCCCACTATTTAATATCCGCCCAAAGTAGGGCCACAATTTAACTACAGCAAAACAAAAGTCATCATTTTGGGCCCATCCATCCTAAGTCCCTCAGTTGTGTCCAAGTCTTTGTGACCGTATGGACTGTAGCCCACCAGGCTCCTCTGTCCGTGGGATTCTACAGGCAAGAATACTGGAGTGGGTTGTCATTTCCTTAATATCCAACAGAGTCCTGGTTAAAAATGTAAAGCTCTGAGCACTTGTATTCATGCACATTTCTCTTCCCCACTGGGGAGAAAACTTAATAATTCATCAGGGCCTATGACACAAGAATGTTAAAGAAAAACTGTTATGTACAGTAAATATCTCATTGCTTTCTAGACTTGTTCTCTGCAGCCAGCTAGTCATGGAGGCACCCAGAAATTCTCACTAACAAGGGGAATCACTTGACAGGTCGTTGTCTAAGATTTTTCTTCTGTGCAGGGGGTATTTGATCATACATGCTCTCAACTGTTTCCAAGTTACGATCTGTACTTGCGGAGGCTGCCGTGGAGGTGGGAGTGAGAGGCATGAGGAACCAGCAGCCTTATCTCAGAGCAGCTCTTTAAGTTTTCATGTAAAGGAAGGTTCCATGCTAACAAGCTATGAAAATCAACGGTGAGGAATTGGGGTGGAGAAGGGGGACTCTCACCCTTTAGTCTGTGCATTGGAGGGAATTCAGAAAGAGTTTGAATTAGACTGAAGGCCTTGCTTGGGAGTGTTCTCTTAACACACCTCAGATGTAGGTGGATCCGACAGGTGGCTCACTGTTCGCAGGTGTGGGGGGTGTTGTCACTCCACAACCACCTTGCGTGGTCTTGCAAGACATCGCAGAGTGCCTCTCTTTGAATTCAGAGCTGTACAGCACTCATGGACCAGAGCCTGGGGGAGGCAGCCATCCACTCCTTGACAGATCTCACAACCCGATCCAGGAGCAGCTCGGACCGGTAGAGGTCAGGTTATTTTGGCCCCTCGTAGGCCCAAGCTGACTGGGCTGTCCCTAGAGTCATGTACTGGCGCACACTGAGTGGCACTGTGAGAAGCGGCCTCCAAAGTGTGTGTCATTTGAAGCAGTTCATGGAGGGGGCTGTGTTTATTCTGTGTTCTCTCCATGAGGAGGGATCTCAGCTCCAGGAGCAGCATCTTTTAAGGAATGGATTTATGATTCTAATATGGCTTCCATGACTCAGAAAACTGCTCATAGTTTCCTGCAGATATAAGTTTAATTATTCAATAATGATTTGATGACAACAATGATCTTACCTCATGCTGTGTGCGTGCTGTGCTTAGTTGCTAAGTCCTGTCTGACTCTTTTGCGACCCTTTGGACTATAGCCTGCCAGGCTCCTCTGGGATTTTTTAGGCAAAAATACTGGAGTGGGTTGACATGTTGTGACATTCCAACATGACACTTCCATGTTGGAATCTTCCCAACCCAGGGATCAAATCCGCATTTCTTGAGTCTCCTGCATTGCAGGCAGACTCTTTACCACTGAGCCACCAGAGAAGCACTTACCTCCCATTATCCCCAAAAGTAAAGTACAGATGGACTGAAGAGCTAAATGCAAAATTCAAATCTATAAAGTATTAGAAAAGAACAGGAAAACATTCTTAAAACCTTGGCGATTTAAAACTTTCTCAAACAAGACACAAAATTTAAAGGAAATGAAAATAACTGATAAGTTATTAGTAACAAAATGTTTTGCATGTAAAATATACTTAAAGTTAAGGTGAAAGTGATAGACCCGGGGAGAGTATTTTCAGTGTGTAGCCATCAAAGAAGTAAGATCTACAGTGTAATTCGAAAATAAATTACTAAAAATCAAGAAGACAAAGTCTGACAAAATAATAGAAGGAACATATAAATGTGTCTTTCACAGAGGAAAAAAATGCAAATAGCTGTAAATATAGGGAAAAATATTCAATTTCAGTAGTAACTATGTCAACTAAAAAGAAATATATTTTTTTCCTCACATAAAGTTGGCAACAATGTAACAGACTGACAACACCAAGCACTGTTGACAGCATGAGAAAATGTGCCCCACAGCGTGTGGCTACGCAGGCTGCTGGGAAGTTTGGAGAGTTTAATTTGGGGAGTACTCATTAAAATTAAAGATCCATTTATGCCTCAAGTCAGCACGTTTACTCCTGTACTTGTAGAAAGAGGTTTGCACACTGGTACTTTCTGCGGTATTGTTTAAAACCCCAAACACTGGAAAAGCCCTGAATGTCCATCGGTACAGGAACTATTGACTGTGGGTCCCTCCCCTCCTGGAACACTGGGGAACTGAGGGAGTTGGATGTTTGGAGCGACACTGGTAAAGTCCTGTGCCTGGTGCAAGGGGATAATAAAAAGCCTGACTTGGATCTGATTTATTATTGTTTTAAAATTCTCATCAGGCAATGCCTGCATATTGCTTGCATCCTGGGCAAATGGCTCCCACTCCCATACTTCCCCCCTGGGGACCACTGGGATGCTGAGATCTGTGTGCTGTGACCTCTCCATCACTTACTGTTAGGAAGAAGGGGTGGAAGAATAGAGGGAGTAGCATGCCAATTTTGCTGAAACACAGGTACATTTACAGAATACTATTTCTAAATGTGCTATACATATATGATGCACAAATACAGCTGTAGTCATTGGTGGGAGAGAGCAGGGGTGTAGGGTTGTGGTCAAGCAGACTACATCTGTGGTGGTTTAGTCACTAAGTTGTATCCGATTCTTGGAATCCCATGTACTATTGCCCGCCAGACTTCTCTTTCCATGGGATTTTCTAGGCAAGAATACTGGAGTGGTTTGCCATTTCCTTCTCCAGGGGATCCTCCCAACCCAGGGATCGAACCGGGGTCTCCTGCACTGCAGGCAGATTCTTTACTGACTGAGCTACCAGGGAAGCCCGACTATATCTGTATGTTTTAATAACGTCTATGTTATTTATATATTTGCATATATACATATAAGTATGCGTGTGTGCGTACTAAGTCACTGCAGTCGTGTCTGACTCTTTGCGACCCCGTGGACTGTAGCCCGCCAGGCTCCTCTGTCCATGGGGATTCTCCAGGCAAGAATACTGGAGTGGGTTGCCATGCCCTCTTCCAGGGGAGCTCCCCAACTCAGGGACCGAACCTGCGTCTCGTGTGTCTCCTGCATTAGCAGGAGGGTTCTTTATCACCATGCCATCTGGAAAGCCCTTATAAGTACACAAATAGTTAAAGATATACATTTATATACCTTTTCTTTTTTGAGGGGAGAACTGCCCTAGGAAATTAAACAGAAGGGAGGATGGAGAGGAGGGCCAGGGTTTTGAGGTCCCCAGAAGTTCAATGCCATCGCCACCTAGTGGGGAGGAGAGGACACTGCCAGGGAGGCAGATAGCCTCGGTCCTGGGTCCTTTCTGCTGGCCCTCGCCTTCTCCCTGTTGATGCCTCCTAAGACTCATCAGCAGAAGACAACTTACAAGTCATCTTAGAATAAATAGGGAACTTCAGGCACCTAGTGATGATGGATAGGTGGCATTTTATACTTGCATTTCAATCACGCAGACAACCCCCAAGAATATCCCTTGAGGCAAGTCACCCAGAGTCCCTGGAAAACTGTCTCCACTTGAGCTAGATGATACTGAATCACAGTTGAACAGAATTTTATAAATTTTTCATTTACGATCACGACAAACTCACATGGCAGATTTGTAATGATCTTATTTTACAGAGCAGAAAGTGAGAGCCTAGACCAAATTTCTAAGTAATATATTAGCAGATCAGGTAGCATTGATGCTAAATCCTGTGACCTGAAGTCCTCTGAGGTCACGACTACCTTAAAGGGGGCCCCAGGATCGGGGACCTGGCTGACATTCATAGAAGCTGATACATTTACTGTAGCAGATGCTGGTGATGTCCTGGGCTGTATCCCCCTGGACCCACATGAGTTGCCCACAGCCATGGGGGACAGTTTCTGACCCACTGATGGTTTTCCACCTCAGATCTAGTCTCTCTCCATCTGAGGGATTTCTCAGGCACCATTCATGCAAACCTGTGTATAAAGTTTAGGCCCACCCTGGATGGGACCTCTCTCTACCAGTGGGAGATAGGAGACTGGGTAACTGCTGCCCATCTTCTAGGGGCAGAATTCTGAGCTGTGACCCACTTGGCTTCTCCACAGGTCCCCGGTGGGATGGAGCCCCAGTGGCCTATGTTGTATCCTCACCGGCCTTTCTCATTTCTTGGTTTCACTCTTGGGTTTCCTGGGATTGCTTCTCTCAAAATCTACAACCAAATTTTTAATTCCAGACCTGCTTTTTGTGGAACCCCAACTGAGAATGCAGGGCACGGTAGCTGGGCACTGTGGGAGACGCAATGATGTTCAGAGAGTGGGTGTGGTTTCCCTAGGGGCATAAAATGTCACAATAGTAATGTGACCTATGACCTGTGTAATGTGAGTGGCAGTGATGATGTGCCTACAGAAGACAGAGGCAACCTGACTAGCTCTTCCACAGGCTCGCAGTTTCAAACAGTTCAAAAGGGCATTTGAACTTTCCAGGCTTCACTGGCGTCACTTTAGAAAACATTGCTGTGGGAAGGCCCCCGTTGGCATCACAGAGTTTAATACTCAGTCCATGGTGATCACTGTGGAAGAGACCACCATGGATGGCCAGGGAGAGGTGAGGGCAAGGTCACAGCATGTTCATAGACCCAGAGCTGGGGGTGAGCGGGGTGTTTCCAGGGAATAGCAAGTTAATCTGGATGCGGGTCCACGAACTACCTGACACTGTAAGTAAAAAGAGAGAGAGAGAGAGTGCTTGCTGCTGCTGCTGCTAAGTTGCTTCAGTCGTGTCCGACTCTGTGCAACCCCATAGACGGCAGCCCGCCAGGCTCCACCATCCCTGGGATACTCTAGGCAAGAACACTGGAGTGGGTTGCCATTTCCTTCTCCAATGCATGAAAATGAAAGGTGAAAGTGAAGTTGCTCAGTCGTGTCTGACTCTTAGCGACCCCATGGACTGCAGCCCACCAGGTTCCTCCATCCATGGGATTTTCCAGGCAAGAGTACTGGAGTGGGGTGCCATCGCCTTCTCCGAGAGAGTGCATAGAGGAGTGTTTTTCTAGGGAGAGATTCTGTAGCTTTAATCAGATTCTCTAAGGGGGTTCATGAGCTAAACCATGAGGGAGGAGGCACTGAGGACTCTCGAGATAGCTTGTGATGGGAACCAAGAATCACAGATGTTAGTAAACTGCGCCCTCAGTTATGAGATCAAAACAGCACTGCCTGTGCCCTTGTTTGTGTTCTAGGAGACAGCTCAGCTCTTTACAAAGTTATCTTATCCACTCATCACAACCATCCTCTGAAGTGGGTTCTAATATTATCCCCATTTGACAGATGAGGAAACTGAGACCTAAGAAGATGCCTTGTCCAAAGTCACACTGCTGGATTTGAACATGGCCAGGCTGATTCTAGACCCCATCCCCTAACTCCATGCCAGGGGCCCTCAGACTTTAACACACAGCAGAATCACCAAGACAGCTTGGGCTCCATCCCCAGAATGTTGGGTTCAGCAGCTCTGGGGCAGGGCCCAAGGATCTGCATTTCTAGTAAGTTCCTAGGTGCTATGGTTGCTGCTGATCTGGGGGCCACACTTTGCAAGCCCACTTTGAACTCTAAGCTCTCATCTCCAGAGAGGAGGGTACACCTCCGAGAGTTGTGACCTGTGTCAGCAGCAAAACCAAGATAAGAACCTGGGTGTGTGGATTCAGAATCCAGGACTGTCCATGCCACTCTTGCTTGGAGAGGGGCACAGCCTACTTAAAAATGAGTGGGTGCTTATGTGCACCCTGCTTTATTACCTGATGTGTGTCCAGCTCTGGGGGATGGCCGCTGGGGGAAGGCAATTCCTTGCTTAGCTCCTCGGAGCACCCCCGGGCCCTCCTCCACCTTCTGGCCCTCCGATCTGCGGCGTGGGGGGCCTCCTCAGGCTCGCTGCTGTCTGAGGTCTCCCTGCCAGCTGCCTGAAGGTTGAAGTTCACATCCAGTTCTCCCTGTAGGCGCATCTTCTCGGCTGCAGGGTTCCAGGGGGCCTTCCTCTGCAACCAAGACAGCCTGGCCCGGTGCCCAGCTTCTCGGGATGAGCCCACCGAGGAGGTCTCTGAGTCGGACCACATGGCCTCGGGGTTGGGTGAGGGCCCAGAGGAGGCAGAGGGGCCTTGGTCTGATCCTGGAGCCTGTGTGGGCTGAGTCTGGGGTTCCCCGGGCAGAGCCCGGGGCTGCAGGCACAGCGTGCTCAAGGCCTCCCTCCAGTCAAAGTCCTCCTCGCTGTCGGAGCCCAGCTCATCGTAGGCGGACGCCACGCTGGAGGCCGCCTCCAGGGCCTGAAACGCGCCGCTCTTAGGTTTGGCCAGCAGGCGGGCTGGGGGCAGAGCCCCATCCTTCAGGGCCATCCAGTTCCCATCGGGGCTCTGTAGAACTGGGGCCACCACTGTGGGCAGGAGGGAGAGAGAAGCCAGAGAGGGACTGTCAGCGCCTCAGAGCGAGGGGCCCCTCAGACAGCCCTCCTCCTCTGCCCCCCTCTTCCTAGAGCTCTTTCTGGTCTCCCCGCCCAGAGTGGGCTCCTCCTTCCCTGAGTTGCTGTGATAGCCTTTCTGGTTCACTCCAGTATCCATCCTGGCTTCTGGCTGACCATGCAGAGGGCTGGGCCCTCCTGCCTGGTGAGAGGGGCCCTGCGGCAGGGGCTGGGTCTCAGTCATCCTGCACTGTCCCGAAGACAGCTCGTGCGGAGGAAAGAGCAGAGGCTGGGAAGTCAACTGTAGGGATGCTGTGGGCTGAGTAAACCCACCTCCAACTCACACTGAGAAACTCAAGAGCAGGGACTGTCCTCAGACCGTTATTTCCCCGCACTGAGCACACGTGGTGTAAACAGCAGATGCTCAGTCAAGGTCTGGGAAGTCAGAAAGTGTCCGGGGGGATACGAATTTGTCAAAGACACTGTCAAGACTGAAGGTGGGTTTACTCAGCGTCCCTACAGTTGACCTCAGCCATGGACCAACAGGCTCCAGACCTGGCCCTTTCCCTGAGGCATAAACAGAACCTCTGAAACTAGTCCATGGACATTAACCTTCTGGGATGACCTCTGTACCTCCTCTGTTCTACATTTCTGCTCTGCTGAGATGGAGCAGTGCCCCCAAGGAGTAACCTGCTTCCTGTGAAACAGATCAGACATCTTTCAAGACTTCTGGAGTTAGTCTGGACAGCTTAGCATGTCAAGGGCCGAGCGGTCCTCAGAAAAACCAGCTGTTTTCTACGCAAGTGCTTTCTGTTCTTTAAGTCTTCATCCTGAAGGGTGCATGGAGTTTTGAGCTGCGTATGAAATCTTTTTTTGTGTGTGGTGTTGTCAAGCTAAGTTTTTGTTTCTATGCAATGATAAAATTACAAGTAGGTGCCTTAGTTTAGAGAAATTTATGCACAAAACATGTTTTGAAAACCAAGATCCTTCACGAATTTATTTGGAATGCTCATAACCCAGCAGGAACTGTTTTGTGAAATGGACTGTCTGCTAGAAGTGCTTATCAAACCTCCTAAGTCTGTCCATTTCTTAGTCTAAATTTTGAAATGCTCTTGCTTTGTTATTTGTTTGCTGTGGAGACATTTGTTAACATGAGTAGCTGAAGAGTCCTGATGCTTGGGTCTGGGGACCACATTAGCTGTGGTATCTTGGACGCTGAAATGAATGCCCTGCTAGTTTGGATTGGTGTTCCTGTGAAAGTGAAAGTTGTTCAGTCGTGTCCGACTCATTGTGACTCCATGGACTATACAGTCCATAGAATTCTCCAGGCCAGAATACTGGAGTGGGTAGCCTTTCCCTTCTCCAGGGGATCTTCCCAACCCAGGGATAGAACCCAGATTTCCCGCATTGCAGGTGGATTCTTTTCCAGCTGAGCCACCAGGGAAATCCAAGAATACTGGAGTGAGTAGCCTATCCCAACTCCAGGGGATCTTCCCGACCCAGGAATTGAACTGGGGTCTCTTGCATTGCAGGTGGATTCTTTACCAACTGAGCTCTCTGGGAAGCCCTGGTGTTCCTGGCCTACGACACCGGCTCCTAGTCCACACAGAACAGGCAGCTGAAGTGGGGCTGTGCAGCCAAGTGATCTGAACCCACCTGCCCACTGTCTCACAGGTCTCAGCAAGCAAACTGCCCACATGGGAAACATGCCCACCTTATATACAGTGTGCTGAGTGAGAGACCCTGTGACTTGGTGGCCAGGCTGTCCCAGATGGGCACACCCCCACTCAAACTGATGGTAGGAGGGGCTGAGCAACCTCACGACAGCCAAGCAGCCTCCCAGCAGCATTTCTGAACCCTGCAGAACAGTTACTTGTCTGGTCCAGCCTGTCCACGCTCTTCCAGCTGGGCAACGCCTCCTCCTCCCTCGGGTGCTGCTCCCTTGGCTCCCTTGATGCAGCCTCCAGCGAAGGGGTCCTCAGGGCATCTTCTCTGCTGAGTGAGAATGCAGACTGCGACCGCTGTGCAAAGAAAAGAGGGGAAGGGGTGACCTCATCAGGCACAGTTCCCAGGGGGACTGCCTTCCGATCCGCAGGCACCCCACCGCATGGAGATGACACAGCTGATGGTAATGGCTTTTCTCGAGATTCAGAAGCTTCAAATCAGTACATCCTGCTGTGAAAGTATTAGCTGCTCAGCTGTGTCTGTCTACAATCCCATGGACTGTAGCCCGCCAGGCTTCTCTGTACATGGAATTCTCCAGGCAAGAATACTGGAGTGGGTAGCCAGGTCCTTCTCAAGGGGATCTTTCTGACCCAGGGGTTGAACCCAGGTCTCCTGCATTGTAGGCAGATTCTTTACCATCTCAGCTACCAGGGATGCTACATCGTGCCATATAATGGCACAAATGGTTCCCCATTTATTCCACTGCAAGTGGCCAGGCCTCCCAGAAAGCATCAGAGATGTAGCAGAATCCAACAGAGCTGGTTCTTACAACGCTCCTACTTACCCATTCTTCCAGCTGAGATTTCTCAGGGCCAATTGTGTGTGATGAAAATAAAAGCATATTCCCTTCAGAGACCTCCAAACCTGAGCGTTTCAGCAGTGTAAGTAGAAAACTGTAGTACAGTGTAAGTGCTGTGATAGGTAAGTGAACCAAGATGGTCAGCCCACAGTCCCAGAGACTTTGCAGCACATTCCCATTTAGTTAAAATAAACTCTAACCTAAGGACAAGTGGTAGAAAGGACTGACAAGAAACATGTTAGAACTGTATCATTTCTGTATGTTACAAATGTAATTTCTAGAATTTGTAGCTCAGATGTTCTATACAGGGAATTTCATCAAACAGAAAGAGACCAATTTTTTCCATTGTCATTTAATGAGAGAATTCTCTTCTCTTGGGGATTTACTTTGCTCTTTTTATATGGGTGAAACGGAGGAAGGAAAGGGCCAAGCCACAGAAAGCATCTCTGACTGTGATGTGAAGCAAAGCAGTATCTCTGACTCCGGCCTTAGGCAGTTTGGCGCCACCTGCTGGCCAACATCAATACTAACAAGCCTAGTGCCTTCTGTCCTCGGGAGAAACGAATGGGCTTTCCTCCTCTCCCGCCACAGATGCTGAGAGTAGGAGACAAACGGGGAGCGCGTTTGGAGAGTTGTGGGCAGGGCCCCCAGGCAGCTGAGGCTGGACTGGGGACTCATCAGTACCTGGGATCCAAGATTACTTCTGGTGCAACACCTTGACTGAGTGACTTAATTTCCTGAGAAGCAGAAACCTAATCTTTGCTCTAGCTTCCCAGGTGGCGCAGTGCCAATGCAGGAGACGCGGATTTGATCTTTGGGTCGGGAGGATCCCCTGGAGAAGGGAATGGCACCCCACTCCAGTATTCTTGCCTGGGAAATTCCATGGACAGAGGAGCCTGGTGGGCTGCAGTCCATGGGGTCGCAAAGAGTCGGACACGACTGAGTGAGCAACTAAGTGCACACGCACGCACGCACACACACACACACGCACACGCGCACGCGCACACACACACGCACACGCACACACACACACACGCACACGCGCGCACACACACACACACAATTTTGCTCTGCGCACAGTAAACGAATACTAAGCGGGAGCTTTAAAAACCCGTTTGAGAATAACAAAGGAGAATAGCAAACACCAGCTGAGGGATATCCGGGTGAAAAAACTGAGCATCATGACTAGGGTTTGGGGAGAGGACAGTGCACTCTGTAGCCTCACCCAGAAGGATGGCTAACAGTCTGAGAAAAGAGGGCTGAGGACTGGGGCCCAGTATCCCCGTAATCACAGGCCAGCCCGGGGCCCATGGCCTCATACCGCGCATCTGCACACTCTGCTGGAGAGGGTGGAGAGGGTGGTACAGACAGTTCTGGCCCAGAAAGAGCCGTAGGAAGCCTCTTCTACTTCCCCTCATAAGACCTTGAGGCTGATCCAGGAGGAAGATGCATTTGCAGAACAAATACAGAGCCCTTTAAGCTGTGTGCCAAGAGTCACGACCTGACTCCTCTCTGATTACAGAACAGAGTACCACGGGCCTCCAGGTCTGCCATTCGATGCAGCAGTCACAGGTTAAAGCAGCCCAGGCGTGGAGGAACTCTCCCCCTCTTATTGATCAGGTAAGATTCTGTGTGCATTCAGTTCAAACAGGCCGTGGCCTGTGGTTTGAAACCCCGTTCCTCAAGCTGGGCTGAGAGTCCTGCTGCTTTAATACTGTGTTATATGACACTGTATTGCAACATCTGTTTTTCTGCTGGGGTCCCCACTAGACTGCAAGCAACTGAGGGCAGTTAAAGGACAGTTAATGGTGATAGCTCCTAGCACTGCTGCTAAGTCGCTTCAGTCGTGTCCAACTCTGTGTGACCCCAGAGATGGCAGCCCACCAGGCTCCCCTGTCCCTGGGATTCTCCAGACAAGAACACTGGGGTAGGTTGCCATTTCCTTCTCCAGTGCATGAAAGTGAAAAGTGAAAGTGAAGTCTCTCAGTCGTGTCCGACTCTTAGCGACCCCATGGACTGCAGCCTACCAGGCTCCTCCGCCCATGGGATTTTCCAGGCAAGAGTACTGCAGTGGGTTGCCATTGCCTTCAGAATTGGGAATCAGTGAATGTTTACTGTGGAGTGAATAACTCGAGGCAGGCCACAGGGTAGGTTTTTAGAAATGCCTGTTGATGGTAATGATCTTACTAACTTCTTGGATGACACTGGGGAGCAAGAGAAACAAAGAAGAAGCCCCCCGTCATCCTCACTTATATCATGGACAGGAAGGTCTTACTTGGAGGAGAGCCAGCCTAACACACTCATCAAGTGGTTTTTGGCCCAGTGTCAGTTCCATTATTCCCAGGGCATGGCAAGCACTGATCCTGTCTCTGGTGCCCTGAACAGCTCTGATACTTGACAACAACAAAGGTTTTCTTGGGGCTGGGTATTCGGGAGCCATCTATAATTTTGGGAAATCCTTGACAGATGATGAGTGGCGATCATAGAGGAGAGATCAAGGCTGACAGTCTGTTGGCAGGTGAAGTTATTAAAAATGAAGCAAAAAGTCCTTCCATGTCAAACTGCCATCTATTCAGGGGGATACACCCTTCTTTTTAAAATCTGACTGTGCCATGTCTTAGTTGGGGCATGTAGGATCTAAATCCCTGGCCAGGGATCGAACCCTGTACCCTGCACGGGGAGCGTGGAGTCTTAGCCACTGGACTACCAGGGAAGTCCCAGAGGGACATACCCTTGACATGCCTCCCACCTTGGACTGGCAAGACCCCCCCCACCTTCCATGTAATCACACAGATCTTCCTGTCTCTGCTCCAGTCATATTCCAACTTGTCGTCTCTTCCACGGACTGTGAGCTCCTTGAAAACGGTCTTCTGGGTGTGACCCTCAGTCCCACGTTTGTGCCTGATTTTGTAGGATTATAACACGGCCTGACTCTAAGGCGCTGATGGCCTGTTGCCAGGCGCAGTTATTCCTGTAGCCTCCCCTGAGCTGTTTTCTATACCCTGGCCTTTCTTTTTCTATCTTCAAACTTCACACTATAAATCACAAAATACATGTTTAAAAGAGAGAGGAAATGATAGTGTTTCATTTTGCAGTGGCTCAAACAGTATTTTATTTCTGATTGTGTGTGTCAGTAAGAGGTGGCTGGGTTCCACTTCTATAGGACAAAAATGCTCCCTTACTTACAAAAGCCAAGATCAAAACAGGAAACGTCCTTCTCTGGTCCCAACAGGGAAGATGAGATCTATGTTTTTCATGAGTTAAGGATGCCAGGCTTTCATAATCTATTTCAGGCAAGCCATTGTTTCACACTAGGGAAAAAAACTACACCCTGACAATCACGAAAATCCCTAGAGAGCTGCCTCCAGCGCATCTCAGGACGCTGCTGGTCTGCTGTCTCCAGCCAGGTTGGAAAAGCTCCAGTTCTGAGACCTAGACCCAGTTTTGCCACAAGTTCATTGCAATAAACATATGGCCCAGAAGATGGCGCCACCACGACACTTTTACTTGCCAGTTGGATCAACCTAGAGGAAAGTGATGGGATCACTCGGTTAATTTATTTGCTTTATTATCCTGGCTGGGCACCCTGTGCCCATCCTTTCACTCCCACCCACGGCGTCTGTTTTCCTTCCTCTTACCCACCCTAGGGTCCATGGAAGAAACAAGGCTGGCGATGTCAGCAAGGGCAGGCCTGAGTTACAGTGTCTGCACATCTATGCTGGGAGGCTGGGCGTGGTGGGTGGAGTCCACGGGTCCAGGAGGCCTTGCAAAGATGGACTGAGAACTTCAAATCGGCCCCACCTCTTAACTCTTGGGGCATGAAAGTGTAGTATGTTGGGTAAGGGGTCCATGCCAGCTCCTCCTCCTGGGCTTCCCTGGTGGCTCAGAAGGTAAATAATTCACCTGCAGTGCTGGAGACTCGGGTTTGATCCCTGGATCGGGAAGATCCCCTGGAGGAGGAAATGGCAACCCACTCCAGTATTCTTACCTGGAGAATTCCAAGGACAGAGGAGCCTGGTGGGCTACAGTCCATGGGGTCACACAGAGTTGGACACGACTGAACGACTAACACTTTCACTTTCATTCTAAGCCTCAGGGATCAGTGCCGTGCCAAGCACACAGAGTGCACTCAGTAAGCATCCGTCAAAATAACAGCCTTTATTACGCTCCGCCACTGAGCCAGGGCCACACCTCCATCCCCTCACTCTGTCCGACTGGGGACACATGAGTGACCTGCAGCAGCTTGGACCACTTGCCCACGAACATGGTTGGTGAGGGGCAGAGGCAGGGCTTGACCTTGGGCCTGTCTGGCTCCAAGGTGATGCTCTGCTGTGCCCTCTTGGTGCTGTGCCTGACACCCTTTCCTGAAAGCCTGGGGACGACGCACTCCTGTCTATCAAACCTCAACCCAGCAGGATGTGCCATCCAATCCAGCTGGTTCTGAAGCTTTAGACAAAACTTGCAGGGTGATCATCAGTTACTTTTGTTAAAGCTTCCTCTGCAGTCACTGGTCCCCTGAGTGGGCAGCAGCATCCTGCCCTCCCTGTATCTCTTGCGATGGTATATGGTTGCTATGACTGCAATGATTATCATCATCACCAACAGGGCAGACTCCCTGGGGCTTCAAAATAGTCTCTGCTCTCAAGGAGCCCACATCAGGGGTGAACAGAGTGAAAGTTTTTAGTAGCAAGGGTTTGTGGGCAAAGGGGTCAACGATATTCGAATGAATAACAGCTGAGACATTGCTTTGTATTTCTGGGGTCAGGCACAGCCATTAAATTCAATCCAATAATTATAACAGTCATGAAAAATACTTCAGGTCTGCCCTATAGTCATTAAAGGAGAGAGCAAAATGTGAGGGAGGAAAATGACAAACACAAAGAGAAATGGCTGAAGAAAATAGAAAAGGATGGAGAAGAGACAGAGAAAGTTAGACAGAGACACAGCTCAGTCGCTGGGCATGCTGCATGCCCAGCCTCTGCTCTCATCATTGTTATCACTAGGACCACCATATGAATACAGAGATGACTTTTTACATACAGGTGCCCAGGGAGACCGGCACTAAATGAATGATAACCCCCGCCCTGGTGCCTGTTAGGATATTGCATCTTAAGGCTTTGAAAATCAAGACTGCACTGACCCCCTTCCTGGCGGAGAGCCACACAATCAGAGAGGAAATTAAAAAGAGGGACGATCACACTGAATTTTCTTTCAAGAGAACAGATGAGAAATCCTGTCTGACTGGGGATGGATTAAGTTTGGGTTTTGCAGTTAAGCCCAAGGACCGAGTCCTACAGTGTTACGGGGTTCTGCAGTTACCCCTGGAGCCACAGCATCCACATCCGTGGAGGACTGAGGACACAGGAGGGAGCACTGCCGGGAGGCCCGTGGCTCAGGAGGGAGCACTGCCGGGAGGCTCGTGGCTCAGGAGGGAGCACTGCCGGGAGGCCAGTGGCTCAGGTGGGAGCACTGCCGGGAGGCCAGTGGCTCAGGGCCCTCCAGGGTCTGCAGCTCAGGGTCCCTCCTCAAGATGCCACGAAAGGGTCACCCTTCAGCCCCCAGCCTGTGCCCACCGCCCCCCACCCCACCATCCCCACTGCTGCAGATGGCATGATTTCATTCTCCTTTATCCTGCCTTTCCAGTTTTAAATTGCCCCTGTGTGTTGCCCCATCCTCTCCCCCATGCTATGACTTGGGTCCCTGCAGCTGACGGAGCACAAGCCCTGCCGGCCAGCCCTGCTTCTTTTCTTGCTGAATCTCCACCCCCAGGACCCAGCCTCTATCCTCTGCCCCACACGCGCCCTCGCTGGGGAAGGAGGAACACACACCGAAGGACTTTACGGGCTTGGGGACCCTCCCCAGCCGCGACGGGCCCAGACCCTTGGGTCACTGGATGGACGCTGTGCTTCGTGACTGGGGAGAAGGAACAAAAAGGTCTGCCCACATCCTGATGCCCCACCCACGGGCTGCTGCGGCCTCAGAAGGCAGCGGTCACTCTCTCACAGTCCTCGGTTTCCGTACAGCAAGTGCTCAGGTTGTGAGAACACACACGGCCCTGAGAAAGCCATTCTCCCCACGGGACTCAGTGCAGCTCTTTTCAGAATGAATTGTAAAAAGCTTGTTGACAGTGTTATTTTTCCTAAATTGGTCTCTGTGTAAAAACCCACCTCCACGTGTAACAGAACAGGCCTCCTGGCCCCCAATCCACGCTGTCTGGCGGGCACATGTGCTCACTACAGATGTTAGGCATGGCGGCCCCATTTCTATGGGGAGAACGGTTCTGAGCTGCACGCAGCAGGGCCCCTGTAGGGGTGGGCCGGGATGGCATAGGGGCTCACCCAGAAGGTGGTGGAAGCCTGGGGGCCTCCCGGGGCGGCTGTGGTCCCCGCGTCAGCTGCCTCTGCACCACAGCTCTGGGGCTGCGGCCACTCCGGCTCGTCTTCCGCGCGCTGCTCACTTTTGCTCTTCTGTTTCCTTATGATCTGGGGAGGAGGCAGGTGACAAAGGGCACACATTATTGGAGAGACTTCCAGCGCTATGTGGTGTAATGGGGATCATCTCTGGGAAATTTTTAGCCACGGAAGAGCTTAGCTTCAACGGAATACCAGCCAGTTTCAGACCCGCCTTGTGATAAAACAGCACAACCAAAGCTTTGAACATTCTACAGCACTTTACAGTTTAAAAGTAGTCCTCTTATGATGCTGACAACCTTTTCTATTAAGGGCCTACTGTGTGCCAGTCTCTGTGCTTGACACCATGTAGTACAAGGGCTTCCCTGGTGGCTCAGATGGTAAACAATTTGCCTGCAGTGCAGGAGGGCAGGTTCAATCCCTGGGTCGGGAAGATCCGCTGGAGAGGAAAATAGAAAGCCACTCCAATGTTCTTGGCTAGAGAGTTCCATGGACGGAGGAGACTTGCCGGCTGCAGTCCCTGGGGTCGCTTGACATCATGTATGCCTTCTGCTTGACACCATATATGCTTTATGTCATTGAATTCTCAGAATAACTCTAAAAGCTACCTACTATAACTCCCCCTCTTTTATAGATGCAGAGTTGATCTCAGCATCAGTTAAGGACACACAGCTCATCAACAGTGGAGCTGGATCTCAAACCCAGAGTCTCCGGCTGTACACCCTGACTTTAGGAAGGGTCTGAAAGCCCTAAGGAGGGGGCATATACCAAGTGTCACGAAGGAAGGCTTCAGCTTGTCTGCACCGCTTGCTATGTTGGGCACGGTCACTTAGATTTAATAAGTCCATTTGTACAGAGGTCTCTGGGCCAAGGTCCTGGCTCCTCACCCACTAGCTCAATCCCTAAGGGCAAGCACGTTCACACTGCTTATTTGTCGCAGTGCAATGCAACCCCTCTGCCTTAGCCCCGGAGTACAAGGGCAAAAGTGAGAAGGAACAAGACAAACGATGCCCAAGACAACAGCGGTACCCTCGGCGGCTCTTCCGCTCACCGAAGGCCCTGGTCTGGACCAGGTGGCCCACTGCAGCCGTGTGGTTGCCAGGGCGCGCCTACCTTCTGCAGGATGGTTGTGGCCAGCTCCTCGGTCAGCTCCTCCTTGTGGTCCCGCAGGTAACTGGCCTCATTCTGCTTGTCCTGCAGAGGGAAGAAGGGAAGGGTGTGAGCTGTGGGTGTGTTTGGGGGACTTGGCAATCGATTTCTTGGGAGTCCTGACCACAAATGCAGGGGGAGGATGGGCTCAGTTCAAGGATGGTTATATGATGATGGTGTCCCCACAAGCTGCGCTTTCTCTTGGCAGCCAGGACCCCACCCGCACCACCTTCCAGACAGACATTGTGGGGGGTGGGGGGCATACCAGACTGTCCCCATAGGCTTCTGCTTTGGAGATGGCTTCCTCGATGGCCTCTTCAGCCACCCGTAGGGCGACAGCCAATGTGTCCATCATGCTGTGTCCTGGACAGGAAACAGAACAGAGACCACTTCTAAAAGGCAAGGACAAGTGAAAGGTCCTTGTGTCAGAGTCATGAGCTGACTAGGACGAGGCTAGGCCATAGTCCTCTTGTGCCTGGCACTAAGGACAGCCCCAAACATACAAAGTGGCTCAAAGACGACGGACAAAGGGACTTAATACAGCAGTTCTTCATCTACCTTCTCGGATAAAGATTATGCTTTATTTTGTGCATGTACTGTATCATTTGTAATGATAGGCAGGAAAACTGTGAAATCTTCTAAGGGCTGTGCTCATGGTTTAATGCAAATACAAAATCCACAAAAGAATTTTTTAGATTCTAAGCCCATACTATGAATCAGTTCAGTTCAGTTCAGTTCAATTGCTCAGTTGTGTCCAACTCCTTGCGACCCCATGAATTGTAGCACACCAGGCCTCTCTGTCCATCACCAACTCCTGGAGTTCACTCAGACTCATGTCCATCGAGTCAGTGATGCCATCCAGCCTTCTCATCCTCTGTTGTCCCCTTCTCCTCCTGCCCCCAATCCCTCCCAGCATCAGGGTCTTTTCCAATGAGTCAACTCTTCGCATGAGGTGGCCAAAGTATTGGAGTTTCAGCTTCAGCATCAGTCCTTCCAAAGAACACCCAGGACTGATTTCCTTTAGAATGGACTGGTTGGATCTCCTTGCAGTCCAAGGGACTCTGAAGGGTCTTCTCCAACACCACAGTTCAAAAGCATCAGTTCTTTGGCGTTCAGCTTTCTTCACAGTCCAACTCTCGCATCCATACATGACCACTGGAAAAACCATAGCCTTGACTAGACGGACCTTTGTTGGCAAAGTAATGTCTCTGATTTTCAATACACTATCTAGGTTGGACATAACTTTCCTTCCAAGGAGTAAGGGTCTTAATTTCATGGCTGCAATCACCATCTGCAGTGATTTTGGAACCCAAAATTATAAAGTCTGACACTGTTTCCACTGTTTCCCCATCTATTTCCCATGAAGTGATGGGACCAGATGCCATGATCTTAGTTTTCTGAATGTAGAGCTTTAAGCCAACTTTTTCACTCTCCTCTTTCACTTTCATCAAGAGGCTTTTTAGTTCCTTTTCACTTTTTGCCATAGGGATGGTGTCATCTGCATATCTGAGGTTATTGGTATTTCTTCCGGCAATCTTGATTCCAGCTTGTGCTTCTTCCAGCCCAGAGTTTCTCATGATGTACTTTGCATGGAAGTTAAATAAGCAGGGTGACAATATACAGCCTTGACATACTCCTTTTCCTATTTGGAACCAGTCTGTTGTTCCATGTCCAGTTCTAACTGTTGCTTCCTGATCTGCATATAGGTTTCTCAAGAGGCAGGTCAGGTGGTCTGGTATTCCCATCTCTTTCAGAATTTTCCACAGTTTATTGTGATCTACACAGTCAAAGGCTTTGGCATAGTCAATAAAGCAGAAATAGATGTTATCAATAGCATTGGCCAACCTTGCCCAGCTCAACCACTTGCTGGGCCACAGACCACGTATCTCGGCTTAACAATGTTGTGTTGCAATGAACAGCAAAGGGACTTAGCCATACGTGCACCATCCAGGCTGCCACATAACATTTTAGAGCTGAGATTTGAATTCAGGAGTCTGTCTCCAAATCCTGTGATTTTTAACCACAAAAATGAGATAGATACAAACTAACATGATTTTTAAAACTAAGGCTATCATATATCTAGTGAATGTATTTTTTGCATATGGCAACAAACAGGAGGAAGTGTCCTTAAGCCAAAGGACTTCCACAGGTGACAGAATTCTCTTTGGAGTCAAGTACTTGGAAGAGTTCTGCTTCCTGGAGGTACTAGATTTTTACCTCTTACTTGAAAGTGAGAATTTCTATCATTCCTCTTAGTTCACCCCAGAAGCCCAACTCACATCAGGCACAAGATCAGAGGTCTGCAGCGGCTGGTTGCCTACGTCTCCTCTTCCCCTTCTCAACCTCCTGTTTCCATCTATAATATGCTAGTCAGGCATTACTGAACACATGCAAATCTCCTGAAAGCTGCCTCGGATGCTTTGTAGAATGAGATAAGGTGTAAATATATCAATTCATTAATTAATAAATCCCTAAATTAAAATACTTAATTCAAGCTTCTTAGGCTCCTGAAGACACACATGTGGACAGAAAGTGGCATTTGGCACACATAATAAATCTCCCAAACCAACCCGAGCATATGTGCTATGCATACTAAGTCACTTCAGTCGTGTCCCACTCTTTGTGACCCCATAGACTATAGCCCACCAGGCTCCTTTGTCCATGGGATTCTCCAGGCAAGAGTACTGGAGTGGGTTGCCATTCCCTTAAACTCCTGGGCATCTTCCCAACCCAGGGATTGAACCAGCATCTCTTACGTCTCCTCCATTAGCAGGCGGGTTCTTTACCACTAGCGCCACCTGGGGAGCCCAAACCAACCCAGTTAAAGTCAAAGCCGTCCAGCCAGGCAGGTGATGAGGACATCGCAGGCTGGCTGTGAGTCCTGGCAGAGACATGCCTAGGGTTCAGCACCCCTCAGTGTGGCTGAGTGAGGACAATGGTTTCCCCAGAGTTTCTGTCAGAAGAGTATTAAATTTGTCATCACACTCAGTGCTCCCTGGAGATAGACACCGTATCTCCCGTCTCTCTTCTTTCAGATACCAGGCAATGTATTTTTCACAGAAGTGGTGCCCTACAAATTCTTGTTGATTCAAAGTGCACCATGACCTCCCCAGCACCAGGCTCCGAGGGCCCCAGTGATGCCCCAGTAAACCCCAGCTGAGTCCACACTCTCTGATCAGACACATATGTAACAGCTAAGAAGTGTGTGGCGATCCTGTGATGGGGACAGTCACCAGCTTCCATAGAGCCCTGGAAAGAAGGAGTGTGGAGACGTTAGAAAGGCCACATTTAAGATTTTGGCACGAGGTGGAGTGGAGCACTGAAGATGTTTGGTCAGAAAGTGAAGGCTCGCGTCAGTTTCAGAGATAACTGGTGGGGTGTGGAGGGAGGATAAGAGGGCAGAGGCAGAGTGGCCGAAGTTTAGAGGACCAGTTAGGGAGAGAGATGGTTACTTCTGTGTGTCAACTTGGTAAAGCTATAGCTGCTGCTGCTGCTAAGTCGCTTCAATCGTGTCCGACTCTGTGCGACCTCATAGACGGCAGCCCACCAGGCTCCCCCATCCCTGGGATTCTCCAGGCAAGAACACTGCAGTGGGCTGCCATTTGCATCAGCTGTTAAATCAAACACTAACCCAGGTGTTACTATGAAGGTTTCTTAGGTGTGGTTCACATTGTGGTTACAGTAGTTGACTTTAGGTAAAGGATATTACCCTTGAAAATATCAGTAGGTCCCATCTCATCACTTGGAAGGCCTTAAGAGCAAAAACAGAGGTTTCCCAGAGAAGAAATCCCGCCTTAACACTTGAGGATCAACTCCTAATAGAGTTTCCAGCCTGCTGACCTATTCGATAGATTTGGGGCTTGCCAGGCCCCACCACTGTGTGACCCAAGTCCTGAAATGAACTTTTGTATGTGTGCGTGTGTGTTATGTGTACATATCTTATTGGTTTTGTTACTCTGGAGAACCCTGGCTGATTTAAATTGTCACTGAAATTAATATTTATACAGGAATGTTGAGGGCAAGAAGGTACTCAGGCCATAGACCTTGGAATAGAAAGAAAAGAACAGGATTGCAAACAGAACTTGGGTGACTGGGTAGAAGTGGGGACAGGGATTGAGGGAAAGGTTAAGTCTTGATGGTGGACTTAACTGGCTGAGGAGCTTGATTAGGACCGCTGAGGGGCTACAACTACTCAGGATCCCTGGCAGAGCTACAGCTCCTGATGGTCAAGCATCAGAACTCTGAGTCTAGAACTCTGGGGCTGAAGTGAGAGCTAGGCATTCAGACGGAGGTGCGCCACAGTCACGTGTCAACCCGGGGAGAAGATCCAAGCAGGAAGGATGAGAGAGGACCAGACCTTCATGAGAAAGTGCCCAAGGAGAGAACAGGGTGAGTGCAGAAGCTGTGGGGGGCACACCACAGAACCCAGCACTTGAGGGAAGGAGCTGCAGTGTTGGAGGAGGTTTTATTTGTAATTAGAAGAAGTTTGTTTTGCTTTTAATCTCTGTTCTAAGGGAACGATTATATTGGTATAAAAAGTCAAAGTCAATCCATAAATGGTATACTCTTCTAAGAATATTTCAATATGAATTGCACAAGTGAGTTTGTCGATTGTTATATCCTAACTCCAGAAAAACACACACTCTAAAAGTGAAGTGAAAGTTGCTCAGTCACGTCCAACTCTTTGCAACCCCCACAGATTGTAGCCAGCCAGCCTCTTCTGTTCATGGAATTCTCCAGACAAGAATATTGGGGTGGGTTGCCACTCCCTTCTTGATGGGATCTTCCCAACCCAGGGACTGAACTCAGGTCTCTTGCATTGCAGGCAGATGCTTTACTGTCTGGGCCACCAGAGAAGCCCAAAACACACCTTGTTGATCATTATCTTGTGGTTGGTAGGGAATGCACTTCTCTAGGGTACACCTTAGATATAGTTAACTATTCTGATGATGGATTCACACAAATGGCAATAAAAGAAGCCCCAGGGAGATGCTCACACACAATAACAGAGTTCCATCAGTGGTCCCAGTGCGACGAGGGCCCTGACGATCTGAAGGCGTTTCCAGTCCTCCAACCTCCCGTTAGGTGTAAACCCATAAGCAACCTTACCTTCTGACTGCCGATAAAATGTTGAGTCGCTGCCTGAAACACTTCCTTCATTCTCCAGGTTTGCCTCAAAAAAGTTTCCTCCTGAGAGAGAAAGAGAGAGAGGATATAAAATTACCCAAGGTGTTCAGTGGGCCTGGTGCCCTGTGCTACCGAATTGGCAGGCCACCGTTACCCACTGTGATTGTTTGCCTTGCAAATAGGTTTAGGGAATCCCTGGGTTTTTAGGCAATAAATTTAAGGAATTACTGGGCTCCACAATAAGCTACAGATTTTGACCAGTCACATTTTTTCTTTCTCATATTAATTCCTCATGTAGCATCGCTTCCACCCCTAACTCTCTTCCAGAGCCTTCTTTGGAGGCAGTGTGGAATCAAACATGGAACAAAAGATTGAAGTCTGAGAGATATGAGGTCATTTCCTGGATCTGCAAGAGACTAGTTGTGTAACCTTGATCAAGTTACTTAACCACCCAAACACTTGGTCTCCTTACTAGCAAAACTGTGGTAATGACAGAATTCTCCTCATGATGAGTGATGAGACACTGAATGCCTGGTCTTCAGCTCCTGTCCGTGGCACCAATCCACACAGTTGCCTTCAGCCAGTGAGTTAACTTTCATTAGCACTTAGGGGAAACAAGCCCAGACCAAACAAAGTAAGCCTCAGCATTTGCTCTTTTCAGGCCCACTGCCTCTTCGCTGGTCTTCTGTCTGTTGAATGCACACTCCAGTGTCTTAGTTCCAGGCTGGAAAGTGCAGTTGGCTAAGCCCTTTTTCAGTTGGGGATTTACCATCTGTATTCACATATTAACTCATCAAATGAGATCTTTGAAGGTGTGAGGTGTGTGTCATGGCTCTTTCCTTTTAAAATTACTATATTGTATCCCCAGTGCCCAAGGCAGCATGGAGATAGCAGGAGCTCAAAAAAAGTCTTGAATTGGATGCTGGTGGAAAGCACTGATAGAAGGAAGAGATAAACGTGGGTCTACATGTCTTAGCTCAAAGGGGGAAATGCTATTGATTCCAAGTCAAACTAAGCCGTGGATCTTTGATACAAATAACACAGCCTGTGCTTCCCTGCATGGGCTGCATGGGGCTCTGGTGCGGGATCTCTGAGGGTGACTTCCATAGGTCCCCGCCGCGGGGTCAGTGGGATGTGACCTTTGTGAGACAGGGCGTTAGTGTGCGGCCTGCCAGTGACTGTCCGACCATGTACCACTGTCTGTGTTTGTGTTTTTTGACCAGCCTTTCAAAAGAGCCGAAGTCACTTATTCTAGCTCTGTGACCGTAGGAAGTGACTTTATCTTCCTGTGTCTCTATCTCCTCATTTATAAAATAGGCCTTTAGAATAAGTCATCACCTCAGTTCTCAGACCACACAGCTAAGTGCAAATATTTCACTTTGGCTTGGCTGCATCCAGCATTCATTCATTCATCAAGCAAATATTCCATGGGGACCTAGTAGATGCTTGGCCCTGGGCTGGATGTTAGAGTGATTGGTGAGCAAAGCAGAAAACCTCACTGCCCTGACAAGCAGTGGATGAGAATTCAATAACCAAAGATTTATATAAATAAATATAAAGCTATAGATATGTTGAATGCTGTGACTGGGTGGTTCACAGAATAGGGCAAGTGTTCAGCAGGGAAGATTGACCTAGTTGGTGAGTGACCAGTCAAAGCGGTGGGGTGGGGGGCGGGGAGGAGTTCCAGGGCAGAGCAAACAGCTTGCGTGGGGACAGGCGGTGGGACGGCAGGGTGCACCTGAAGACCTAAAGCAGAGGCTGTGTGGAGTGAGTGAGTGGAGGAGTGAGATGGGCTGGAGGCAGACCATGCAGGTCATGGTGCCAACATCAGTGTTCTGATCTTTGTCCCAACTTGAAGCCGCCTGAAGCCAGTAAAGGCTGCAGAGGGATGATCTGGTCAGGGGTATGCTTCTAAAGGTGCACGCCGGCTGCTGTGTGGAGGCAGCTTGGAAGAGGGAGAGGGTGGGTGTCTAGAGAGGAAGTGGGGAGTGCAGCCCACCCTCTGAGTGTCCCTATGATGAGAAAGGGGGTGACAGGGCAGAAGCAGAGGAGAAGGTGCAGCCCAGGAAGGGCTTAGGAGACAGGAGAGACTGGCGTGATCTCAGATCAACAGGGAGGAACCAGTTAAGGGAGAGGCTGAAAGGCAAGATGGAAGGGCTGAGTGACCTTGAGCCCTTCGTGGAAAGTGACAGAGATTAGATGTGGAGGTGTATGGTACATGGTCTGCCCTGTGAAGGAGGTGTCGAGGCTGTGTCCTGAGACAACACGGAGGGCGGAGGGGAGTGTGAGGAAGGGGGAGACCTGAAAACATCCTTGGGAGACTGCGCCGACCAGGACAGGCTCTGGGTTTGTGTTATTATAAACCTTCTCACACAATGACCCTCCCTGGGTCCCTTTACATTCATAGGTGGGAGCTTCTGTGTGTCGTTTAGGATGATGGGATTTTTCCAAGGGCAGAAAGCGACTGAACTGTTCTGGAAACTGAATGCAGCAGCCAGGCACCAAGTCAGAGCTTTCATGAGCTGGAGGAACCTCCGACTTGACACAGTACAGTGTTTTTAAGGGTCAGAGTCTGTCCGTCAAATCCCAGGTGAAGGATGTCATAGACCCTTCCCAGAATCATATCAAAAATAGATATATCATACTAATAAATAGAAGTAGGATTTGTTTTCCCCATTTTATTTATCTAAAACTAAATAAAAGAGCTTCCCTGGTAGTTCAGTGGTAAAGAATCTGTCTGCCCGTGCAGGAGACGCAGGAGACATGGGTTCGATTCCTGGATCAAGAAGATCCCCTGGAGGAGGAAATAGCAACCCACTCCAGTATTCTTGCCTGGGAAATTCCACGGACAGAAGAGCCTGGTGAGCTATAGTCCATGGGGCCGCAAAAGAGTCAGACACAACTTAGCCACTAAACAACAACAACTAAATACACATATATATTTATCAAATTGTCTAGGGATTGAGTATATTAATAAGGGCTACTTTCATCTTAGAATAGCTGTTTTGTTTTTTTTTTCCCCTTTTGGTTGCACGGCATGCAGGATCTTGGGCATGCCTGATCTCCTTGGCAGTGAGAGTGTGCAGTCGACCCCTGGGGAACTCTCAAGAATAAATGTTAAAGATATCATGCTGAGGGACCTCCCTGGTGGCCCAGTGGGTTAGACTGTCTTCCAATGCAGGGGGTATGGGTTTGATCCCTGGTTGGGGAGCTAAGACCTCACATGCCTCATGGACAAAACACCAAAACATAAAACAGAAACAGTATTTTAACAATCCTATAAAGACTTTAAAAATGGTCCACATTAAAAAAAACTTTGAAAAAAGTCATGCTTAATCTATCAGATAAATCACATTGAGCATGCATTCCCATTGGACATTATATTTTTTATAAATCTATTTACTTATTTCTCTGACTTCTCCACTGCAAAGTTGGCTCTAAGATGGCCAGGTTTTGCTTATCTTGTCACCCCCAGGTTTTAAACCAGGCACTCACTAAATGTTTACTGGACTTCCCTTTAGGTCCGGTGATTAAGACTCCATGCTTTCAATGTAGAGGACACAGGTTTCATCCCTGGTCGGAGAACTAAGGTCCCACATGCCTTGCGGCCTTCTAAAAATGTTTACTGAAGATATGAATACATCTAGGATTTATCTGATAAAACAAATGTGTTGTCAGTTATGCCTAATCTGGTCACCAGGGCTTGGGACAGATGGTCATGCAAGGGTGCATGTGATGGGTGATCCGTAAGATTCTGTGAACTCAATGAATTTTCAATGGACTGATTGGTTTTATGGAAAACTACACTGGTCCATACAGTGGAGCTATTCCATAGATGAAAGGAATTTTCTGCTGAGAGTCCTGGAACAGAGGGTCGGTCTTACACCCTGTAGATTATGTTCTGACAATCGATATTCTAAATACCCTCAGGTGGAGTTGAAGATGGAACCATCTTATTCAGAACCTCCAGCTGAGGTTCTCAAGTCTTGGCTGCATCTTAAAATAACCCGGAGAGCTTTTTAAAAAGTATCTGTACTGGGCCCACCTCCAGAGATTTGGAAGTAATTGGCTGGGGGTGGAAAATGACTGTGGTGCTGCAAGTTTTTTTTTTTTCCAGTTCCTGAGGTGATTCTAAAGTGTAGTCAGGCTTGAGGATGGCAGATGACAAGCACATTAAGGTGTTGGGTGGTAGGTAGGAGCTAATGCTGATGACTCCACAGTCATCTAATATAACCAGGAAGCCACTCACACACTGGGAGATTTCTCCAAACTTGAGGTATATGTAACTCAATTTTCTAGGTGGTTGGTAGAACCAATCTCACTGTTTTATGATCACGACTTTACAGATTTGAGTACCGTCTCGTAAACTATCTCCTGCCTGCTTGTCTTCATATTGATCAAAAGGAAATCTTAGTTTAAATGGAGATACAGATCAAATCAAAGTAACTGATTCTAGTACTTCTGTGAAGTGTCCTGGTACCTACAAAGTGCTTTTAAGCCTGACTTGTGTAATACTGAGGACCTAAAAAGTATCAGCCACTGGACCACACTTTTGAAACACAGAGATAAAGAAGCTGTAGCCTCTGCCAGGTGCAGCAGGAGAGCAGCTTTGTAAACCATCCCCTGAATGCAACGTGCTAACTGGGGTGATTAAGGCCCAGATGAAAGAAGTCGCGAATCACAGAGGCTCCAGGACCTAAATCTGCTTCAATAGTGGCAGAGTTATTCCCAGCAAATGATTTGCCTTTGAAAATAACACTTGAACATTTCAAAGCCTCTGGCTGGCCCACTTGGAATTCACGTGCCTCTGCTGCATCTGTGGGGCCCAAGGGAGAAACAGGAAGAGATCGCGGTTGTGCTCTGTTTATAGGATTCTCCAAATGTGTTGGCTCCGCCCCTCCTGCTCATTTTGTATGAAGCAGTAGAGAACACCCTTGAGATTTGAATGTGGTGGCATGTAAGACAGAACATGAAGCAGACCTGAGGATGAACAAGGAAGAAAAATGGGATACAAATGATGAGCCAATGCAACTCGAACTTTCTTGACATATCTCTTTGGGCTGAAAACCTACTGTTACCATGATTACTTGTAAGCTTCGTTTCTTTTCTTTTCTTTTGGTCTTTGTTCCTTGAGAAATGTTTTTAGAAAAATCAGCAAAGAGAAGATTAAAAATAATATGTGGAAGTCTTCAGCCCTGCTCTCTTAGCTACAGGCTTCCTGAGTGGTTTGAAAGACAGAGATTCTAACAGCTACCACAAAGGCCCTAATGATTCTCCGTGTTTAATGCTTCCACTCTATTTCCCGTGCATCTCAGTGGCTTGCATATTTTTAGATAAGACACAACCAAAGACTTTATTGACAGCACAGCAATGTAAAATAACGATGATGAAAAAGCTCCAAATGAGATGGATGCAATATTTTTCTTCCCTCTTTCTCATGGATAAAAACCATTTACCTGTGTCAGCAAAGTTATGGAAAAATCTGCTTCAAGACAGAAAAAACAGCCTTCTGTGGGGAAGACATGCTGTTCATATTCTGACAACCATTTCTTTCCACTGGCTGGTCTATTAGGAGTAAATAAATCCTATCTGTCTGTTTATCCTATTTATCCTTCCTTCCAAGGCGTCCCTCCTTCCTGGGAGGAAGCTGAGACATTTCTGACTGTCCCATGACATCAAACTCTGGGCCTGGTTGGTACAAAATTTTGGGGTAGGAAGGAAGCGGGGGGGCACATATCCTCTGAGAGCAGCCCTAGTCTACATGACCAAGCAAAGATGACTTTCCAGTGTTTTAATCTTTAGGGGGAAATGATCAGGGATCTTTCATTTCTAGGGATTTGGAATTAAAATGTCCGCAGTATGCAGAAACACTGTGGCCCTCCCAACTGTTAACATAGCCAGCCCAGTGGAGATGCCAGATCACAGGACTTAAAACTTAGAAACTATGGGACTTCCCTGGTGGTCCAGTGATTAAGAATCAGCCTTCCAAACCACCACAATATTGTAATTATCCTCCGATTAAAATTCATTAATTAATTAAAAAAAGAATCCACCTTCCAGTGCAGGGTACATGGGTTCAATACCTGGTTGGGGAACGAAGACCATGTGCCTGAACTATGCGTCCATGCGCTCTGGGGCATGAGGGCTGAAAGCATGCCACAACTGAGACCAACACAGTCAAACAACTAAATGTTTTTTAAAACCTTAGAATCTTTGGAATATGCCCTGGTATTTCTGCTCCTGACTAGAGTCAGGTATTTAAGCCACTTTCTGTGTCCCGAGTGAGTAGGTCATAGTGTATGGGGCCTCCGAGCCAGGCCTCCTTCTATCCCACCAGCCCCCCAAGGACCCCCAGGGTGGCAGGCAGCCAGCGTACCCACGATGTCAAAACACACTCCGCTCTCCAGCCGGTGTTTCCTGTACAAGTTCTTCAAGACCTTGGCGCTGCCAAAGCGTTTGAAGCGACTCTTCACGTTATTGTAGAACCATTCCAGAGACTGGGTCCTGAGAACCCTGAGGACAACACAGAAAATTGGAATTAAAGGAGAGAATTAGGAAACAAGGACTTGCAAAAGCTGCCACAATACTTTGCAAGCTCCTTCCGTCAAGACGTAGAGCTTTTTTCTCTGCTCCATGGATCCGGGTTGGCCCTGTGACTTGCTCTGACCACAGGGACTGGTGGAAGCAATGCTGTGCAAGTCCAGAGCGTGCCAGCTTCCTCTCTGGCTGCTCCTGGATGCCCTGCAACTCTCTGCCATGTGAACAAGCCCAAAATAGCCTTTGGGATGACGAGAGACACTCGGCCTGATCACCCTTCTTGCCCCGGCCAATAGCCTGGACAGGAGAGCGGGGCCACTGACTACTGGCTGACTGGAGACGCATGAGTGAGCCTAAGTAAGACAAGCAGGAGAACCGTGCATCTGAGTCCATCCGAAGAGCAAGCTGATAAATACTTGCTATTTGAAGCCACTAGCTGACACATCTGTTTAGTAGCTAGCAGGCTTTATATCTGGTATTCTTACTGCATTAACAACATTTCTAGTTCAGCTTGGGAAGATAACAGAGCGCAAGTGAGAGACCCTGGGCTGTATGGCAAAATTCTGCAGCCTCTTACCCATTCAGCCTGAAGCACCGCAGGAAAGAGGTTTCCTGGTCAGCGCTATCACACTTGATATGAAATGCTGACGCGATTCTTCTCCTTATTGCCTGACGAGAACAAGTTGCTAAACCCCTCCCGTTTTAAGAATAGCTTTTGTTATTTTTCTTATTATGAATGGAAATAATGCATAAACTCATTTTAAAAGTTCAGAGAAGCAAGATGAATATAAATGCTTCTAATTCAGTGGAGGAACAAGCACATGTTTAGCTGCCCTTCTTCCCTAGATGCCAGTGAAACATGAGAAGATGTCCAAAGGGAGAGAAATTTGTAGAAATGAAGAGCATGGAGGAGAATCAGAGATTCTGACAGATTTCTGGAAAGTTCTAAGTGAGCGATAGCCTAAAGGTAACAGAGAATGTTGTCCTGCAAAACAGTCAGAAGGACTGGGACTCACAGACCGGGAGGTCAAAGTTAATGTTGATTGGTGGAATACTCATTGGTAAAAAAGAATGAAATCTGCACAATATGGCCTGCCAATACAGGAGACATAAGAGATACAAGTTCAATCTCTGGGTCAGGAAGATCCCCTGGAGGAGGGCATGGCAACCCACTCCAGTATTCTTGCCTGGGGAATCCCATGGACAGCGGAGCCTGGCGGGCTACAGTTTATATAGTCGCAAAGCGGCAGACAAGACTGAGCGACTAAGCCCACATGCACACAGCAATATGGGCGGACTTGGAGGGCATCATGCTGAGGGAAATAAGTCAGACGGAGAAAGACAAATGCTGCGTGATATCACTTATATGTGGAAGCAAAAAGAAGACAACTAACTCGCAAATGAAACAAAAAAGAAGCTAGCTGACTCATAGAAAAAACACGGTTGGTTGGTGCAGAGAGCAGGACTGGATGATGAGACGGTACTCACAAAGCTAGTTTAGTCACTGTGTTGATGACAGTGAGGGCTCTGGGCCCCCACCCTTGTTCCCAGACTGACAGTTGGTCCAAAGACGCTGGCTCTAGTCAAAAATAGAAAGCAGTTCTCTAATAAAATTGAACAATCTGCTGGAGGGGGTTACCACCTGGCGGTAAAGCCCTCCTAGTTCAGCACTCCGGGAGCCCCACCTGCTGGCCTACCAGACACTGTCCATGTACCCCAGAGCCAAGCCTGCCAGCTCCACAGACTCGGAGCGCTCTGCACCAATGTCCCCTCCTTGGGAGGCCCTCCCTGACCTCCCTAAAAACCACCACCACCGTGCCAACACATCTGTCCTCTTCCTCCCATTTTCTCTCCCCAAATTTCTAGGGTGCTTCTCTGTACCTGATGTTTAATTTTATATAATTATTATTTGTAAGACAATCAGTACATTAATATGCTAATTAATAATTATTAAATTGTTTATTATCTATTTTCTATTTCCAGTGGAATATATGCTCATGGAAAATGGGCTTTTTTCCCACTGCAGTGTACATAATAGACGCTCAATAAAATCTTGTGATGGATGGACAGTTTTAAATGTATTTTTTTCACTTAATATTCCTGATGGACTTTAATGTTGTTGAACAGTCTTCCCCACAGCATTTTTAGTAGCCCCAGAATTCACCATAGTATGAACATAGCATGTTTTATGTCTCTAGCCTCTTGGCATTGAATTTGCCCATTTCATTTGCTATCAAAAGCAATTCTGTGATGCATATGTTGGCAGCTAAATGATCAACATGTCTACAGTTGTGGGTTCTCGAAGTAGAACTGCTGGGTTCAAACACGTCGGTCTTTCAGAAAGTTTGTACCAATGTCACTCTTCATTCGCAGTGTGAGATTTTGAAGTCCTCAATTTGGGGTGAGGTGAACCCCAAGAAACCCCCTATGGAGTGGCCAGTTTCTCCATGGAAAGCCCATGTCTGAAGCCCAAGTAAAGCACAGGAAGCAAGGCAAAAGGGCAGAGAACAAGCATCATCGCGTCCTGGCTTGGTGGACAAGATAGCAAATAGGCTCGTCTTCCCTGAGCGGGGGAGGCAGCTGTCAATGGCAGAATGTACCAAAGGTGTCATCCTTTTACATAAAACTGCACTATATCATCAGTGTCATTACTACTAACAAAATGAACACCATTATGTGAGAGCTTGCTCTATGTTGGGCACCGTGCCAAAAGCTTCCCTTGAATCACTATGAAATTCTCATGGGCGCTGGAGCAGGCTGGACTGGCCCAGACCCCAACATTTATTGCCCATTGGTTATAAGCCAATTCCTTAATCCCCTAAGCCTCATTGGTCCTTCAGCTCCACCATCTCCCACCTCCCCTCCCTCCTCCAGTCAGTAACTTCTTGCTTGTTCACTGGATGCCAGCCCGTCTGCCAGCTGTTGTGCTGGACTACCGTACTTGTCAAGGTTGTTGATGTCATTCAGTCGTGTCCGACTCTTTGTGACCCCCTGGACTGCAGTGCACCAGGCTTCCCTGTCCTTCACCATCTCCCGGAGTTTGCTCAAACTCATGTCCATTGAGTCAACGATGCCCTATACAGTAATACTAACAATATTTTCTTTATTTTCTGCGCTTATTTTTTTTAATGTATTATTTGTATTAAAAGTATTTTTTTTTCTTTTTTGATTAAAAATTCATTTGGCTGCATTGGGTCTTAGTTGCAGCATGTGCAATCTTCATTGCGTCCTGGAAGATGTTTCATTGCGCTGCATAGACTCTCTAGCTATGGCACACAGGCTCAGTAGTTGTGGCACGCAAGCTTTGTTGCTTCATGGCACGTGGGATCTTAGTTCCCAGACCAGGGATCAAACCTGCGTCCCCTGCACTGCAAGGCAGATTCTTAACCATCGGCCCACCAGGGAAGTCCCTTGTGTGAAAAGTATTATAAAGCTATTACAGTACAGTACTATTACAGCCAATCGTGTTAGTTGTACCTAAGCTAACTTTGTCGGACTTGGAACAAACTGGACTTACGAACACACTCTCTGATGGAACTTGTTCTTACATAGGGGATTTACTGTGCTTCAAGTGCATCATAGGATGAGCTCTCCGTTCCCTGGTTATACCAAAACTCTATAGCATTTAGAGACACTTTGAGGACACGGAAACCAGAATGCCTCTGCTTGCTCAAGTCAGAGACCGGAATCAGGGCACTGCCTGGGCTGCTGGAAGGTGGGAGGATGAGAGGCACTGAATCCTTAGAGAATGACCAGCAAACCTACAGCCTCATTTGGAGACTAGAAAGCTTTTCCATAGAATCGATGCATTTTAGATACTGTTTTGACTTCGAGTTAATGTGGAGAGCGTCTCTGGAAGCCCCAGGGAATGCTCAGTCATGATTACCTTCATTTGCTATTACTGCTTTTATTTCAGTTATTTTAAAATTCACGGCTCAGAGGAAACTCACAGGATACGCACGGTTCACAGGGCAGAGGTGTGGGGAGAAGGCTGTGGGGACACCCGTGCCCAGGATGGACTGGCTGAGTGCTGCAGGGCCCCAGCCCACCCTCACATCTCCAGCTGCCTCCTGAATAGAGGCAGCTTCGGGCAAGTGTAGATGAGAAGGAAAGAGCCCAGTGTCAGGGTCCCACTGGAACCAGAGGCGTCTGTGCACAAATTCCTTCATGTGTTCACTCTCTCGTTCTCTCACGCTTCACTGTTTATTGAGTCCTTTACGTGCAGGCACTATCCTGCCATATGCTGCCGGGCATGGGAAGCGACAAAACCGATCGAGCTCGTACCCAACAGTGCTGTCAGACTAGTCTCTTCCGTGAGTGCCAGAGGCATCATGCCATGGAACCAAAAGTCAAGCCAAAGGCATCTCCAGAACGGCTGACAGGCACTGGGTTCTGTATCATTCCCACAGAGGTGTGAGAACAGAGTCGGTCTTGCTTCGTGGCTCAGGCCTTTTTTTCTGGACTTAAAACATTGAAGTATAGTTGATGAATAACAGTGTGTTCGTTTCAGGTGTACAGCAAAGTGTTTCAGTGGTAACACACACAGATAAATATGTATATATGTATATTATTTTTTAAATTCTTTTTCATTATGATTTATTACAAAATATTCAGAACAGCTTCCTGTGCTGTACAGTAGATCCTTGTTGTTTATCTATTTTATATGTATTTGTGAGTATCTGTTAAGCCCAAATTCCTGATATATTCCGCACCCTCTCCTTTCCCCTTTGGTAGCCGTAAGTTTGCTTTCTATGTCTATGGTCTGTTTCTGTTTTGTAAATAAGTTCATTTGTATCACATTTTAGATTCCACACATACGCTATATCATACAATAGTTGTCTTGTTCTGACTTACTTCACTTAGTAGGATAATCTCTAGGTTGCATAGGATAATCTGCATGTTGCTCCTAATGGCATGGCTTCATTCTTTTGTGTGACTAAGCAGTATTCCATTGTTCCACACCTTCCGACACAGACCACGTCTTTTTTATCCATACGTCTGTTGATGGGCATTTAGGTTGCTTCCATGTCTTGCCTATTGGTGGATAGGGCTGCTGTGAACGCTGGGGTGCATGTATCTTTTTGAATTAGAGTTTTCATCTTTTCCAGGTATACCAGGCATTTTCTTTAATGACACCCAAACCGCCCTTTCTCACTGCAGTAAACACAGGAGAGGCGCCTTAGTGCTGGACAGGGAGCCACAGTGCTGATGATGAGACTTACGGTGATGATGAGACTTACAGTGAAAAACTTTCCAAGTTTATTTCTTTGGCTTATTTTTAAAATGATCCCAATTTGTCCCTAAGGATGCCCATACAAAGGTTCTTAGTCCTGGGCAGTTTCACAATCTAACCCTGATAATTTCTCTCAACACTAAAGCTTTAAAAAAGTCAACAGCCAAGCCTTCGAAATTCACCAATCACAGATAGTCGGAATTGATGACATTTAGTCCTTGGAACTACAGATGGTTTGTCTGTAAAATGATGGTCACCCAACTAGGGAAGACAGGAAGAGGATCAGGTTTGGAGGGAAGGTGGTAAGTTCAGTCAGGACACCTGTATGTGGGGTGCCCCCCACATGCCCAGGTGGCAATGCCTGGTGCTCAGTACTAGTCTGTAGATGGAAATCTGGACTAGAAAAATGGATTTGGTGGTCTTTGGTCCACAGGTAGCCCTGAAACCAAAAATTGGGGTTAAGGGAGGTATATATAATCATTATCTCTATTTTACAGAAAAAATGGAAACAAGTAACTTGCTAGTCACTGGCTGAACTAAGAGCAAATCAGGGAACAGACTGTAGACCTCATCCTTGGGTCAGCGCCTTGACATCTGCTCGGCTTATTTTCCTTCCAGAACCTCTAGTTAGTGTTCTTACTGCAAATGATGGCTTTTGCTTCAAAGTTTAAGCAAACAGAAAGCCCCAGGGATCAAGAGTTCAGAAGGAAATGTAAAATCATTGTATCATTTCCCCCCAAACAACCTACTTATCATTCTGTGGATACTAAACACTTCAAGTCACTTGTTTGTATAAGCAGTTTGCTAATTTTTTTCTGTGACGTGAATAAACTTATAAACATGGTGCATTCTCATCAGAAGACAGACTGGAAATTACATCACAAGAGCAGCACTGAAATTACAACCCCAGGAATGCCAGACTGATTTCAGCTCATTAGACAAAATAACAGGATTGTGAAGAGGAAGGAACTGCCTACGCCAGAACTGCTCGGATCCTGCTGCTGGTGGTGAAGCAAGGCCGCCTTGGCCCACAGGTCCGGCACAGCAGGTGCTGTGCACACTGATGGGGGAGAGTCTGTGGATCCCCCTACCTCCTGTGCAGTCCTCAGACCAGCCGTGTGGGCACCGTATGGAGCCTCGATAAAATTGGCAATCCCAGCCCTCTGCTCTCACCCCGAGACCGGTGGAATCAAATGGCACTTTAGAAAGATTCCCAGGTGGTTACTAGGTCCATCAAAGCTTAATAAGCACTGGCCCAGTGAAATTAGCTGGGTGTTTTCTGAGTCCACATATGGTTTTTGTTTTGTTGTTACTCTTGACCACAATCCACTTAGGTAGGACAAGTTGTCTCTCTCAACAGCTGACTTGCCTCCCTCCTTCCTATTTTCCTGGGCTTCCCTGGTGGTTCAGACAGTAAAGAATCCACCTGCAATGCAGGAGACCCAGGTTTGATCCCGGAGTTGGGAAGATCCCCTGGAGGAAGGCAAGGCAACCCACTCCAGTGTTCTTCCCTGGAGAATTCCATGGACAGAGGAACCTGGTGGGTTACAGTCCATGGGATCACAAAGAGTCAGACATGACTGAGTGACTAACACTTGCTTTTCCTGCTTTCCAAGGAAAAAGAACTAAACGGGGTGATAAAAAGTTTGGAAGAGGAATGGAATAATTACAATGGTACTCCCAATTTCACGTGCTTTCACTATAGAAATAACTAAATCAATAAAATGCCAAAAATCCTGATGAGCCAAGTTCAAATCATTATATAAAGCAAAGTTGCCCAAACTGACTACAACAGTCTAAATTGATAATGAAGAACTAACATTACCTTGTTGGTAAGAATTAAGAAGCACAGCAATTAAAATCCATGACCAACTCAAGAGGACCCTGATGATGTGTGGATAACAAAGCATCTCTCCTAAAAACTGTAAGCACAACCATGATCTGTGAGCTCTGCCTCACAAAATACAGACTGAGAAGATTCAGCACCAACAACACATTGAATGGACATAAAAGAGAGAAAACTCTAGGTCTTTCAAACAGACAGACTCTAACACAGGCAATTGGTTACATAGATGACGAAATCACCAAGACTCCCAAGAAAGGATGGTGAGGCATGCCAGAGGCTAGCAGCGGGGAAGCTGCCACCACCCCAGGGCCAGAGGGGCCAGGGAGGTGGTGGCATTGCTGGGAGGAGCATCCTGGAGCCAGGAGATGGGGCCACAAAGGAGATGCGGCTGCTGCAGAGATGCTGCCCAAGGCAGAGAAACTGATGCACTATCTTCTCTCTTCCTCCCACCCTTTCAGGGAGTGAGGAAATAGTCATTAAACTAAAGTCTATTTAAAAAGACCGTTAGAGAAAACTCTAAGGAAGTAAAAATCGAAGAGCCACCCCTCCTCCTATGTAGACCACAATATAGGATCAGGACCAGTAACTGACATCAACGTAGACCGTGGACCTCAGCTGCTTGTCACATGTCTTCTAAGACTGCAGCTGTCCAGGGAGACTCCCCTGAATGGCAGTGTGCACTCTTACTCCTGCCAGTGGAGGCCCGGGGAGCCCAGGACTGTGCAGCCAGGCCTGTCACCCTGCTGATGGCAGCTCCCCACAGGGAGCACTTGTACTGAGGAAAGGACAAGAGAAAGTCTTGCCGCCAGAATCACTCAGACCTCCTCTGCTGTGTGTGTGTCGCTCAGTCATGACCAACTCTTTGCGTCCCCATCAACTGTAGACCGCCAGGCTCCTTTGTCCATTGGATTCTCCAGGCAAGAATACTGGAGAGGGTGGCCATTCCCCTTCTCCGGGTGATATTCTCAACCCAGGGATCAAACCTGGTTCTCCTGTGTTTACTGAGCCACAAGGGAAGCCCCTCTTCTCTGCTGAGTGAGACTCAACTCTTAGGAATCATGATTTCTAAGTAAACTCCTTGGATACAATGTCCCTAAAATAAATTCAAAGTATAATAAACTCAACTTACTAGAAAAGCCAAACAAAAACCCCCACTGAACAAACAAACCTTTTTTCTCCCCCAAGTCTTGGCTATTTTATCTAACAGAGGTTTTTTCCCCTCCCAGATGCAGAGGAGAGAATAAATATTTCATCAGGTTTTTCTAAAGATTAAATGATATAATACATGGGAGGCACCCAGCCCAGTGTACATCTTCAGGATGTGCTATTTTTTTTTATTATCATCAATATTATTATTTCCTTTTAAGCCCTCTGCATCTTTTTTTGGGGGGAGGGCAGGATCTGAGTATAATCAATAGATAAAGAGTTAAAGTAGACTTGTCAGGAAATGCATTCAATTTTTACATTTCATCTTAAGCAAAAGGCTAGACTTTAGGGTTAAGGTGGTTCTTAACCTTTAGCAGTTTTTAAACTTAAAACCGAGCTTGCTGGGCCTGACTTCAGAGGTTCTGATTTGCTTGGTCTGGGCGGGCCCCCACTATGAGCCCTGACGACGTGTAGGTGATGCGAGGCTGCTGTTCCGAGGTCCACACTTTGAGAGTCACTGAGCCTGAGGACAGATCTGGCATGTTGTAAAGAACACAGGACGATATTACTGATTCCGAGCCATGGGGAAAACAACAGAGTGACAGGCAGGTGTTTGGAAAATAAGACTCCTTCAGCCCTGACAGCACGAAGGCCCTTGAGCACGGAGTCAGAGCAGTCAGTTTCAAGAAGTCAAGAGACGCTGAGAGACTAGATGGAGAACAGCCCCCACACTGGGAGCCCTGAGCGTGTCATTGGGAATTTGCAGACAGTCACAGCCAGGAGGCTGGAAGTGTCATGTTCAGTTGATACGTGACAATTGCCATTAACGTGAAGTGTCCTGCTAAGGGTGGGGAGCTGGAGGCGACAAACAGGAGCAGGGAAAGCCTGGGAGAGCAGTGAGGAAGCGTGTCTGTGTGTGACGCCCCCGCAGCTGCTCCTGGGCCCTCTCTGCACTTTTCCAGGTTGCACAGTGGCGAACGGGAGATGGAAGAGGAAATGGGCTGAAGGAGAGAATAAAGGGGTGGATTTTGAAGATTTTTTTTTCAGTTTTAATATTTTTTATTGAAGTATAGTTGACTTACAATGTTGTGTTAATTTCTGCAAAGTAATTCAGTGATCCATTTATACACATTCTTTTTTAAAATATTCTTGTCCATTATGGCTTATCATAAGATATTGAATATAGTTCTCTGTGCTATGTATGAAGCAGGGCCTTGCTCTTTATCCATTCTATACACAAAAGCTTACATCTGATAACCCCGATATCCCACTCCATCCCTCCCCCAGTGCCTTCCCTTTTAGCAACCACAAGTCTCTGTGAGTCTGTTTATCTATGTCTGTGAGTCCGTTTCTGTTTTGTAAATACATTCACTTGTGTCATATTTTAGACCCCACGTGTAGGTGGTATCACATGGTATTTGTCTTTTTTTTAAATTGTATTTATTTTTGGCTGTGCTGTGGTGATCGGGGCTACTCTCTCATTGCAGTTTACGGGCTTCTCATGGCAGTGGTTTCTCTTGTCGTGGCACACAGGCTCTAGGCCACAGGGGCTTCAACAGCTGCAGCTCCCAGGCTCTAGAGCACAGGCTCAATACTTACGGTGCACGGGCTTAGCTGCTCCTTGGCATGTGGGATCTTCCTGGATCAGGGATCAAACCTGTGTCTCCTGCACTGGCAGACAATTATTCTTTACCAATGAGCCACCAAGGAAGTGCGGTCTTTCTCTTTCTGACTTACCTCATTTAGTATCATAATCTATAGTTGCATCCATGTTGCTGTAAACGGCATTATCTCATTCTTTTTTATGGCAGAATAGCATTCCACTGTGCATATGTACCATATCTTCCTTATCCATGCAGCAGTCGACGGACATTTAGGTTGGTTTCATGCCTTGGCTATTGTGAATAGCGCTGCTGTGAACGTAGGGGTGCGTGTATTGTTTTGATTTATAGTTTTGTCTAAATATGTGCGCAGGAGTGGGATTGCTGCATCATATGGTTATTCTATTTTTTGATTTCTGAGGAACTTCCATACTGTTTTCCTCATTGGCTGCACCAACTCACATTCCCAACAACAGTGTAGGAAGATTCCCTTTTCTCCACACCCTCTCCAGCGTTTGTTAATCGCAGCTGTTTTTTAAAAAAAAATTTACTTGTTTGTTTTTTTTTGTGGCTCTGGGTCTTTGTTGCTGCTGCGGGCTTTCTCTAGTTGTGGTGAGCAGGGGCGACTCTTCGTTGTAATGCGTGGGCTTCTCGATGCAGTGGCTTCTCTTGTTTCGGAGCACGGGCTCTAGGCGCACAAGCTTCAGCAGTTGTGGCACTCAGGCTCTGTAGTTGTGGTATACAGGCGTAGCTGCCCCATGGCACGAGGAAACTTCCTAAACCAGGGATTGAACCCACATGCCCCTGCATGAGCAGGCAGACTCCACTCCACCGTACCACCAGACAAGTCCTCTCTCTAGACTTTTAAATGGCCTAGACTTCTAGGCCATTCGGCTGCTGTGAGGTGGTACCTTGAAAATATTATTGGTGAGAGTGCTTCCATTAAGGCCAGGAAAGTAAAATTATAAATAGTTGTGCTTTTTATTTAAATAAAATATTTAAACTTAAAATAACACTGTGAGTTTAACATACATGCTTTTCAACTTTTCACTATTTTTTCAGATATTTTAATATGCCAGAAAAATTATCATTAAAATACATAAGAAGATTACATAGGGGGATAATTATTTCCTTTTGTCTCAGTCTCCAGTCAGAGGTATTCACTATTAATAGACCCTGTCTTTAGTCAAAATTTTTGCATTTTGACAGCAAATATTTTGTAGTAACTATAAATGGTATATAACCTTTAAAAATTGTGAATGACTATATGGTACACCTGTAACTTCTATCATATTGTATATCAACTATACTTCAGTGAAAACACTTATATTTTATTCTTTATGAGTTTTTGCATTAATTTTGCTTTTTAAATGTACTGTCATTTAAATATTTACCGTAATTACTTGGCTTTGATCACGCCCTTAAATTCTGCACCCAAGGTGAATGCCTTGCTTACCGCACCCTGACTCGGCCCTGAGAGGGCAGCCCCACGTTGGCACTTTGACAGTAGGTTCTGTGGTGGCAGATGTGTGCCTGGGGGGGGACACAGCTGTGCCCCCACATACAGATGACCCCAGGAGGAGAGGGTGGTGCCCGGAGAGCACAGTGGTGGTACCCAGGGGAGTGTGGTGATGAATACAGCGCCCAGAGTACACTAAGGATGAGGAACAGCTGGGGAGAAAGTGGAAAAACATCCATGGATGTCACGGGCTCGTTGTTGAGACTTGTGCCCTTAAGAGATTCCCATGAATCCATAGGTGTGGGGTGGGGGGAAGAGTTTTGGAGGAGGCTGGGGTCCTGCATTAGTAATTAGGGATAAAAACCAATGAAGCCCCATCACCCAAGAAAGTAAGTGTTAGTTTCTCAGTCGTGTCCAACTCTTTGGAACCCCATGGAATGTAGCCCACCAGACTCCTCTGTCCATGGAATTCTCCAGGCAAGAATACTGGAGTCATTCCCTTCTCCAGGGGATCTTCCTGACCCAGGGATCCAACCCAGGTCTCCTGCATTGCAGGTGGATTCTGTACCATCTGAACCAGGGAAGACATTTCTGAGATGGTCTGGAGGCAGATGTGTCAGGGCAGGCTCAGTCCCTCCAGGACTTTCCAGCTCTCATTCACAGGTCTTGGGCACAGCGGCTCTTCTTTGCAGCCACTCTGGCCTCTCAGCTGTCTGTCCCTACCTGTCCCTCAGGAAGCCCTCCCCAGACTCGATGCCACTGGCACTGACCTAGCCCTGCACTCTTCCATCTCTCTGGCATCTCCATGGCTCTCAGCTCCACCCTTACGCTTGATTCATTCCTCTCTGGTTCAGCGAGTTGGAATGATACTCAACCAGGCAGTTATTAAGCCTGGGGGATGGGGAATGAAATGGTTTCTTTTAGTGCTGGCTGTTTGCAGGCAGGAATAAATGTCATTGGAATACGGCTTTTCTTTTGCCTTCTTAATTGTAAAGCTGATTGGGACTTAAACATCTTTCACTTGTCAGAATCAACCTGAAGTAAGAGAATTTAACTGCATTTATTTGAAGAGCCACTGCTCTGGCTCTAGCTACAGAAATCTGCACTCTGAACCATGCAGGCCCAGAAGGGAAATTTCACGTCCATCCCGTGCTACTTTGCGTGAACTAGGAACCAAGATGGCAGAGAAAAGGCAGTCAGCACATGTGGATTCTTGCCCCAGTCACATCACTCTATGTGTGGTCTGGAAGGCATGTTTATCTTTCTGTATCTCGCCTCCCGCACCCGCAGAATACAAATGATCACAGCTTCCTTCAGCCAAACTTTCAGAGACGCACAGTTGCGCTGGATCTCGCTTCACCTCCCACATCCTGACTCACTGAAGTATGCCAGCTTTGCTCTGATAACATCTTCAGATTTGTATTAAAAAAAAAGCGTGTAATTTCCTTTTTGGCTTATTGTTAACATTAACGTTGCCATTACTCAAACTGATGAATAAGCCAAAAAATGAAATGACACACTTATTTTGAGCTTCCCACGTGGTGAAGGGGTAAATAATCTGTCTGTCAATGCAGGAGATGCTAGAGACTTGGGTTCGATTCCTGGGTCAGGAAGATCCCCTGGAGGAGGGTGTGGCAACCCACTCCAGTATTCTCGCCTGGAGAATCCCCGTGGGCAGAGGAGCTTGGCGGGCTACAGGCCATGGGGTCGCAAAGAGTCGGACACGACTGAGCGACTTCCCACATATGTAACATTATGTCATATAGTGAGGTGTCTTTAAGTTCCAAGCTGGTTGTTGGGACAAGAAGATGATCTTCTTACTGTTTATATTAACCAATTCAGGACTTAGCTATAATAAACACACAATGTACTACTATGAAAATGAAAAGGCAAGGACTTTGTTATATTAAGTGGATGGTTAAAGACAATGTAAAACGTCACTGTTTGTTTACAGCAGATTATAATTGCTGGGGCTGCCATGTACTTGCCAGTATCCGTCACTTGTTGAGTGCCTACCACACACCTGGCATGGGGCCAGGTCTATTTAGTCCTCAAAATTAAATGATGAGACAAGTATTCTTTTGCGAAAACAAAGGCTAGATAGCTGGTCAACAGTGAAGCCAATATGCTCTCTTGTTTTTTGCTTGTTAGTTTTCCTTACGTAAAATAATTTAATAGATGTGTCACAGAGTTTAAAATGTATCTCCTGCTCACCCATGGTCACCATCCATCCAGTTCAGAGGCAGACAATGCCATCAGTTTCTTGTCACCTAGGCACACAAGACAATACTCCCTAAAATATTCACCTCTGCTTTTTTTCTGTACAAATGGTAGTATAGTACCTCTTTGCACTGTTCCAGAGGAACACATCTGGTGATCATCCCATATCATAAACATAAAGCCTCCTTATTCCTGTTTTGGGGTGTACTATATTTTATTTGGGCTTCCCTGATAGCTCAGTTGGTAAAGAAACCACCTGCAATACAGGAGACCCCAGTTTGATTCCTGGGTTGGGAAGATCCGCTGGAGAAGGGATAGGTTACCCACTCCAGTATTCTTGGGCTGCCCTTGTGGCTCAAGTGGTAAAGAATCCACCTGCAATGCGGGAGACCTGGGTTCAATCCCTGGGCTGGGAAGATCCCCAGGAGAAGGGAAAGGCTACCCACTCCAGTATTCTGGCCTGGAAAATTCCATGGACTGTATATCCATGGGGTGGCAAAGAGTCCACTTTCACTTTCACAATATTTTATTTGGGGCTTTCCAGGTGGTGCTAGTGGTAAAGAAATCTGCTTGCCAGTGCAGGAGACGTGTGAGACCTGGGTTTGATCCCTGGGTCAGGAAGATCATCTGGAGGAGAGCATGGCAACCCACTCTAGTATTCTTGCCTGGAGAATCCCCATGGACAGAGAAGCTACTGTCCATGCCAGGCTACTGTCCATAGGGTTGCACAGAGTTGGACACAACTGAAGCAACTTAGCAGGCATATTTTGCTGCTAAGTCACTTCAGTCGTGTCCAACTCTGTGCAACGCCATAGACGGCAGCCCACCAGGCTCCCCCGTCCCTGGGATTCTCCAGGCAAGAACACTGGAGTGGGTTGCCATTTCCTTCCCCAGTGCATGAAAGTGAAAAGTGAAAGTGAAGTCGCTCAGTCGTGTCTGACCCTCAGTGACCCCATGGACTGCAGCCTTCCAGGCTCCTCCATCCATGGGATTTTCCAGGCAAGAGTACTGGAGTGCGGTGCCACTGCCTTCTCCGAGGTATATTTTACCTGTCCCCAATTGATTGGCATTTAAAATATTTCCTAATTTGCTTTTACATCAGTGTGGCAGAGAATGGCCTTCACACACACACACACACACACACACACGAAGGGAGCAGAACATTTGTTAGGAAAAAACTGGGGAATCTTCCTTCTAAAGGGTCTGGGCAGGATTTTGAAGGATGTGCTACCCCCTTACTGTGAAGTGGTAGGCAGAGTATTGGGCAAATCATCATACCAGCTCCCATCTGTGTGTGTGAGTGCATGCTTCAGAATATTCATGAGGATGCAGGGCGCTCTGCTTACAACGCACCACTGTTGATAAAGCACTTACTTAGAAAAGGATCTACAGATAAACCAAGGCTGCTGAGGAAGGGAAGAAACTGCTTCTTTTTGCCCACTGCCAAATAACTGCAGCCTCTGGAAGTGTGTCTTTCTTCCAGACAAATGCAGGTGCACAAAATTCTGTTTATACTCTCCTGGAATGAACTGCATCAGAAATGGGTTCTCTCCATATACGTGGGGCATAAACGCAAACTTTGAAAAGGCACAAGCCCTCACCCACTCTTTTTCATGCAAAAATCCATGGCCACCTCTTACGAAAATGGAAACACATTTATATTCAGCAAATCAAAGAAGTTAATGTACTTCAAGTTAATTCAAATGTAAATCTCAAAAAAAAAAAAAAAAAAGCTGCTGTTGTCCTTTGACTTGAAAAGTAAGTTGAAACCGTACAGTGGTTTCCTACCGGGAGAGATGCAAGCCATCTGACCCGCCCAGCTGTTGAGACTGGTCAGTTGGGGGGTGAAAGTGGGAGGAACTCCCACTTGAAGGGAGCACCATCATGAGCTCAGATCAGAGTTGGCAGGGCTGCTGGGAGAGATGAGAGCAGATAGGAACCGCGGGGTTCTCTCACAATCGAGACCGAGTTCCTCCAGCCACATTTCCCTTCTCCTCGAGTTGTCAAGCTCCTCTCGGACAAGGTCTGCATCACCTGCACTGTTGATGCTGTCCATAGCATCCCTAATCCTCTTTCCGGTGTCCCAGTGTGAGCAGAAGGGACCTCCACGTGGGTTCTGTGGTGTGCCCAGGCCTCTGCAGATTTCTCTCGACAGGGAGGCTCCAGGCACCACGCTGCAGGATGTATTCTTCAGGAGTGGAAATTATGTGCAGTTGCTACCAATCCCCATCTCCAGGGTGGAAGCCTGGCCAAAGATCTTGCATGTGTAGGTGTGGGGAGGGGGCTATTTTATTTTAGCATTATCCACCATGGTGGACTTCAGGGCTCCTCTGTCTGCAAAGAGCCAAAAATATCTCTCCAGAGATGCCGTGAATACATTTCATATGTTGCCTTTTGAGGGGGCTTTCAACAAAATTCTCCTCAAAATTGAAACCACTGACCGGGATTCAACTAAGCACCCCAGAATGCAGCAGATTTTTGAGTTCTTGAGAGCATCATAGTACAGAGGAGGAACTGTGGAGCCAGCCTGCCTGGTGTAACTCCTGACTCCTCCACTTCCTAGCAAGTGCTGGCTAAGTTCCCTGCCTTCTCTTTCCCTAGTTTCTACATCAGTCAAATGGGTGCAATATATCTGCCTTATGGAGTTATAAGGAGAACTGAGTGCTCAGCACAGTAACTGAGTACAGAATAAGCTCTCTTGAGACTTCCCTGGCGGTCCAGTGGTTGGGACTTTGCCTTCCAGTGCAGAGGATGCCGGTTGGATCCCTGGCTGGGGGCTTGGATGCCACATGTCTCGTGGCCAAAAAAGTCAGGATGTGGAAGAGAGGCAATACTATAACAAATTCAATAAATGCTTTAAAAAAATGATCCACATTAAAAAAAAATCTTAAAAAAAATGATACAAATAAACGTATATAACAGAAAGAGACTCACAGACTTAGAGAAGGAATTACGCTTGCATGTACACACTGCTTTATTTAAAATGGACAACCAACAATGACCTACTGTACAGCACATGGAACTCTGCTCAGTGTTATGTGGCCTCTGGATGTGAGGGGACTTTGGGGGAGAATGAACACGCGTATATGCATGGCAGAGTCCCTTCACTGTTCACCTGAAACTATCACATTGTTAACTGGCTATACACCAATAAAAATCTTTAAAGAAAGAATAAGCTCTCAATAATGCTTCCCTGGTAGTTCAGATGGTAAGGCGTCTGTCTACCATGCGGGAGACCGGGTTTGATCCCTGGGTTGGGAAGATCCTCTGGAGAAGGCAATGGCACCCCACTCCAGTACTCTTGCCTGGAAAATCCCATGGATGGAGGAGCATAGTAGGCTGTAGTGGATGGGGTCACAAAGAGTCGGACACGACTGAGCGACTTCACTTTCACTTTCAATGCTAGCTCTTATACAGAAAAATAATTTCCCTTTTGCACAGGCTTATTTTGGTGGTGCTTGTGGGATCTGTTTGCAGAGGCAGTGATTCAAGGCCCAGCCTCTGAAGAAGCTGAGAGCCTCCATGGCAACAGATGAGCCTTTTCTCTGGGTTCTGGCAGGGCCACTGATTTCAAGTCACAGCCATGCAGCAAACAAGGAGTCAGGATGATGGCTGGAGTGCCTTGCTCTACCCAAACAGTGCACAGGGGACCTTGCCAAGCAGCACAGATGCTGCCTCTCAGATTGCCTGGGTTTTTCTCACAGTTGTCGCTTTGCCTGGCAAAGAGAGCTTTTATCTTTCAAAGATATTGATGTCTTCTGCCCTGTTCTCTCAGCCCCACTGCTCTGAGGTGGGGGCTCGGGGAGAATCTGCTGGGCTGCACCCCACTTCCCAGGCTACCTACACAGCAGCTCCCCTCAGGCCGGTCCAGACAGCCCTCTATTCAGGTCTTGCCATGAGATCACACCGAAGTTCTCGCCTAGGCTGGCCACTCCTGTGGCCAGAGGCGACGCAGATTCAGTACAATCTTTGGTTCTGTTGGGCACTTATTTGAGGGTTTTGTTGGAGGGGAGCGGAACTTACAGAGTCAGAGGCACTTACAGAGGTCTTTCCACTGGTTTGTCACACTACCTTTGTCACCTAAGGTGACTCTATCCTCACATTGCCTGCTTGCTAAGATGCTTCAGTTGTGTTGGACACTGTGACCTCATGGACTGTCACCTGCCAGGCTCCTCTGTGCATGGGATTCTCCAGGCAAAAATACCGGCGAGGGTTAGCATGCCCTCCTCCAGGGGATCGTCCCAACCCAGGGATCAAACCCACATCTCTCACATCTCCTGAATTGAGAGGTGAGTTCTTTACCACTAGCAGAGTCCCCCTTAAATCTGGGAGGATTCAGGCCTAAGAGGCACATCTTAAGTCAGAAGAGGGACATGGGAAAGACACCAGCCTTGAGGTCCAGAGAGCCAGGTTCCCTGTTCCCCTCTGTCACACAGTGGCTATGTGACCAGGCTCAGATCACGTCCCTTCTCTGATATTAGTTTTCTTACCTGAGGTGCTCCATGGGAACATGAGCCCAACCTTCAAGTTGGGACATGCATTTAGGGTTTGACTGCCATGTGGGGTGTATCCAAAGGATACATGGATACAACATGTGGAGGCCAACCTTTGAAGGGTCAGTGGTCACAGATGTTGTCCAAGGGTTGAGTCTGTGTGTGTGTGTGTGTGTGTGTGTGTGTGTGTTGGGGGACTGGGGAAGATGGAGAGGGGTGAGGTGGTGTGTTGTACAGCTTCTATGTGTGTGAGAGAAAAGGGGGGAAGTGTACATGTCAAAGACCCAGGGAGAGACACTGTGGATGTCACTTCTGTGTGTGAGAGAAGGAAGGTGGGGAGAGAAGAAGGTGGGGAAAGAGGAGGACAGCCTGTGAAGAATTCAAGAGCATATTGCAAGTACATGTGAGGAAAAGGGAATGGGGAGGGACAGAGAACAAGGAAGAGAGGAGATGTGTGTGTGGGGGGGGCGGTGATCAGTGGCTGGACTGTACACACAGCTCCTGCCTACACAGTTCTCAAGAATCTCCCCAAGCTCCCCAGAGAAGCTCTGTCGGGGTCTTTGGGGAATTCTCTTCTCCAGCTGGCTCCAGAGCAAGGCTGGATTCTCTCAGTCTGAGGACAGAGGATCAGGAGGTCCCCCCAGGGTCCCGCTCCTCTCCCCAGGGCCTGATTTCTGGATCTGGGTACCTGAAAGTCTGGCTCTGCGCTGGAAAACAATCCCCGCTGGGTGCTGGGGTGCCTCAGAGCAGCACAGCTTGTGTAGGCAGCAGCTAGAAGCTGGCTCACCCTCTCTGCGCAGAGAATGAGAGTGCCAGGCTCTGTTTACAGCTCCAGGCCTGGCAACATCATCCCAGAAGGGGTGTGAGGAAGGAGGAGTCAGGCTCTATACCTGTGAGGATGACTCCAGTTTGGAGGAGGTGCGAGGTCAGTTTGGGAAATCGTGAAAAGAGCCCGTAGTGGAAATCTTCCTTTCAGAGTCTGGCATCCATTCATCCTCTTCCTGATAAAACAGTACCCCAAATATTTGGGGAACTGCCTCTCCCACTCCTTTTCCTGGAGTTGACCTTGGCCCCAGGAGTGGGTCTGGCTTGAATCAGGCATCTTCCCCTGCTCCCAGCCACAGTGATTAGATCAGGGAGGGACAGGCAAGCACACATCAGGCCAGTGCGAGCAATGCCTAGGACTTTGTTCAACACTTGCAAGAGGGATGATTTCTAAGGATGTGTGATTGAGAGACAAGAAGGGTCAGAGTTTCGGCTGTCATCTTGCGATTGTGACAAATGCGAAAGTGCAGCCCACCAGCAGAAAGCAATGGAAAGGAAAGAGACAGTCCTGAAGGTACAGTCTAAACTCTGGGTCCAGCAGTACCTGAAGCCACATTACCCTTGAACATCTCTGACTACATAGCAGATGCATTCCCTTTTCTTGAAGCCGAGTTGGGCTGGGTTTTCTATCACTGGTGACCCGTGGCTGACACAGAGGGGAATGGGATTCCCAGCCCCCTACTGAGAATCCACAATGTACTGGGCAGGTACAGTGACCGGTGCTGGGGGAGGAAGTGACGCAGCACGAGGCCCCTGCCCCTGGGGGCGCTCAGTCACTTCTGAAGGCAGACGTCTGGACAAGCCAGCACCCCAGCGACACATATCCACGTGCCTCCAAGGAGAGGCGCTGACAGCCTTAATCCAGAGCCAAGATGGGAAGGCCAGTGGGGGACAGAGGAGTCGGGACATGGGGTTGTCACTGGGTAACAAATACCAGCTTTAGAGATGGAAGGACTGAGACCTGAATTCCAACACGACCTCTCCAAATCTCCATTTATTCACCTGCCAAAGGGGGAGTCTTATCTCCTAGTTTTGTTGTAAGAATTAAAACATTTAATCAGCCACTCAGGACATATCTGTTGAGCACCTATTATGTGCCAGAAACTGTGGACAATACGGTGTGACAAACAGAGAGGGAGCTTACATTCCAGTGGCGGAAGCATCCAAACAAGAGACCACCGATTTCCTCTGACTTTACAGGGGGCTGTCCCCAACTGCCTCTCTCTGAAAAAAGAGTTAACTTATAGCTCCAGTTAATAAAGTTCCTGGGTGTGAGAGTGTTTCAACCTACAAACTCCTTTGGAAGTCCTCTAGCCTGCCTGAATAGGTTTTTCCGGCCACATGTGATTGTTCAGAGCCTCCCAACTGTGAGAGGCATGAGATGTTCTACATACAGATCTAAATACAGATTCCTTTGAGCAGTTATAGCCAAGACATGGAAGCAACCTAGATGCCCATCAGCAGATGAATGGATAAGAAAGCTGTGGTACATATACACAATGGAGTATTACTCAGCCATTAAAAAGAATACATTTGAATCAGTTCTAATGAGGTGGATGAAACTGGAGCCTATTATACAGAGTGAAGTAAGCCAGAAGGAAAAACATAAATACAGTATACTAACGCATATATATGGAATTTAGAAAGATGGTAACAATAACCCGGTGTACGAGACAGCAAAAGAGACACTGATGTATAGAACAGTCTTATGGACTCTGTGGGAGAGGGAGAGGGTGGGAAGATTTGGGAGAATGGCAATGAAACATGTAAAATATCATGTAGGAAACGAGTTGCCAGTCCAGGTTCGATGCATGATGCTGGATGCTTGGGGCTGGTGCACTGGGACGGCCCAGAGGGATGGTATGGGGAGGGAGGAGGGAGGAGGGTTCAGGATGGGGAACACATGTATACCTGTGGCAGATTCATTTTGATATTTGGCAAAACTAATAAAATTATGTAAAGTTTAAAAATAAAATAAAATTAGAAAAAAAAAAAAACAAAAAACCAAGCACCCTCTTGGTGCCTGAACTTGGTGCTGAGCCACATCAGCTTTGGCATAAAGTATCAGAGATGGCCAGAAAAGAAAGTAGCTCAAAACAATGCAAGGTGTGAGTTGCTGGGCTACTTCTTGGCATCACAGCAGGATTAAAGAGGAAAAAAAAAAAAAAGATTGATTAGAAATTGTATTGGTGAAGGGTTTTTCACTTCTTGGGCCAATGTTTGCTGCTAAGTCTCCATATCCCTTACCTGCTGTGTCCCTGGCAGTGTTTGTAACCTTGGACCCTTGAGTTAATTCTTTGTCTTGTTACAGCCCACCACACCTTTGCCCTGTAGGAATGCAACTTTATCTAATGCTTTTGGAGGGTGGCCCTGACTAGTCACCTTTAGAGAAAAATAAGTTTTCTGAAGAAAGGGTCTTAAAATGTTAACAGGCCTCCGGGCCAGAAGATGATGCAAATCACCTAAACTTTTGCATATGGTAAGTTTGCGGGAAGAAAGCCTGGCTTACTGCATGACTCTACCCGTTCCCCCATTATCCTCTATGCATAACTTAAGGTATAAAAACTACTTTGGAAAATAAAGTGCGGGCCTTGTTCACCGAAACTTGGTCTCCCCATGTCGTTCTTTCTCTCACCTTCTGGCTGAATTATTCAGCCTCTTTTCTCCACTGAATTTCCTCACTGAGCTATCCTTATTTAACCACTCTTTATATTAACGTTTAATTAAGCAGTTGTTTCCTGATTCTCGCCGACACCGTCCCCGCTTCGAATTCCCTGGATCCACCAGGGCTGGACCCCGGCAGCAACCCACTCCAGTATTCTTGCCTGGAGAGTCCCATGGACAGAGAAGCCGGGCAGGCTACAGTCCATACGGTTGCAAAAAGTCGGACACAACTGAAGTGACTTAGCACACACGCATGCAATGCTATTATGGCCAAGTTGAGAATACAGATTAGGAGAGAAGCAACCTGTGCTAAGCTCAGGGCATCTCGCCTGCATTAAAGCAGTGTTGTGATGGCAAGGGAGGGAGCAACAGCAGTGTTATCCCCAGCCTGGGCAGGAGCTGCCAGTGAGGAACCGCAGACTTGCTTCCACTGTCCCCTGGGAGGGCCAGAGGGCCCAGGCTCAGGACTCCATTCCATGATGGGGAGTTATCACTAACTACAAAACGATGCATCAAGGGGCCCGGACTTCCTGGGACACAAAGCCCATTAAGCAGACTGAGCTTCCTGCCGGGGCATCCTTAGATGCCCAGACTTGCCTCTGGGAGCTGGAGGTGGTATCCTCTGCTCCCAGGTAAGCAGAGTGGGACAGTGGGAAGATGCTGGGCTTCAAAATAAAATAAACTGGCTTCCTAATCCAGGCTCAGTGCCTTGTCAATCACATGACTTTGAGCAGGTCTCTCAGCCCATCTCCTACCCTGTGTAGACTTCTTAAAAAAAGAATATTTATTTTCATTATTTCTTTGGCTATGCCAAGTGTTAGCTCAGCACTGGGGACCTTCAATCTTCATTTTGACATGAGAGATCTTTAGTTGCAGCATAACTAACACACTCTTAGTTAGCATGTAAGATCTATTTCCCTGACCAGGGATTGAACCTGACCCCCCAGGGAAGTCCTTCCTACCCTGTAAACTGAGGCTAAGGCCTGCCTTGGAGGCTTTCTGGGAAATCTGTGAATTTAAGGCAGACAACATGCCTCCTGCTCAGGAAGTGGGCCATGACTTTCACTTCTCTTCTCCAGTCCTTCTTGGGGTTCTGGGTGACCAGCCTGAGCCACATATGACAAGACAGATCCAGGACTGCCCCAGGCGCTGCTGGAAGCATCCCAGGGTAGAACGTCTGAGTTGCCGTAGGGACTTAACCTATGTAAATAAAACTCCCCTGGGAGAGGGATCGGGAGCTATGCCCACCCCAGATGGCACATGGTGAACTCCTTTCACAGTCTTTCCTGGCAGCTGGCTGTGATCAAGGGGGAGACAAAAGAGAGCCCAGGAGGGGTGCAAAGCATCTAGGTGGGGAGGACACCTTTGGAGGCTTTGGGAGTGCTGAACGTGGCCGGGCAGCAAAGGCCCCGTTCAGGCTCTCTGAATCAACAATTAGTGGCCGTGAGCATTCGCAGCAATGTGGACGGACCTCGAGGTGATCACACTAAGAGAGGTGAGTCAGACGGAGAAAGACAAATCATGTGATATCACTTGCATGTGGGATCTAAGAAATGATACTACGAACTCATGTGTAAAACAGAAACAGACAGACTTAGAAAACAAACTTCTGGTTACCAAAGGGGAGGTGGGGGAGAGATGATTTAGGATTTGGAGATTAACAGATAACACCATGCACGCATGCTCAGTCGTGTCCAACTCTTTGTGACCCCACGGACTGTAGCCCTCCAGGCTCCTCTGTCCATGGGATTCTCCAGGCAACAATAGTGGAGTGGGCTGCCATTTCCTACTCCCGGGGGTCTTCCCGACTCAGGGACTGAACCCACATCTCCTGTATCTTCTGCATTGGCAAGTGGGTTATTTACCGCTGCACCACCTAGGAAGCCCCTAAAAGTTGTATATATGTGTGTGTGTGACAGATTTTTTACTTTGAATACACACACACCCATGTATATGGGCTTCTGTCGTGGCTCAGTGATAAAGAGTCTGCCTGCCAATGCAGGAGACACTGTTCGATCCCTGAGTTGAAGATCCAGGAGATCCAGGAAGATCCCGTGGAGAAGGAAATGGCTACCCACTCCAGTATTCTTGCCTGGACAATCCTATGGACGGAGGAGCCCGGTGGGCTACAGTCCATTGGGTCGCAAATGAGTGACTAAACAACAAATACATGTGTGTGTATATATAGGGGCTTCCCTGGCGGCTCATGTGGTAAAAAGATACACATTACTACATATAAAATAGATCAGCAACAAGCACCTACTGTATAGCACAGGGAGCTTCATTCAGTATCTTGCAATAATGTATAACGGAAAAGAATCTGAACAGTACGTACGTATATGTATAACTGAATCACCTTGTGGTACGCCTGAAACTAACACAATATTGTAAATCAGTTATCGGGGTTCAATAAAAATAAGTAAGTCAATAAAAACAACAACTGCAACAGCAGAAGAGTTAGCGGTAGCTTCAAAACTTCAAGAAAAGGAGACCTGGCGCCCCCGGCCCCCACCGTGTGGTCATCGGTGCCCCGCCACATCCTGAGAGCAGCAGAGACTAGCAGGTGGGGGGAGGCAATGTGAACAGGGCACAAGAGACGCGGCAAGAACAGAGTCCATGCCAAGGCCTACAGAGTCTCAGATGAGCCACTGATAGCTTTGGAAATGCATTTGACTGTGTCTCTGTGCAACGCCATCTCTTTCCAGGCAAATTCAATCCTTGGCCTGTTACCAGGATGAGACTGGAAGGTACAGCGTTCCCTGGGCAATGTCAGCATGAAATCTTCCTTCTGGGAGGTTCTGGGAAGAGGAGAAACAATCAAGCAGAGCCTTTATCTTGTCTGAACTCCCTCTCCTCTACTCAGCCCTCGATGCCGCTCAGAATCCTGCAGTCTAATTTGTAGGTCAAGCGTGTTACTGGATGTGAGAATTAGAAGTGACAACCGAAATGCTCTGTGCCATGATGCTAATACTCATTAAACCATCCCTGTCTATTATTTCAGAGAAAATACATGCTCACTAAGAACATACTTAGCGACTGTCTGTGAAAATACACTCCTAGTGACTTAAATCAAACATGGGGAGGCCTGGGTTGTCCTTGAATCGTCACATGGCCATGAAAACCACAGTTGCAGAGAAATACTATATTCTTTCACTCTAATGGGTTGGGGGGGCTTCTGTGGTGGTCCAGTGATTAAGAATCCACTTTCCAACGCAGGAGACATGAGTTCGATCCCCGGTGGGGGAACTAAGATCCCACATGCTGCAGGGTATCTAAGCCTGCACATTCCAAGTAGAGAAGCTCGTGTACCACAGTGAGAAGCCCATACACCACAACTAGAGAAAAACCCATGTGCTTGATGAAGACCCAGCACACTCAAAAAAAGTGCCTTGCACCAGAAGGAAAGGTTTTACCACAATGAAGCATCTGGATTAGGAAGCCTGAACTCTGGGGTCTCACCTTAATAGACAGACCCTCCTCTAACCTGGTCTCTCTGTTGGTGGCTGTCCCCTTCACTGGCCCAGGATCTCCAGGGAGATCCCCTGGAGACCTGGCCAGAGGGCCTCACCAAGACCTGGATGAAGGCTCCAGAGCTGCAAATCAGAGGTGAACACAGAGGGGAACTTCGACTGGATCAGCTCCAGTGAAGGTCCAGCCGACTCTGTGGGGCAGGTGCCACATGCACTAGCTTACTCGGGACCCCACTGGCTTACCTAAACTTCACACCTGGGAAGCCATGACTGAAAGGAAAAAGAGGAGCCCTCTGTAGTGCTTCCAGGCTTGTCTCTTCTCCACCTGAGTGTCTGAGCATTGATGTGGCACCTACGTAAACCTCCAGAGACCCACCATGCTAGAATACAACTCAGCACTGCACGTCCTCCACAGACATCAGACGGGAAGCCTACATCAGGGAGGTGGGACGCTGCCACGAAGCAGTGGAAGGCGTAGGCACCTGTGCCACATAGATGTCACCCTGTGGCCGTTCACTTCTGAAATGGCTCTGGGCAGAGAAGTGTGTACGCTGGCAGGTTTGATAGATGATGAGTTAAAAATGAATGAAGCTGGTCAGCTGAGTTAGATTTTCATCTCCTAAACTTGAAAGCCTACACTGTAATACTTATAGATGACTTGCTCTCAGGGACTAGAAACCCCCCTTCAGCAGATATGGTGACAGGACAAGTCTGGCTGGTCTATAAGGAGAATGGGCTTGCTCCACCACCTTCAGTCTCATGCCCCACCCAGGTATGGACTTGTCATATGCAAAGGCAGATTCCTCTTTTCCCCAACCATCTTGGGGAGTTACACTGCCCTCTGAGTCCAGGCTCAAGATGCTGCCTGAATCACCGTCCTTCACTACACTAGCAAATTTCAGCACCGAGCATCTGGCCAGCTCCTCACTGACCCATCCCTGGGCACTCTGAGGAAGTGTTGCAGAGGTCCTGAATCCCTGTCAACCTCTCAGGAGGGGCCCAGAAAAGGTCAGGGATTTTTGCACAAGGTTTCAGGGCTTGCCAAGCAAGAAAACAGTCTGATTAGAAATAAAGCTGAGTATATTGATTTTTCTTGATGAAGTTTTGAATGCAACAAGCATTCAGGGCACGTTTTTCAGTATCCAGTAACACCATACGAGGTAGTTATTAATAAAGCCCCGAGAGAGAGAGAGAGATTGTCCCAAGGTCAAAAATAAAAGCATGGAGAGAGCACTTTAATATTATCATCAGAGGTGCACACGGTGTCGGAAGTGACTTTCCTTGACCTTGTCCCATGGAAACAGATTCACAGGCTCTCACACACTCCTTGGACAGAAGATTCTGAATATAATTTTAGAGAAGAAAATAGAAATTGAGAGAAAGCGGTTTTTAGCAAAGCAAGTGCAAGCCTGCATAAATGCTGCCAAGGTCTCTGTATACAATAAACCCAGAAACATCCAACAAAGAGAGAAGCATTTCCTTTGGAACTAAGTTGTAAAAGCTTTGTGATCACGTACATTCCTGAGACTCTCATAAAACTTCTGTCTCACAACTCCTTTTAGTTTCTCTTTAGCTCTTGTTAGGGTTGACTTTTTTTTTTTTTTTTTTAGCCACAAACAAGTCTAATAACCACATCTAGTATTTTGGCATACTCCTAGTATATTGAAGAGCTTCCCTGGTGGTTCAGATGGTAGAGAATTGGCCTGCAATGCAGGAGACCTGGGTTTGAGCCCTGGGTCAGGAAGATCCCCTGGAGAAGGGAATGGTTATCCACTCTAGTATTCTTGCCAGAGAATCTCCAGGGCAGAGGAGCCTAGCAGGCTACAGTCCATGCGGTCGCAAAGAGTCAGACACAACTGAGCAGCTAAGCACACATGCAGTAGGATAACGAGGACCAGAATTTTCCTGCTATGTGGGACACCTAGTCTCAGGCCCGGGAGCATCTCTGAGTCTTAAGAACCTGCATGGAAAGCTACTAAGCTCAAAGATGGCTTTCATTGAGCTTCCAATGAAAAAGGACATGTTGTAACAACTTCTGCAAACATTAATTTCTTCAGCTACAAAATTGGAATATTGGCTCCACATACCTCATGGATGGCTAAGAGGTTAAAACAACATAATGCAAGCAAAAAATGCTTCTTAAATTTAATAAGGTCTGACTGCATCCTTCTTGATGACCTAGACTCTAGTTTGGGTTCAGGCATCAAGATGGTCTCAGCCACAGAATGAGCCACAGGATGCTCTCTGGTCCCCTGGCTCACACCTCAGGGCCTTTGCACTGCCTCTGGGTGCTCTCTCAGCACCAGTCCCAACGTTGTATGGTTATGTTTGGGACCTTCCTGTCCTCTGTGTTAGACTCTGAGCTCCTACAGGGCAGGGCCTCTTCCTGGTGTTCTTGGAGACACCCTTCTCCACTCCAGCCAGTGCTATGAGGGACAGGCTTGTTCCAGCTGTGGGGAGCTGACTGTGGGCACCTCTCCCTCACTCATCATTCAGTGATAATCTGTTGGGAGCTCAAAAACACATATGATAGGGATATTTACACTATGGAAATCGACAAATGCTACAAATCAAGCTCTTTTTCTTTTTATCCCTGGAGAGCCACCTGTCAAAAACTTACCAGGATACTACTGACCCCTAGCCAGCACTCTTACCTCATCCTTTTAACCTGAAACATTCATGCTGGACAAATGCTCTCTACAACAGAACCAAAATCTAGTGTGTCATGACCCCCTCCCTTAAAAAAAAAAAAAAGTATTTATTTATTTGGCTGTGTCAGGTCTTAGTTGCAGCACGTGGGATCTAGTTCCCTGACCAGGGATTGAACCTGGGCCCCCTGCATTGGAGATACAGATTCTTAGCCACCAGAGCACCAGGGAAGTCCCTACACCCTCCCTTCTTGAAACATATGTACTCTCAGTTCCATGATCTACTTGCCTGGCTTGTTCCCCAGTGGTGGCAGCAACAACCACCGTAATCAGAGCTAACATCTACTTGGACTTATTCTGGGCTGGCTGCTGGCAGATGCCTCTCAGTGAGTCCTGTCCACGGGGCTGTGAGGCTGCGAGGCTGGCACTGTGTTACACTCATCTGACCCAGGAAGAAAGCGAGGCTTTGGAGCCTTGTCCACGGGCAGGCGGGGCCAGCATCAGAACCCAAGCCAACTTGGCCATGTCCCCCACCCCGGTCACAGCCACACTGGGTTGCTCACCCTGCTGCCCTCCCATGGCCCCCTCTCCCCATGGTCACGTCTCTGTGCATGTCCAGCACTAGTCACTGGGGTTCTATTTTCACCCACGTGGCAATGATATGAAGAGATCTTGTTGATTATGCTCTGTGGCCCCTTATGATTTCCCTAATAGCCGCCAGTTTCATCCCTGGCTGGGGGAATGGGGCTGGCTCCCTGGTCCCCACTATAGGGGTGCCTCTGAATGTCAACCAGCCTCAGAGCCCACCCTGCTACATTCTTCCTTTTGGATTGAGGCTCCCAGGGGCCACAGCTGTCTACATCACTTCTCTGAACCTGGCCTTGGGAACATTCACTGGGGGTCCACTGCAGTGGGCATAGGGCTGCCTCGTTTATTACTCCCAGCGCTTCCCTACACCAACAAAAGCTTGATTTGATGGATAGCAGACCAGGGGATGGAGAGCTAAGAAGGGGCCAAGCCAGAGTTTCAGTCAGGTGTGCATGATGGCATTTAAAAAAATATATTTTATTTATTTGGCTGTGTCGGGTCTTAGTTGTGGCACATGAGCCTCCATGGTGGCATGTGAGATCTTTAGTTGTGTTGTGACTTGCAAACTCTTCGTTGTGGCATGTAGGATCGGGTTCCCTGACCAGGGATTGAACCTAGGCCCCTGCATTGGGAGTGAGGAGTCTTAGCCACTGGGAAGACCAACAGGGAAGCTCTAGGGCTGGCATTCTTTCCGTAACACCAGAGATCCTGAGCGTAAGGCAGGGGACAGGCTTCTGGATGGCCAGGGGATTCAATTTCCACTGCCATCTCCCAGCCCCTGGCCCACAGAGTGCAGGCCCTGCCCTGGTAACCCTCTAGGCGGGCCCTGGAGCTCCTTCTCCCATCCCAGGGCCTGGTGAGTGGGACCATACTGTGGGTTGAGCTATATCCCCTCCCGGGCTGGGGAGGGCCTGCCCAGGGCATGAAATCCCCCCGGCCACGTAGTTCTCATCTCTCGAAAGGCGGCCTCCACTCAGTGAGAAGCAAGTGGTTAACTCTGCTTAAAGGTGGTGGCTAAGTTAAGGGCAGTTCAGGTGACTGTGTGTGTGCTAAGATGTCCAACTCTTTGCAACCCCATGGACTATAGCTCTCCAGGCTCCTCTGTCCATGGGACTCTCCAGGCAAGAATACTGGAGTGGGTTGCCGTGACCTCCTCCAGGGGATCTTCCCGACCCAAGGATGATGGAACCTGTGTCTCTTAAGTCTCATGCGTTGGCAGGCGGGCTCTTTACCACTAGCATCACCTGGGAAGCTCTGTTCAGGTAACTGGGGAAACACATTCATCCGTTCTGAGTTGTGGTGGACACCCTGGTTTGACTGGACCTTTTTAATTTTTATTTAAAAATTTTCTGACCTCCATGGTTTCCGTTGAGAAATTTGTGGTCACCTGAATTGATTTTCCCTTATAAAAAATATATTGTTTATGTCTGACTGTTTTCAAGATTTAAAATTTTTTCTTTAGTTTTTGAAAGTTTGATTTTTATGTGTCCTGGTGTAGATCTGAATGTATTTGGTTTTCCAAGTCATGTGTTTATTTTTGGGGGGCTTCAAGGACATCGTCTGGCAATATTCTCAGAGAATGACCTTTTCTCCTCAAAATCAGCCAGTGAATTTATTTGGTTTTTATTTCCCTTGAGTACCACCCACAAGCCTTATCCAGCAGCTTCTAATTTTCTCCACTCATGCTTACAAAAATCTTCTACTGCAATAAAAAGTGTAGCTGGAATACTTTTATGAGTGTGATGAGAAGTGATGTCCTCGTCACAGGAGGCACCATTCTCTGGCACACCCACCGGGACTCAGCTCGGCTTCCCAGCTGAACCATCAGAGCTGGAGCCATTAGAGCCAGGGGCTGTGGACCGCAGATGGTTATAGGAAAAGAAATTAAAAGTTTCCTAACCATGGGACCGACACCATGGTGGGCACAAATCATCCTCTCTCTAATCCTTTAGCAACCTGCTAAGCCCAGGGTCATAAATTTCCATTTTTTCAGATGAGGAAAATGATGTTCAAAGATGCTGATAGCAACTGGCTAATAGCCACACAGCTGTTAAGTGCCAGAGCCAGTGTAAATGTGCCAATAAATTTAAAAAATTATTTTAGGCAGCATGGCTTACCTGTAGTAAAGTACACTAATCTTAAGTGTCACAGAGAATGTTTATATGTGTGTTCACACATAAGACCACTTAGTCAACATACAGAACACTGTATTAATAATCACTCCAGATGGCTTGCTGGGTCCCCTCCCATTCAGTAAGCCCTCCTACCCCCAGGGGCCATCACCATCATAGGTCAGTGTGACCATTTCAGAAGTCTACACGAATGGAATCATACAGTACGTGCCACCTGCATCTGTCTTCTTTGGCTCAGCATCACATGGTGTTCATCCATGGTGCTGCGTGTATCAATAGTTTCTTCTTTTTCATCGCTGTATAGTATTTTATCATATGACTACATCACATTTATATTCATTCTCTGCTGATAGACTTTGGGGTGGTTTCTCGTTTGGAAGCATTACCAAGAAAGCTGCTGTATCTTTGCGCCTGAGTTTTCTGGACATACACACTCTCACAAAGTCAACAGACACACCCCAACTCCATCATGTGGCAGGAAGCTGCCGTTTTGTTCTGTTTGTTCGCTTTTGCTATAGAAATTATGCTTCCCTTATTTTTAGCCATAGGTGATTTAGGAAGGAAGAATCTTACTAACTTAAATAGGAAGAGGTCTGAGTAAATTTGTAAAGTTCTCTCCAAGCAGTTTTTAATTCTGTTAGGTAGTTAGAATAGGGATAAGGAATCCAAAATGACGGTGGCTAAAAGACAAGGAAGGGAAAAGCCCGCTAAAATAGAACAGAGAAAGGTGAAAGGAAGGTCCGAGGACCGGAGTGAGGACTTCAGGTAGAACAGCACTCCTGACTAAGCCCAATTTGCATAGGGCAGGCCCGGGGCAAGAAAAAACATATAAAAAGAGGAGCCAAAGGGCTCTCTCTCTCTCTCTCTGTCCCCCAAACCCCGCACACTGAGGCACTCTTCTCTTCGTGTCCTTGGATCGACGTGCCCTCACGCCTCAAAGATGGATTTTCCTGCTATCTTCTAAATAAAATCGAGCTGTAACACTGATTTGTCTAAGAGCTATAACATGGTCCGTTCGAGACCTGAGAGGTATAACACGGTCTGTCCAAGACCCGAGAGCTGTGACACGCCGAGGGCTTTATGTCCGTCACTCCAAATCTTCAGTGACGAGACAAAGAACCGAGCAGCATACACTCGCCTGACAATTCCTTCCCGTTGAAACCTTGGAAGTGAGGTGAGAGGGGATCAGTTTTACCTCTTCAGGAAACACATACACCCTCATACCTCCGCACACTTTTCGTCATTTCACACTCTGTTGCTTTACACATTCACATTCCCAGCATCAACCACCAGCTACCCTCATTGACCTAAATAACGCGCTTCCTGCCTCAGCCATACCCGTTCTGCTGTCCCCAAAGGCACTGTTTCATGACCCTTCAGCGCTTTACCCTTCCTCTCTGCCAAATTCCATTCTTCCTTCAAATCCCTGCTTAAATGAAGCCTTCCCTTTTCTCTCTGGCAAGCTAACAGAATTGTAAATTGATGGGGACATAAATTCTAAATAAATAAACCTACTGTCCACACACTTTATTTATATGAGAATATACAACAAATTTTGTTTTGTCCTGAAGGCAATTTTTAAACATACAGGACACAATTTAATACACAGGACATTTTTAAAAAGGGAGAAGCAAATTACTTCTATTTGATAATGACTTAATGACTGTGACATAGGCTACCTACTGAATGGTGTAGTCTTTTCCCCAAAGTTAAGAAATAAAAGCTTAATTGATTAGAAGCAATGCAAAAATGTTAGTGCTTTATGATTGTAACTAAAAGGCACAGCCGACAAAGATTTCTTAAAGGTACTCAGTTTATTTAGAATTCGTTACACTTCCTCAGTGTACAAGGCCATTCCTAGATGTCTCTTGAAGAATCTCAACTTAGAGGTTAAGCAAATCACCTGAAGGACACAGAGTCCCAGAAAATGCAGATGTCTTTATGGGATTTAATTCTGATGAGGCTCTGGAAGCTACTTGATTGGGGAATTGGGGGATGCTGCCCCCAGAACAATTCTTTAGAAAAAAAAAAAGAAAAAAGAAATCCTCTTTTCTTAATTATCTCACATCCTCACTTCTACGGGTGTAAACTATAAACCTCTCCAGTTCTTTCCTTACCAATGAATTCCTAAATACTCCCCTGACAGGGCTGCCTTTGAATTACAGAGACCATAATATTCTCTGATGCTTTTACAGTGATTCCGAGAGCAATTCACACCTCAGGCAGGATTCCTAAGAATCCTTATGACAGTACAGCTTACACATTCCAGGGTGAAGCAGCCCATTTATATGGTAAATGCTTTGGCCCTCCCATCAGGCGAGGCTGGATTAGTTTGCCTTCCTTAGGCCACTTGTTCCTGCTCTCAAATGAGAACTCAAGAAATTTAGCAGCAGTCGCTTTTCGTCTTGATTTTAAGAGCTGTTTGTAGTCTTCAGAAATGAATACAGCATCATCTTCTATATTGGTTCCTGCTAAACTTAACTGTCTTCATACTGAATACTGCTTTGTCCAAATTTTAGGGCTTAGTTTTCTAGGATCTTTCGAAGAATTTACATTTTGTAAGGTTTTTATAAAGTGAAACAGATGTTCTTCACTCCCTATCCCTCTCTTATGCTGCGGTATCAAATCCTTCATTTCTTAAATTGATTTTCTGTGGACTGTTCTGAGGGAACTTCAAATTTTTAACCACTAGGCTTATCATGGGCTTTCCAGGTAGCTGAGTGTTAAAGAATCCATCTGCCAATGCGGGAGATACAGGAGTAGGTGGGGAAGATAGATCCCTGGGTAGGAAAGATCCCCTGAAAGAGGAAATGGCAACCTGCTCCAGTATTCTTGTCTGAAAAATCCTATGGACAGAGAATGGGCCACAGTCCATGGGGCTGTAAAGAGTCAGACACGACTGAATGAGCATGCAGGCTTATCCGAGGCTTGTGTATGTACTGTATGCATATCTGTGCTTTATAAATAAAAAGAGCAAGATTCCCTCTTCCCTCATGGTTGGGGGGACATAGTCCTGTCAAGAATGCATATCCTGGAGTCAAAGATTTGGTTCTGGATCTTGCTCCCACCCCTATTGGAACAGTAAGATGCCTTGGTAAGCTCAGCATCTACAATTTTAACAGGAGGTGCTATTCACCTCCCAGGACCATAAAGGAGAGGGTGCTGGCATCTAATTAACGTTCTTTTCTGGAAATCCACTCTCTACTGCCTGCAGCCTAGATTCAGCCTTACCTTGCCCAAGCTTTCTGGTCTGCCCACTGCTCCCCCTTTCCTTTGTCCAGCCTGCCTTTGCTTCCTTGTCCTCCCCTGCCAATCTCCTACCCCATGAAAACCCAGCTCAGGCAACCCTTCCTTTGTGATACCTGTCCTGCTGTTGCTCTAACCACAGTGCCCCTCTCCAACCCTGCCAAAGACCTCACGGCCTCCAGCAGAGCACTGTCCACTCATGGCTGCTCATGTACTACTTAGATCTGTGTGACTCTTTAACTTGGCCATTAACACAGGCCTGGGTGCTTGCTGATGGAAAGAGCCAGTGCCTCTGCTTGCTTATCAGAGAAATTTCAGAAAGATAAAAATTTCTGGCTAAGATTCAGCACTTTTACTGCCCTATCATGGCCCGGGTTCAATCCCTGGTCAAGGAACTTGAGATCCTGCAAGCTGCAGTCAAAAACAAAGAAAGAAAGAAAGAAAAAAAAATGCCAAAAGATCAAAATTTCAGGCTGGCCTCTTCCCCATAATAACTGTCCTGCAACTTATGCAAGGAAGCTTCAGGAAGAAAAGAAAAAAGGGACGTTACAAACAAAAGGCATACCAAGAACTTGTACCAAAAAATTATATGACAAACATTAAAAGTGGACATGTGAACAAACAGTTCTCCAGAAAATCAGTGACGGATGGTAAAGAGTTGATTGCTTTGAAACAGGCCTCCTGTGTGGGCTGAACCCAGTAAGCATTTATGGAGGAAATAAATGAAAAATACTTCATTTACCGTGAGATGTGTCTGTGTACATTTCCAGGAACAAGGAGATGTTCTCTTACATAACCAGGTAAAATGATCAATTTCAGGAAATTTAAAATGAACTCAGTACTATTCTGGAGAAGGCAATGGAACCCCACTCCAGTACTCTTGCCTGGAAAATCCCATGGATGGAGGAACCTGGTGGACTGCAGTCCATGGGGTCACTGAGGGTCGGACACGACTGAGCGACTTCACTTCCACTTTTCACTTTCCTGCATTGGAGAAGGAAATGGCAACCCACTCCAGTGTTCTTGCCTGGAGAATCCCAGGGATGGGGGAGCCTGGTGGGCTGCCGTCTATGGGGTCGCACAGAGTCGGACACGACTGAAGCGACTTAGCAGCAGCAGCAGCAGGACTATTCTACCATTATCCATTATCAACTGTCCCAGTGTCCTCTACAGCCACGTTCCTCATCTCAAGAGTCGACCAAGGGTTAGGCATGCCTTGGTTATCATTTCTTGTTAGTCTTTAAACATTTCCTCAGTTTCTTTTTTCTTTCATGACATCAACATTTTGAAGACTTCAGGCCAGTTATTTTGCATAATACCACTCGGTGTGCCTTTTGTGTTTCCTCAGGATGAGATTTATTCTGAAATCTGGAAGGGTACACTGTCTCTCACAGTACATGAATGGAACTTAATCACCAACACGCCTCAATTTTTTTTTTCCTTTAATTTTTTTCAGTCTAGTCAAGAGCTGTGTCAATTGTACAACATTTTCACTGAACAGCCCTGGCTAAGATGGGATTTTCCAAGTACACAGTAACTTTCTTTGACTTGCTGCATCATAGCGTGTGATGGCAGTGCAAGAGCTCCCTATTCAAAATGAGCTACACGACATTGGCACACGGTGCTGTCAACACAAACACTTCCACCGCATCCAGGCTCCTGTGTCACAAATACTCCGCAGAGTGTACGTGCCGGGTAAATGCTCTCCATTCAAAAAAGCGAAGTACTTCTTTCACTAAGAAACCACCGCATATATAATTTTTAATAGAAGAATTTACCCATGCTAATCCACATGATTTTAAATGTCTCATCATACTCTGTCAAGTAGAATGCATCCTAATTTACTTCTTCTGTTCTATTGTTGGACATGTAGATTATTAGTGATCCAGGATGTCTCATTTTTCACTGAAAAATTTTTTGTATTAAAAATATTCCATTGCCTCTTTAGGTAAAGGTTTTAGAAATTACAGGGTAAAAGGACTTGAACATGCTAATGGCTCTTGCTATATGTTGGTAAAAGGTTATGCCCATTTTGACTTCACCAGCGATGGATGAGAGTGCCTTTTTCAATCTACCCTTGTCAACACTGAGGAGAATGCGGAAAAACAAACATTAATTTAATAAGAAAAAAAGCTACTTGAAGTATAAATGTCTATTCCCTTGCTTTCTAGTGAGGTTCAACATTTCTCCATATAATTGTTAACCTGCGAATGTCCTTATCTCATAGTGGTAATTTTTTAATATCTTATCTCCTGTAGGGATGTTGCAAGCCCATTGGGATATCTCTAAAACATACTGTGGATTTTATACTAAAAGGCCAGCATGCTAATTTATGAATCATGTGGATTGTGTGAACATCAAACATTAAATGATCAGATAGAAGTTAAGGGTATTCGACAGAAGGTGAAAAGAAATGAAGGCTTAAGTTGTCTCAGAAAAACCAAAGCCAATGCCACACGGGTAATAAGGACATATGTTTTGATTTCAGTTCCAACGGTAATTTTTCTCTCTCATTCTCTGAAAACAATCTCCCCAGTTGGTCTGCATTAAAGGTAATAGCACAAAACAACAAAATCAGAGAGAGCATTTTTTATAATGAAGTAAAGAACTAAGAGGCCAACTTGTTTCCAAGGAAAGTAGGAATGAGATTCCTGAATCAATTCGACACCAAATGATAACGGCTGTCCTGTGTTTCTGGGCTCACTCAGAAAGTTTGGTTTCCCTGCAGAGGAACCACTATATGTCCTTATTTACAATGTTTGACTGCATCTCTGCAGTAAATAATCAAGAAGAGAAATTTATATATAATTAGAAAATGACAAAGAGAATGATTCCATAGTATCCTATTGTTAGGTAGTTAGAATAGGCAAAGACAAACAAACACTCCTGGCTAACCCAATTTACATAGGGCAGGCCCAGGGCGGGGGAAAAACATATAAAAAGAGGAGTCAAAGGGCTCTCTCTCCCTCTCCCTGTCCGGCCCCCACCTCTGCACGCTGGGGCGCTCTTCTCTTTGCGTCTTTGGGTCGACATGCCCTAATGGCACCCCACTCCAGCACTCTTGGCTGGAAAATGCCATGGACGGAGGAGCCTGGTGGGCTGCAGTCCATGGGGTCGCTAAGAGTCGGACACGACTTAGCAACTTCATTTTCACTTTTCACTTTCATCCATTGGAGAAGGAAATGGCAACCCACTCCAGTGTTCTTGCCTGGAGAATCCCAGGGACGGGGGAGCCTGGTGGGCTGCCGTCTATGGGGTCGCACGCACAGAGTCGGACACGAGTGAAGCGACTTAGCAGCAGCAGCCCTCACGCCTCGAGAATGAGAATGGATTTTCCTGTTATTATCTAAATAAAAGAGAGCTGTAACATGGAGCTGTAACACTGATTTATCTAAGAGCTATAACACGGTCTGTCCAAGACCCGAGAGCTGTGACACGCTGAGGGCTTTAATGTCCGTCACTCCAAATCTTTGTTGTGACGAGACAGAACCGAGGAGCATACACTCGCCTGACACTATTAGCTATATAACTTGTAAAGTAAGTAATCCATCATTCATTATTATTAATGTCCCAAAGCTAAAAATTTTAAACTAACCTACATTTTAATTTGAGTCACACCTGTAGAACCACACCATAGACAGGCCCGGGGTGCTTGACACAGTCATTCATTTCTGATGCAGTCGGTTAATATTACCACACAAAGGTCTCCTCTCCACTCCTAGTGCCTTAATTTTCTGTGAGCAGGACTTTTTACTATTATAATTATTCATGGCTCCATAGTATCTCAAGAACCATATGCCTATGGTAGCTACTGGATAAATAGCTAGTAATTAAACCAATGCACCCAAAATGGGCTTAATTTACACAGGAAAGAAAAAGTATGTCATGGGCAGTGGGGAGTAAACCATGGGTCTAAAAAGTGGTCATCGCCACAGCTTCACAGAGCTGCTATCTACTGTTTTATTGGGATTTCACACAATATACATACAGGTGTTTGTCAAGTAATTTGACACATACAGTGTTTTAAAATCCAATTGCTCGATTATGAATATGCTGAAAGAATGTCCCAGTAATACCCTAAGTAAATCATTTCTAAACCAAGACGTGAATTTCAGATTGCATGAGAGGCAGAGAAGCTGATGGTCAAAGTGGATGCGGCACAAAGTGACCCCAAACACCATCTTCCAGCAAGACGCCGGCTTTTGCCAGGTATTTAAAGTCTAAACAGTCCATTGTAAACGAACTGCTTTTGTTTCAAGAAACTGGGCAGGTTTTAAAAACTGTTATTTACCTGAAATTTTTCACATTTGATTCAAGTCAAATATTCCTAAATGTTTCCCATGATGAATTTGGCAGTGCATCCTGTATCAGGCTGAGGGGTTATACAGCTTGTTACTACTGATACATAAATAAACTCTTCTAGGGAAACCTTCAAAATGTAAAAGACTGTCAGCCCACAGGCCATACACACCTGAGGCACTCTGACTTCTCTATCAAACTGAGCCTTAGAAAAATTTCAAGAAGCAAAACCTGCCCCATGGATCTTGGACTTCTTTCCTGGACTGGTTCCAGTGATGGACTTGACTAATATGGAAAAACAGGAAATGAGCTCAACTTTTCCATCTTTTTTGATTTGGGACAATATTCATCCCAAGGCTTCTGGAGATATCCACACAAGACATCATCACAAGATTAACCCAGCAAAGTTCCCAACTTCTCCCTAACATCATCTTCCTTCATGCTCTGATTAAACAAGTTTGGGTGTGTTCTATCTGCATCAGATACACCAAAAGTAGAAAACTCCTCGGTAACCCTCCCTTTTCTTACACAATAATGCCGACCAACCACCCACTGGTGGCCCCACTCGCTTGAAGGAAGATGGTGCCACCGGGGAGCTGAGACCCTGAGGGTGCACTCGGCCACTCACCTCGCCTGCTGGCAGACACAGCAGACCCACACCTTCTCACGCTTCTGGTAGGAGCAGCAGCCCTTGCAGACGTTGAACTTACAGTCCCCACAGCGGCGCTTGGTGCTGATGAGGAAGGTGAAAGGCGCGCAGCAGCGCATGCAGCAGTGCTCCACGAACTTCTGGTGCTTGGAGAGGATGCTGCACTTGCTGCCTTCCGCGTCCAGCCTCTGCTTCATCTCGCTGGGAGCCGGAGGGCGGTGGGGGGAGAGGGTGAGGAGAAGAGAGACAGCACGTCAGCTCAGGGGCTCCCTCCCTAAAGTGCCCCACCCCGGCCCCCCTGTCTGCCAAGCTACCACGTAGGGTCTTCCTGTAAAACAGTACAACTCAGGAAGTCCAATGGCTTGACATATTATCCAGAGAGGAACCTTAATGGTGGATTAATTGTGTGTTCTTCTATATGTCATATTTTCTATAAGAAAGCACAAAACCTTACTACTTATATTTCAGACACCAGATTGAAATATAAGTTATTATAAAACTAAGCACATTAAAAAAGAACCCTTTAGCTTAATTAATGCCTTTTTAAAGGAGCAGAAGATCATTTATGTTAAAACATTAATCCTCACAACAGCCCTGCTGGGAATATGATAAATGCAATCCTGGCCCTCAATATCCCTGGAAACAAGCACCGAGGATTTTAAAAGCTTTCAAATCAATGTAAGTCAATAAAGATTCTCTGGGTGATGGGCTAATCCTGAACACTGGTGACTTGAGAGCTGGATAAAAGTTAACTCCCTTTTTCCAAAGAGCTCATGGGTATTCTGGGCACACAACTGGTTATATTAATGCAAAACTGCACGCACTGTTTTCTTTATACTCTGAGAAGCAAAGGAGAAACCCTGAGAGATAAGGAATCCCCCAAACACACTGAGATACGCAGGATAAAACTGACCGGAAGTAACAAAGTTATTCTGACCTGAAAGGTTTTGATTTTTTTTTTTTTTCTGTTCAAAGATGGACACCCACAGGCAGGAACAGAAAATAATTATATTTTTCCATATCCATTTTGTGATTACACAGTTCATCCCTGATGAATCTATAATGTACGTGCATCATGCTAAGTTGCTTCAGTCATGTCCGACTCTTTTGCAACCCCACAGAATATGACCCTTCAAGCTCCTCTGTCTATAGGATTCTCCAGGCAAGAATACTGGAGTGGATTGCCATTTCCTCGTCCAAGGGGATATTCCTGACCCAGGGATCAAACCCATGTCTCTTACATCTCCTGCATTGGCAGGCAGGTTCTCTATTACTAGCGCCTCCTGAAATATGATGTATGTAGCTAATATTTTCCTTCATTTTGCAATTGTTTTTTCAACTTTTCATACGGTGTGTCTCATCATTTAGAAGTGTTTATTTTTTCTGTAATTAAATCTGTCAGTCTTTTCTTCTATGGCTTCTAAATTTTACATCTTGCTTATTACTTCTCCCACCCTCTACCAACCACTTATCTACTTTCTATTTCTACAAATTTGCCTATTCTGGCTATTTAATATAAATGGAATCATACCATATATGTTCAAAGTTCATCCATGTTATAGTGTGTATCAGAATTTCATTCCATTTTTTACTGTCAAGTAATATTCTATTTACAGATATACCATATTTTACTTTTCTATTCATCGACTAATAGACATTGGGGTTGTTTCTACTTTTTGGCTATTTTGAATAATGTTGCTATCAATATTCATGGGCAAGTTTTTGTGTGGACATATATTTTCAACCCCAGGAGTAGAATTACTGGGTCAAAATGTTAAATGATTAAACTTTCAAGAAACCACCAGACAGTTTGGTCGTTCGGCTACTCCTCCTTACATCCTACTGGCAACCCATGAGGGTTCTGATTTTTCTGCATCCTCATCAATACTTATTACTGTCTGCCTTTTTTATGACAGCCATCCGAGGAGGTTTGAAGTGGTATCTGATTATGCTTCTCATTTGTATTTCCCCAATGAGGAATAATATTAAGCATCTTTTCATGTACTTACTGGCCACTTGCACATATTCTTCGGAGAAAAGTCTATTCAAATCTTTCACTCATTTTAAAATTAGAATATTTGTCTTTTTCATTGTTGTGTTATAAGAGTTCTTTATATATCCTGGATACAAGTCCCTTATTTTCCCTTTATTATATTAAACTGTAGATTTCATTAGGATTTTCAGGTGTTTTTAGTACAAAGAAGGGCTGGGCTAGCTCATCACAGCCTGGTACTAGAATTGGACATCTATGTATGGTTTTATAATCTAATTTTTCACTTAACAACAAAACACCGTAAACATCTTTCCATGAAAATTCAAAGAGTATTTACAGCTTTAGCTTTCAGGTGCCCTGGGCTGGCTTACACAGCTGCCAGTACACACACAGGCTGACTACTCTGCATTGCGGTGTCCAATACCCATTTGTAGCTTGAGCACTGGAAGGAGAGAGAGACTATATCAGGCCTGCTGATAATTCTACAGGGTAAAATATATGTATACTTGGCTGAATGGGGGCTTCCCAGGTGGCTCAGTGGTAAAGAATTCTCCTGCCAATGCAGGAGATGCAGGAGACCTCAGTTCAAGCCCTGAGATGGAAAGATCCCCTGGAGGAGGGCATGGCAACCCAGTCCAATAGTCTTGTTTGGAAAATCCCAAGAACAGAGGAGCCTGGTGGGCTATAGTCCATGGGGTCATAAAAGAGTCGGACACGACTGAAGTGACTTAGCATGCATAGTTGGCTGAATAAAATATTTACAGGGAAACAGGACAGAAGGTTTTTCCTTAAGGCATGATGATGTTGTTATCCAGTCCCTCAGATTTAAAACAGAAGATGAGCTAAGTTATCAACACTCTGACCTCTGTAAACAATATAAGAACAGCCTCAGCAACTGACTTTCTTCTACTGACATTTCAAAGACACTAAATTAAATGCGATAAAACATCCAGGAAAGAAAGTCTTGTGGATCAAAAAAAAAAAAAAAGGAAAAAATTCTGTGAACTCAACGCACAAGATCACTTGAGCTTTATGAGTTTTGATTCCTGATATACAAAATACCGATGGCATTTTAAGAAAATCACTGAGAGTCTAATAATAAAATTTACCAACTCCTCTAAAGTTTGTCCCAAGCAAATCGAGGATTTTTAATCACAGACTTGAAGGAGGAAATAAGAATGTCCTTCTTCTGGATCGTCTCTCCCTTCTCAGATTCTACTACCCTAGAGGACCTCCTGGCAGAAGTCCTTAAAGAGAATTGTATAGGATAACCTATAGTGACTGAGTGCAGGATCAACCAAGAATCACAAGACCGGGTACCTGCACCGAAATGTCCTGGGAGGGAGCAGGCCCCCAAATGGTCAGCCATGCGGGAAACAGTGATGGGTTTCGTCACAGGCGAGGGTGCAGAGCTGAGCTCAGTTACTACCAAAGACCCTTCCAGCGTTTCTGAGCCTCTACCTTCTGAGCGGCAATACTAATTCCTACTTCATGGAGTTGCCAGATATTTCAAATGAGCAAAGCGGCAATAAGCAAATAGTGCTTATTCATTTGGATCAGCAAGAAATCCAGTAGTCTCAGTGCACGTAACATTTGCTCACACTTGCTTCTGTGTGAAGAAGGCTTTGTGATAGTGTCTGGGCTGGAAGGCTCACACTTGCTTCTGTGTGAAGAAGGCTTTGTGATAGTATCTGGGCTGGAAGGCTCACTGTGTACTTGTTGCTTGAGCACTGAGTATGGGTGTGAAGTAGTATCTTAACTGTGGTTTCAGGGTTTTTTGTTTTACTTTTTAGCATCTGAGATCTTAGTTCCCCAACTAGGAATCAAACCCACACCCCCTGCAGTGAAAATGTGGAGTCTTAACCACAGGACTGCCAGGGAAGACCCTAGCCTCTTCTTAATACATCACTCTGTGATGGATATATGAAAAGCTATCAACACTTCATGGTTTCTGGGTTCACCGCCATGCCAATTCTGATTCTCAGCACATGCTGAGACTGCATGCAGGCTCAGTGGGGCTAGAGTGTCATAACTCAGCAGCATCTAGCGTGGGCATAGCAGGGAGAAGCGATGGCATATATGTCACTTGTTTGCTATCAGAAAGACAGTAATTCTAGCCCATAGCTACAACTCTCCATGTTACAGGAACTATTATCTAGATTGCCAAGTATTCACTCAACTCACACTCACTGAGTAGCTAGAATACTATTCTAGTGCGTGTGCATGCCAGGTCGCTTCCGGTGTTTCCGACTCTTTGTGACCCTGTGGACTGTAGCCCGCCAGGCTCCTCTGTCCATGGGATTCTCCAGGTGAGAATACTGGAGTGGTTGCCATGCCCTTATCCAGGGGATCTTCCTGACCCAGGGATTGGACCTGCATCTCCTGTGACTCCTACATTGCAAGCAGACTGCTTATGGTGCAGCCACCAGGGAAACCCATAGTACTGTTCTAGGCACTAGGGATAAAAAGACATAGGTCCCTCCCCTTCATGAAACATGTATTAAAGTAGGGATTCAAATGATTAAAAACTAAAGAAACTATAAAACAATTATAAGTTGTAAGACATTCAATAACAGAACAGCCAGGACTGGGGACGACATGGCAACCTACTTTAGACTGGGTGCTGACAGAAGTCCTCTCTGGGGAGGTGACATTTTAGTTGAGAAGGGGCTAATCCAAGAGAAAAAAAACAGCAGAGGAAAGAGCTTAATGTTGGAGAAAGGGGAGGGAAGATAAGACACAGCCCCTGGAAAAGTGTCTGGACTTTATCCTACGTGCAGTGGGAGGTTAATGAGGCTGGTGAGCAGGAACAGAGCAGGATCCACTCTTCATTGTAATAGCAGCTGCTGTTACCTTAAGGTGGACTTCTCAACAGCCACGCAAGGAAACCTCGTATGAGGGCTGAGCAGTCATCTAGGTAGATGGGTGAGGTCTGGGCCAGGATAGGAGACAGAGAGGGTTGGACAGATGCATGGCACACCTGCTGAAGGATCTGTACAGAGGTGGAGGGAAAGGATGAACCAAGAGCCAGTCTCAGGTTTCCAGCTTTTGCAGCAAGTGAAGCCAGTTATGGATCAAGGGGAGATGACGATGATGGAAGCATGTTTTAGTGAAAACTGTGAGGCATTTAAAGGGATTTGCCACGTGGACAACCGATAGGTATTTGTGCATCTCAGAGGACAGATCTGGGCCAGCTGTGTTCTTCACACACATCTCCATAAATACGGGAATGGATGAGCCACCCTAGGGGAGACAGGGCATCAAGCGGAAAACAAGAGGGCCTAGAAACAAGTCACAGATACCCCAAACGTTTACATTCAGGCTGAAACATTGACAAGGTGAAGCCAGACAAAGAGACTGAGAAAGACACCAAAGGAAGACGTTTCAGAGAGGGAATGGCTGACTGTGTCTACCGTGAGGGTGGAGGAGGGTCCACTGGATCTGGCAACACGGAGGTCAAGGGCGGCCCCGACAAAAGCAATTTCACTGCGGTGGCAGGGTGGTGTGTGGGGGTAGGGCAGGAGTCACTGTCATGGGCTGCAGAGTGAACAGGAGGTGAAGCAGTGAATCAGAATACCTCTGCCAGTAATGTCATAAATGCTTTTAAGAGCCAGGCTCCAGAGGGTGACCCCAATTGATAGGATAATAACAGTCATGGTCATTTAAAAGTATGTTTTGCTTTTAATATGTCATGGGTAATCTCCCTCTCACTGTGTAATTTCAGGCAGAATCATTCTGCTGCCCCCTGATGGTGTTATCAAAATTCATTCAAGGTTAATAGAGTTCAGCATATCACAGTACGGAAAATAAACACTTAAAGATTCCCTCTGGATGGTAGAGTTAATAGACACACACCAGGTACATGGTGATTACCAGCTCTGCAAGGAAGCAGACCATTTTAAACCAGAACTTTCGATGGTCCCTTTAGCCCCATAAACCAGAGCATCAGGTTTCATATAAGCATTGTCTGTAAGGAGTTGTGGGAGCCCCATCAACCTGAATTTCTGCAGGCAGCTTAGTAAACGGTGGCTGTTGGGGGTGCTGAGGTATGTTGACTCTTCTCCTAATGGCTACAAGTTACTCAGCTCTTCTAAACCTATTTCTTTCTTTCTTCTTTGTCAAAGAAGGATAGCAGCAGTATCCTGAAATGTCTGTTGCGGAAGTTAATGAGAAAAATGTAACTGAGTTGACCAGTAGGTGCCTAAAAAGTCAATGCGACTCCACAGAAGTCTGATGTTATTTCAGTTCAAACCAGCTAAGCTTCTGCCCCACAGCAGGTGCTTAGAAAAGGCTCCCACTTCCCCACTGGATCTTCTGGAATATTTGATGTTTTAAAAATATATATTTATTTATTTGGTTGCACCTGGTTTTAGTTGCAGCACTCAGGCTCTTTCTTTCTTTCTTTCTTTCTTTAACTGTAGCATCCAGTATCTTTAGTTGTGGCATGTAGGATCTACTTCCCTGACCAGGGATCGAACCCAGCCTCCTGCATTTGGAAGGGCAGAGTCTTAGCCAGTGGACCACAGGGAAGTCCCATCTTCAGGAATATTTGACTAAAGGTCATTTGTCAGAAATCAGCTAGCCCATACCAGGTCAGGAAACTAGATGATTTGATTGAAAGTATGGTTTAGACAAAAATTAATGTCTCCAGTCACTTTTAAAAAGAATTAGTGATTTTTAATTTTTTTTTTGTCTCCCAAGGTGGTGAGGGTTGGGATGGTTAAAACCTTCCTGTATCTTGACACATTTTTGCTGGTTACCATCACCATATAAAAAAATAATGATATTGAAAAATGTGGGGTTACTGAAGAGAGTCATAGTTTATATTTAACATCTTTAGCCTATAATCTATGAAGGGATTTACCATCACAATTCAGAAAAAAATGTTGTAAAATGAATGCACATTTATATAAACCATCTCTGTGGAATCCATGAACGTAAGTAAAAAGAATGTAAACAGACAGTAAGCTCTATGTTTCATAAAATGAGGGAATTCCCACATCCCCCCAGTTTCAAAATAGACTATGGAAGTCGCTTACTGACTTTCATTTGCAATCTGGAGGGAAGATGGTGAAATCAGACACACATCTGTCCTGACCTTGAGCAGACAGAGTTATTGAAAAACAAACGAAGGCACCCTGGGGGCATTATAATTCTTTTCTCGAAAAGAAGAATGGCCAGGTCACCAGAGAAGCTGAGACCTTCACGCTCTGGACTCACATCAATATCACAGTATATTAGAGTTTCATTACAAACCCAGGCTGGCTGGGAGCATGTGAAAAAGGAAAACCAAAGGGCATCTAGCTTGCAAGAGGGGTCACACCTCCATGGTGGTAGGCTTGTCAGATCAGATGGGCAATGTCTGGGAGAAACATCCCCACCTGAAGCTGCTTACTGACCCAGCTCACTTACATTCCAGGATCGTCCCCTCACCTCCAAACAGCCCCAGCTGTGTCTGCCTTCCTAAACCTCATGATGGCTTGGGGGCAGGACCCTCCTGGGTCTTCACAGAGCCAGTTTTTCACTCATTATCTTCACAGCTCAGGAAAGTAGGGTGGGCAATCATACTTTCCACCTCCTCCTTAATAGCTATGAATGACTTCTCTCTTTTTCTTCTCAGGAAGAATGGAGGTGCAGGGGCTGAGAATCAGGGAGACTGAGAGAGAATGTTCTAGATATTAATAAAAAAATAAATAATAGAAAATAAAGCAACCTCTCCTTTCCACCAAACTTGCCTCTTTATTGGCTTTACAGCCACCTGGGCCCACTTTCACTAACAGAGTTTGGCTCCCAACGTGAAGCCACGCTCTCGTGATATCTGGCTCCCGCGAGTTTTCCTTAGTAGAGCTGCTGCCATCATGATGCCCTGGGGCAGCCATGAGAAGCCCCTTGCTCGTGGTTCACTGACCCCAGGAGAAGGATTTAGGGGGGCATTCCTAGCAGCGGCTGAAACCGATTCAGGGATTCTCCCTGTTTCTTCCATGCTGGGCACTGACTGCCAACAGCATGTGAGCTTATCCTTGGTGGAACGGAAAGATGCCTCTGGACGAGCTGACGAGCTCCAAGACCAAGTCCCCCGGTGTGCTCCTGGCTAACTTCTCTTTTGAGCATGAAGTGCTGTTTGGGCTTCCTGCCAGCCGGTTCCAACGTGTGTCTGATGTTGAAGCCTGTCTGTGAGCAGAGTGTCCTTTGGGTATTTCTGCCACTGGTTCTGACGTGCATTTGACGTTGAGGGTCGTTTGTGAGGACGGGCTGCTATTTGGGCATTTTGCCCATTGGTTCTGACCTGCGTCTTCCCTTGGTTTGTGACTATGAGATTCTACCTCGGTGTTTTTGTGAGTTGGTTCTGTCATATCTACTTGGAGGACCCTTTGTGTTGGGAAGTGTTTATTTGGGACTCCTTATTGGTCATTATTTTGGGGGATTTGTGATAGTCCTGTCTTCTGGTGTGTGTGTGTTCCATTTGTGTGATTGGTATTCTCGTTGCCTTTTGTAAACTGGGAAATTCAGGTTCAGTTCATTAAGAAAAGTTTACCTACACAACTATGACTAAGAAAAAGAAAGATTTAAAACAAGCAAACAAACAAAAACCATTGTGTGGCCAGCAGTATTCTTCAGACTCCAGAGAAAATTGGTTAAGATAAAAACTCTTTTGAAACTCCAAAACTGGTTCTTTTTACATATGTAGTTAGAGACAGCTAGTTTGATAAAATACTGTTTTCTGAGAGACCCGAGAGAACAAAAATCTGGCTAGGAGAAAGCTTGACGTTAACTCTTACCATGTGCTTGAGATAACAGACACAGCCCACTCTGCCCAAGACTTCAGTCTTGGGTTAATCAGTAGAACTTTGAAAGATGTTCGGGTTCATATACCCACATTTTATACCACACTGAAGAGAAATTGTGTTATGAGAAAAATGTATGTTATAGATTACAGAATATGTTCTTAAGTTTGCCAATCAGAGAATGCTGATATAACACATAGTTCAATGACTTGTCTCTTGGTTTTGTTAAGATATTTGAAAGGTTAAAAATTGTAATATGTAAAAATGATAAGGGAAGCATTTCAGTGTGTAAAGCAAGTAGGCTATGTGTTGGTGAGAGAAAGTATAAAAAAACTAAAGTATTTTTGCTGAGGAATAAAACAATAATTTTGGCTTCAGCTGGTTCTGGATGAGAAAAAAAGGGACAAATTAATATGGAGAAAGTGATAAAAGACTTATATATAAAAAAAGAAACTCGAGAAAAGAACTTTGCACTTTAAGATAGATTGAATTTAATTAGATAAATCAATTTTGCTATTACTAAATTGATACAAGACTGAGTTTGGGTTTCTCTCTGTTAAGAGAACAAAGGTTTTCTAAATGAATGAGGATTATTTGGTGTATTAAATTATATGGAAAACATGGTCAAATGATAAACATTCTTAGGTTATATTGTATGGGTAAATATCATTAATATAAGTGTTCTAGAAGTTGTATGATGTTTCTAAAGTTTGAATATGTACAACATAGTACAATATGGTACTATGTTGTCAGTCATATGTCTAGTCACAAATTGTCTAGTGAAGTTGTCGCAGAGTGTAACTTAACCACTTACGATGTGTAGCACTGCCGGCTCTAAGTCTCCTGCTTGAAGCACGTGTACGTGTGTATGACAATCGGGTATAACTGATAAAACGTATACTATCAAACGTTTCCCCGTCAGCACACCTCTGTACTGGTGTGTTACATCTGATCAGGTTTCTCCCAATGTGAATAACTAAGTCAATACGTAATAGAAACAAACAGTAAGCCTAGCACTGAGGGACATGAACAGACCCAGAGCAGGCAACTGAACCACTCTGGCAATGTTGAAAAAATATATTGATTGTCAGTGCTTTCTATGGAAAGATGTGCTATTAAACGGGGAAAATGATGAAAGAAATTTTCACATGTTGAGGCATGGGGAAATCATCCTGGCTTATACATGATTTAATGTGACATTTAGGCTAACCAAAACAGGCTGTTTGTGGCCTATTAGAAAAACATCTATTTCTGCTTTATTGACTATGCCAAAGCTTTTGACTGTGTGGATCACAATAAACTGTGGAAAATTCTGAAAGAGGTGGGAATACCAGACCACCTGACCTGCCTCTTGAAAAACCTATATGCAGATCAGGAAGCAACAGTTAGAACTGGACATGGAACAACAGACTGGTTCCAAATAGGAAAAGGAGTACGTCAAGGCTGTATATTGTTGCCCTGCTTATTTAACTTACATGCAGAGTACATCAGAAGAAACGCTGGGCTGGAAGAAGCACAAGCTGGAATCAAGATCTGGGAGAAATATCAGTAACCTCAGATATGCAGATGACACCACCCTTATGGCAGAAAGTGAAGAGGAACTAAAAAGCCTCTTGATGAAGGTGAAAGAGGAGAGTGAAAAAGTTGGCTTAAAGCTCAACATTCAGAAAACTAAGATCACCGCATCTGGTCCCATCACTTCATGGCAAATAGATGGGGAAACAGTGTCAGACTTTATTTTTGGGGCTCCAAAATCACTGCAGATGGTGACTGCAGCCATGGAATTAAAAGATGCTTACTCCTTGGAAGGAAAGTTATGACCAACCTAGACAGCATATTCAAAAGCAGAGACATTACTTTGCCAACAAAGGTCCGTCTAGTCAAGGCTATGGTTTTTCCAGTGGTCATGTATGGATGTGAGAGTTGGACTGTGAAGAAAGCTGAGTGCTGAAGAACCGATGTTTTTGAACTGTGGTGTTGGAGAAGACTCTTGAGAGTCCCTTGGACTGCAAGAAGATCCAACCAGTCCATTCTAAAGGAGATCAGTCCTGGGTGTTCATTGGAAGGACTAATGCTGAAGCTGAAACTCCAATACTTTGGCCACCTCATGCGAAGAGTTGACTCATTGGAAAAGACTCTGATGCTGGGAGGGATTGGGGGAGGAGGAGAAGGGGACGATAGAGGATGAGATGGCTGGATGGCATCATCGACTCGATGGACATGAGTTTGAGTGATGGACAGGGAGTTGGTGATGGACAGGGAGGCCTGGTGTGCTGTGAGTCATGGGGTCGCAAAGAGTCAGACACGACTGAGTGACTGAACTGAACTGAAACATAAATTGTTTATCTGCTTTAACCATTTTGGGGGAAATAACACATTCAGAGAATAATCCAAAACTACATCTTGATTAATATCCTCATTGTAATATGTCTACTAATTTTCACATGTTTGTCCAGGTACTATGACAAAGTAATCACAGAAAGAGGTGTTTTCATAATACAAAATACTGATGCTAAGCTTGAAACTCAAGATTATTTCCAACTCTGTGTCCATTCCCCAAATTATGCAGGACTATGCCCCACTTTGGCAGGAAGGATCCATAGCAGTTTTTGCCCTATTCCCTCAAAGATTTGGGGAAAACTTGGAACAGTCATGGAACTAACACCAAGTTCCTGTAAAAAGTTTATGATTAACCTCTCTATCCAACACTTTATTCCCTTTCTGGTTCTGCACCTGTCCCTCCTCAAGACTGAGGAGTATCAAAGAAAGGGTGGATTTGAAATGGAGTGGGGGTTCCGCAGCTGCGGAGCCTATAGGCTGCGGAATAGCTGGAAACTGACGGCGTGCTGCGGCTGAACACGGCTTTCTCGGTCGGATCGGTCGGTTGCCTGTTGGGCCCCATCAGTAGGTCAGCGGGGCTGCTGGGTGGCAGGTGGCTCCAGGGTTCCCGGGCCTGGCTGGGGCTCCCTGACACCCGGAGACTCCCCGCCATTCAGCAGACCAGGGGCAGGACGCGCAGGAACGAGTATCAGCCAAGCAAAAATTAAAAAAAAAAAAAATGGAGTGGGACCCTATGGTCCTTCCCCTCCATGTTCTCCACTTGCCTTTTGTCTATGGAAAAACTTAAGCCAAAGAATAAGTTTAATCAGAGAAGTGAGAAAATGCAAAGCCAAAGCAAAGCAGTCAAGATTCAATAATAATAGTCTAGTCATTAAGCAAAGTTAGGAACATTTAGTTCCTTCTCAAAGGCTATAGATAATAGTCTAAGTCATATCCTTGGAGCTGTACTGTGAATATTGAAACCCCCACCAGGTGGAAGAAGTTAAGTACATGATGACCAGACTATAGCCATGACATAAGCTGCCACTGAGTCTGCACCCTGGCCCAACCCCCACGCCAATCCGTTTGCCGGCCTCCAAAAGAAAGCAAACTTCCCTTTCCAACAACTTTGCCTCTTTATTGGCTTTTGAGTGGTAAGTTGTTGAATTCCACTTTTGGTAACAGTATGTACTATATTTTAATATTTTGAAGCCATTGGTAGGTTAACCTGACCTATCCAGGCTCACTGACCATTGTGTGCTGGGCAGATTGACAAGATAGCTGTGCCTGCTGTTTACACTGGACAGAGGAGCATAACTGAAGTGAGACAACCTGGAAATAGGGTGACCATGTAGAAGTGCTAATCCATGTGCCTCCAGATCTCATCATATTATGAACTATGTATGAGAAAATATATACAAAGTAAATAGGCTATTAACATCATTACTAGACCACATCTATAAGTCCTGATTTCAGGTAGTTTCACTCATTAATATGGCTTCATTTCATTAACTCATGGGCTTCATAAGTAAATATTTATACATCTGAATGTGAAGTAAGTTTATGGAAATAAAAAACCGCTTTTATATCTTTACATATTAGGAACTAGCCTGAGGTTTTATTTTTCAGATGGTTCCCGTTACTTAGATTTTAAGTCGCTGCATGAGAATGCCTTAAGGCTGTAGCTTTTGAGATTTCACATTTTATGTATTTAATTGTTTTTTTTGCCTAAAAGTGCTTCTAACATTGGAGTGGGGATTGTTTATCTTCCCCATGCCCCAGAATTTCTACTTTCTTGCTTTTAGTTCTGTCAGTAAAGGTTGGTTCATTAAACAAAAAAGGGAGAGCACTCCGGGCAGAAACTGCAGCCGCCTTCAGCTGCTGCAGTGCTTTGCCTCCCCTGAGCGTAATCACAGGCAGGTGTCTGGGCACGCACAGGAGGCCTGGGCGCGCACGGCGGGAGTGACACTGTCCCTGCAAGGAGAGGGGCGGCGGAGGGTAAGCTCACGGCCTGGCTATAATCTTGGGGCTACATTAAGGTCAGACGTGTTAATTTTCTCCCATTCTCAGCAGTCTAAGACACTGAACCCAGAAAAAAAAAAAAAAAACCCAAACCATGATTGATGGCAAGCATGGACATTGCAGAGAAGGAGGGACAGAAGGAGGAAAGGGAAGACAACCATTCAGTCTTCTGTCCTTCACTGACAGAACACTGACTTTGAGCTGAGCCACTGCCTCCTAGAATCAAGACCAGGCTTCCCAGCACCCCTGGCAGCTACGTGGGGCTGTGTGACTAAGTTCTGGCCCGTGAGATAAAAGTGGAAGGACGTGTGGTACCCAGGGTGCTTAGAGGGAGCTCACTCAGCCAGGAGGGGTCTCTCTGTGGTTTTCTGCGATTCCTCCCCATCTCACTCTGCGTTCATGACAGCACAAGCTCTAGCCACCAACTCCATCTGTGATTTGACCTTGGGAACCTGTGTGGATCAAAAACAAAGGCTCTTGGGTCCTCATGATGTGGAGGAGCCACCACAGTAGTTCTGAACCCACTGCTGCATTTCTTCTATGTGAGAAAGAAACACCCTGTTTCATCACTGCATATCTATTGGTCTTTTGGGTTTTTCCCTTATAGACAGATTGACCTGAATCTGAGAAAGGAGGGCAGGGCCAGGTGTCAAGCAGAGTGAGGGCCAAAATGGGGAGGGGAGGCTGGGTGATGAGGCTGAGAGCGGCAGGACTCTGGGCGGGTCGGGATGAAAAGGAAAGCGGGATGACGCAAGTCCATAGTGAAGACCATGCATCGCCACAGTGGTGGCAGGCCCGGGGAAGGATGTCAGCTTGAAGTCACCCCACTGGGCTGGGGGCCCAAGACAAAGCACAGTGTTGTATGTAGAAACAGGCCAAACCCACCACCGCATGGGGCTGGATGTGAGGATGGTCTAAAACTGACCCAGACAGATGGGCAGCTTTGTTTTCAAGAGCCTCTGATACCTCCTAGCTCACCGTTCACAAGGGGTTGCTCTGTCCTCCTCCTGGAACCAGAGGGAAGCATGGTGGCCCGTCCATCAGGAGCATCACTTCATGGGCCTCTGGGGTCTGTCACTGGTCACTGCTACTTGTCACCTCTCTGACTCGCTCCTTCTTGAATGTGCAGAGTGGCCAGAGTTCCTCTGCCTTGATTCTCCTCCCCTCCAGGCACTGGATGCCAGAGGTATTTCCACCATCACCTTGGCAGCCGCTTCCTGAGGCCAGCTTCCCATGAGTCCCTGGTGGCCAAACTCCTCACGTCTCGGCACTCCTTTTTCTCCTTGGCCTTGCTGTCCAGCAGAATTCCCAGAAAGCCCCCGTCTCTGTTCTTCAAAACAACCACACCGTCCCGTTCCCACTAGCGTCTCCCTGCCTGGACATATAGCTCCCTTGACTGGTTTGCCCTTAAATGGCTGGCAATCTTCCCAGGACTCTTCTTCTTTGCAATCTTTCCTTCCTAGTTGCCAGGATAATGTTCCCTTTCCTATGCTCATCCTCCCTTGGATGAAGAAAGGAAAATCATCTTTATTGAGAAAGTGCTGTGTGAAGAGCACAGGCCTGGCATCAGGAAGCCCAGGAGAGAATCCTGAGCCAGTATTTCAGTTCTCTGACCTCAGTTTTACTCCTCTGTAACATGGGGCCAATAAGGTTCACCTCACAGAACTGTTGCAAGGACTAGAAATACACATTCATAGCACTTGTACATCATGGGCATGTGATAAAATCACCTGCCATTTTTTAAAATCACTGTAATGATATTTGTAGCATCAGTATGACCTTTTAATGGGACCCCTGAGAAAGGCAGTTTTTCTAGGACATGGCATCTCCAGTGATGTGAGGGATTTCTGATCTCAGGAGACAGTCCTGTCAGTCCAGAAGACCTATGTCCCCTTGAAGCCCATCTCAGATTGTATCTCAGCAGGGCTACTCAGGAAGCCCTGGGCCATCCTCCACCGTGGTGACCTTGCACAGGACAAGGGTCCAGCTGGCTCCACACGGGGGCTGTGCAGCTCTGAGCTCCCATCTGCATGACACCACAGCTCGTGACCCTGCTGGAAGCCTCACCCCAGCAAGGAGCCCCTGTGCTGCTACTTCTTCCCCTTCCATCCCACCCTTCCATCGCCTTGGCTTCCCTACAGTGAGTCCTGCCACCCCACTCCCAGTCCTGGGGCCAGGACGGGCAGCAGGAGCTTCCAGCAAGGAGACAGAAAAGGCTCAGGAAGAAGACTGACTGGGTGGAGTCTCCGCCGGAAACATCTGCCCACGTCTGCATCCCTGAAGGCCACCAGCTCCTATCTTCTCCTTTCCCTGTGCTCAGATGAGAGGCAAAACCGACCGCAGAGAATCTGAAATTCTGTCCACTGCTCATTCCCTTAATAATACTGCGGGGGGCGGGTGTTGCTGGAATAAGTGTGTTTTCTGGCTGTGGAACTGTCAGACCTCCTGAGGTTGAGTGTTCGCATGGAGAGCTGTGATGCCAGCTGTCCTGCAGGGTCCGGCTGTAATTACCAACACCGCTGAAGAGCTTTCTTCCCAGCTCTGCTTTCAACCCATGCGCCTTTGTGTCTGGGCCACCTCTTCCTTCTGGACTCACAGTGACAGTCCATTCCCTGCCTACCCACACCTTCCTACTGCACTCCCCTGTTTATCTACAGAGAAAACTGAGGCCAAAGTGGGGACTCAAAGCCTGGCTAAGCCAGAGAACAGGGTCTGAAATTGAATACACAAAAGCCCATTTGGGGAAGAAAGACAGTATTAGTTTCATGGCCTGCAGAGCCTTCAGGTATACATTTCTGTTTCAATAATATGGTAAAATGTGTATCCTGAAGCCTACATCTAAATTTATCCATCACTTTAACATTTTTACAGAATAAGCTCTTCCCTGTTGACATTTCTATCCTTTGCTTTTATAAATGAATCTTACATAATTTATGTGGCCCTTTATTAAGCATACATGGAGATGCTACTTGGTGCCATATAATATCCTAAATGCGAGGTGGTTCAGACCTAAAAGGAGAGAATCATGAGGTAGATAATAGGGAGCAAGAGAACTCTACTTGAAGGCCCTTCTGAGGGTGGAACTGAGCAAGGAGAGCTGGAAAAGTCTAAAATGGCATTTTTGAGGACCTGTGTGATGGTTAATCTTAGATGGCAACTTGCTGGGTCACCGGGTTCCCAGATACTTGGTAAAACACATCTTGATGTCACTATCAAAGTACTTTTTATAACATCTGAATCAGTAGCCTTTGGGTAATGTAGATTCCATAATGTAGGGGGGTAGGCCTCATCCAATTAGTTGGGTTTATCTTTAATTTTTATTTTATATTGGGATATAGTTGATTTACTATGTTGTGTTTCCAGTGTCCAGCAAAGTGATTCAGTTATTCATATACATATATCTATTCTTCAGATTCTTTTCCCTTACATTTCATTCCCTTCTATATTACAGAGTATTGAGTAGAGTTCCCTGTACCAAGCAGTAGGTCCTTGTTGATTATCTGTTTTATATAATAGTGTATATACATTAATCAGTTGGATTTTTAACGAAAAGACTGACCTTCCATGGAGGAGAGGGAGTTCTGCTAGTAGACTGGATTTGGACTTGAGCTGTAACTCTTCCCTGGGTCTCCAGCCTGCCAGCCCACCCTGCAGATTTTCTATTTACCAAGTCCCTATGGCGTGCTGTGATTCATGGGGTCGCAAAGAGTCGGACATGACTGAGTGACTGATCTGATCTGATCTATAGTTATGTGAGTCTCTTCCTTAAACTCTCTCTTTCTCTACACACACAAAACACACACTACACATCATTCTGGTCCTGTTTCTCTGGAGAACCTATCCTCCTACGGCAAGGAGTCATGTTAGGCTTCCTAGGCACCTTACCAGCATGAGCAGGAGAAACCAAGGTCCGTGCAGGTTGAACTTAACCTTCTCTCGTCTCAGAGTCAATGAGGGATTGAGAGAGGGTTTGAACCCAGGTCAGGAAGACTAAAGGGAAAGTTTAGGCTGGGAGAGTTCCTGTACCTTTGCCTCTCTATACCTTCCCTCCCTTGAGGATCCCCTGTTTTAAAAATGGTTCTCTGTGCATGTTTTTGAAACATTTAAACAAATGCAGAATCAGAGGACAGCCTGCTCAGTAGCTCATAGAGGAACACTGGCTGGCCAAGGCCTCAGGGCTATTATCTCAAGATGAATTGTCCCCTGACAGCTGATCAGGTCTATTTTGAAACTGCTTTCTCCATGGCTGGATGCATTAGCTTGAGACAGAATTCTGCCAAAAATAGAGGCTGCTGCTGTCTCCAAGTGACCCAGAAGGGTACACCAATATGAGTTATTTCTCCAAAGCAAACAGATTTTCCTGAAACATGTGCTGAGGCCATACACACACACAGAGGAGAAACTGGCTCTCGCATGCACACGTTCCCTACTCCACTGGTACGTAAGGGAGACCACCATGGTGATTTTCCACTCAAGCACACAGCTGTTCTCATGACTCAGATAGAACCCACAGTGAGTGCAGACGGTAGACAGTGCCTGCTGCACGTGTATGACATTCCAGAGTTACCCTGTTAGTCTTCAGACTGATGGGGTGGCGTGATTCATGTTTACCAGGAAACCTTCTAGGAAGGGTGGGTGCTCAGTCACATCTCCCTCAGGTGAGTTCGTGGATGTCATCTCCTGGGGGCCTCAGGTTTAAACTGTTTCAGATTGTTGCTCTGTCCCTGCAGAGCTGCTCTCACCGCAGGCTTGCTGAGCTCAGTGAAGGCCTCCTCCATCTTCCCCAACTGCTAAAGCCACAGAGATCTTCTTGATCTGGCTTCTCCTTACGTAGCACAGTCAGCCCAGGTTCTACACATTCGTGATCCTAAGTAGAAAATAATCTGACATCTATCTTCCTGTCTCCATCTTTGCCGTCACCACCCACACCCAGTCTAATCCAGTCTCATCTCCCCTGGGACCAGGGCAACAGCCTCTTTCTGAACTGGAGACCCTTCCTAATCTTCCCCTGATTTCCATCTCTAAACTACAGCAAAGGAGGACCTCTTAAAAATGAAAATCTGATTGGGTCACCCACCTGCTTAACATATGTTCACAGATTTCAGTTTTTCTCAAGATATACTAGGAGCCCACATGGCCTGTTGCCTCCAAACACACCCCCTCCCCTGATGCTCTAAACACACCACCTGTTCAATTTCTGGCTGTTCTTTGAAAATGCCTTGGTCTTGCCTTTTCTGAGGCTTTTCCATATGATCTCTCATCTTGAAAGCTCCTCTCGCCAGTGTTCACTCAGCCCAAGTCCATTCACTCTTCGCCATTTCCCCATTGAAGGCCTTCCCTTATCCTTCAGAGTGAACTAAGTCTTCTTGTAATTCTCTCTCATAGCACTTGTCTCCTTGACAGACGTTTCACAATTTCTAATTATAAATGTATGTATGTGCATTATATTTTAGTGTATTTGGTTTGTTTCACCACTGTAGACTCCATTGCAAAGGAGATTTGCAAACTATTGCATGATATTACACCTACTGTGTTGTAAAATATAGTGGAGATACTCAGCAGATGAGCACGACGTGTGTCCAACACGTGCGGCATGCTCAAACCTGGGCCATTAGGCACAAGGAGCTACACGGCTTTGCTCCCATCACAAAATACTTCATTTTGATGCCCATGAAGTCAAATCATATTGTTTCAAATCACTTGCCTATGAAGCCTGTTCTCTACATTTTAATACTCTCATCTGTATCATTTTGAAAACCATGATCGTTCTGACTTATTAATTTCATGCATCTGCTTTGACATTGGAGCCATGAACAAAGAGAGGGTGTACTGGCCAATGAGGCCAGAGAATGGACATACTTAATTATAGAAATAACACCTGATGATAAAATGAGGTCTGAGATATAAACAAGTGTTATTTCATGCATTGAATAAGTATTGACTTGATACTGACTTTCTCATAGCACCGTGTCAGGTACTATGGGTCACAGAGGTGGCTTAGTAAGACAGGAGCCTGAGATGTACAGGAGCAGATGAACAGGGAAGACCCAAAACAAGGCGGGGGAGTGGGAAGAAGCAGGATGTGGACGACCTGGCTTGAGCCCAACACAAGGCGGATAGCCCCCAGTGGAGCTCTGACCCTCCAGCAGGGGTCCCCTGCCTCCAGGCTGCAAACTGGTACCTGCTGTCAGGTCAGGGGTGGCATTAGATTTGAAGTAAAGTGGAGGGGATGGCTTCAGGATGATGCAAGCACATTACATTTACTGTGCCTGAAACCATCTCCCCCATCCCCAGTCATGGAAAAATTGTCTTCCATGAAATCAGTCCTGGTGCCAAAAAGGTTGGGGACCATTGCCTATAGCACAGACCCCTTTCATCTTGTCCCAGCATTAGGAACAGAGGGTGGAAACCCTTCCTGGGCATTGTAGACTTCTTTCTGGCAAGGCTCCTGCTTTGTGGCTCAAAGTTCTATCAAATAGACACTTTTTAACATTTCGCTGGTTCCTTTGACTAGTGTCAGACCCTCACATAAAGGTTAAAGAGGATAGTACTTTAAGAGTTTGGAAGAGAAGTCATCAGGGTGGTGCAGCAGAAGGTTTAGGAACTCAGAGCCAGATATGCCTGCTCTGAAATCCACTGGGCTGAATCATGCTCATGGACACCTAAGGGGTTCCAAGAGGCAGAGCTCTAGGACAGCTGTAAGCTCTCTGACATTGTCTGGGAATTTTTGCATGATAATAAAACATGTCCAAAGGGAAAGATGGCAGATGGGAAGAGGACGAAGTTCATAAATGTCACAGTCAGACTCTGGCTGCATCAGCTAGGCCGCACTTACCTGGCCCTGGGCGAATTATTCAAGTACAAACCCCTCCAAGCCTTAGTTGTGGAGGGTCAGAAAAGCAGTTTGAATTACACCATGTGGCCAGAGGTGTGAGCTTTTCAGAAACAGAAGCAAGAATACAAGATTCCCAGTACTAAATGAGTGCGGTCCTGTCTTGGTGAGCTCCAAAATCACTGCAGATGGTGATTGCAGCCATGAAATTAAAAGATGCTTACTCTTTGGAAGGAAAGTTATGACCAACCTAGATAGCATATTCAAAAGCAGAGACATTACTTTGCCAACAAAGGTCCGTCTAGTCAAGGCTATGGTTTTTCCAGTGGTCATGTATGGATGTGAGAGTTGGACTATAAAGAGCTGAGCGCCGAAGAATTGATGCTTTTGAACTGTGGTGTTGGAGAAGACTCTTGAGAGTCCCTTGGACTGCAAGGAGATCCAACCAGTCCATCCTAAAGGAGATCAGTCCTGGGTGTTCATTGGAAGGACTGATGCTGAAGCTGAAACTCCAATACTTTGGCCACCTCATACGAAGAGTTGACTCATTGGAAAAGACTCTGATGCTGGGAGGGATTGGGGGCAGGAGGAGAAGGGGACGACAGAGGATGAGATGGCTGGATGGCATCATCGACTCGATAGACATGAGTTTGGGTGAACTCCAGGAGTTGGTGATGGACAGGGAGGCCTGGCGTGCTGTGATTCACGGGGTTGCAAAGAGTCGGACACGACTGAGCCACTGAACTGGACTGAACTGTCTTGGTTGGGGAGGCATCTTCATTCACATCAGGGTATGCCAAAGATGTGAGGAGAAAGAGCATGTAAGAGCAAGCCACAAAGGTATAGAATCTCCAAACAGTGTTGGAATGGAGAAAAGTGCATTAGGGAAGCCAGGCCACCATGCGTTATCCCACAGCGATCATTGTAAGTCAGTATGTTAAATACTCAGTGCCTCAAGCAGACCAATTTCTTAAGTCTGGTCTCCAGCTCTGAAGCTATTCTGAATCAGTGAAACCCTGAGTCAAGAGTTTCAACCTATGCACAAGCAGGTCTTCAGTGCCCCTATCACTTCTGGGGATGCCCCAGGAGGTTCTCATTCATAAGCCTGTTTTCTTCCTTTGGTCCCACTGTTACCTGGATATGTCCACACTCTGGACAGTTCTTGAAGACGCCTCACGGGCTGCTACTCAAGAGAGAGATCGCCAGTTCCCACGCAGAGCAGGACAAACATGCCGGTACTGGCGGCTGCCTTATTTCTCCTAATGGTTGTTCTCAACTGTTACTTCGCACGTTGTTTCTTTCTCACCTTCTCTGCCTTGTTCCAGTTTGTCATCCTCTGTCTGATTCTACTCTTGCTGCACATTCTTTAGCTTCCAAATGCCATTTACCTGCCTGAACTGACTATGTATCAGTTAAGATTCTTGTCAGTAAGTCAGTTGGATGACTTACAGGGATTAACTGAGAAACCGAGGTGACATTTCATCAGCTAGTAATTGCTAGAGTTTAGTTTCATGGTGCTGCTGCTGCTGCTGAGTCACGTTAGTCGTGTCCGACTCTGTGCAACCCCACAGACGACAGCCCACCAGGCTCCCCCATCCCTGGGATTCTCCAGGCAAGAACACTGGAGTGGGTTGCCATTTCCTTCTCCAATGCATGAAAGTGAAAAGTGAAAGTGAAGTCGCTCAGTCGTGTCCGACCCTCAGCAACCCCATGGACTGCAGCCTTCCAGGCTCCTCCATCCATGGGATTTTCCAGGCAAGAGTACTGGAGTGGGGTGCCATTGCCTTCTCCGTTCATGGTGCTAATGAAAGAAATACCTATCTAAGGCCTTCCCTGGTGGCTCAGGTGGTAAAAATCTGCCTGCAGTGCAGGAGACCTGGGTTTAATCATTGGGTCAGGAAGATCCCCTGGAGAAGAGAATGGCAACCCATTCCAGTATTCTTGCCTGGAAAATACCATGGACAGAGGAGCCTGGCAGGCTACTGTCCATAGGGTCGCTAAGAGTCGGACACGACTGACTGACTGAGCTTGCACTGATATATGGCTATAAATACATATATACATGTAAATATATGTATATATTTCTTTTAATAGTTTATGGCTATTGATTGGCTTTAATATATGACCTGGAGTGGCTTTAATTTCCCTCTATGGGCTTCCCTGGTGGCTCAGATGGTAGAGTCTGCCTGCAATTCAGGAGACAGGGGTTCAACTGCTGGGAAGGGACTATCTGAAGTAGGAAATGGCAAATCACTACAGCATTCTTGCCTGGAGAATCCCATGGACAGAGGAGCCAGGCAGGCTACAGTCCATGGGGTCGCAGAGTTGGACACGACCGAGTGACTAACACACACACACACACACACACACTCACACTCACACACACACACTCCTTCTGCTCACCTGGTCTCAGCTCTGCCTGTCACGAAGCACATTCTTATGTCCCTGAGGCAGAAGGGTATGGCTTCTGTTGCCTTTGCTTGCAGGTCTTTATAGTGGTAGGGTAATAATGGAGTCCAGTTTCAAAATCATTTCCTTAAAATGAAATTTTAAATGGGCAGAGGGGAGCACTCTACACCATAGGTCAACCACCCTTGTGTCCTTATGCTGCAAATTCTCAACTTGTCTTTTTGTCAACATGGATCAAATGCCTTTGACATGCTTGGCCTCATGCCAGAAGAATAAGGCACCACTTGTCCCTGTGAGGAGGAACACGCACACTAGCCACAGACGGCAGTCTTTCCTAGATGGTTTATTACTGCACCCCCAGCCGTGTGTGCTGTGTGAGCTCCGAGGACCTGGGATCACCTTCCGTGGGACTCCCGAAGCCAAAAACCTAGCGTTCTCCCCAGCTCCTCTCTTTCTCTGATCCATGATGTCCAGTCAGTCACCATCGCCTTTTGGACCTGCCCTGGAATACCTCTTGAATCTGCTCATTTCTCTCCATTGCCACAGCCACCATGCTGGTGCAAGTTACCTACTGCGTCACGTCTCGTCAGTCTACACCAGCTCTGCTGCCTGTCGTGGGGACAGCAGGATGATCTTTCAGATATGCTGATACGATAAGTCACTCCCAGTCTTAAAATCTTATGATGTCTGGCCTTCTCACTGCTCTAAACCCAGCACCTGGCCCAGAGCCTGACGCAAGAGGGTGCTGAGCAGTGTTTGTTGAATGACTGACTGAAGGAATTCAGCTGTAGTTATCATGAGGCTTATTCTCTCACTCTGAAGGTGAAAGAGCTCAATGTTTCCTACCATTTCTTTATGAGACAAGAACCCAGTAAGAAAAGCAAAGTAACCTCCACTCTAAGTGGATAACATCACTGGCAGCTGCACTGTTGCAGAGGGAGAAACTTGAGTGAGAAGAAAATCTCTCAATATGGGATTATGCCAAGTTATTACTGTTTTATGGAACTGTCTCAAAGAGTTTCCACATCCTTTAGCATTTAAGAAACTGTCTGAAGGCCTCTGTCCATTAAGGATACATCACTTTCTCATTGTGAGTCTACAGGCAACCACTTTCACAATTTGCCAAAAGTCTGAATCAACTTTATTACTATCTAATATTTTTCTTTTAAGCACCTCACCTACAAAATCTTAAATATCATCATTTTGACTAATTCTCAGCATTTATACCCATGAAATACTGGACTGGATATGTATTCTAATTTTTTAAATAATATACATTAAAACAAAAACATAGCTATTAATATAAACAGTGTTTAGCCCTGCACCACCCACATTCATCTGGACTACCAGACACAGTCCACACGCTATGTACTTTGGGAAATGCTCCTACAAGAAATTTATGGAAAATATGACTGAAATGCAGAAGCTTCTAATGTTTCCCAGATGTTCAGAACCAGGGTAGGAGGAAGGAGACACGTTTCTAATCTCAGAGCACCGTTAGAAAAAACGGACAAGTGTATATCATGTCTACCTGGAAACTCTTGCAGGATACCTGTCATCACAGCCATGGCCTGCCCACAGCCATCTGTGGGGGTGACCAGCCACACGAGGAGACAATAGATGGTCTTATCAGGTTTCTTGGTTTATAATCTGGTTTTCACCTCACAAAATGAAGACTCACAAAAAATTAAGGGAGGAAAAGAAAGCAACACACAAACCATCAGGTTCAAGTCCCACGGGTATCTCCAGGGTGAGTGTGTGTGTAAGGATACACTGAGACTTCCCATGACGTGGCCTGGGGACCAGTTTCATGCATGATTGGAGAGATCCAGGGGCCATCTGAATGGGTTTTCTACTTGACTCTCTGACTTTGGAACTTAAGACACAAGTCAGCCATGCCCTGGGAAGGATGTAGCCTTTTCTGGGAAGCACAGATGTTGTTTGTGGCATAGCTTCTACAGTGAAATGTCAATAGCAACTTACTTGGAAACACTCAGAATCATCTTTATGGGTGATAATATTTCAGATTGCAGTAAGCAAGTAGTACACAGTTATTTATAACATTTATAAGTTTATACCTGTAAGTTCTTTTTGCTTTTTTAAATTCTTTGTCTTTGACACTCCACTTTGTTTATACTTGAAGTCGTCAGTTAAATTTATACTTTGTTAAAAAAATACTGTTATAAAAGAAGTGTTTATGCTTTAAGTTATACTCAAAATCATCTTTTCAATTATTAAGTTAAAAGCAGGCAGATTCAGGATTCAAAATTATGTCATTATTATTTTATATTGGAGTAGAGTTGATAAACAATATTGTATTAATTTCAGGAGTACAGCCGGAGAAGGCAATGGCACCCTACTCCAGTACTCTTGCCTAGAAAATCCCATGGACGGAGGAGCCTGGTAGGTTGCAGTCCATGGGGTCGCTAGGAGTCGGGCATGACTGAGCGACTTTACTTTCACTTTTTCCTTTCATGCATTGGAGAAGGAAATGGCAACCCACTCCAGTGTTCTTGCCTGGAGAATCCAGGGACAGAGGAGCCTAGGGGGCTGCCGTCTACGGGGTCGCACAGAGTCAGACACTATTGAAGCGACTTAGTAGCAGCAGCAGCAGCAGCCGGAGTACAGCAAAGTGCTTCAGTTATGCATATACACGTAACTACTGTTTTTCAAATTGTTACAGAATATTGAGCAGAGTTCCCTGTGCTATACAGTAGGTCCTTGTTGGTTATCTACTTTAAATATAGTAGCCTGGTGGGCTTCCGTCTGTGGGGTCGCACAGAGTCGGACACGACTGAAGTGACTTAGCAGCAGCAGCAGCAGTGTATATATGTCAACCCCCAATTCCCAATTTATCTCTTCCCCCTTTCCCCTTTGGTAACCATAAGTTTGTTTCCTAAGTCTGTGAGTTTGTTTCTGTTTTGTAAATAAGCTCATATGTATCATTTTGGTTTTTTTAGATTCTGCATATAAGCAGAATGTCCTGTGTCACAGGACATTCATTTTTCTCTGACTTACTTCACTTAGCATGATAATCTCTAGGTCCATCCATGTCGCTTTCATGCTTTTTAATGGCAGAATAGTATTCCATTGTATATATGAACCACATCTTTATTCAATCTGTTGATGGACATTTAAGATTGCTTCCATGTCTTGACTATTGCAATGAACATTAGGAACTTGTATGCAGGTCAGGAAGCAACAGTTAGAACTGGACATGGAACAACAAACTGGTTCCAAATAGGAAAAGGAGTACATCAAGGCTGTATATTGTCACCCTGTTTATTTAACTTATATGCAGAGTACATCATGAGAAATGCTGGACTGGAAGAAACACAAGCTGGAATCAAGATTGCCAGGAGAAATATCAATAACCTTAGATATGCAGATGACACCACCCTTATGGCAGAAAGTGAAGAAGAACTAAAGAGCCTCTTGATGAAAGTGAAAAAGGAGAGTGAAAAAGTTGGCTTAAAGCTCAACATTCAGAAAACGAAGATCATGGCATCTGCTCCTATCACTTCATGGGAAATAGATGGGGAAACAGTGGAAACAGTGTCAGACTTTATTTTTCTGGGCTCCAAAATCACTGCAGATGGTGACTGCAGCCATGAAATTAAAAAGATGTTTACTCCTTGGAGGGAAAGTTATGACCAACCTAGGTAGCATATTCAAAAGCAGAGACATTACTTTGCCAACAAAGGTTCGTCTAGTCAAGGCTATGGTTTTTCCTGTGGTCATGTATGGATGTGGGAGTTGGACTGTGAAGAAAGCTGAGCACTGAAGAATTGATGCTTTTGAAATGTGTTGGAGAAGACTCTTGAGAGTCCCTTGGACTGCAAGGAGATCCAACAAGTCCATTCTGAAGGAGATCAGCCCTGGGATTTCTTTGGAAGGAATGATGCTGAAGCTGAAACTCCAGTATTTTGGCCACCTCATGCGAAGAGTTGACTCATTGGAAAAGACTCTGATGCTGGGAGGGATTGGGGGCAGGAGGAGAAGGGGACAACAGAGGATGAGATGGCTGGATGGCATCACCGACTCGATGGACGTGAGTCTGAGTGAACTCCGGGAGTTGGTGATGGACAGGGAGGCCTGGCGTGCTGCAATTCATGGGGTCGCAAAGAGTTGGACATGACTGAGCAACTGATCTGATCTGATCATTTTATATACAGAATTGAGATTGCTCAGTCATATGGTAGTTCAATTCTTTTTAAGAAACTCCATACCATTCTTCATAGTGGCTGTGCCGATTTACATTCCCACCAGCAATGTAGGAAGGTTCCCTCTTCTCCACATCCTCTCCAGCATTTATTATCCTTTTGATGATGGCCCTTCTGACTGGTGTTAAGTGATATCTCATGGTAGTTTTCCTTTGCATTTCTCTACTAGTCAGCAATGTTGAGCATCTTTGCATGTGCTCTTGACTATCTGTATGTCTTCTTTGTTGAGATGTCTATTTAGTTCTTCAGCTTGTTTTCTTTCTTTTTGATTGTTTTTTTTAATATTGAGTTGCATGAGCTGTTTGTAAACTTTGAAAATTAATCCCTTGTCAGTCTCACCATTTGCAAATATTTTCTCTCATTCTGTAAGTTGTCTTTTCATTTTGTCTATGGTTTCCTTTGCTGTGCAAAGGCTTTTGAGTTTAATTGGGTCTTATTTGTTTATTTTTGTTTTTAGTTCCATTACTTTAGGAGATGGATCGAAAAAGATATTGCTGCAATTTATGTCAGAGTGTTCTGCTTATGTTTTACTCTAAGAGTTCTATTGTATCAGATCTTACATTTAGGTCTTTAATCCATTTTGAGTTTATTTTGGTGTATGATGTTAAAGAATGTTCTAATTTTATTCTTTTACATCTAGCTGTCCAGTTTTCCCAGTACCCAAGATGATGCCATAATTTAACTGAAATCATGGTAAAGGAAGTAACTGAAAGGTTGACAGTCTTTGAAGACTAAGTTAATTTAGCACTAAGTAGAATAAAAATCTTATAACACAAAGGGCCAGGCCTGTTGCACCCACCCCTCTCATGCCCTGAAATGCTGGGGTTACTGCATCTGCCTACAGATGCTTTATTGTCCCCCACACTTAATGTCTGCTCATCTGCTCTTAGTGGGAAGATAGGGCAGATTTGATGGAAAGAGGAAGTCATTTGCTCTCAATTGTTTCTGTTTTCTTACTGGGTTAAGAAAAGATTTAATTTAAAAAAAACCATTAGAATAATACAGATCAAAATGTTAACAGTGTTTTTCTTTGGCTAGCAAGTAGCCCTTACTCTCTTTAAAGTGGAAGTTGCTCATCTCCGAAAAGGGGCAAAGATTAGACTAATGTGACTTAAGCCTTAATTTCTCTATTAAAACAATCAGTAAAGGAGGAAAACTTTGAGTGGTGGCTGGCTGATTTTTCTTTTAGGGCCAATTTACTTCCAGTTGAAATTTCAATTATTGGTTCATTATTATTAATAAGTAACCATGTCTAGGGAGAAGGCAATGGCACCCGCCTCCAGTATTCTTGCCTGGAAAATCCCATGGACGGAGGAGCCTGGTAGGCTGCAGTCCATGGGGTCACTAAGAGTCAGACACGACTGAGTGAGTTCACTTTCACTTTTCACTTTCATGCATTGGAGAAGGAAATGGCAACCCACTCCAGTGTTCTTGCCTGGAGAATCCCAGGGATGGGGGAGCCTGGTGGGCTGCCATCTCTGGGGTCGCAGAGAGTCGGACACGACTGAAGCGACTTAGCAGCAGCAGCAGAAGCGACCATGTCTGGGAGGATGGGGCTCCTCTATTAATAAAACATCAACTTTATGTCTGAGTTCAAAATAAATAAATAATGTTTGTCATCAGACCAAAAAAGAAAAGGTTTAATTAGCTGAGAGTGAGGAGGTGATGGGTGACGAGGGCTGTAGAGTGAGGACGAGGCATGAATAACTGGCGTCTTGGAGAGTGGAGACTGACTAGGAAAATGATGGAAGAACCACAGCACGGTGGCACCTTTCCCTCCATCCACTCCCAGCTTCTCAGGTGCAGGGGGAGATTCAGAGGGAGACTGGAGGTTACCCAGGTGAGAACAGGTGAAGGAACAAAAGCAGAAGAACTGAAGGTGAATGCAAAGAAAAGGACTCGTGGAGTCCAGGCTAAGTAAAGGTGAAGTCAGGACAGGAGGGGGCCTCAACAATGAAAAAGTAGAAGTCACTAGATGCCAGGGATGAAGAATTATGGACGAGGGGTCACGACAAGACAGAAAGCAGTGGGTGGAGACTAGGATGCTTGAGGTCAAGAATTCGAAGTCTGGGCAATGACGAGGATGATGAGGACTAGAGAAGGGCCAGGGATGGGAAGATGAATGGAAGGCAGAGAACTGAGAGACTAAGATGCTGTCTGGGTCACTGAAGGGGAGCTGAAATCACCAAAGAGAAGTAGAAGAGTCACAGGAATGTTGAGTGAGACTAAGCCGGATGTCCAGGTAATAAAAGGTTCTGTGAATGAGGGGGACTGGCCATAATGCTGACAGATGGCTGGAACAAGGATGGGTGGTGGGTATCACATTCACATGGAAGTGCTTCAGAGGACCCAAGGTTCTGGTCTGGAGCAGTCCCGGAATTACAGTGGGGAAGGGAAGAAACAGCCACAATTTGAAAAAAAGCTCTGGGGTAGTGGTGTCTCTGGGGGAGGGGCAGACTTCAGAGCAAGAGCCATGGCAGCTTTCAGAGGCTGAGGGACAGGCTGGCTCTGCTGATGATGGGGGCAGAGCTGGGGTGGTAGAGATGGAGGCAGAAAAGAGACTGAACTGCACCACATGGGGAGAAATTCCACAGACCGAGGAGGCTTTGCACACGAACATGGACGTGAACACGAGGCAGATATAGGGTGGTAAGAGGCTTGATGGGATGGGTCCTGGAGACCTCTTTGGGGAGAGAGAATCAGAAGGTCTAAACTGGTCTCTTGGGCCACGGTGATGGCAACGGTGGGTGGTAGGTAGAGTTAGGCAACAGTGGCCTGGTCTTTCATGAGGCATAGGAAATCTGCTCAGCTTCTCCCAGCCATCGTGTAGAGCTGACCTTCCCTGGTGGAGCAAGAGGCCCTTCCATCAGGTGACATATTCATTTTGGAAGGTTAATCTGACACACGTTTACTAAGTCCCTTTTGTGTGCTACACACCATCCTAGGCACATGGACTATGTCCACGTGACAAAAGAGCAAAAGAGACAAAGATTTCCACTGTCAGGCACTTACATTCATTATATTACACAATGAATACATAAATTATAGATAGATGGTTCAATCCCTGGCCAGAGAGCTAAGATCCCACATGCCTCGTGGCCAAAATCTAGAGTATAAACAACAGAACCAATATTGAAACAGGTTCCATAAAGACTTTAAAATTGGTCCACATCAAAAAAACTTAAAAACCAGGAATTTGTTTTAAAACACACCATTCAAAATCCTTAGGTGTCCCAAAAATGATCAACTGACTGTAAAATGACTTTTTTTTAGCATACATTGCTTTTAAAGATTATACTCCAATTGTTATCACTGCAAATTAGCACCTGGCATTCCAAAATCTAGTATGTTCATACCAAGTTAGTCCCCACAGACTAGAAATTGCTACTAGTCTTTCGGAACCAATGGTCTCATTAATGTTCAGTTTCACTTGAGGGATTCTTGTCCTTTCTCATGTGCTCGGCAGAACCTGTGACATTTCAGAATTAATTCTAAGACAGTATTGTGTGTGTCCAGAGAAGGCAATGGCACCCCACTCCAGTACTCTTGCCTGGAAAATCTCATGGACAGAGGAGCCTGATAGGCTTCAGTCCATGGGGTTGCTAAGAATTGGGCACGAGTCGGGCCCGACTGAGTGACTTCCCTTTCACTTTTCACTTTCATGCATTGGAGAAGAAAATGGCAACCCACTCCCGTGTTCTTGCCTGGAGAATCCCAGGGACAGAGGAGCCTAGTGGGCTGCTGTCTATGGGGTCACACAGAGTTGGACACGACTGAAGTGACTTAGCAGTAGCAGGTGATAATTACTATGGGAAAAAGAAAAAAAGTAGACCAGGGAAAAGAGAGAATCTGGTGGGAGCCTGTGTATTAAATAGGATGGTTAGAGTGAAAAGGTGACATCTGAGCAAAGACTTGAAGGCAGTACAGGGAAGAACATGGCAGGCAGAGGGAACACCCAGTCCAAAGATCTGAGTGTGGGAAGCGTTGCACGGTGTGCTGGAGGAACAAGAAGAGAACAAGGTGCCTAGGGAAAAGTGAGTGAAGGGGAGAGAGGCAGGAAGATAGTCAAATAGTTAAATAAATTTGATCAAATAAATGAGAGATATTTACAGAGGAAGAATCACGTTTACAGTTTAGTTCTCATTCACCTTGGGACAGTGACCAAGTCATCTTACCTCTCTGAATTCTGAGTTTCTTCTCTAGAAATGAGAAGTAGGAGCAGAGAACTAAGTTTCCGTCTGGTTCTAAAACCCAAGCCTCAAGGCAATAGGGACATATATCCTGAGGACAACTGGTTATAGGAGTTTGTCTTTAGAAGCTTGCTGAGACTGAAGCTTACACAGACCAGTCTTCATACAGTTTGCCATTAGGCTGCAAGTTTTGTATCTTATAACCTATTATCCTCAAGTAACATTTATTCAGAGTCCACTAGAGGGCAGCCCTGCACTTAGAAATGGGAAAAGGTCTGCCGCCTAGCAATCTGACTGTGTCATCTATTGGGCCATGATGACTAGAACAATCAGAATGAATAACAAGACACTCTGAAAGCTTTCAGCAATGTTTCAGTTTTTCAACGTTTCTTTGGTCGTGGGACGTGGCCTTACATCATAGACATACCAGAAGGCAGCATTTCCTGGCACCTAATTCTAAATTGTACTTCCCTGGTGGCTCAGACGGTAAAGTGTCTGTCTACAATGTGGGAGACCCCGGTTAAATTTCTCATGGGTTGTTTATATTGGGGAATCAAGGGCCATAAAGGTTCATGTTCTCAAACATTTTGTAAAGAACATATCCTCATTCATGTCCATCAGGGAGCTCTGTTTCTTTCTTTCCCATCCTTTATCACAATCTGTAACAAATGACTTTATATATCTATTCCTGTGTTTACTTGCTAATTGTCTGCTCCACTAGAACATAACCTCCAGAAGGGCAGGGCCTAGCCCTCCCACAGAGTCCAGTAGAAGGCTGTTGGCTATTTGTTGAATAAATAGATAATTGGAAGGAGTCAAGCTTCATGGTGATCATAGCAGGAGAGGCCTTAGGAACTAAAATTAGTAGAGTCAAAATAGTCAAGCATAATAAACTGAATACTTTGTGACAGAAAATATTCCTAATCAGTAACTCATATTCCTTAAACTTTAGGATTAAAAATCATGTTATACAGCAAAGAAGTATAAATATATACACATATGCCGAAGGAGACATTTTTGACCAAGGAAATCAATACTACCTTCTGTTTGTTTTCGATTTTCTTCTGTGGCAGGACTACTTCACAGCTTCCTGACGATGTTTAGTTAAGTGCACCATGTACTGCATGGGCACCGGGAGGGATAAAGAAACTGGATCATGTAAAGACTGAAATGTAACCCAGGCCCACCTTTTCAAATATCAGAAACCTGTATTTCAGGTTTATATTTAGCAATGTTATTTGGTTATGGATTAAGCTTTGTCTGAAGTAAAATTTCAAAAGGATTGCTGAAGAAATAAGTTTCTGTGATTGCTTTAGATTTTAAATATTTCTAATCTTTGGCTAAACACTTGCTACCCATTCATCATCACAGTAAGCGCTCTTCCATACTACTCTAAACGACTCAGACTTATGGAAAATGGAGCTGTGAGTTTGACATTACTGGATAAATAATCCTGAGGAGGTTTTGCAAATACACCACTTTCTATTTTTTTTTCAAAAGTTAGAAAATGGTTTTAAGATTCCATTTTCAGAGGAAACAAGGTCTAGTAATTAGGATCATCATTTAAGCAACAAAAAAGTGGAGCTGAAGTTACTGAAAAACTGAAAAAATGTAGTCTCTAGAGCAGATCCTAAAACAACACACCTCTCTTTCTTTAAAATATATTTTTTTAAAGATTAATAATGTTTACTGGTTATATGTCACCAGTAGGTATTTTATGATGTTGAAATTACTAAATTTTAATGAAAATGTTTTGTGTCACTCCCAAGAGACTTGGCAGTCCCCCGATTTCTGAAATGCAATGATTAGCAATTATTGTTGTTTAACACAATAGAGGCCATCGAGTGTTTATAATATTCAATGTAATACTTAACTGAAGCTGTAAGTGGTTCCTTTCATAATTTCCTTTGGTAATAAAACTGTCTATTCGATTCACAAAAATGTCAAGCAATATTAGGGGATCAAACCTATCTGTGGGCTCAGTCGCTTCAGTTGTGTCTGACTCTTGGCAACCCCATGGACTGTAGCCCACCAGGCTCCTCTGTCCATAGGATTCTCCAGGCAAGAAAACTAGAATGGGCTGCCATGCTCTCTTCCAGGGGGCTCTTCCCAACCCAGGGGTCAAACTCGCATCTCCTGCATTGCAGGCAGATTCTTTACCCACTGAGTCACCTGGGAAGCCCCAACCCTATCTATAGGGTCCAGGGTCCAGTTTCTCATCCTACACAAATGTATATGACACCACCAACAGACACGGGTGTTGCTGCCAACACAGATTGTGATGGACGTGACAGACCCACAACATCTGGTTCAATTCTCAAGACCAACCTACTAAGTTTTCTCAGATACTCTTGTCCACACTACTCTCTACAGAACTGATTACTTTCACCCTGTGCTATATATAACTTTACTAAGTAGTGTTCTGATATCATTAAGTCTGTCGTTCTGTTAAGTATTTTATATGCAACCTTTCATTTAACACTCTCCAAAGATAGGTCTGGCCCCTAGTTTATAGATGAGTTAACTGAAGTATGTAATTATAGTCATGTGTTTTTTTTTTTATCCTTGTGTTCTCCATCCTAGCTAGTTCACTTTTAGTCAACCTAGGTATATTTCCCCAGGCTCCTCCTATGTGCCAAAGTCTTCTCCCCAGCCCCTGGCTGGCAGATACTGGGTCCCACAAGTAGAACACATCCATTTGCTGATATGTGGTAGCATCCAGTGTCAAATCAGTCATTGATGTATGTTTTGTAAGCAATATACATTCCTGTGATTGAGGAAAGATTGTCAGATAAAATCGTCTCTTCAGGAACTTGGCAGTGTTTCAGACCTAGCCTCTGGGCTGTTCCTGAAAATGATTCAGAACATCTCAGAGGATCAGATCACAGTGTCATCAAGAGAGGAATCTCTGCACCCTGACCCCAACAACAGAAACAGCTAGGAGGCAGCATCTTATTTTGACAAAGAACCAGGTTCCCCAAACCTCCCTTGATTATGGAAACTAAAAATAGAACTCAGAAAAGTGAAGAATGCAAGGAGGAAAAAATTGATACCAAATAATGAAATATGAATGTTGGAAAAGGTTCTGAAAAAAGCCAAGACAGCAGAGATGTTAGAGACAGACAAAGGCAGAAGTTAGGTCCCAGATAAGGAATCCCACAGTATCCAGTCATCGTTTTGTGTGAAATCGAAAGCAAGTTTTGAGGAAACTCCCTGATGGTCCAGTGGTTAGGACTTGACACTTCACTGTGGGAGGCCCAGGTTCAATCCCTGGTTGGGGAACTAAGACATCCCTTCCCATCCCCGCTCCCCCCGCCACATGTATACACAGAATTTGACCTTAAAGATTCTCTATTTTTCTATCCTCAATCCTGGGCCAATTTCAAACGGAGATAGTAATGTGATCATGTTTGGTTTAGGAGAAGAGATTTCTCTGGAGCCAGAAAAGCCATATTGTATGTTAAAAGTTTTAACTTTAAATTCTAGGGCATGTATAGTCTTTGGAATAAAAATGTGTGACCACCCACCTGGGAGCCTCAACACAGAGTAATGAAGAGCAAAGTAATGCCCAAAATATACATTGCTGTTTTAACACCTGTGGCTGATTCATGTCAATGTATGGCAAAAATCACCACAATATTGTAATTAGCTTCCAATTAAAATAAATTAATTAATTAAAAAAAAAGATAACCAAAAACCCAGCCAGAGCCAGGTTAACTAGAGTAACAGTGAGTGTCATGTCCAACAACAAGTATTGACTCAAGGACATTCATAAGGTGAGGTCAGAGTGGGCACCAGTGCCCATGGGCCTTGAGAGTCTTTGTCAAGAGATTTTCTGCTTGAGATGGGAGGCCACCAGTGGGTTCTGAACAAAGAAGAACATGGTATCATATGTTCTCTCAGAGTCTGTAGTGCCCCCCAGCCCCCCGCCCGTGACTCAGTGTACTCATTCTCCTAGTCACTGCCTTTCTTCTCTGGAATATTGCCCTTGGCCTTACAGAAGTCCCTTTGCCCAGGAGCTGTACTCACTGAACCCAGGTCAGACCCTGGCTCATGTCTGACTAGCATGAAGTCGAGGAGATTGCAAGATGCCAGCCTTGTGCCTTAAAATGAGGCAACTCTGGTACAACTCATGCCCCAGAGCCCCCATGGGATCAGGCTGACATCCAGTCCAGCTGAGTCCTCACTCCTCCATGCCTCAGCCTGAGCTGGACATCAGCTTCTTCCAAGAGCACCCCTTCCCCCCAACAAATCATGGGCACTGAAATCCCTGCCTCAGGCTCTGCTTCTAGAGAACTGGTCTTAAGCAGCATAATGACCTTTCTCCTCCATAATCTGTGCCACAGTTGTAATTTTACACTTCATTCTGTGGTTCTTTGCCTGATTTTTGCCTTCCCACCGGACTCTGAACTCCTGTGTTCACTTTTTTTTTTTTTCTGTTTTAACTTATATTTCCCATGGACAGAAGAGCCTGGTAGGCTACAGTCCGTGGGTCACAAAGAGTCGGACACGATGAGCGACTTCACAGACAACTTATATTTATTTTGCGTGTGGTGAGTTGAACACTGTTCACAGGTTTGAAGTTATTCATCTCTTCTGTCAAATGTTTTTGTCTCTATTTTTCTAGAAAATTTATTTGCGATTTAGTCAAAATACTGGAAATTAAGACTACATCTTATTTTAATTTTATTTTTAATCCGAGATCTTTGTTCACTTTGGTTTCCTCAGCACCAGCCACAGTGATCTTCATCCACCAAAAGCTTTACAGATCTTGTGAAAATCTTTTTCACCACTGACATTGATTTTCATTATGAAAATATGGCACTGATGCTAATTAGAGGAGACAAGTGGTGGTTGTGTTCACTGGAAAAATATAGTCAATTGCCCGTTTACTTGCCATTTAAAAATTACCTGTTAAATGCCATGAAATCAAATGTTGCCTTCATTTTCCAAGGAATGTGTGGCAAAAGGTTTTTCATCTGACCATATTGGGCAAGCTAGTTACTTAGTATTAATTACTAAATCCTGCAAATCCCCAAAGGGACAAACTCATTAAAAATCTGGGTTAAGTTCCCCACAAACGGTATATGAAAAATTTAGACTTTAAGTACTGGATAGCTATTGAGTTTGTTTTCGTACAGCAGTCGACACTAATGTCAAATGGGCCTATAGGCCGTTTCTACAAAGAGCCTTTCTCTCCCCCTGTGTAATTTCCTCCTGTTTTACACCTTTTTTAAAAAATGGGGGTAATAAGCAACTCCTGCATCAAACCTCATGTCAAAAGTGGGGAAACGCTACAAAGTAAAAGTGAAAGTCGCTCAGTCGCGTCCGACTCTTTGCAACCCTATGGACTATATAGTCCATGGAATTCTCCAGGCCAGAATACTGGAGTGGGTAGCCCTTCCCTTCTCCAGGGAATCTTCCCAACCCAGGGATCGAACCCAGGTCTCCCGCATTGCAGGAGGATTCTTTACCAGCTGAGCTAGCAGGAAAGCCCCAAATGCCACAACTTAGGACATAAAAGAGGCTGGAGATTTAGGTAACATATGTGAGGATTCTGATAACATTTTTAAAAAATCAATAGAGTTCAATAAAACACGAAGATAAGCTATAAAGCATTTTTTTCTTTCAAATTAATGCCTTTGACAAGATTATGGAGTACCCACTTAAAGATTAGAGGCTAAACTCAAATACAATGATGTGATCAAGCTGGAGCTGGAATTGATTTCTTGGTGATCTCTAAGAATCAGCACATGGCCAGGCTTGTGACAAATTTCTGGGAAGACTATTTATGTCAAAAACAAATATATAGTATCGAGAAATCATAAATCCTGGGTGGAACACAGAGTCCACAGTAATTTTTACAAACTAAGAGAGACGAGATCTGTTTAGTCAGAGAGGGCTGCAACTCACTTTGCAAAGCCCTAATGGCAAGCAGATAAGACAGACTGCTGTGCCAGACTTCAGCCAAGCCTCACAGTGCAGGCACCCCAAAGCCACAGAGCACATCATCCACTTAGAACATTGCATCAAACTAAAAGCTGCCTATTCAGTGCCTTTACACCAGCACCCTTATCTAGGCAAAATCAAACCTAGAGATAATCATTATCAATATTTAGCAATACTCCCTCCGAACTTCTAAAATCAACACAAAAATCACACACACACACACATATAGACATTCTCTATTTACAAAACCAAAGTCTTGCTATATATGCATTTGATTATCTTTACTTTCAAAATATCAAGACAGTCCAACAGAGTCACATCACTCCTTAGTTGAAATGAGAGATAAAATCAAGACTTGCGGAGCATGAACTTTTTTCTTCTGGTCCAAAGGAGATGTCTCACCAGTGCAATAGAGCTTTACTGCTGCTGTGAAGGGAAGGGTCCATTCTTCCATTTCTTTCCTTCTTTCTGTTTTTTTTTTTTTTAACCTTTTATTTTATATTGAAGTATAGCCAATTAACAGTGTTGTGACAGTTTCAGATGGACAGCAGAGTGACTCAGTCATATACATAGACATGTATCCATTCTCCTGCAAACTGCCCTCCCATCCAGGCTGCCACACAACATTGAGCGGAGTTCCCTGTGCTATACAATATGTCCTTGTTGGTTATCCATTTTAAATATACCATTCTGCCATTTCTGAAGGAAAAACACGGGAGGAAAGAGAAGTGACTGGAAGGCTAGTGACAAGCCCTGAGGTCTGCACTACACACATCTCTGTTTCCTAATCCATTCAGGTGAGCTTCAGTTTCTTCTGTGAAAGGGTAATCAGAACACACGCCTATGTCCAAAAAGTAGACAGGATATTCAAAACTAAAATATCAGAATAGCAAAAATCTGATTCAGGTTTGATACTTTTTAAAAATGTATTTCTTTTCTTTTTTTTCTTTTTCCCAGCATGATAAGGATGTCATAAAAGGCAACACTCATGATTTTGTGAGGTAACTCAGAATCATCACAAAGTTTAACTCTATGTTAAAATCATTTTGTATCAGTGATCCTTTAACATCATTTCCCTCTGCCAATATGGTGCTATTTTCACCCAATAACAAAGAAGTTAATATGGGAATAATTATATGCTGGGAAAGACAGCGGTACTAATAATAATCACATCTTCAGTACACTCTGAATAAGAACTAAACTGCCAAAAATTACTACCTCTGAAACTAGTGTTGTTAATAATTATTGCCATTGAGAGAGAAAATTCCAGGGTGTATATCCACATTTATTTCAAACTGTCTTGTGAGTCATTAAGTCTTGCTCATGTGAACATGAGATACTATAAGAAGTAACTGATTTTAACATGTTGCTAGCATTTTGTAACTAACAGTCCCAGAAATGCAGATAGCTGATACTGTCCTTCGAGGTGATTAATGCTTAGGAATAGCAAAGACCCATAACTGTCAGTCATATTTTTACCAGCATTTTATTGTTCAGAAAGGTTGTAAATGCCAGTGCTGCTTTACCCCAGGAAGTAGAAATCATGCATTTATTAGAATTCCTTAGCGGGCTTTATGGTCAACAGATGACTTGTGAATTATTCATAGGTGTAATATGATAAACTGTTGCTAAACCTCCGACCTGGTTTTATTCACAGCCAGGAGCTTCATCCGTGCAGACAGCACAGAATGCTTGCCATAAGGAATGAGTAAGCATTTCTTTTCACAACCAGCATGCTCTTGCTGGTGTCCCCAGAACCTTGATGGTCCAGATTTTTCTTGTAAAGACGATGGATTGCCTTTGAACTTCCTCTGAGATGAAATTCTGAGATGTTTCCATGTGACTTATGATCTGAATCATCCTGACACACAAAGCGTAGTAATCTATACTATCTATAGATGCGCTACTGTCTGTGCTATTATATCTATATATCCTCTTTTATAATCCTAAATACCACAGAGAAGAGAAATTACATATGTGGGCACACTTATTATATCCCAGTGCTACTATTACCTGCCTAATACTCACAGTGTTACGACATCACTTCAAAAGACAGCAACAGCGAAGTCAGATAGTGTGCGTGAGTCTCAGTTTCTCCCCACTGATGCCAAATTTGGGAGCCATTTGCTTTGTCCCTAAATTCTCCACCATGAGGTAGGTAGGAGGGGAAAGGAATTCAAATCGGGGTAGTTTACCAATGTTCTTTTTTATTCCGGCAGATAGGTAGGGAAAAGTGAAAATGTATGGTCATCAGGAGCACCAAGAGGAGATGGGAGTTTTGTCTTATCGGAGTTTAGGTCAGACTCAGGTGTCCTGCATTGCAGGCAGATTCTTCACTGTCTGAGCCACCAGGGAAGCCCAGGTTAAAGTACACAGTATATATAAATATATACTATATGTAAGATGCTATAGTTACTCTAAAACAGTTTAAAATGCTTCTTGAATATCTTCTCTCTTTCCCTACTGGCATGTGAACCTCCTATCTATAACAATTACAGTAATGGTGTCAATTATAATAAACAATAGCAGCTATTACATTAAATGCCACCTATTGTTAAAGGAAATTTACATGTACTATCTGTCTCTAAACTAACTTAGCCAGCTAATTATAATTACCCTATTTAAAATGAGAAAACTGAGCCTCAGAGAAATTATACCTCTAGTTCAAGTTCATGCACTCGAAGCTGTTTATAACATTAACGGAGGGCTTGCCCCTGCGGACCTACCCTTCACTGTAACCGCCAGGTAACTAATTTGGAGGGACCACATTAGAAGACTCCGTGGCCCTCTGACTTTTGATGGGTTCAGTCGTTGGGGAACCCACACAGGTGACAGAGGGAGACAGGGAGTTGTATTTTCAGGGTCAGGACATTCCTGTCCCCCCAGCTCCTTCTCCTGAGGACTGGTTTCATCACCTAAGCAGGAGTCACAGTACCTACGAGGGTATCCCCTCATCCCAGCCTTGCCTTCAGACTTCGAGTATCTCTCCTCCCTTAATCCTAGACTGGGTACCACCCACAGTGGTGACTGGGTACTATATAATGTCACTGGGGGTTTCCCTAGAGCTCAGTCCTTTATAAATAGGCCTTTTTGTTAACCCTTCCTCAAACTGCTCGAATTTGAGGGCCCTGTTTGTTTCCTGCTGGGATCCAAAGTGACACCTATACTATTCACATGCTCTAAGGATGTAGAGTCTGTGTCTTCAAGAAACTTTTTTTCTGAGAGTTAGAGCATGCTCAGTCACTCAGTCATGTCTGACTCTTCGCAACCCCATAGGCTGCAGCCCGCCGGGCTTCTCTGTCCATGGGATTTCCCAGGCAAGAATACTGCAGTGGGTCACTATTTTCTTCTCCAGGGAAAGAGGTAGAGCAGAAGAAAACAAATTTACTAGTCATTCAGTGTTTTCAAAAGCCCAGTACCTGTATCCCCCCTTTTTGGGGCAACTTCACAGGTATTCTTGCTAAAACTCAGAGTGCCTTCCCCTGGTTTCCAAAGCTTCTAGGCTTAAGCCTGGTAGTTTTGGATAATCAGTCAGCAACAGACACACTCTGAACAGCCAAAGAAAGCTCTCTTATTAGACAGAGTTCTTCAGAAAGGCTAGTTCTGAGGAGCTAGAGAGAAGACAGAACACACTGGGGTGAACTTACCTTGAAATCCTGTAACTGTCCAACTGCCTGCCTGCTGTGTGTGCAGGGCAGAGAGTCTCTGTGATAACCACCCACGTCACCTCTCTACTGCCCTATTCTCTCAGCCAACACAGGAGGGACTTGAATTTTTAGGTTTACAAGTGTGCATTTCACTGCAACACTAAAAGAACAAAACTGGATTTGACTGATGTCAAAGAAATACAATAGCACACAAATCTGTATCAGTCTTCTTGAATTTGAAATGTTTTGTTTTTACATGTTATGATGGTCCATGTTAATTACATGTCAACTTGGTGAGGCAACAGTCTCTAGTTATTCAAACATTAATCTAGCTGTCACTGTGAAGGTATTTTGTAGATGTAAGTCCAGTAATCAGTTGACTTTAAGTAAGGGAGATTATCTTAGATAATCTAGGGTGGACTTAATCAGTTAAAAGGCCTTAGCAGCAGAACTGAAGCTTCCCTAAGAAAGGAGAAATTCTGCCTGTGGACGAGGTTCAGCTTAGGCCTGAGAGTTTCAGCCTGCCCTTCATGATGATCCACCATATGGGTTTTGGACTTGCCTATCCAGCTCTTGCAATCATGTTCTAGGTCTTTGCAATAAATATATATCCCCTATTGTTACTGTCTCTCCAATTGACGCTGGCTGATACAAATATCTACTAGAAAGAGTAAAGAGTTGAGATTCTAAAACTATTCTTAATTGCTATAATTAAGTAAACAAAAAGTTGATTCCAGGGAAGAGGGGACAAAATAGCAAATCATTAAGTGTTCCAAATGGGAAAATTGCAAAGTTTAAATGAACAGAAATCACATTTAGTTCATAAAATGCTTTATGTACTTTAATGCAATTCAGAGTTATGTGGCATTTATAAAATGGTCTTAAGGAATGTATAAGAATTCTTTCAAAATAAGTTCATTCCTATCCCAAAGAAAGGCAATGCCAAAGAATGCTCAAACTACCACACAATTGCACTCATCTCACACGCTAGCAAAATAATGCTCAAAATCCTCCAAGCAAGGCTTCAGCAGTACATGAACCGTGAACTTCCAGATGCTCAAGCTGGCTTTAGAAAAGGCAGAGGAACCAGAGATCAAATTTCCAACATCTGCTGGATCATCGAAAAAGCAAGAGAGTTCCAGAAAAACATCTATTTCTGCTTTATTGACTATGCCAAGCCTTTGACTGTATGGATCACAATAAACTGTGGGAAATTCTGAAAGAGATGGGAATATCAGACCACCTGACCTTCCTCTTGAGAAACCTATATGCAGGTCAGGAAGCAACAGTTAGAACTGGACATGGAACAACAGACTGGTTCCAAATAGGAAAAGGAGTATGTCAAGGCTGTATATTGTCACCCTGCTTATTTAACTTATATTCAGAGTACATCATGAGAAACACTGGGCTGGAAGAAGCACAAGCTGGAATCAAGATTGCTGGGAGAAATATCAATAACCTCAGATATGCAGATGACACCACCCTTATGGCAGAAAGTGAAGAACTAAAGAGCCTCTTGATGAAAGTGAAAAAGGAGAGTGAAAAAGTTGGCTTAAAGCTCAACATTCAGAAAACGAAGATCATGGCACCCAGTCCCATCACTTCATGGCAAATAGACGGGGAAACAGTGGCTGACTTTATTTTTCTGGGTTCCAAAATCACTGCAGATGGTGACTGCAGCCATGAAATTAAAAGACGCTTACTCCTTGGAAGGAGAGTTATGACCAATCTGACAGCATATTAAAAAGCAGAGACATTACTTTGCCAACAAAAGTCCATCTAGTCAAGGCTATGGTTTTTCCAGTAGTCATACATGGATGTGAGAGTTGGACTGTGAAGAAAGCTGAGCGCCGAAGAATTGATGCTTTTGAACTGTGGTGTTGGAGAAGACTCTTGAAGAGTCCCTTGGACTGCAAGGAGATCCAACCAGTCTATCCTAAAGATCAGTCCTGGGTGTTCATTGGAAGGACTGATGTTAAAGTTGAAACTCCAATACTTTGGCCACCTGATGTGAAGAGCTGACTCATTGAAAAAGACCCTGATGCTGGGAGGGATTGGGGGCAGGAGGAGAAGGGGACAACAGAGGATGAGATGGCTGGATGGTATCACTGACTCGATGGACGTGAGTCTGAGTGAACTCCGGGAGTTGGTGATGGACAGGGAGGCCTGGCGTGTTGCGATTCATGGGGTCGCGAAGAGTTGGACACGACTGAGCGACTAAACTGAACTGAACTGAGAGGCTTCTGGGATCCAAACTATGTATATAAAGCGGGTTAAATCCAATTGAGTCATAATACTAATCAATTCAAAAGAACAAAATTTAATATGCAACATGTTCACTTGAGGGACTTATGGGAAGACATGAAGAAAATATTATGAAGAATAATTTCCACTAAACTCATATATAAAATAACAAATTGTTACCCTGTACCTCAAAGTAGCTGAAAATATGAGTTCTATTATAAAGCTAGAGTGTCTCAAAGGATATGGTATTAAAACATTGTGAGTTTGCAAACTGACTTTCTATTACCATATCTAGCAAGTATACCAGTCCTCTTTTTGCAAAACTAAAAATATCTCTGTATCAAAATGACTTGAAAATACTCATTCTTGGCATGATTCTCCAAGCAGTTACACTGATCAGATATATACAGAGTAAATGAAGATGATAAGAAAAATTTAAGCTTATTCACACATTGTCATCTCCCATAAAAACTATGATGAAAGTCTACAGCAGTCTAAAGTGTCCTCCAAAGCAGTATACAATTGCAAGTTATTCTTGGATCAGTTTCATGACAATTTCTTGAAAAAACAGAAGTTCTTCTGGATGATGTTTTTCACCTGCAGCCTTACCCTGAAGCAAGGTTTCATAAGCAGCGCCCCAGTCAGGCCTCAGAGTGATCCTGTCATCAGTTTAACATCCAAACAAGACTTTGCCATGAGCAAAATTCAACCTGCGTCCAGCTTTAAAGTGGGGGCGCTGAAGACTGTGAATTATCTACAACTTAATAGTTGTTAATAACAGAAAAGACTCAGAGAATAGAGAAGTTGTCTCTTCTCACTTTCAAGCTAGAATAACAAATGCAGTTGTGAGGAGCCCCATGCTGCAAAGTCTTTGTTAAATGGTCCACTGCATAAGATCTTTTATCGTTTCATCTGGAATTCACACCAACAATTTCTTAGCTGCTATGGTGGTTCAGTGGTAAAAAAAAAAATCCACTTGCCAATGCAGGAGATACAAATTCAATCCCTGGGGGGTCAGGAAGATCCCCTGGAGAAGGAAATGGCAAGCCACTCCAGTATTTTTGCCTGGGAAATGCCATGGACAGAGGAGCCTGGTGGGCTATAGTCCATGGGGTCACAAAGAGCTGGACACAACTTAGCAACTAAACCACCTGCACCCATCTTACGTATACCACTGAAAAACTCTTCATACTACTTGAAATACTCTGGAAACTGTTTGGTTTTTAAGTTTTTTCTCTAAAGTGAAACGAACAGAACAGAACCCAAGTTGTTCATAATGGTAGTTAAGAGCTACAGATTCATCAGGGAGAAGCCAGCTATAGGAGGATGAAATGAATATTTTGTCATCTTGAACGTGCCAGGTGGCACACTCGGGTGAAATGTCAGGCTCTGGCACAAGAAGGGAATCTAAATGCACAGCTAAAGAAGAAATCTATAACAATGAGAGCTGCTCAGCACCACATACTGCTCCAGATGGAAGATAGTAAAGCATTTTAATAGCACATTTTAAAATTAGGAATAGCATGTAATTGCCTAGACATACAATCTTTCTGGACTTCGTCTCAATCTTAAACATAAGCATAAAATAACTGATCTTTGAAAATGTATATTTCTAGTACATAATATGAAGATGTAGGTTTCCAGTACACAATATGAGGACTGATTGGTAAAATAAGCAGTTAACAATGAACAAATGAGACCACATGGGAAAACAGTACTTTTTAATTTTAATATTCGTTGTTCAGTCACTAAGTCGTGTCTGACTCTTTGCTATCCCATAAACTGCAATGCGTCAGGCTCCTCTGTCCTTTCCTATCTCCTGGAGTTTGCTCAAACTCATGTCCATTGCATCCGTGATGTTATCCAACCATCTAATTCTCTGTCAACCCCTCTTCCTTCTGCCCTCTCTTTCCCAGCATCAAGGTCTTTTACACACACACACACACACACACACACACACACACACTAAATTATGGACATATGTAGGATACCAAACTTCTCGTATCTTTGATTCTACAGCTAAGCTTTATGTTTTTAATGTTGTCATGTTTTTATACCTAAACACCAACACACAAGATAGTGCTTAAGGAAGCAGGGTGCCATCTCTGCATTCATGTAATCAATTCCAAAAAGTTCCCCCAAAACCCGCAGCTCTTTCCTTCATCTCTGTCTCAACAGTATCTTGCACACTGCAAGATACTCAATAGAAAAATGGCTGGATGAGTGAATTAATGCACAAATGTATGAATAAATAAGGTGGATGGATAAAAAGAGACCTGTCATGCCTAACTGAAAATGAAGTGAAAATTCTCCCCCCATTTTCCACTCTCATACTTCCTTAGTAGTCTTGATGAATTGTCCAAAGCTCACCCCTCACATCAAGCAACCCCTACACCTTTCCAACCCTGGCTGGAGGGAAGGGGTGAAAACTGACATTGCCAGGCAGTTCATATGTGTGGTCTCATTTAGTCTGCACAACTGGCGAATCAGGCAAATACCATGCCTTTAACAGATAAAGAGACTGAGGTTCTCAGGAGTGACATACCTGGGCACTGGGTGCTAAGAATGTGCTGAAACTGAGTTCAAATCCACGCCTTTTCTGACACAAAGTATGTGTTTTATCTGTTCACATTTGTACAGCATTTAGTTGCTATGAGGTCTCTTTCTATAAGGGTTTATCTAAGTATTTGCACATAACTGTATTAATTTACCTTGGCTCATCTTATGCATATGTCTTCTTAGAAGACTGAAGTATAACTTTATAATATGAAACTAAATTGAAAAAAATCAATCCTCCATAATTCTACCATTCTAACACAGAAGTTGTTTCTAAGGCAAATGATTTTGGCTTCTATAACTGAGCATCTTAGCCAGAAATGGCTGGCAGACACTCTTCCATCTTCCTACACAGTGAGTCTAAGTCACGGCTACAGTCAACAATTTTAGGGTTTTAAAACATGAGGCCTGATCCAAGACTTAGGAATGCTTTTCGTCCCTCCTCCCGGGACGGGGATGTCCTGGGTAGGGGAGTGCTCTGGGACAGTGTCTCCTGCAGAGGTACCTGCATCTGACCACCTGACCCCCTGACCCCTCCTTTTGGAGGGCAGTTGAGGCCCTTCTTAGAGAAGATGTGTCTCCTGAGAAGCACACAGCATCCCTTCACCCACATTAGAAAGGGCTTTACAGGGGCTCCATTCCCATCCCTTCACTGAACAAGTGAAAAAGCTCTCACTCAGAGAACACAAACACAATTAGTGTTTCTGGGTTCTTCCCACCTCTGTTTTCCAGCAGACTGACAGGCAATTTTATTCCTTTTACTAGTCAGTTCTTCAAACAATGAAAATGAAGAGTTACAGTGTGACAACAACAACCAGAGGTTCAGGACTTTATATACAGTAACCACTGGCATTAACCAGGGATGACCACATGTCAATGATACCCAAAGTTTTCATGTGCATAGGCCTGCTTGACTCTCATAACCACTCTGAGATTGGCATTATTACAGTCATCTTACAGATGGGTAAACTGAGGCTCTGAGAAATGAAGTTACTTGTTTAGGGCCATATAACTAAAAAATGGTGAGTTGAGAGTTTGAACCCCGATGAATAAGGAGCTTAGACATCATGGGCATGCTCTACTACCCTGCTCATGACTAGCCTCATGAAATCTTCCACGAAAGTCTGTGCATTCTCCGTTCATGAAACAGAATCACACAATGAACATTTAAACCCTGATACTCCATCCAAATGCCCTTAGGCCTTGGGCCTATCTGAAACGTTTGCCTTTAGTTCCTTTTAATGCCCCACTTTCTGATCTAACAGGCCTACTACAAGACATGTGGCTGACTGCTATAGGAGAATTAAGTGTCTCCCAGCAGAATAGGAAAGTGTGCCTGACTGAAGGAGCTAATTCAAAAACTAGGCATGATGCAATAGGACTGAAAGATAGAGCTTTGTGACCCTCTGACACTACACACCTCTGCTAGAAATGGAAGGATTCATTCAAAGCCCACCTCTGTAATCCTCCAGAGAGTGAGGCCAGGAAACGAGGGCGTTGTGGCTGGTCTTGTCCTCCCGTGCCAGTGTCTGACCCTTGGACCCTCGACTGTCCAGATGCAACACTTTCCTTTCCTGCCTGGACTCCCAGAAGCCCAGAGGAACATGGGCTGGAGAGGCAGGAATCTCCAGTGACTCCCTTGAGAATAATGTCAGCTGAGCCCCTCTTGCGTTTCCACTGTTATTTCCCTTTGCCAGCTCTTCTGGAGGGACTGTGGTGACCTCACTAAGCCACTTCAAATCCTTCCTGAAGTGAGACTGAAATGTAAATGAACAGAATAGTCAGGGAGATGTGTGTGGATTCCTTTGCTCTCTGGGTCTCCTGGTATCATTTCCCCTCTACCTACAAGAACCATTCTAGGTTCTTCAGGGAATAGAAAAAAAAAAAAAAAAAAAAACCTTGAGAAAAACTGTCTGGAAAACAATACATGCGGGAAACTAGATCCTTGATTTCAGTCCTGAACACAATGTTCTAAGGTTTTTTTTTTTTTTTTTTTTAAGCTAGGTTTCCTTCCAGAATTCAACATGCACAGGTCTGCCAGATAAACATTATGGTCTGAAACAGTAGTTAGGGAAATGTTTGTATGCTTGGATTTGAATGAGAAGGGGAAACTGCTGTGGATGAGAGATTGCACTCAGCGTGACATTAAAAGCACAGCAACAATCAAAGTGACACCTCCCCTCCCCAGGAGGCTCCTGCCTGCACAGCCTACCCCTCACAAGGGGGAAGGCATCGCTTTCCAGGAGGAAGATACAGTCCACCACTGGCTTCCTAAGAAATGCGATTGTTTGAAACCAGTGCTGACGAACGTGACTTATGTAAGCTCACATTTAAGGCAACGTCAGCCTCTGTCTTGATTCCCTCGCTAGCAGCCTGTTATGGCTAAACCACCACATGGTAGCCCAGAATACTCAATTTTTTTAAGTTATAATTTTGCCAAAAGAAACACAAGTGCGTGTGGTGCCAATACATACACTGAGACATAAGCTATTGCTCCTCTGCTGGACGGATTTCTTAAAAATTCTGTTTGATGGACGAAGGAAGGAAAGCAAGTCAACCACTTAGTGAACTACATATGATTAGGGAAATAAAGGAAATGCTATCACTAAACTTGGCCTCCCTAAGTAACATTAAATAATTGCTTTATTATCAGGGTTCATGCCTGTTACAAGAGGGTTGCAGGAATAAGCGCTCAGTGAGAACCGACTCCCGCTTTTGATATGATGGACTTTTGGTAGCAAGATGGGGGGTGCAGGAGAGAGCGGAGGCAGGAGAGGAGCACTGTAAACAGATTGACCATCCACCAACTTCCCTCCCTTCCCCCGACCAATTACATGACAATCTTGGGACAGTGTGGTTTTTGCAAAGCTCTCTAGGTGATTTTAATGTTTCACTGGGACTCAAGATTACTCTTCTAGGTCATCCATAGAGCTAAGATGAGGGCGCTGGAGTTTTAATACACTGGACTTCCCGGGTGGCCCTAGTGGTAAAGAACCTGCTTGCCAATGCAGGAGATGTAAGAGACCCGGGTTTGATCCCTGGGTCAGGAAGATCCCCTGGAGTAGGAAGTAGATACCCACTCCAGGATTGTTGCCTGGAGAATCCCATGGACAGAGGAGCCCAGCGGGCTACAGTCCATAGGGTCACACAGAGTCAGACACGACTGAAGCAACTTAGCACACATGCACACGGAAATCACATCAAGGTTTTAAAGTTAGTAAACAAAAGAGCTTCAGACCAGGGATATAAATCTAAACTACCGGCAGATTAAATGGGGCTATCTGTGACAAAACTACCTTGTTCTTCTGTCACCTGAAGAAAGGAGACCCATATGGTCACTGTTCCTCAATCAATATTTCCAAAGTACATTAAAAGGTTATCATTAATAACCAGTCTGTCTCTGCAAAGCATTTCCAGAAGGAGGATTTCTGCTAAGAGCACTAAACCTGGAAACTAAAGGTATAATTGGAAATGGTCTAGTAGAATGGCAAGATTTTGATGACTCCACTGCTCTTACTCATTTTAGGTTTGTGTCATATAGCCCAATATAATCAACAGCTACTGAGAAAATGAGGGAAAATGGGTGACAAATGGCATATATGGTAAATTAAATATGGCCACCAGTTTTCTGCATGTACTTTCATTAAGAGTTGAGTCTATTGGAGTTAGCATGTAATTCAGCAATTCCACTCCTGGACACATATCAGGAGAAAACTCTAATTTGAAAAGAGGCATGCACCCCAGTGTTCATAGCCGCACTATTCACAATGGCCAGAACGTGGAGGCAACCTAAGTGTCCATCTACAGATGGCTGGATAAAGAAGATATGTGTGTGTATACCCACCACAGACACAATGGAATACTACTCAGCCATAAAAAGAATGAAGTAATAGCTTTTGCAACAACATAGATGGGCATAGAGATTATCATACTAAGTGAAGTAAATCAGAGGAAGACGAACACCGTATGATACCACTTACAAGTGAAGCCTAAAAAAAGACATAAATGAGCTTATTTACAAAACAAACAGACTCAGACTCTAAAAACAAAGTTATGGTTCCAAAGGGAAAAGGGGGTGGAGGAGGGATAAATTCGCAATTTGGAATTAGCAGATACAAACTACTATATATAAAATAAACAACAAGGCCCTACTATAGAGCACAGGGAACTATATTCAGTATCCTGTAATAAACCATAATGGGAAAGAATATGAAAAATAATATATGTGTATATACACACGTATGTATATAACTGAATAGCTTTGCTGCACACCAGAAACTAACACAACACTGTGAATCAACTGTACTTCAATTAAAAAATTAAACCAAAAAAAAAGAGTTGGGGGCCTATTAGTCTAACCCTGATCTTTTATTTCAAGAGCTCTTGCAGCTTCTGCTCATGCCCTCCTTGAAATCCTGAGACTCCCCCACTGTAAAGAAGCTCAGGATGAAAGACCAAATAGGAATAAGAAGCCTAGGCATCCCAGCCGAAACCAGCCATGATACTGAAGTGACAGAAAGGTGAAGTAAAAGAACTGTGTCCTCCTGGAATTCATAACAGTGAAGAAATGAAAACTGAAAGTGACAGTTACTTCATCGTGTCCAACTCTTTGAGACTCCGTGGACTGTAACCTGCCAGCTCCTCTGCCCATGGAATTCTCCAGGCAAGAATACTGGAGTGGGTAGCTGGTCTCTTCTTCAGGAGATCTTCTCAACCCAGGGACTGAACCCAGGTCTCCTGCATTGCATGCAGATTCTTTACCATCTGAGCCACCAGGGAAGCCCGAAGAAATGAAAATCTGGGAATAGTTAAATGCATAAAAGGACCTCAGGAAAGTGTGTTTTTTTCTAAAACACTGTGGGAAAATGTGTATTATCAAAAGGTCAAGCCCATGATGGAATGAATACAACTCAAAAAGGAACAGAATATAGAAATGAAAACTGATAATTGTGAATAACCTTTATAAGGAAGAAAGGGGAAGAAATCTTAACCAATGTGGCTCTATGAAAAATTCTCTGGTTCATTCTTCCATCTACTCATTCACACACACACATTGCCGACAAAGGTCCATCTAGTCAAAGCTATGGTTTTTCCAATAGTCATGTATGGATCTAAGAGTTGGATTATAAAACTGAGCACTGAAGAATTGATGCTTCTGAATTGATGCTTCTGTGGTGTTGGAGAAGACTCTTGAGAGTCCCATGGACTGCAAGATCAAACCAGTCAATCCTAAAGGAAATCAGTCCTAAATATTCATTAGAAGGACTGATGTTGAAGCTGAAGCTAAAATATTTTGGCCACCTGATGCGAAGAACTGACTCATTGGGAAAGACCCTGATGCTGGAAAAGATTGAAGGCAGGAGGAGAAGGGGATGACAGAGGATGAGACAGTTGGATGGCATCACCGACTTGATGGACCTGAGTTTGAGTAAGCTCCAGGCATTGGTGATGGATAGGGAAGCCTGGCGTGTTGCAGTCCATGGGATTGCAAAGAGTTGGTCATGACTAAGCAACTGAACTGAATTCATTCACACACACAAACAAACATGGAAAATTGGTCACGGGCAAAGTGTTATACTCTAATGAGGTCATATTTTTAAAAGTACAAGCTAAAAGTGGAAAACCCCATATTTTTGAAAAGTATATACTAAAAGCTTTTTAATGGCCAAGGATTATAAGAATATTTACAGAAAAGTTCAGAATGAGCTAAGACATTCAAAAGAAGTGGTGTCTAAAATTATGTTCCAGGGCAATAGAAATAAGAAACAAAATGTGGTATTTCTTGGGACAGATGGTATATTGCTATTTAGCAGATGCTAGTGGGAAATTCAGAACTCTTCAACATCTTTTTTTCTTCCATCTTCTCCACTGAAGATACTATTTTCCAGTTAAAATAAGAAACTGGAACCCCAGACAAGAGACAGAATTAGTTAAAATGGAAAAAAAAAAAAATCACACAGGTGCCTTATTTACACTGACTTCAAGTTGCCCACCTTCAGGAGCCAAATCACATCCCAGGGTCCAGAAAGAACTTGCAAATCAACCACTGTCAATAGTCTCTGAGGACAGGCATCCAAAGCTGTGAATCAGGTTAATATGACTCTACTTTTCAAATAAGAGAAGAAGGTGGATTCTGTTTAAATATAAAGCCTGAAACCAATGCCTGCTAACGTTCTAGAAAGACAGCTAATGAAATAGGTGGCTAAAGAGCATTGGGAATAAAAGGTCAAAGACATTTGACCAAGTCCTTCTTCATATGTTATTTTCATATTTATTTGTTTTCTTTTTGGCTGCACTGGGTCTTCGTTGCTGCATGCGGGCTTTCTCTGGTTGCAGTGAGTGGGGCGACTCTCTATTTGTGGTGTGAGGACTTCTCATTATGGTGGCTTCTCTTGTTGCAGAGCGTGGGCTCTAGGGTGCACAGGCTCAGGAGCTGCAGCTCACGGGCTCTAGATTATGGGCTCAGCAGTCATGGTGCATGGGCTTAGTTGCCCCATGGCATGGAGGATCTTCGCAGACCAGGGATCGAACCCATGTCCTCTGCATTGGCAGGCAGATTCTTAACCACTGAGGCACCAGGGAAGTCCAATCATATGTTTTTAGACAAGCTAGATGGACAGAAAGGAACTGTATCTTCTTTTGGATGTCTCAAAGCATCTCAAACTCATCCAAAAGCAAATTCATGAACGTCTCCATTACAAACCTGACTTTCTTTATTCCCTTTCTCAGTGAAGGTATGGTGTGCATTCTGGGAACTTGAAAGTTACTCTTGAAAAGTTTCCTCCATGACCTCTCACCAAAACCTGCCAATTTTATATTAAAATAGCTCTCCACACATGTAAGGCATCATTCCACTGCTGCTGACAATCAAGAGTCAGTTTGGTTGTTAGTCTTCTGAAGCATACCTTTTATCTCTGGCTACTTTTGAGATCTTCTGTTCGTCTTTGCTGGTCTACAGCTTCACTAAATGAGTCTAGGTATAGATTTATTTTTGGTGTCCTGAAAATCTTGATTGGAGCTTTTCATCTCTTCCAATGTTGCCTCTAACCCATTCTTTAACCTTATAACAATACTGCTTTGCTGCTAAATTTATTATCTCGGTTTCTATGGGTCAGGAATCTGAATGTTTTAGCTGAGGCCTCTGCTCAGGGTCTCATAAGGCTGAAAGCAAAGTGCTGGTCAGCTGTATTCTCAAAGTGATTGCACTTAATTTTTTTTATTATGATTAAATTTGAGGGTCTTTACGTTTCAATAAATGAGTTTAACAAATTCACATTGACTGGAATAATAAATTTCGTCTTCTTATGTCATTTTATCTAGTGCTTCTTGCTGCTCCATTGTCCTTCCTACCCCTCCACCCCAATATCTTTTTCTTTAGGGATCAAAACTTCCTTTGATTTTATTTTTCTCTTTCTGTGGTCATCCAGAAGTAATATGTAGTCTCTTAAAACTTTTAAGCAATGACTTGCATATTTTTAAAACATTTAATATTCCTCTCCCTATTCCCATAAAGAAAAAAACAGAATCTAAAGATATGTCCATGTGACTTTCTCTCCTCTTTTTGTCCCCCATCAAGTAAAAGAATTGTAACCTTTATAATTCTGATTATTAATGCTTGATATACTTTTTTCTTGCTTAAGAATTATTTCTTATATCACATTAAGTTGTACAATCATAACAACAATTTTTTAACATTAACTCAAATTTTAAAGGTTTAATTACTCATCATTTTATATTTCATTTTCCTTTAATCTGAGGTTTGATGAATTTCTTCATTGTCTGAACAATTTTAAGTAATTCTGAGTTCTGGAATGTCAGAGAAGTCCTTTGGTTTGAGAGTGGAAGGTGCCCCCCGCCACCCCTGAGTTTCAGGTTTGTTGATGGAATAGCTATTATTTCAACAGGCATTTGGAAGGAGGTTAAATGCATATGGATACTCGTGATTTCTTGAGCCAAAGACATATTCTTAAGGTAGCCAAAGAAAACATAAAAACCCCCAGTGATCCCTGCCTAGCTGCAGCCCTGACACACACCCTTTAACTTCTCTGAGCTCTCCTTCCTTACAGATAGGAAGGAGGCTTGTTCAGATACTCTTCCAGGTGTTCTAGTCAAGATTCTATGAAGCCCATAGAAATACCAATATTTAATGGACACCATAAAAGCAGAAGAATTAATTTCCAGCAAAATATTAATGAAGTCTACGACGTGTTTAAAGTTTCAGGGTTACATAATGATGGACAATAAATAAAAAAACAAATATTTCTCTCAGTGCTCTGTTTAGAAGAAAAAGTAGAAACTCATAAATAATATTTCATTCACATATATGTACAACTACATTATTTTCGAGTGTTGGGAAAAGGAAATATACTTTTAATGAACCCTCAGTATTCATTTAGCAGCATCAAATAAGCAATTATGATACTTATGAATGGTTTTTAGGATCCACTTAAAAATGTTTCACTAGGTTTTATATTGATATGGTTCAAAATTTAGAAAATATAGAAAAATTTACTCTCAATTCTGTTTTTTGCTACCCAATTTCCATCCTCTCAAAGTTCTGTATCCTTCCAAAGATATTTCATACATATACAGAGTATCTCTCCTTCCCTTCCCCTCCCTTTCCCTTGTTTCCCTATTTTTCTCTGTCTCTATTCTCTGTTTTTTTCTTTTTAAAAAATTTTGGTCCCTTTTAAATTGTATTATTGTATTGAAATTGTATTATTCCATTTTCCTGAGGCTTATTTTTCACTTAATGTATCTTGGAGATCTTTGTAAATCAGTATAAATGCTTCCTCAGTTTTTTTTTTTTTTTCAGTAACTACTAGCATTCCATTGTCTGGATATACCATGATTTATTTTCTCAGTAACTTATTGGTGTATATTTTAAGCAATGTTACAGTTATAACCCCAAACATACATCACTTCAAACGTGTATGAAGTATATCTCTAGGACAAATCTTAGAAATGAAATCACTAGGTCACAGGCTATACACATTTGTAATTATGAGAGTTACAGCCATGTTGCTCTCCATAAAGGAAATAATTTATGCTCCAATCCAGGAATATATGAGCCTCTTAGAGCAAGATTTTTAATAGTTCCAAAGCATGTTACATGGGACTTTCAAATTCCCATTCCCAATTTGTTTTGTTTTAGTTTTGTGGGATTATTTGGAATGGGAGTATGAGTCAGATGAGTTCTGGTTTTTGTCCCAAATGATACTGGTTCTCTTTTCCTGGAGAATTTCATGGGGTTGCAAAGAGTCAGACATGACTGAGCAACTTTCACTTTCTTTTCCCCAAGGCACATGAATACGACAAACACACACTGTTGCTATAAAGATTCACAAATTTAGACATACTAAATGATCTATGACCATACTAATGACCAGGATCCATTACATTTGAGTGTCTCTACAAAGCTCATCTAAATGCTAAGCTGCATTGTAACAGCAAGAGAGAACGGGTAAACTCTTGGCCCTACGAATCAATGTCTAATGAGAATTGATTTAACAGGCTCCGGGGGACCTTATCTTATTGCTAATAAAAGAAATCCCATCTGGCACTTTCCTACACTGCCTAGATATTAAATAGGGCTTATGATGATTAAGCACCAGAAAAGTTAATTAAGAGGTAATTCCAGGGGAATGTACAGATCTCCGAGGGCAATGGTCTTCTACCGGGTAACTTAAGGAAAGGAGCCAGGAGACCAGCTACTGGACTCCAAGCACTAGGCAGAAGCCCCACAACACACAGAGTCATGCTGGCCAGAGCCCACCCCCAGGGCAGCCATCCTTAGCTGAGGACGTCCTCCCACATGGAAAGGACGCTCACTTCCACTCCAACCCTAAAGACCTGCTCCGAGAATAGGACCTCCACCTGGTGAAAAGGACATGAAACCATGATGAGGCATTTCCATTTGTTTTTCCTCACCGGATGGGGCCTCAAAACTTTTATCATATTAAACAGAAGGACAGGATTTATAAAAAAATAAAATGTAGACCAAAGGAGGATGTCATATATTGTAGTCAGCCATCAAACAATTATGTCCCAAGTTTAATAAGTTTATGTCATCCAAATCTGAATAAATCCCATCCATATTCCTAGAGCATTATCTTTAAACACAGTCTCAGTCAAGGGTGCCCTAGATACTTCCTAGAATGCAAGAGTCAAGGTCATTAGAACAAAAAGTCTGTTCACACCAGCTCCGTCACCATATCCACAGCAGGAAACCTGCTCCAGAGCAAACAAGCGCCTCATTTGATTTTCAAAAGATGATTTGTCTTTGCCTTTGTATACCTAAGATACAAAACAAATTATCTAATTCCCATTTCTATAAAATCCAGACATCTGGCATGTGGGGCCTGAAATGAACAACACTAATTCCTAGGAGATATGTAACACGCGAGGCTTTCAGCAGGGTTCAGAGAGCACACTTTTTATTCTGGCACCAAGTCTCAAGGGCTCATTGTTTCTGAGAAGGTCTGTGGTGGTCCCCTCTGCCTTTCAGTCCTGACACTCAGTGAATTCAAAGGAAACTCGAGTGGCGTGGCTCTCTTCTGTTACTCTGACCAGTACTTAACACAGGTTTCCTATTCTGAAAGCACCAGAGAGGTACTAAGTCCATTGGGCTGTTAACATTGTTAGGTCTGACGTGGAACTCGGCTGTCTATTTGCTTAATTGACTATAAACAGAGATCCTTTGCCAAATAGTGCTTGCCATAAAGAACTCAACACGAGGCGCTTGGATGCTGTCCACAAGTTTCAGGAGCAAACATGAAACGTACCACAAGTGAGCAAACAAAACTGGCACGACCCTCTGGAAACCAGCTCAGTGGTGTGGCTCAGTGGCCTGGGAAGGTTTTCTTTCACGTATTTAAGTTGGCCATCCTATTTTTAGGGATAGGTTTTAAGGATAAAGACTGGAGAAGATGACAAAATTTCACAAAATACAGAGATGCTCCCTGTGCCATTCTTTATATTATAAAAATCATAAACAACCCAAATATCCAGTGATCAAGGCATGGTTAACTAGATTAAGACACATTCATATGATTTTACATGATGTGATATGAAATGATGTGATATCACCATATAGTTGGGCTTCCCTGGTGTCTCAGATGATAAAGAATCCCCCGCCTGCAGTGTGGGAGACCTGGGTTCGATCCTTGAGTTAGGAAGATCCCCTGGAGAAGGGAATGGCCACCCTCTCCAGTATTCCTGCCTGGAGAATTCCATGGACAGAGGAGCCTGGCGGGCTACAGTCCATGGGGTTGCAAAGAATCGGACATGACTAAGTGACTTTCACTTCATGGTATAAGATAGCCTTATATAATGACACAGGATGTTGCTTAATATAATATTAAGCAGGAGGAAACTATGTACACAGAATGCCAGTTTGCTTTATAAAAATCTGTCTACTGGATGTACACATGCAGACATTTTTATAAGGCTGCATTTCCCTCATAACAGCACCTCTCACACTAAACTGCCAGAGTACTTTTCTGTTTTGTTTTCCATCCTTCTCTCCCCTGGTTCTTGTGTACCTCCGATTCCTCTGATTGTTGGCAGACCTGGAACACAGAAGACCACAGGTGTGTCTCTGCGGATAAAGAGTAGGAGTGTGTCTGAACCCCAATCCAGGGGCTTTACCCTGGGCCTGAGATGCTATCAAGGGGATGCCTGGCACAGAAAAGGCACTCTGGATGTTCACACACCCTTCCTTCTTGAAAGTTTGGAGACAAAGATGTGAGCAAAATGCATTGGATCCCTGCCTAGAAACCCCGGTGAAGAGAGAATGTCTAAGACCCTGACTTATAAGAAAAGAAGATTGTTTTTCAATAGGGATAATATTCCAGTCATAAGGAACACCCTTTCTGTTGTCCTGGCAAACAAGCATCTTGCCCCAAGAATGCTGAAGGCAGCTCTGTCTGTGGAAGACTAACACACCAGAGTCACATTGTTGTTATTAGGGAAGTAGATAGGTTCATGCATCAGATTTAAACTGTGGCTGAATAAGGAAGCTTCAGGATGAGTAGACCAGAACCCAGCCATGGTTGTCATGCCAAGCAGTGACCGGCAAAGGAAAGGGCAAGAACAAAGAACAGTCTGATCTGTGACGACCTTTTCAAATTATATGTTGATCCATTAAGCTGCTGCACTATTCCTTCTTAATGGTGAAAGTCAAGAAAATTTGACAGAAGGAACTGCAAGACTAGTTTCTCCTTTACATTTTACTCTTTGGCCTTGTGCAAAATGCTGACATCTTAATCTTTTTGAATTGTGGTTTTCTCTAGATGTATGCCCAAGAGTGGGATTGTTGGATCATATGGCAGTTCTAGATTCAGTTTTTTAAGAAAGCTCTATAGTGTTCTCCATTGTGGCCATAACACTTTACATTCCCACCACCTTTTCTCCACACCGTCTCCAGCATTTATTGTTTGTAGACTTTTGGATGATGGCCACTCTGACTATGAATTGATACCTCACTGTAATTTTGATTTGCATTTCTCTAATAATTAGTGATATTAAGCATCTTTTCATGTGCTTTTTTTTTTTTTTTTGTCATCTGTATGTCATCTTTGGAGAAAAACCTATTTAGATCTTCCGCCCATTTTTGACTGGTTTTCTGTGTATACTGAGCTGCATAAGCTGCTTGTATATTTTGAAGATTAATCCCTTGTCAGTTGCTTCACTTACAAATATTTTCTCCCATTCTGTGGGTTGTCTTTTCAGTTTATGGTTTACTTTGCTGTGCAAAAGTTTTTAAGTTTAATGAGGTCCTGTTTATTTTTGTTTTCATTCATTACTCTGGGAGGGAGATCTAAAAAGATGCTGCAGTTTGTCGGTGTTCTGCCTATGTTTTCCTCTAAGAGTTTTATAGATTCTAGTCTTACACTTAAATCTTTAACTCATTTTGCGTTTATTTCTGCATGTTGTGTTAGAGAATGTTCTAATTTCATTCTTTTACAGGTACCTGTTCAGTTTTCCCAGCACCGCTTATTGACGAGAGTGTCTTTTCCCCACTGTATATTCTTGCCCCCTTCGTTGTGGATTAACTGACCATAGGTACACTGGTTTATTTCTGGGCTTTGTATCCTGTTCCACTGATGTATATTTCTGTTTTTGTGCCAGTACCATACTGTTTTGATGATTGGAGTTTTGCAGTATATTCTAAAGTCAGGGGCCCTGATTCCTACAACTGATTCCTGATTTTTTCTCAGGATTGCTTTGCCTATTCAGGGTCGTTTGTGTTTCCATACAAATTAAGAAAATTTTTTGTACTAGTTCTGTGAAAAATGCCATTGATAATTTAATCCGATCAGATCAGATCAGTCGCTCAGTCGTGTCCGACTCTTTGCGACCCCATGAATCGCAGCACGCCAGGCCTCCCTGTCCATCACCAACTCCTGGAGTTCACTCAGACTCACATCCATCGAGTCAGTGATGCCATCCAGCCATCTCATCCTCTGTCGTCCCCTTCTCTTCCTGCCCTCAATCCCTCCCAGCATCAGAGTCTTTTCCAATGAGTCAACTTCGCATGAGGTGGCCAAAGTACTGGAGTTTCAGCTTTAGCATCATTCCCTCCAAAAAATTCCCAGGGCTGATCTCCTTTAGAATGGACTGGTTGGATCTCCTTGCAGTCCAAGGGACTCTCAAGAGTCTTCTCCAATACCACAGTTCAAAAGCATCAATTCTTCGGCCCTCAGCCTTCTTCACAGTCCAACTCTCACATCCATACATGACCACTGGAAAAACCATAGCCTTGACTAGACGAACATTTGTTGGCAAAGTAATGTCTCTGCTTTTGAATATGCTATCTAGGTTGATCATAACTTTCCCTCCAAGGAGTAAGCGTCTTTTTAATTTCATGGCTGCAGTCACCATCTGTAGTGATTTTAGAGCCCAGAAAAATAAAGTCTGACACTGTTTGCACTGTTTCCCCATCTATTTCCCATGAAGTGGTGGGACCAGATGCCATGATCTTTGTTTTCTGAATGTTGAGCTTTAAGCCAACTTTTTCACTCTCCACTTTTACTTTCATCAAGAGGCTTTTGAGTTCCTCTTCACTTTCTGCCATAAGGGTGGTATCATCTGCATATCTGAGGTTATTGATATTTCTACCAGCAGTCTTGATTCCAGCTTGTGTTTCTTCCAGTCCAGCGTTTCTCATGATGTACTCTGCATATAAGTTAAATAAACAGGGTGACAATATACAGCCTTGATGAACTCCTTTTCCTATTTGGAACCAGTCTGTTGTTCCATGTCCAGTTCTAACTGTTGCTTCCTGACCTGCATACAAATTTCTCAAGAGGCAGGTCAGGTGGTCTGGTATTCCCATCTCTTTCAGAATTTTTCACAGTTTATTGTGATCCACACAGTCAAAGGCTTTGGCATAGTCAATAAAACAGAAATAGATGTTTTTCTGGAACTCTCTTGCTTTTTCTATGATCCAGCGGATGTTGGCAATTTGATCTCTGGTTCCTCTGCCTTTTCTAAAACCAGCTTGAACATCAGGAAGTTCACGGTTCACATATTGCTGAAGCCTGGCTTGGAGAATTTTGAGCATGACTTTACTAGCGTGTGAGATGAGTGCCATTGTGCGGTAGTTTGAGCATTCTTTGGCATTGCCTTTCTTTGAGATTGGAATGAAAACTGACCTTTTCCAGTCCTGTGGCCACTGCTGAGTTTTCCAAATTTGCTGGCATATTGAGTGCAGCACTTTCACAGCATCATCTTTCAGGATTTGGAATAGCTCAACTGGAATTCCATCACCTCCACTAGCTTTGTTCATAGTGATGCTTTCTAAGGCCCACTTGACAACACATTCCAGGATGTCTGGCTCTAGGTCAGTGATCACACCATCGTGATTATCTGGGTCGTGAAGATCTTTTTTGTACAGTTCTTCTGTGTATTCTTGCCATCTCTTCTTAATATCTTCTGCTTCTGTTAGGTCCATACCATTTCTGTCCTTTATTGAGCTCATCTTTCCATGAAATGTTCCTTTGGTATCTCTGATTTTCTTGAAGAGATTCCTAGTCTTTCCCATTCTGTTTTTTTCCTCTATTTCTTTGCATTGATCGCTGAAGAAGGCTTTCTTATGTCTCCTTGCTATTCTTTGGAACTCTGCATTCAGATGTTTATATCTTTCCTTTTCTCCTTTGCTTTTTGCTTCTCTTCTTTTCACAGCTATTTATAAGGCCTCCCCAGACAGCCATTTTGCTTTTTTGCATTTCTTTTCTATGGGAATGGTCTTGATCCCTGTCTCCTGTACAATGTCACGAACCTCATTCCATAGTTCATCAGGCACTCTATCTATCAGATCTAGGCCCTTAAATCTATTTCTCACTTCCACTGTATAATCATAAGGGATTTGATTTAGGTCATACCTGAATGGTCTAGTGGTTTTCCATACTTTCTTCAATTTCAATCTGAATTTGGCAATAAGGAGTTCATGGTCTGAGCCACAGTCAGCTCCTGGTCTTGTTTTTGCTGACTGTATAGAGCTTCTCTATCTTTGGTTGCAAAGAATATAATCAATCTGATTTCGGTGTTGACCATCTGGTGATGTCCATGTATAGAGTCTTCTCTTGTGTTGTTGGAAGAGGGTGTTTGTTATGACCAGTGCATTTTCTTGGCAAAACTCTATTAGTCTTTGCCCTGCTTCATTCCGTATTCCAAGGCCAAATTTGCCTGTTACTCCAGGTGTTTCTTGACTTCCTACTTTTGCATTCCAGTCCCCTATAATGAAAAGGACATCTTTTTTGGGTGTTAGTTCTAAAAGGTTTTGTAGGTCTTCATAGAACCGTTCAACTTCAGCTTCTTCAGCGTTACTGGTTGGGGCATAGACTTGGATTACTGTGATATTGAATGGTTTGCCTTGGAAACAAACAGAGATCATTCTGTCGTTTTTGAGATTGCATCCAAGTACTGCATTACAGACTCTTTTGTTGACCATGATGGCTACTCCATTTCTTCTGAGGGATTCCTGCCCGCAGTAGTAGATATAATGGTCATCTGAGTTAAATTCACCCATTCCAGTCCATTTCAGTTCACTGATTCCTAGAATGTCGACATTCACTCTTGCCATCTCTTGTTGACCACTTCCAATTTGCCTTGATTCATGGACCTGACATTCCAGGTTCCTATGCAATATTGCTCTTTACAGCATCAGACCTTGCTTCTGTCACCAGTCACATCCACAGCTGGGTATTGTTTTTGCTTTGGCTCCATCCCTTCATTCTTTCTGGAGTTATTTCTCCACTGATCACCAGTAGCATATTGGGCACCTACTGACCTGGGGAGTTTCTCTTTCAGTATCCTATCATTTTGCCTTTTCATACTGTTCATGGGGAATAGGGATTACATAGAATCTGTAGGTTTCCTTGGGTAGTATAGTCATTTTGACAGTAGTGATTCTTCTAATCCAAGAACATGGTATATCTTTCCATCTGTGTCATCTTCAATTTCTTCCATCAGTGTCTTACAATTTTCAGAGGACAAGTCCATTGTCTCCTTGCTGCTGCTAAGTCACTTCAGTCGTGTCTGACTCTGTGTGACCACATAGACAGCAGCCCACCAGGCTCCCCCATCCCTTGGATTCTCCAGGCAAGAACACTGGAGTGGGTTGCCATTTCCATCTCCAATGCATGAAAGTGAAAAGTGAAAGTGAAGTCGATCAGTCGTGTCTGACTCTTGGCGACCCCATGGACTGCAGCCTACCAGGCTCCTCCATCCATGGGATTTTCCAGGCAAGAGTACTGGTCTCCTTAGGTAGGTGTATTCCTGGGTATTCTTTTTCTATGTGATGATAAATGTGATTGCTTCCTTAATTCCTCTTTCTGGTCTTTTGTTGTTAGTGTATAGAAATGCAAGAGATTTTTGTGTATTAATTTTGTATCCTGCAACTTTACTGAATTCATTGATGAGCTCTAGTAGTTTTCTGGTAGCGTCTTTGGACTTTTCAATGTATAATATCATGTCATCTGGATTATTTTAAATGATAATGAGTTGCATTTAAGCAATACAGTGAGTTTAGATATTCCTACTAATTGTGGAGGGGAGGGAAGGTGCAGATCTCCTGACATTTAACTGAATATTTAACTACACTGGAAAACAAAACCTAAACAAGAGACACACTGTCACGGCTGAGGAAACGGGATGAGACTGCCAGTGTTCATTCGCTGTGTTGCTTTATGTAACATGCTTAACTCCTAAAGACTTGATGCTTCGTTGATAAAGCAGGTTATACTTGAATTCAGGACTGATTTTTAAGTTTCATGTTAGCTCTAAAATTCCATCATCTATCCTGGGATATTCTTTCTCAACTTCAAAGTTTGATACTGTCAGTTCTAGGACAGGGTTCCAATAGTTAAAGGGGAGGCATGAAGAACAGGTCAAGTTTTTCTGACCAGAGGCATCCTCCACCATTCTCAATAACGACAGCAGTTCAGCAGAATCTCCTCTGTGTCAGGTGATACCGTAAGCACATCAGCAACACTATGGCCTTTCATGGCAGATTAGAGCAGAGTGAAGGGGCTCAGGGGTAGGGACTGGCCTATGTGATTCATGAAGCAGCAGCCCAGGAGGGAGGCCCGCCATACTATGGGTCTGCGACATGCAAGACTTTGGAAACCACTTTCATGGCAGAAAGATGTCTCCAGGAGAAAGCAAACACTCTGAGTGGCTGCATCTAAGGCCAGTTATTCCTGCTAGGGTGGCTGTGTATGTTCAGAACTTCTACCTCTATTTAAGTTTCCCCTTTGTGTTTATTCTGTCAAAAAAGAAAAGTGTGATTTTCACAAAACTCGCTCCTCTGCCCACTGGCCCATTTTCTATTTCATACAGAAATGCTTTGTTTCTATAATCAGAAAGAAACCAGAAAGCCTGCGGGGAAACAAATACACAGAACCACCATCCCAAATAAAAGGCATCAGAGTTTCTGAGTCTAAAGAAAAAACAAAACAAAACCATCCTGTCAGCCAAGAGTCTTCTCTGGCCACAGCAGGTCAACACACAAGTGAAGGTACAAATGAAGAGAGACATCAAAGGTCTAAATAATTAAGCATCAGCTACAAAACAAACACAAGCATTTCTATTCTGCCTGTAGAAAATCATCTGATAGCAAAAAAGGGGGAAAGTATCTTGCTTTAGGAAAAGCTAAACCATAAAAACCATTTGAATTTACCAAATAGATATGAATATTTAAAGAGAACTTTATTTAATTGATGAACCAGATACACCAGCCTAGAATAAGGCAAGAACAGACCTCACCTGAGTTCTCATGAGTCTTTACCATGTTCCCCGGGGTTTGTCCATGGGGCTTCACATCTACTGATTCATTTAACCCCCCCACATTCCAGGCAGATAGATATGTGCTTCCCTTGTGGCTCAGCTGGTAAAGAATCCACCTGCCAACTCAGAAGACTTGGATTCGATCCCTGGGTTAGGAAGAGGAAGAAGAAGAGAAAGCCCAGGACCTGCAGAAATGGGACTCAGAGATGTAGTGCTGGGAGGTAGACAACCCACAGCCATGGGAGGTCTGATTCCAGGCAGGGAGGAGATCTGGCAGGAGCACTCAGGTAGGCTCCAGCCCTGGGAAGGAGGGCAGTGGGGCAGGGGAACATGCAGGTAGGATCTGGGAGGCAACACAAAACCTTGTCCCTCCAACTAGGCCACCTTGGGAAGTGACGGAGCTCCGGGCATGTACATACCTGACATGGAATGGGGCAAAATCACAGCCCAGGCTGTGCAGGGAATGGACCCTGGTGGATGTGAGATGCTTAGCCAGGAAGATGGGAAAGGTAAGCTGAGCAGGGCAAGGTGGGAGCTGACTATGGATAACTGTCACAGATACAGGGGCTGACCACACACACAGGAACTTTGGGGGGAACCTGGGAGAGGCCAGGGATACATCATTCTAGTATTAACTCCAGAGGTGGCTGGAATCACAGATCCCGCCAACCTCCTAAGATCACCACACCTGGAAACCCAGGATCCGGCTAGATATATAGGAACCCGTACTCTGAGTAGCCTCAGGCCTAGGGGATAAGAATCAGTCGGAAGAGGAGGCTTGGGTCCTAGGCCCACGCACATGCATAGCTGATGCACGACGGGAGCCCATGAGTCAGGCCAGCGGGGGCCGGTGAACTGCAGAGGACTAGGACTTCCTCTGGGCCCCAGCTCTTCTGGGACTTCAAGGCATCAGTCAGATATCCAGCAAAGGAATCTCAAGGCTGGAGCAGAAATCTCCCATCTCAAAGAAGGCACTCAAAGAGTTATTCTGAGAGAGAAAGTGGTTCACAAATTTCCTTCACTATGACATCAGCTTAGAAACTGGTCCAGGAGATGGGCCTACTTTCTTTTTTCCCTCTATCTTCACTGACATTTATGTTTTGGAAGTATAGTTGATTTACAATGCTGTGTTAATTTCTGCTGAACAGTAAAGTGATTCAGATATATATATACACACACACACACATACACAGGCACATACATATATACTCTTTTTTAATATTCTTTCCCACTATAGTTTATCACAGGATATTGAATATGGTTCCCTGTGCTATACAGTAGGACCTTGCTATTTATCCATTCTATATATAATGGTTTGCATCTGCTAGCCCCAGCCTCCCAATCCCTTGACAACCACAAATCTGTTCTCTACATCCAAGAGTGTTTCTGTCCTGTACATAAGTTCATTTGTGTCGTATTTTTTCCACATGCAGGCAATATCACGATACCTGTGTTTCTCCGTGTCTTACTTCGCTTAATATGATGATCTCTAGGTCCATCCATATTGCTGCAAATGGCATTATTTCATTCTTTTTTATGGCTGAGCAGTCCATGGGGTCACTAAGAGTCAGACACGACTGAGCGACTTCACTTTCACTTTTCACTTTCATGCATTGGAGGAGGAAATGGCAACCCACTCTGGTGTTCTTGCCTGGAGAATCCCAGGGACGGGGGAGCCTGGTGGGCTGCCGTCTATGGGGTTGCACAGAGTCATACATGACTGAAGCGACTTAGCAGCAGCAGCAGCAGCATTTCACTGGAGACTTGTATCACATCTCCTTTATCTATTCATATGCTGATGGACATTTAGGTGGCTTCCGTGTCTTGGCTATCGTGAATAGTGCTGCCTTGAACATAGGGGTGCATGTATCTCTTTTAATTATAGTTTTGTCTGGGGATATGCCCAGGAGTGGGGATGCTGGGTCATACGGTAATTCTACTTGTAGTTTTCTGAGGAACCTCCATACTGTTTTCCATAGTAGCTGCACCAACTTAACATTTCTACCAACAGTACAGGAGGGTTTGAGATGGACCTATTTTCTTCAGGAGCTGAGTAAGGAGATGAAGGCAAGGGACAGGGCCCCCAAGGCAGGGGCCTGTTTCCAGGAACTGAAGAAGGTCATGGGGACAAGGAAGTTGTCATTCCAGTAGCACAGGGGGAAGGTGAAACTCTGATTTCTATACGGCCCATTTGTGTTCACCAACTCTGCATTTCAGGCCATTTCTGGCTAAGTGCTTGTGGCTATGCCTGAATTACTGTGGCTGAAGGAAGCTGCCTTCACAATAGCTGCAGAAACATTCCTTCTTACTCTCTTCCAAGTCCTGAATTCTGTGCACACCAAATGCCAAACAAATGCTTTCTGGAGCCAGAGATCTGAGGAATGAAAGTCCAGCCAAGAATTCGCACCACAAAAGCTTTATCAGAGCCCAGCAGCGTTGAGCCTCTAACATTGGGAGTGGGAAAGTAAATAATATCAGGAACTTTGAGCTACAAAAGCAATCTAGACTATTGTTATTAAAGAACATGGGATTATAGGGAGGAAGTATCCAGAACTGACAAATTAGTAACTGTACATCTTGAAGGGTGACAAATTAAAAAGAGCATCAGTATGATTCTTTTTCTGTTATAGGCACATCTGCAGCATCTAGCGAATTTAAGATTCCTTTAACTCTCTTGGCCATTCTTAAAAGCAGGCCCCCACAGGCAAATATGTGATAACTTATGGTTTTATGGTGCCAGAGACATTATATGAATCATGAATATGAGGCCATCCTAAGGCCACTTCATTATTTCAAAAGTCTTGACACAGACTTACTTCGTCAAGCATTAATTCCAAAGAAGTATCAAAGGATTTATTCTCTCCTGAGATGTGAGATGTGAGGCTGAGATGTGCAAACTCTCCGTGGTGAATGTGGCATGATCATAATGTGCTGTCCTTTCAAACTGCACAATAAAGCCAATACCAGGCGATCATTCTGAGATCACCTTCACATGGCAGATATGACAATTCTCCAGAGCAAAGGCCAGTGCACAGTTAGGTAGTGAAGACTTCCACTGGATCTTTCAGATACCTATGAACCTCATAAAGGAAAGGACTAGCCTTAAACAAAATTGGGGAAGAAAGCTTACTTTCTACTCCTATACATTCCAAATTGCTTAACACAGCATTCCAAACTACCGTTGGCCAATAAAAATATAATGTGAGATATATATATATATATATATATATATATACGGTCTTCTAGTAGTCATAATTTTAAAAAGTAGAAAAGAAACAGGTGAACTTAATTTTATTTTATACCTGACTTGGGCTCCAAAATCACTGCAGATGGTGACTGCAGCCATGAAATTAAAAGGCACTTGCTCCTTGGAAGGAAAGCTATGATAAACCTAGACAACATATTAAAGAGCAGAAACAAAAACTTTAAAGTTTGGGGAAAAAAATAAAGGCAGCGACATCACTTTGCTAACAAAGGTCCATATAGTCAAAGCTATGGTTTTTCCAGTAGTCATGTACGGATGTGAGAGCTGGACCATAAAATAGGCTGAGTGCTGAAGAACCGATGCTTTTGAACTGTGGTGCTGGAGAAAACTCTTGAGAGTCCCTTGGACAGCAAGGAGATCAAACCAGACAATCCTAAAGGAAATCAATCCTGAATGTTCATTGGAAGGACTGATGCTGAAGCTCCAATACTTTGGCTACCTGATGCAAAGAGTTGACTCATTGGAAAAGACCCTGATGCTAGGAAAGATCGAAAGCAAAAGGAGAAGAGGGTGGCAGAGAATGACATGGTTGGATAACATCACTGATTCAATGGACCTGAATTTGAGCAAACTCCAATAGATAGTAAAGGACAGGGAAGCCTGGCATACTGCAGTCCATGGGGTTGCAAAGAGTCGGACATGACTTAATGACTGAATAACAACAATACATTTTACTTAAAATGTAATTTTAGATTCATTTCAATGTGTTTTCAATATAAAATTATTAATGAGACAGTTTACATTCTTTTTCAAACTAGAGCTTTGAAATCCAGACTGTATTTCACATCTAGACTACACTTAACATTTGGATAAGCCAAAACATTAAGTGGCTAATAACTACTGTAATGCCCCAGCTACACTTCCCCGTATCCTGACTTAAACCCTACTAGGTTCCCATCCCTGGGAATTTTACCCCAGGTTCTAGGAAGCACAGGTACCAGATTTTCTAAGACAGCCCTAATTTCACCCATTCTGTCCCCGTGGCGCCTGGGTCACCTTTTTTTCAGTACCAAGGCAGTGTGCTGTCCTAGTTCTGGGGTGGCACTATCTAGGTTTGATCCTACCTTTCACTGTGTACAACCCGGGCCAGTTTTTAATTTCTTTTTAGACACTCACTTTCCCCATTTTGGAAATGGGTAGACGTAGTGCTCCTCCCAGGAAATGGCAACGCGCTCCAGTGTTCTTGCCTGCAGAATCCCAGGGACGGGGCAGCCTGGTGGGCTGCCGTCTATGGGGTCGCAAAGAGTCGGACACGACTGAAGCGACGCAGCAGCAGCAGCAGCAGTGCTTCTCCCAGAGTTTGCTGGGAATGAGAAGAGGTCATATTCCTGGAACACCACACTCTATTCCACATGATTAGCTGTGGTACAGAAAGAACTGTTGGCAAGTCACTTCGCCCACTGCCCCCCACCACAGCTCCTGATTGGGTTGAGGAAACATGTCCTTTTTTCTATCCTGTTGGCATTCCTGGCAGAGGGAATAGGCTCAGATGGCCAAAAAAAAAAAAAAAAAAAAAAACCTGCCTGCAATGAGGGAGACCTGGGTTCGATCCCTGGGTCAGGAAGATCCCCTGGAGGAGGGCCTGGCAACCCACTCTAGTATTCTCCAGAATCCCATGAACAGAGGAGCCTGGTGGGCTACAGTCCGTGGGGTTGCAAAGAGTCAGACATGACAGAGTGGGTAATACACAGGATGCTCCCTGCCGCCCAGACCTTTGTCTCAATCCACTTTAAAAATCCTGTCTGTTTTCCAGGATCAAATCAAATGCACCTCTCCTTGAGGAAGTCCTTCCTTTCTCCTACTTCCCACCTCCAAGATGAAAGTATTCCCATGGGTCTGTTTTTCTCACTCTGCATAGCATCCTAATTATTCATATCAGACTTAGTTCACCTTCTGGACTTTTCCCCAGGGGTTAAGGCACTTACTAATTTTGTGAACCTTTCTCTCCCTCCCCTACCCTTTCATCCCCCTCCCATTTCCCCAGGAGGCTCCTGACATTCAGTATATGATTTTGAAGCAAATGAATGGATATTCAATAGCTTTGATTTAATATATGTGACCTTTTCATTATTAAAAGTATCAGTACTAAGTAAAAAGGCGATTTAAAAAATCTGTGCAGTCCCTTATAGCTTGAGATTGATACTCTTTATCCTACTCACGTCCCACTCTGAGGTCCCCACACCTGCCCTACACAAGCCTCCGGGACTGCTCCCAGTGTCTCTGCATTGCTGGGCCTTCCCCGTCAAAAGGTGACTCAAACAGAGCTGTGTCTGCCCTTCCACTCCACAGAGTGCACCCGCTTTCGGCTCTGTCATTTCGGAGCCCCGCCAGGTGACTGGCCAGTCAACCTGATCCAGCAGTGCAGAGGAAGGAATCCTGCCTTGCAGCACCCCCTCTCTGCAGCAGATGCATCACCTGGACAGGTGAATGCCACAGCATTCCTGCAGCATCTCCGGGGCTACCCAGGGCAGTGAGGAAGTGCAGGACAGATGCACTCTGTGAACGCATGGTAATTTCATAAACCACGGGGCCTATGTATTCCAACTGAGTGAAGACAAGGCAATCTGACCTCCAGCTTCAAAGAAGGACATGACTAGGAGTGTTTGTTAATTCATTCCATAAATGTAAATGTCCAGACTAGGGACCCTGAAAGCAAGGGCATTTTACTTTTTGAAAAAGAAACTTCTTGAAAAATTAAATTCGTGTGATAAAATTTTAATTTGTTTAAAATGAATTTTGAATGAAGAAAGATCACTAACTCATTTCATTAAAAGCTCTGTGTTCTTTCTATTTAATAAAATCATAACTGAACCTTAAAGAGGTTTCTGTATAACAGACTAGAAACACAAAGCTTTTCTAATTGAGGGAGATGCTCTGCTTTCCTGCAGTGGGCCTTCCACACGCCCTGGCAGCTTTTAGTTACTTTCTCACAACACTTAGATCTGACTCTTGGGGGATGGATGATTGCCCTCACACCCTGTCACCGAGGTGCAGAGAGGGTGCAGGCTATGTCAGCAAGTGAGTGACAGAAACAGGTCTCCAAGTGCATTAATCCTCTTCTTAACACAGGCCAAAGGAGGAGGAATTTACATACTGTAGCTGCTGGGCTGCAGGCACTGAGCCTCTCAGAGAAAGACTAGACGGGAAGTGCCCTGCCACTCACGCTCCATCCTCCCCTCCCTTCCTTCCCCTGGCCTGGCCTTGCCTGAGCCCAGCAGTCCTTGGCAGGCAGAAGAACACTCTCAGTTCAGCAAACCCTGACAATTAATGGCCAGTCGCATTACGGGAAACCATTTCATCAAATCTAACCCCTGCTCCCCCACAGACCAAGTCCATTAGAGCAGCAGCAAATCCTTGGAAGTTATCCAGATGCTAACTAGCTTCTGGCCAGCACATTTTAAATGAGAAATTTTAAACGCTGTGGCTATCTCATAAACATCTCAGTCTGAACACCAGAGTGCCATGCAATTAACACTCATTTTTAAAACCACTTTGTAAACGTGCCTGACAATATAAAATCACAGAGTATAAATTATGATCCTACTGTAAGTCAGGAGATATTTCCACAGGTGTCTTATAGTATATGAGATGGCAGAAGACCAGGAGCCGAGGGTCCAGGCCAGGCTCTACCCACTAACAGCGTGTTCACCCCACAAGCCTCCTTCTACAGCTATAAAGTCAAGGTCCCTTTCAGCTCCCAGAAACTGTATTAGTCAAAGTCATACTAGACTATGCTGCTGTAACAAATAAACCCCAAGGCCTCAGTGACTTATCTCACCAAGAGTTTTTCTTTCCAGCACAAAGTCATCAGAAACTCCCCTCCATCCAGTGTTTTGGAGGTCATCAGAAACTCCCCTCCATCCAGTGTTTTGGAGGTCAGGCTCCCTCCAGCTAACGATGAGGTAAACAGCAGTAGAAGGACCTTTAAGGTCCACATCTGTGTGACCCGAGCATGCTCTGGTCACACAGGGAGCCCTTTATGTCTGCACCTCCCCATGCTCTGGCTGCACACAGGGAGCCCTTTATGTCTGCACCTCCCCAGGCTCCTCTGTGGCCCTGACCAGCAAGGAAGTTGCTGTGGCCAGTGAGTTCCAGATGGCAGACTTAACACTTGGTGGCCTTTCCGCCTTCCCAAGACTTATTTAAAATGACAGCAAGGAAATACAAATGCAATTGATTCATAAAAGTAAACAGAAAAGGAGGAGACCAATCAGCCACCTACAGATTTCAGTGCAGTTCTGAAAGAGGAAGCAGCGAACTCCATTTTCAATCATAATGACTATTGATTTTCAACAGTAGTGTCAACCTCTGAATAAAACAAGAAAGGCTCAAATTTATGTTTGCAGAACAGTACCCGAATGGCCTCAACCTTGAATACATAAGAATAAAGGTACCGCGTGGACAGATGTGAGATGAAGAAACTGGAAGGGGTGGTAGACAGAAGGTAGGAACATCATATGAATCCTCGTGCTGCCAGACCAAGAAAGGAGCATGAACACACATGGAACGAGACAGGTTTCAAATGTACATTTGAAAGATAACCAATAGAAAACCAAACCACAGATAATAACAAGCAAGAAACCAAAGGTAAAGTACTCTAAGTAAGTAAGCAAAGTCCCCACTATTCAGAGCAGAAAAATGAAAGACTACCTAAAATTGATACATCAAGAAATAGCAACATACCCACATATTTTAAATTTACAGATTTAAATTTAAGGCTAGGAGGACTACAGGATTAAGGATAAAACTAATCAAACATGGAGCAGAGGACTGGCGCTTTTCATCTCAGTGTTCTTTATCATTTTGTTTTTTACTATTTGCATGAAATCATCTGATGAAAGACAAGGAATAAAATGAATCAAGTATAATATGTATTTTCTACACATTTACCTGATTCATCTAGACCCCAAGCACCTGGAGGAAGGAGCAGGGTCAACATGTCTTTTGTTCTCTGATGTGCTCCATCCATAGCTTTAATACTATGGTGTGTCCTAGAAAAGGAAATCAACACTGTATTGAAGTTGTACATAAGTACCCCGTACTCTGCTGCTGCTGCACGTCCACAGTTCTCAGGCCTGCCCAGTCCTCTGCCTTCCCCCTAACTTGTCCTACTATACATATAGTCTTTAATGGGATTAGATGTTCGATATACCACATCCCCAGTGCTTCAGCTTATAGTTTCAGTGATACGGGGCCCACAGAGTCACGTTATATAGGAAGACCTCTGACTGTGTATATGCGCAGGAGCTGATATACCCAATGGTGGTGTGACTCTGCTCATTAGAGGGTGTGGTGGAGAGTGGGAGACAGGAGTCTCCTACTTGCACCGAAGAACAGTTTTGAAAAGGCTTGATCCAATCTATATAATTCAGAGAATGTGGGAAACAGAATTGGCTCTATCCCAGTTAACTGTGTGATGCTGAGAAAGCTCTGTAACCTCTCTGTGCTTTGGTGCCTTCATGTACATGGGGACCCTCCTTATGGGAACTTCTATGAGGAATCAGTAATAATGAAATAATGATGGATAATAATACTGGAAACTGCAGTGCACCCAGACTGCTTCATGTCTTCTAGTTGTCTTTCCATTAGTTTATTTCAGTGACCTAATTGTGTTGAACTCTTCAGCCCCTGCCCGCTCTGTCTCACCATCATGTGTTCTGAGGGCATTTAATTCACACTTTCACCACCTATATATTCAGCACACTTAATGTCAGCACTGAAGAACAGATCATTAGAAACACTGTGTAACCTCTACACCTGACACCTACCCTCACAAAAACCTAACCGGAGAAATTAGGTAAATAAAGAGCAGCTGTCCAGGAGAAAAGAAACACAATTCAATTTGAAATCTTAGAAGAAAAATACTCTATTCTGAATCTTATGCTCATTGCCGCAAAAATTAAAGAATTCAAAGACACCTTCTGTATCATAGCTTCCAAGACTCTTCCACGTCTCCTAAACCCAGGCAATGCAGAGAGGCAAGGAAAGGTTTGCCCACTGCAGTGGTTTTGAGTCTGGATTTCCTACGTGTGGTTCAAACTTAGGATACTGCTTGGACTTTGTTCCACCACTGCACTCTCCCTGGCTCCCTCCCTTCTAGCTTCTCTGGAAACACAGAGGCGCATTCCTGAATCAGAAGCCGACATCTGTTGTTGCCTCCACCCTGCTTGATGTCACCCCAGAGAGCAGCCCAGCACTCCCTCACCTCCTTCAAGACCACAGAGGTCTTCCCTGAGCAGCCCATGCACTAAAGAGCCCCCTGCCCATCCCCAGCCAGTCTCTGCCCCCATTTCTCCGCTTCATTCTTTTTCGTGGCTCTCATCACCTAATACATACAAGTATATTTTTATTTATTTACATCCTCTCTCTCTGCCCTCCCTCTAGGGCAGCACTAGCCAATTGAAATATAATGTGAGACATGTTTAATTTTAAATTTTCTAGTACCCAAACTAAAAAAGAAGTAAACATAAGCAGGGAAAATTAATTTTAATGTTTCTTCTTTAACCTCATGTATCCAAAAATTGGTGTTTCAAAATGTAGTCAACATAAAAATTATTAATGAGGTAGCTTACATTTTTTGGTACTAAAATTTGGAGATCTGGTGTGTGTTACAGTTATAGTGCAAGTCAACTCAGACTCACCCCATTATAAGTGCACAAAGCCATGTGTGGTCGATGGCTATAGTGTGGGTAGTATAGCTCTGAAATATAAACTCCATGGGGTGAAGGCTCGTTTGGCTCACTGTTATGTACCCAACAGCTAGAACAGTGTCTGGCACATGGGATTTTTTAAGTGTAGTTGATTTACAATGTTGTGTTAATTTCCGCTGCATAGCAAAGTGACTTCAGTTATACATACACACACACATACACACACACACACTTTCCTTTTTAACTATTCTTTTCCATTATGGTTTATCATAGTATATTGAATATAATTCTCTGTGCTATATAGTAGGACCTTGTTTATCCATTCCATATACAAGAGTTTACACCTGCTAACCCCAACCTCCCATCCACACCATCCTGCCCAACCCCCCTCCCCCTGGGCAACCACAAGTCTGTTCTGTAAGTTTGAGAGTCTGTTTGTGTTCTGTAGATAGGTTCGTTTGTCTCATATTTTAGATTCCATGTATACGCGATATCATACGGTGCTTGTCTTTCTGACTTCCTTCACCTAGTACGCTAACTTCTAATCGCATCCATGTTGCTGCAAATGGCATCATTTCATTTCTTATATTGCATTATATATATGCACCGCATTGTGTTATCCACTCATCTGTCAACAGACACTCACTCCACTTGTTTGCATGTCTCGGCTATTTTGAACAGTATTTCTAGGAACACAGGGGTGCTTGTATCATTGTGGATTGAGTTTTGTCTAGATATATTCCAGGAGTGGGATTGCTGGACATATGGTAATTCTATTCTTAGCTTTCTGAGAATACTACTTTCCACAGTGCCTGGAACAACTTACATTCTCCAACAGTGCAAGAGAGTTCCCTTTCTTCCACATCCTCTCCAGCATTTGTTATCTGTAGACTTTCTAATGATGGTCATGCTGACCAGTGTGAGGTCATACACACTGTAGTTTTGATTTGCGTTTCTCTGAAACTCCAGTACTTTGGCCACCTCATGCGAAGAGTTGATTCATTGGAAAAGACTCTGATGCTGGGAGGGATTGGGGGCAGGAGGAGAAGGGGACGGCAGAGGATGAGATGGCTGGATGGCATCACTGACTCGATGGACGTGAGTCTCAGTGAACTCTGGGAGTTGGTGATGGACAGAGAGGCCTGGCATGCTGCGGTTCATGGGGTCGCAAAGAGTCAGACACGACTGAGCGACTGAACTGAACTGAACTGAACTGAATAATTAGCAATGTTGAGCATCTTTTCAAGTGCCTATTGGCCATTTATATTATTTCTTTGGAGAAATGTCTATTAATGCCTTCTGCTCGTTTTTCAACTGAGTTGTTTGTTTTTTTGTTGTTGAGTTGTATGAGCTATTTGTATATTTTGGAAATATACACCTGTCAGTCACACCACTGGCAAATATTTTCTCCTATTCTGTAGGTTGTCTTCATTTTGTTTATGGTTTCCTTTGCTGTGGAAAAGCTTGGAAGTTTGATTAGGTCCCATTTGTTTAGTTTTGTTTTTATTTCTATTGCCTTGGAAGAATGACCTAAGAAAACATTGGTATGATTTATATCAGAGAATGTTTTGCGTATGATCTCTTCTAGGAATCTCAGGATACCATACCTTATATTTAAGTCTTTAAGTCATTTTGAGTTTATTTTGTGTATAGTGTGAGGGTATGTTCTCATTTCAGTTTACACGTGCCTACCCAATTTTCCCAACTCTACTTGCTGAAGAGACTGTCTTTTTCCCATTGTATACTCCTGCTTCCTTTGTTGAAGATTGATTAACCAGAGGTCTGTGGGTTTATTTCTTGGCTCTCTATTCTGTTCCATTGATTCATAGTCTGTTTCTATGGCACATGGTTTTTAAATCAACTAACTATTTAACATATTTCTTGTCTTCCATCTAACAAGCACGTATTGAATATATACAATATGGGAAAAAAACATGGTAGAAATAAAGTTAATTACACGAGGGTGCTTACAAGAAATGGGGGTTACTCTTCTACAGAAACAGAAAGACTGAGAAACTCCAAGGGCAAAAGGAAACAACCCATGTCAGTTTTAAGCAGAGTGGGAAAGGGCATGATTCGAACTGAACTGGGGCACCACTCTGGAGAAGTAGAGACAGGATCATGGAGAAGTCACTGCAGTGACTGGGATGGACAGTCATGAAAGCTGGACTGGAAGCAGGTTGGGAGAGATACAGAGGAGGCAGAAGTAACAAGGCCGGGCCCTAGCCTGCATGAGAACCAAGTCAGGGAGGAATTATAAAGACAGGTTTTGAACTCAATGGCCAAGGAAGGAGACAGTACCATGACAAACCTGTGAGATCCTGAGAGATAACAGGTTTGTGGGGCTCTTCCTGGCAGGCCAGTATTGAAGATTTCATCTTCTAAGGCAGGGTATATGAGTTTGATCCCTGGTTGGGGAATGAAGATCCCACATGCCTTGTAGCCAGAAAATAAGAAACCCAAAACATAAAACAGAAATAATATTGTAACAAATTCAATAAAGACTTAAAAAAAAATGGTCCACATAAAAAAAAAAAAAGAAACCTTAAAAAAATTCAAACATAAAAACAAGTTTATGGAGGACAGGAGCTCATGAGGACTTGCCATCAGGTTCTAACACACAAACCCCAGCACATGACCGCATTTCCATCATTGTGACTTCTTCCAAATTTAGGCAGCACAGTACTTCCAAGAACATCCCACAAGAAAATATCAACTGCAGAGGAGTCAGAAGCCCCCCTCTCTGGGTCTCAGTTTTCCCTTCTATAAAATGAGGGGGCAAGGTTGAGTCAGGTATTCCCATCCCAGCCTGGAGATCATTCTCCTTGAATCAGGTGTTCAGAGCTCTCTTTCTGTGCCATAGTAGCCAAGAGCTCTAACAGAAGAGTATACAGCTATAAGTCTAATTCTCCCATTTATATAACACTTGGGTTATTCTTCAAGAGTACCTGGACAAGAAAATAAAAGCCAGGAGCAAGCTCAAAGCAGCTCTTGTCATCGCAAACTCCATCCATTCCACAGCTAATAATGTATCAGGTAGGCAGCCAAACAACAATGTTGACTGCCAGTGTGAACAGTCACATTCCTGAGCTGACATTGTGATGTCCAGCAGTGAAGCCAGTCAGCCTGACTATGGAGGGAAGGGCATTCTTTTTACATGTGTTTACATGATATAAACACTTTGAACACAGGGCTGACAGCAAGGAGCATCAGGAAGCCTGTTTCACTTGTCCACACGTGGTTCAATGTACCCAGGCGCAAAATAGCATCTCACCTGAGACGCTCTTCCTCTCTTTTTCGGAGATTGAAGTCTCGCTGGACCACCTGGAGAACATGCTCCGTTTCATCGTCGGTCAGACCAGACAGGTCCAGCTTCCTCCCCATGATTTAATACCAAACACAGACGGATGAGACAAGACCTGAGAAATCAAAGGAAAGACCACAAATTGAGGGCAAGAAAATAGTTCTCCATGGGTAAAATCAACCAATGTTGTTATTAAACAGAATTAAACACAGTGTTTATATAAGGTGGTTTCCTGCTCTGCTCTCATACTCAGCAAATATTTAGAGACAACTTCAGCAAGGCTGCAGAGAAAAAGTGACAGTAACTGATCATCAACACTGTTATTTATCCCAGTTCTTATATTAGAAAAAAAAACGATAAATTATTCTTTTCAATAAAATGAGGTGTACATGAGATCTGCTGTAAATTTCTGCAAAACGCCAAAAGACAATACCCAAAACTTCTCAAGTTCTGTGATTTGAAGTCTCAAATTGTAATTACACATAATTGCACGATAAAAAAAATCATACTTTAAAAAATATCCTCTATATCTCCTGAAGCTTTTATCACATGACTAAAATACAAACTAGAAATTGATAAACTCTCTTCTGCAAAAAAAAAAGTAAAATAATACTTTTAGACATTTTCTTAGCACCAGAAAATATATTTCAAAGAAACACCTCCCCAGAGGTGAATATCTAAAAATTATGGGAAACCACATTTTTAAAAAAAAATAATTTTTAGTGAATGGTTGCACCCAGTGGTAAAATTAAATAATTCCAGAAAAGTGCCCAGAATTGAAGGGCATCACAAACATAAATTCAAACAGTCTCCACAAAAATATCTGTGGAACCAATGCAGCAAGATTTCAAAAGCATTATTACATACCATAACCAAGTGAGTTTTATCTAAGCAATGTAAAAAAATCAGAGTAACCCACTACATTCGTAGAAAAAAAGGGAAAAATCATCCGATCATTTCAAGAGATACAGAAGAAGCATTTGACAAACTTCAGTACCCATTCATGATAGAAACCCTCTGAAAACTAAGACTAGAGAATATTCCCTCCATCATATAAAAGGCATTTAAAAAAGAAAAACAACAAAAACCTACAATTAGCATCAAATTCAGTGATGAAAGACTGACTGTTTCCCCCTAAGATCCGGAAAAAGGCAAGAATGACCACTCTTAGCACCTCCACTCAATACTGAATGTCTTTATTATACAGCTGCATTAATCAAGACTGAGTGGCATTGGCATACACGTGGGTGTAACAGCTGTCTAGTAACAGCATCACAGATGAGCTGGCTGAGATAACAGAGATGTATTTTCTCCCAGTTTTAAAGGCTAGAAGTCTGAGATCAGGATGTTGGCAGAGCTGACTTCTCCTGAAGTCCCTCTCCATGATTTACAGATGGTCATCTTCTGCCCATATCTTCCCATGGAGTTCCCTCTGTGCACACCTATGTCTTAATTTTTCCTTCTTATAAGGATTACCAATTGCATTGGAGTAGAGTCCACTCTAATACCATCATTTTAACTTAACTGCCACTTTAAATATTCTATCTCCAAATACAGTAAAAATCTGAGGTGCTCAGGTTAGGACTCCAACATATGAATTTATCTCAGCCTGTAACTCTTCACCCTTTGCACCCCCCTCCCCCAGAGAGCACGTCCTTCTCACATGTACATTACAATCACTTCATCCCAACAGCCACACAGCCACAAAAGTCTTAACCTATTCCAGCATCAATTCGAAGTCCAAAATCTAATCTCATTATCATCTCCATTAGGTATAGGTGATTCATCCTGAGGCAAAAATCCTTCCCCCTTGTGAACCTGTGGAAGCAGACAAGTTATTTGCTATCGGAGTAGAGTAGTAGGGTAGGCATTTGGAGAGACATTCCATTCTAGCAGGGAGAGGTTGGAAAGGAGAAAGAAGGCTTAGATCTCAAGCAAGTCTGAAAGCAGGGAAAATTCCATTAGGTTTTTTTTTTAAATTAAGTTATACTTGACATACTATATTAGTTTCAGCTGTAACACACAGTGATTCGATATTTTTATACATTATGAGATAATCACCACAAGTCCGGTTACCATCCAAAGTTGTTACAATATTATTGACTATATTCCCCATTTGTCATTTTTTCATGCATAATCTACTATTTGTTTATTTTTAATATTTTTATACCTATGTGTACTTTACATCTCTGTGACTTATTTTATAATTGGAGGTTTGTGCCTCATAATTCCCTTTGCCGATTTCATCTGTTCCCTCCACCCCCTCTCCTTCAGCAACCACCAGTTTGTTCCCTGTATTGATGAGTCTCCTTCTGTTTCATTTGTTTAAGGCTCAAGGATAGCTCTCTTTGGCTCTGTGCTCTGTCCTCCGAGTGCAGCAGGGCGGCGGGCTCACCCCCTTGGCCCTGGGTGTAGCCGCAGCAGCGTGGCCCACTCTCAGTAACTGAGGAGGGACAGTGCCCTCCCCAGGCCATGGGGACACTGACACCCCTGCAGACCTCTGTTTTATCTTCAGGATCATTCTTCCCTTTTCCTGATGGATGATGCATGTTGGTAGCCAAATAGCTCTACTGGCCCATCCTGTAGCCTCTCAGAAGTCCAGCAGCCTTCCCTCAGTTATCCTGTCTCTATTTAGTTTAAGCTGGCAGTGTTTCTGTCGATGTAAATTCTCCAAAACTTTGTCAGCTTCCCATACAGTTCTCAGGGGGCCAAGCCATCAGACAGGAGGACCCTCTACAGATCTGTCCTGGGTAACAGCGTCTCTGTTTCCGGCTTCTGCTGCAATGGTTGACTGGATCTGTGAGCCACAGTCTAATCTCATAAGCAAATGGTTGTCCAGTCACACCCCGCTTGCTGTCTATAGACGGACTTTCTCATTTTTGCAGTATGAGTATACTGAGAATTTTCCAAATCTGCAAGTTCTGCTTCCTTTTGTGGAACAATTCTGTCTTCAGTTTACTTCTCTCCTCTCACGTCTCATTATAGCAGCAAGCATAAACCAGTCTTTAATACTTATTTTAGAATTCTCAGGTAACTATCCAAGTCCATAGTCACTGACAAGTTCTACTTTACATAAAACACTGGAACGCCATTAGACCAAATTCTCTGCCACTTTATAACCAAGAATGCCTTTCCTTCAGTTTCCAATTATGTATTTCTCATTACTTTCTGAAACCTCAGTAGGCACCGCAAACATTCGTATTTCTATCAACTTTTTGTTCATGATGATATATGCGTTCTCTAATATAAGAGAAGCTTTCTCTCCATCTCTCCTCTTTTCTTCCCAAGTCCTCACTATAATCACCTTTAACATTCATATTTCTACTAACAGCAGATCAATTGTGAGCTGCTGAGTCAGAGATTAAAGCGTCTGCCTGCCATGCGGGAGACCCGGGTTTGATCCCTGGGTTGGGAAGATTCCCTGGAGAAGGAAATGGCAACCCACTCCAGTACTCTTGCCTGGAGAATCCCATGGAGGGAAGAGCCTGGTAGGCTACAGTCCACGGGGTCGCAAAGAGTCGGACACAACTGAGCTACTTCTCTTTCTTTCTTTCTTTTTTTCTTTCTTTCTACCAACAGTCTCCTAAGAGAAACCTAGACTTTTTCTAACATACAACTCAAAACTCTTCCATGCTCTACCCTCATCCAGTTCTGAAGTCACTTCCACACTTTTATACAGAAGAAGAAACAGACATGGCAGATACACTTACAAAGATGCTAATTTCATTGGTAGTTATAGAATTGCAGTTAAAACCATACATGTGTATGAAATACATGTGTATTTCATACAGACCAAAACTGTCTTTATCCAGTGTTGCCAGGAGGTGGGACAATTTTGATACACTGACTACAAACTGGTACAGTCTCTTTGTAACACAATTAGGCCTCATTTTCAAAACTGAAGATGCATTCACCTCAGCATTTCTGTAAGTATATTTCTCAGACATCATCTTGCAAATATGCACCAACAGACAGGAATTGGGTTGAATCATATGAAATAAAACCTATAAAAACTCCTATTTCACATAGCTCATCCTAACAGAAGAACATTAGTAACAGTAACACGCAAAAGAGCAAAAAATATAAATAAGTAAAACCTGTAAACCATCTCAAACAATCATAAACAGGAAGAAGGATAAACAAATAGTGTATATGCTTGTTTCATACCAATGGAATACTCCACTGCAGTGAAGAAGAACATCCTAAAGGTATATTCCACATCCATGAATCTCTAATAAAACGTGCTGTTGACACAGACAGATCAGATCAGATCAGATCAGTCGCTCAGTCGTGTCCGACTCTTTGCGACCCCATGAATCGCAGCACGCCAGGCCTCCCTATCCATCACCAACTCCCGGAGTTCACCCAGACTCACGTCCATCGAGTCAGTGATGCCATCCAGCCACCTCATCCTCTGTCGTCCCCTTCTTCTCCTGCCCCCCATCTCTCCCAGCATCGGGGCAAGCCACATGTATATGCATGTACAGCATGCAAACTGTATGACTCATTTTTATATCAAGTTCAAAAGCACAGAAAGCCAAGAATACATATATTTATTTTTAAGAATGAATGCGATAAAACAATACAGAACAAAATGGGCCCTCTGTGAAGGAGAGAGAAGATCTGGCTGGGCATATCACATGTGGGTGGGAAGAGAGCCTGGAGTACCTGCTGGTCTGAGGAACTGAATCAGGAAGAAGACCCCACCACTGGGCTGCTCAAGAAAGGGGAGGCTTCTTAGTTGCCATCTTCTAGTCTCCCCATGAGCAGGAAGAAACACATCAGGGAGCACAGGGAAAATGCAGACTGACGTCTCCCTTTAAAACACCTCATTAAAGGTGATTACGGCACTTTGGAGTCTCCCAGAAGGTGATATGTCTGCCCCCTTCACTTCACTGGCTTTTGGGTTCTGAGAATTCACAGTGAGATTCTAAGATGCCCAGTTTGGACAGGACAGAAGTGGCAACTTTGATCATATCAAATCTAAGTGATCAGGACTCAAGAGGCATAAATGGTTTCTGTAGAGAAATAAACAAAGTAGCTGTAAGTGGATAAGACAGAGAATAATGAGAAACCCTTTGGGGGAAATAGCAAAAGCGTCTTCCCTTTTTTACAGTAAACACAATTAGATTTCCTGCATCATAGGAGAAAGAACATCAGTAGGGCTGGAAAAGCCTCAATGTCCATGAGTCAGAGGTCACATAGGTTTGACTCTCTCATTTACAGATGGGAGAGTGTAAGCCCAGAGGGAAATGATTTCCCAGACACAAAACTGGTTCAGATGCTCTGACTTTTAGACCTGGTCCTCCCACTCCTGGATTTCTCTGGTTTATACTCAAATAAGAAGGTAGCAGAGAGAATACATTTTAAGATTTAGTAATGAGAAAATTAATAAACTTCAAGATTTAATTACATCACCATTTCCCTAACATGTATTTCTCAGGTCACTGTTCCTGTTCTGAGGGTTCTGAGAAAGGAGCTCAGAGATGAAATAAAGTAGAGAAGAATGCCTCACACTGTATGCCCTCTTGGGGATGCACAGTGCATATAAGCTTATCAGAGTCTCTAAGAAGTCTGTCACTAAACAGCCAGTCTGTGTTTAACTCTATATTCGTCAAATGCATGTGTCTGCAGACACCTCTTTCTTTACTAACAACTGCCTCTTCACATCCAAAGAAATGACTATTTGAGAATTATTGCTGTAAGTCCATCCCATGATGACAAACTACAGCAGCTACTGTAATATAATTACTGAATTGATTTAGCTGGGGTTTTTAAAATGCAATTATCATAGGAAACTACAGAGTTATATGAGCTTTAGAAGAAGCTGAGGACTTAAAAAGGAAAGCAGATGGATACAACTTTACACATAGAAAACCAAAATAAAGGTAGAATTGTCTACACTGTTCTTGAACAGAACAACTACAGGGAGGGTACAGATAATTCTATAGGAACTAGGTAGCACAGACCTTGCAAATGAAAAAAGCAACACAGACATTCCAAGAATATGCAATACACACACAACAGGAAGTTCATCATGAAGGGTCAGTGTTTACACAAGTGACATTCTAGAAAGGAACCTAGAACAGATGGATAAAGGACAAATGCATTACTGGGATCTTTACAAATCCACTGTGTGTGTGATGCACCTGATACACAGAGAGAGGTAAAGAGATTAACTTGGAATATCCAAAGTCCTAAAAACAATAAAGGGTGAATACTGCTGGGGCTTCCCTCTTTGGCCATCGCTAGATCTTGACTAGAGCTGAAGAGAAATTTCTTCTACAAAGGAATCAAAATGTTAGGGCTGTCCCATTTAAGACTCTTGTTATTTGGTGGTAAAAAAAAAAAAAAAAAAAAAGAAAGAAAGAAAGAAAAGAACTTGGCTTGGGAAGGAAAGAAAGAAAAGCACAAGTGGTCTGAGATGTACTTGCATTGCAACTTCTTTGGAGTAAGTGGTGCTGTAGAACTCACTTTCATTCCTTCGCCTTCGGGGGTGTTAGCCCTGCCACGAATAGCCCCCTCTCTGAGACTCATTCTTTACCTGTACACAGGAAAGGCCCAGAGAGGACATGGTCATACCAACAGGGCATAGTTGATTGGACCAGGGGTGTTACATCTCTCTCCTGGGAATGATATTAATAGGAGGGAGAAAAAGGAATAGAAAAATAGTGAATAAATTATGGTAGATAACTTTCCAAATGTGATGAAAAGTGCTGTTAGTCTTCTCATTCAGGAAGCTCCACTAACTCTTCATTGCTGTTTAGTTGCTAAGTCGTGTCAGACTCTCTTGCAACCCCATGAACTAGAGCCTGTCAGGCTCCTCTGTCTATGGGATTTCTCAGGCAAGAATGCTGGAGTAGGTTGCCATTTCCTTCTCCAGGGGCTCTTCCCGACCCAGGGGTCAAACCTGTGTCTCCTGCACTGGCAAGTGGATTCTTTACCACTGAGCCAACTGGGAAACTCCAACAAATTTTATGTAGGAAAAATTCAAAGAATGCACATCTAGACACATCATAGTCAATCAAAAGTCAAATAAAATACAGAATCTTGATGGTAACAAGAGAAAAATGATTCATGACACACCAAGGATCTTCAGTAAGATCAACTGCTGACTTCTTATCAGCAATCATTGACGTCAAAAGGCAGAGAGATGATATATTCAAAGAACTGAAAGAAAAGGATTATTATCCAAGAATTCTGTATCCAGAAAAGTATCCTTCAAAAATTAAGGATAAATTAAGACAAGACAGTCCAGATAAGCAAAAATGGAGAGATTTTACCACCAACTGACCTGCTTTACAAGAAATACTAAAGGAAGTCTATTTAGCAAAGACTGACAGAATTTTAAAAAAGAAATGGACAATTCAGCAATAATAGAGATTTCTATATCAACTTTCAATAATAGAGCAATTAGCAAAACATCAGCAAGGATATAGAAAACTTAACCCATATTATAATCTACATATCTCTTACAGACGTCTACAGAACACTCTACATGACGGCAGAACATACACTCTTAAGTACACATGGAATATTCTCCAGGTAGACCATACATTAGGCTGTAAAATAAATCTCAATACATTTAAAGGAATTGAATAATATAAAATATATTCTCTAATTACAATGGAAGGAAATTAGAAATTAATAACAAAGAAATTTGGTATATTTACATATATATGGAAATTAAACAATGTACAAAAATAAATAACCAAGGGGTCAAGAGAAATAAGAAAACACCTTGAGATAAATAAAATGAAAACACATATACCAAAACTTATGGAATGCAGCTAAGTAGTGTTAAGGGTAAATTTATAGATATAAACACCTATATTAAAAAGGAACCATGACAAATCTATAACCTCACCTTCTACCTTAAAAGATTTTAAAAAAAAGGAAAGCAAACTGAACCCAAGTAAGCAGAAGGAAGCAAATAATAAAGACCAGAGAGGAAACCAATGGAATGGAAAAACAATACAGAGAAAATAAAATCCAAAGTCAGTTCTTTGAAAAGATCAACAAAATTGACAAATCTTTGGCAAGACTGATCAAGAAAAAAAACATAAGATTCAAATTACTAAAACCAAGAATGAAAGAGGGCCGTCAATACTGACCTTACAAAAATAAGAAGGATTATAAAGGAATACTGTGAACAGCTGTATGCCAGAAATTTAGATAACCTAGATGAAATGAAAAAAAAAAAAAATCCTAGACAGCTCACCAAAACTGACTCAAGAAGAAATAGAAATTATGTATAGAACTATAACTAGTAAAGATAATGAATTAATAATAAAAGCTTCCACAAAGAAAATCAAACATTAAAAAAAGAAAAATTAACACCAACCCTTCCCCCAAAAGTAGACTAGGAGGAAATACTTCTTAATCCATTTTAAGAAGCCAGTATTATCCTGATATGAAAAGCAAACAAGGATATCACAATAAAATAAACCTATAAACCAATATCCCTTATGAATACAGATGAAAAAATCCTCAACAACATATTAGCAAACAAAAATCCAGCACATACAAAAAAGGATTAGGTACAGCTAACAAAGAAGGATTTATGGCACAAATGCAAGGTTGGTTGAACATGTGAAAATCAATCAATGTAATGTAGCATGTTAATAGAATATAAAGGGCAAAGATTCCATAATCTTCTTAATAAATACAGAAACATGTTTGATAATATCCAATACACTTTCTGATATAGGAATAGATGGGAGCTTTCTTTTTTAAATTAAGTTTTATTGGAAAATAGATGAGTTACAATGTTGTGTTTCAGCTGTAGAGCAAGGTGAATCAGTTATACATATACCTATATCCATTCTTTTTTAGATTCTTTTCCTATATAGGTCATTACAGAGTATTGAGTAGAGTTCCCCATGATACATGGTGTGTTCTTATTAGTTATCTATTTTATGTACAGTAGTGTGTATATGTAAATCCCAATCTCCCAATTTATTCCTCCATCCTCTTTCCCCCTTGGTAACCATATGTATGTTTTCTCCATCTGTGACTCTTATTTCTGTTCTGTAAGTAAGCTCATTTGCACCATTATCCTAGATTCCACATATAACCTACATCATATGATATTTGGCTCTCCCTGTCTGACTTACTTCACTCAGTATGACAATCTCTAGGTTCATCCATGTTGCTGCAAATGGCATTATTTCATTCTTTTTTATAGGTGAGTAATATTCCATTGCATATATTACCACATCTTCTGTATTCACTCCTCCATCGACGGACATTTAGATTGCTTCTATGACCTGGCTATTGTAAACAGTGCTTCAGTGAACATTGGGGTACATGTATCTTTTTGAATTACAGTTTTCTCTAGATATAAGCCTAGGAGTGGGGTTGCTGGATCGTATGGTAGTTCTGTTTAGTTTTCTAGGGAGCCTCCATATGTCCTTCATAGCATCTGCACCAATTTATATTCCCACCAAGTGTACAGGATCCTTTTTCCCTGTACCCCTTTTCCTGCATCCCCTTCAGTGCTTATTGTTCTTAAGTTTTAGATGATGGCCATTCTGACTGGTGCGAGGTAACGCAGTGTAGTTTTGACGTCCATTTCTCTAATAATTAGTGATGTTGAGCGTCTTTCCCTGTGCTTCGTAGCCATCTGCATGTCTTTGGAGAAATGTCCATGTAGATCTTCCACCCGTTTTTTGGATTGGATTGTTTTTTTTATACTGAACTGCATGAACTGTCTGTATATTTTGGAGAGTAATCCCTTGCCAGTTGCTTCATAGAAGGGAACTTTCTTGGATTAAGGCTGTCTACAAAAACTCACAGCCAACATCATACTTCATGTGAATGAATAGATGCTTCCCCTCAAATGTCATGAATACAAGATTGTCACTCTTACCACTTCTATTCAGTATAGTACTAGAGGTTCTGCTGCTGCTGCTAAGTCGCTTCAGTCGTGTCCAACTGTGTGTGACCCCACAGACAGCAACCCACCAGGCTTCCCCGTCCCTGGGATTCTCCAGGCGAGAACACTGGAGTGGGTTGCCAGTTCCTTTTCCAATGCATGAAAGTGAAAAGTGAAAGTGAAGTCGCTCAGTCGTGTCCGACTCTCAGCGACCCCATGGACTGCAGCCTACCAGGCTCTTCTGCCCATGGGATTTTCCAGGCAAGAGTACTGGAGCGGGGTGCCATTGCCTTCTACGACTAGAGGTTCTAGCCAGGTCAATTAGGCAAGAAAGAGGACTAAAAAGCATCTAAATTGGGAAGGAAATTGGGATCACATCTATTCAGAGAAAACATAGTCCCATATAGAAAATTCAAAGGAATACATATACACAAAACCAATTAAAACCAAAAAACTGAGATCAGCAAATTTGCAAGATACAAGATTAATATACACAAATCAACCTGTATCTTTTCAAATTATGGTTTTCTCCGGATACATTCCCAGGAATGGGATTGCCAGATCATACGGTGGTAGTTCTATGTTTAGTTTTCTAAGGAACCTGCATACTGTTCTCCACAGTGGCTGTACCAGTTTACGTTCCTACCAACAGTGTAAGAGGGAACCCATGACTTCCTGTAGTCTGAATGCCATCACTCTGAGACTGCCAGGCACCAGCTCCTATAAGCCCGATGAGCTCCATCTGAACCACTGACCCTCCTGATACCTCATGGAGGCTCCAAGTTGATGCTATTTTAGGCAAAACTTCCTCCCCCACCAAACAGAATTAACACTATAATTTTATTTCTGGCAAATGAGAGCAGTTCTAGAAGTTGAAAATTAGTGGGAGGTCGGGAGATCTCATTATCCCCCTCCATTTGAGATTTGATGTTATTTTCTACCTATTGGATCTTGATGGAAACTTCTGCAGAAGTTAAGTATGGTGAAAGCAGGTATTGGGAGATATTTCAGATGGTATTAGATGGACACACACATACCCACCCATCCGCTGATCACAGAGTAGATGGAGTTAGCAGGAGAGAAGGGTGGAGGGGACATAAAATGGAAGTCTAAATCAGCAGTACTCAACTGAGTACCCTATATTGCCTCCCAGGAGATAATTAACAAGGTCTGGGCAGATTTTTAGTTGTTTCTAATGGGAGTATGCTACTGGCATCTAGTGGGGAGTGGCCAGGTGCTGCTGCTGCTGCTAAGTCGCTTCAGTCATGTCCGACTCTGTGTGACCCCATAGATGGCAGCCCACGAGGCTCCCCTGTCCCTGGGGTTCTCCAGGCAAGAACACTGGAGTGGGTTGCCATTTCCTTCTCCAATGCATGAAAGTGAAAAGTGAAAGTGAAGTAGCTCAGTCGTGCCCGACTCTTAGCGACCCCATGGACTGCAGCCTACCAGGCTCCTCTGTCCATGGGATTTTCCAGGCAAGAGTACTGGAGTGGTTTCTGGTCTTACGTTTAGATCTTTAATCCATTTTGAGTTTATTTTTGTGTATGGTGTTAGAAAGTGGTCCAGTTTCATTCTTTTACACGTGGTTGACCAGATTTCCCAGCACCACTTGTTAAAGAGATTGTCTTTAATCCATTGTATATTCTTGCCTCCTTTGTCGAAGATAAGGTGTCCATATGTGCGTGGATTTATCTCTGGGCTTTCTATTTTATTCCATTGATCAATATTTCTGTCTTTGTGCCAGTACCATACTGTCTTGATAACTGTGGCTTTGTAGTAGAGCCTGAAGTCAGGTAGGTTGATTCCTCCAGTTCCATTCTTCTTTCTCAAGATCGCTTTGGCTATTCGAGGTTTTTTGTATTTCCATACAAATTGTGAAATTATTTGTTCTAGCTCTGTGAAGAATACTGTTGGTAGCTTGATAGGGATTGCGTTGAATCTATAAATTGCTTTGGGTAGTATACTCATTTTCACTATATTGATTCTTCCAATCCATGAACATGGTATATTTCTCCATCTATTAGTGTCCTCTTTGATTTCTTTCACCAGTGTTTTATAGTTTTCTATATATAGGTCTTTAGTTTCTTTAGGTAGATATATTCCTAAGTATTTTATTCTTTCCGTTGCAATGGTGAATGGAATTGTTTCCTTAATTTCTCTTTCTGTTTTCTCATTATTAGTGTATAGGAATGCAAGGGATTTCTGTGTGTTGATTTTATATCCTGCAACTTTACTGTAGTCATTGATTATTTCTAGTAATTTTCTGGTGGACTCTTTAGGGTTTTCTATGTAGAGGATCATGTCATCTGCAAATAGTGAGAGTTTTACTTCTTCTTTTCCAATTTGGATTCCTTTTATTTCTTTTTCTGCTCTGATTGCTGTGGCCAAAACTTCCAAAACTATGTTGAATAGTAATGGTGAAAGTGGGCACCCTTGTCTTGTTCCTGACTTTAGAGGAAATGCTTTCAATTTTTCACCATTGAGGATAATGTTTGCAGTGGGTTTGTCATATATAGCTTTTATTATGTTGAGGTATGTTCCTTCTATTCCTGCTTTCTGGAGAGTTTTTATCATAAATGGATGTTGAATTTTGTCAAAGGCTTTCTCTGCATCTATTGAGATAATCATATGGTTTTTATTTTTCAATTTGTTAATGTGGTGTATTACATTGATTGATTTGCGGATATTGAAGAATCCTTGCATCCCTGGGATAAAGCCCACTTGATCATGGTGTATGATCTTTTTAATGTGTTGTTGGATTCTGATTGCTAGAATTTTGTTAAGGATTTTTGCATCTATGTTCATCAGTGATATTGGCCTGTAGTTTTCTTTTTTTGTGGGATCTTTGTCAGGTTTTGGTATTAGGGTGATGGTGGCCTCATAGAATGAGTTTGGAAGTTTACCTTCCTCTGCAATTTTCTGGAAGAGTTTGAGCAGGAGGAGAACATAGGCAAAACACTCTCCGACATACATCACAGCAGGATCCTCTATGACCCACCTCCCAGAATATTGGAAATAAAAGCAAAAATAAACAAATGGGACCTAATTAAACTTAAAAGCTTCTGCACATCAAAGGAAACTATTAGCAAGGTGAAAAGACAGCCTTCAGAATGGGAGAAAATAATAGCAAATGAAGCAACCGACAAACAACTAATCTCAAAAATATACAAGCAACTCCTACAGCTCAACTCCAGAAAAATAAACGACCCAATCAAAAAATGGGCCAAAGAACTAAATAGACATTTTCCCAAAAAAGACATACAGATGGCTAACAAACACATGAAAAGATGCTCAACATCACTCATTATCAGAGAAATGCAAATCAAAACCACTATGAGGTACCATTTCACACCAGTCAGAATGGCTGCGATCCAAAAGTCTACAAATAATAAATGCTGGAGAGGGTGTGGAGAAAAGGGAACCCTCTTACACTGTTGGTGGGAATGCAAACTAGTACAGCCACTATGGAGAACAGTGTGGAGATTCCTTAAAAAACTGGAAATAGAACTGCCTTATGATCCAGCAACCCCACTGCTGGGCATACACACTGAGGAAACCAGAAGGGAAAGAGACACCTGTACCCCAATGTTCATCTCAGCACTGTTTATAATAGCCAAGACATGGAAGCAACCTAGATGTCCATCAGCAGATGAATGGATAAGAAAGCAGTGGTACATATACACAATGGAGTATTACTCAGCCATTAAAAAGAATACATTTGAATCAGTTCTAATGAGGTGGATGAAACTGGAGCCTATTATACAGAGTGAAGTAAGCCAGAAGGAAAAACATAAATACAGTATACTAACGCATATATATGGAATTTAGAAAGATGGTAACAATAACCCGGTGTACGAGACAGCAAAAGAGACACTGATGTATAGAACAGTCTTATGGACTCTGTGGGAGAGGGAGAGGGTGGGAAGATGTGGGAGAATGGCAATGAAACATGTAAAATATCATGTAGGAAACGAGTTGCCAGTCCAGGTTTGATGCATGATGCTGGATGCTTGGGGCTGGTGCACTGGGACGGCCCAGAGGGATGGTATGGGGAGGGAGGAGGGAGGAGGGTTCGGGATGGGGAACACATGTATACCTGTGGCGGATTCATTTTGATATTTGGCAAAACTAATACAATTATGTAAAGTTTAAAAATAAAATAAAATTGAAAGAAAAAAAAAAAAAAGAGTACTGGAGTGGGTTGCCACCAATAATGCACAGGACAGCTCTTGGCAACAAAGAATTATCTATTCCAAAATGTCAACAATGCCAAGGTTGAGAAAACCTGATCTAAACTGAAAGCTGCACAGCGGTCAGATTCTTCCTGTGTGCTTCCCAGTAGCCCCAGGTATGGCTCCACGAGTTCACAAAGGGGACTTCACTATTGCCTGCACACTGAAATTACACCATTGGTTCTCAGGCTTCGGGCTCAGACAGAAACTAAATCACTGCCTCTCCGGGTCTCCAGCTCCCTATCTTTGGATTTGTGAGCCTACATAATCAGGTGATCCAATTTCTTATAATAAATCTTTTTGTTTGATACATATGTACACACACACACACATATAGACACACATATACTGTTGGTTCTGTTTTTCTGGAAACTCTGGTGAATATAGACACAGAAACACATTACATGTTATTGGCAAATAAAATGACCTGGTTTATATACCTTGATTGCATTTTTCTGTCCTCATCTGCAATGACCAAACTAACAGGTCTGTAGAAGAGCTCAGTGCATTTCTCTGCCATCTTGAGTTACAGCACTGCCTACAATCCCCTACTTTTGTTTCCTGAGCCTTTGGTCACAGTGGCAGCCCTGTGATGCCTCTCTTGCCTTTTGGACTTTTTCATCTGTCTGCTTCCCATCCTTTGGGGGTTTTCATGTTGATCCCCTGCACAGACGACAGCTAATGAACACTCGATAAAAATACACAGCTCTTCACCCAGTAAGAATTTCCTCTTCAGTTTCAACTAGATAATGATGCTCTCTGCTTCCTCTGTTATATAAAATCTGGTAGATTTCTTCTGACTGTAATAAAAGTGTGTCAAGATAGGAGTTGGCAACTGGCTGCATTTCAAACTTGAGCACATAAGACTATGAAAAAATGGACATTAAAGCTTCACTAATTCAGACTTCATCAATTCCAAATTTGTGATCACACAGTACGCTAAAATGTACTATTCTCAAAACAAAGGGATTAAGACAAAATAATAGTAGGGGAGAAAAGGAGAATATTTACTTTCTAAAGAGAGCAAATTATTATCAGGTACTTACTGAGAAGTATCAATTTATATCTAAATAGCACAATTACAGCGAAAGCAAATAACAGCTGTAGAGCCTGGGTTTGTAGTATGCAAACCTCAGAGGGTTACACTGGAACTTAATCTCAGGACCTGGGTTGAGCACTGTGTACACCTTCACTGAGTAGAGGCTGGGACAACTAAAGATAAAGGACAATCAGACACACAGTGGTGAGGTCTGCCTCAGGAGTGAGCTGGGAGCCATTGCCCCTCGATTGGGTATAAGAGAGAGGGCAGGAGCCAGAGATGGAGAGACTTCCTGGCGTTGGTCTTGTCTGGGCCCTGGCCATGACGGGCAAGGGTTGGTAGGTATCCAGGCTGAGGGAGGCTTCCCTTGGCGACATGCATGCATTGGTTCAGCGTGTCTGCTGCAGGGTTGCAGATGGCATCTGCGAAGTCATGTTAAAGAGCGTCGACTTCTCCTAAGGGCCTGGGAGTCACTGCAGAGTTCTAAATAAGCAAGCAACCCGAGATCCAGCATTTGGCCTCAGCAGTAAAGAATCTGTCTGCAATGCAGGAGACCCAGTTCGATCCCTGGACCAGGAAGATCACCTGGAGGAAAGCATGGCAACCCACTGCAGTACTTTTGCATGGAGAATCCCATGGACAGAGGAGCCTGGTGGGCTAGAGTCCATGGGGTCACATGGAGTCAGACACGACTGAAGTGGCTAAGCAGCAGCAGCAGGGTCACTTAGGTAGTGATGGGAAGCTGGGGTGGAGATGGACAGGCACAGAGGCAAGCAACTGAAGCCACTATCGTGGTCTAGGTGGGAGCTCCAAGTTGAGAAGAAAACAGAGACGATGACTCAAAGCTACCTATTTATTCCTAGGTTAAACTTTTTCCTCTTGGAAAATATTCAGGCAGGTCAAAGTTCAACTCCCGGTGGGCAGCTCCTTCCCTCTCCCTCCTTCCCAAGATGGCATCTGGCAGGAGGGGAAGGCTTTACTGTTCTTGGCAATAAAGACGAGTACACACAGCCTTTCCAGGCTGGGCCCTGCCATGGGGTTCATCGGGCATCTGGACTATAACTCTCTAAAGGGAGACCAGTCTTCTCTGTCCTTTGTCACAAGTGGCACACTCAGTGGTTACTCATGAGTTGATGGCCTTGGTTTGTTGATTGATCTGTTGTTGTTCAGTTGCTAAGTCACATCCGACTCTTTGTGACCCCTTGAACTGCAGCACACCAGGCTTCCCTGTCTTTCACTATCTCCCGGAATTTGCTCAAACTCATGTCCATTGAGTCGGTGGTGCTATCTAACCATCTCATCCTCTGTCGCCCCCTTCTCCTCCTGCTTTCCATCTTTCCCAGCATCAGGGCCTTTACCTCCTTCTATCAGGAGGCCAAAGTATTGGAGCTTCAGCTTCAGCATCAATCTTTCCAATGAATATTTAGGGTTGATTTCCTTTAGGACTGACTGGTTTGACCTCCTTACAGTCCAAAGAGTCTTATCCAGCACAATTTGAAACCATCACTTCTTTAGCGTTCAGCCTTTTTTATGGTCCAACTCTTACATCCATACATGACTATTGGAAAAAACCATCGCTTTGACTATAAGGACCTTTGTTGGCAAAGTAATGTCGCCACTTATAAATATACTGTCTAGGTTTGTCATAGGTTCTCTTCCAAGGAGCAAGCGTCTTTTAATTTTGTGGCTGCATTCACCATCCACAGTGATTTTGGAGCCCAAGAAAATAAAATATGCCACTGTATCCACTTTTTCCCATCTATTTGCCATGAAGTGATAGGACCAGAAGCCATGATCTTAGTTGGCTTAAAACTCAACATTCAGATTGATTTGAGAGCAGCCTATCAAAAAGAACCCTTGCCAAATCTCACCAGGTCCTGCCACAAGGGGTGCTAGTAAGTGCCAGCTACTCTGTGCCCGATTAAGATTATCCAAAATGCCTACTCAATGTCTAAAACTCGATAAAGGACTTTGAAACTCAAAGATATAGTCTATACATGAATGAACAATGGCCTCAATAGGCGAAAGGAAGACAAAGAAATGGAGATAACATCGTAAAGAATTTGGATTTTGAAGATGACATGTGGAAACATACGTGTATGCTGCTCTCAGCCATTTACTGTCATCATCCAGTTTCAAAAGGGGCCCAGAGCAAGAGATGGCTCTGTTGCAAGGCCAGGCAGTACTGCCAGAGGCTGTCTCTTGGTTTATGCAGGACCCAACAGATCCAATGGCATCAAAGTGCCTACAGCAAACAGAGATGCCATCCAGGGCCTCAGGGAAGCTCTAGGAGGAATCCCACAAAGGCTTTCAAGGGTGTCAGAGCAGAGCGCCACCCTCCTCCACAGGTAACTGGTCTCCATTTGAGAATTAGCTCCTGCTGGCTACCAGGCCCTGGTATTGAATGCCTAACTACAGGACATCAAGTGACCATGTGCCCAGGAGAAGCTAGCTTTGATCCTCTTGTTAGGCTCTGCATGAACAGTATGGACCCACTGTCAAGTGGAAATGCTATATAAGAAATCAGACCCAATCAGTTCCAGAAGGTTTAAGTTGCATGAGCAGGTAACTCGGACTTCTCCGCATCTGTGTCTGCTGCTCTGTCGCCACTCCCTCAGTCCACACCTACATCCTTATAGGAAGTTCTTGATGATCAACCAACGTAAGAGGAAAAGCCTCAGTCTGGATTCATGGATGAGTCTGTAAAGAATCACTGACACCAACCAGAAGTGGACAGCTGTAGTGTTACAGCCCCACTCTCGGTGGCTCTGAAAGATAGCAGTGAGGGTCATCCTGCTGGTGGGCAGGATTTCAAGCCTGGTATTGATCTTCCACTTTGTCTGGACCACGAGGTGTCTGGAAGAATGGGCCTGACGTCAATTCACGGACAGTAACCAACAGAACGGCAGCATAGGAGAGAACAGAGTTGGGAGATCAGTGAGAAGGAGGTCTGAGGAAGAGGGGTGTGGAGACCTTTCTGAGGACCTGAGTGTGATGTCATTTGAATATCTCTACAGAAGTTCTCAGTCACAGGTGAGGAAGGCTATTCCCCTGTGTTTATTCAGTGAGTCCTTGTACGCAATGAACATGGATCCAACAACGTGGCTACCCGTGGGTACAGTTTCACAGACTTCCTCTTTGCAGGCCTAATCTGCCTGTCGCCAATGTCTGGGGACACATCTTCCTGACAGCAAAGACCAGTGCTGAGCGCCTCCCCTGGACGTGCAGGGGAGGAATCTAGTCACCCACCTGCTGGCAGTGATTCACTAGGCCTTCCATCATGGAGCGGGTCCTTCCTGGACCACATATGTATGCTCTTCCCATCTCTGCTTCCACCTCTACCCATCACTTACAGAATACTTGGGGGTCACAGCTCCCCCCCAGCATGTTGTGATTGACCAAGAAACTCATTTACAGCAAATGAAGTTTGGCCATGGACTTCCATCCATGGAATTCACTCATCTCACTGATGTACCACATCACCTGGTGAGCTTGAGGGAAGATCTACTGCTGACTTTTGATCCACCAGTTTTCTACCTCTGAACCAGGTGATCTTCAAAACACCTCTCTGATCTGATCTTTTTGAATGCTGTGGTGTCTACAATGACCCAAGGCCCAAGTGGAATAAATAGGTTTCTTTCTTCTTTTTTGAAGCCTCAATATAGTGAAAGTTGAAATAAATGTTTGAACTGGACTGCAGTGTACATTTTTCAAAATGAAAATAGTTTCAAAAAGAAACACTTACAATGAAATATTGTGCTCAGCTAGTAGGCCTTTCAAACTGTGGTTACAGTCAAAGATAAATAAGCAATAACATTAAAAAGAGATTTGATCCTAGATAATGTCCTATTGGATAGATTAAAAAAAGAGGAGAGCAAAGTTGCTCTAGGCAAAAAAAAAAAAAAAAGAAAAGAAATCTACAATTCAACACCATGGCAGGAGGGAAACTGTTTAATGATCTTTAACATTAGCCTGCTCCACAGCAAGTTTCACCAACCCAGCTATACTTCAGTAATACGTCTTCCCATCCGCAGGAGGTTCAGAGACATATACTTCTTTTTAATTAAAGTTAGATACTTCAAAGATAATTAAAGGTGTGTTTTAGAAATCTATAGACAAGATTCCAGAACTCTAAAGCAGAAGATAACCAAAAAGCAACTGCTTTATTTTAAATAAAGTGGTTCAGCATTTGAGAAGGATGTCAGGGAAGGTAGTTGAGCATTGAGTAGTAATGCCCATGGGTATTTAATTCAAATTGAATAGAAATGGAAAACGAATTGTCTTCATTGTTAAAAATTTTATTGAAGTATAGTTGATTTACAATGTTGTATTAATTTCTGTTGTATAGCAAAGTGGCTCAGTTATACATATCTTCTTTTTCATATTCTTTTCCATTATGGTTTATCACAAGACAGTGAATATATTTCCCTGTATATGTAGTAGGACCTTGTTTGTCCATTCTATACATCATAGTTTGCATTCGCTAGTCACAAACTCCCAGTCCTTCGCTCCTCTACCCATCTCGCCCTTGGCAGTCACAAATCTATTCTCCATGTCTATGAGTCTGTGTCATAGATAAATTTATTTGTGTCATATTTTAGATTCCTCATATAAGTGATATGGTATCTGTCTTTCTGACTTCCTTTTCTTAGTATGATAATCTCTAGGTGCATCCAGGTTGCTGCAAATGGCATTATTTCATTCTTTTTCATGGCCAAGTAATATTTTACCACACACACACACACACACACACCTTCATCCGTTCATCTGTTGATGGACATTTAGGTTGTTTCTGTGTCCTGGCCATTGTAAATAGTGCTGATACAAACATAGAGGTGCATGTATCTTTCTGAGTTATAGTTCTGTCTGGATATTTGCCCAGGAGTGGGACTGCTGGATCATATGCCAGCTCTAGTTTTTTGAGAAACCTCCATGCCGTTCTTCATAGTGGATGCACCAATTTACATTCCCACCAACTGTATAAGAGGGTTCCCTTTTCTCCACACCCTCCCAGCCAAATTGTCTTCATTTTTTTTCTCAAAACTCCAAAGGTAACTTACACACTAAAAGTACAGTGGAAATATTCTATAATGTGGCTAGTGGAATTTGCTATAGTCTCTGCCCACTGATTCTAAAGTCAGCAAACACGACTTGGTCCCTATATGGACCCAGAGAAATGCCAAAGGAGAAACCAGAAATAAAGCACGTGGCCCTGCTCTAAATTTCCACAGCCAGGGATGGGACACGGGGCCTCCAACAATGTACTCCTTCAACCTGGTCTGGCCAGGGCCCTTTTCCTGAGCCATCTCTTTACCGTCTCTTGCTTCTGGACCCTCGATTCTGCAAAACACTTATTGAAGGGGAATAATCCCAGTCAGGCACTCATCAGTAAGAACCTCTAACTGCTGTCTGCCCACCTCATTCTTTTTCCTCTAGAGCTTTTGTGTCGTTTTCAGTACCTCAAATTCCCATTTATGGACATTGGAAAGATATGATAATATCACAGAAGAAAATTAATCACTTGACATCATCAAACAAGTTCAACTAGCGCTAACCCATTGGTTCATTTAGGTCTCATTTCCCCCACTCTTTGTAAGGACTGTTGTCATTTATATCTTCTTATACAGAGAAGTACGCTATACGTTCATTTCTGCTAAACTCTTATCTCCAGTATTTGTTTTTTCATGTCAGCAAGATCACTTTCAAGTCTCACTCCTAATGGCTCCATTATATTGTATCAAGTGGATATACCTGTTGACCTGTTCCTAGTGGTGAACCAATGGGTTAATTTCAATTCTGGACTACTTCATAGAAAACTATGATAAGCATCTTTGTGCATAAAGGGTTTTCCACATTAAGGATTTTTCCCCCTTCAGGCAGATCCCCAGAAATAAAATGACTACGTTTAAGGTTTATAATATTAAGGCCCCTGAGACACATTTGCAGGCATCTAGTTGAAGAACAACAACAAAATAGTGAGGCCACGTGAATGGCAAAATCGGCACAGATGCCAACAGGCCGGCCACTGAACAGTCTTTTTGTGTAGGCTCAATGGGGCACCACTTTATGGTAAAATTCTGTCTATTCCTCAGAACAGAGAAGAGAGGGGAACTGGCAGACAGGGCTAAAATAACAACTCAAACGCAGCGCTGAGAAAGGAAGAAAAATGTGGAACAGAGATTAAAAGACACAGATGATGTAGGAGAAAGATTCCGCATATCTAATTAGAGTTTCAGGAGCAGAGAATGAGGAAAAGCAATATTCAACGAAATAATGACTGAGAACTTTCCAGAACATGAATTAGACATCAATTCTCACATGAATGAAGTCCAGAAAATCCTGAGGGAGATAATTAAAGAGAAGCATGAAACTCAGAACAACGAATACACAGAAAGGGAACTCGAATCACCCATAATGAAAAGATAGATTACTGCAAAATAACAATAATCAGACCACTAGATAAATTCTTAAAATGAACCAATGAAAACTGGAAGACAAGTGGAATCATATTGTCAACAAATTGCTTACCATGTGGAAAAAATAAATAGATGGAGTTTTTAAAAAGTCTGACTAAAACACCAGACAATGTTAACATATAAATTGTGTAGAGTGATCAGAGTTTTAAGTATAAAGTCCTTGACTTGCTCAGGAGGACAGAATGACTGATTTAGTTTGTATTTTGTTAAGGTAAATATATACGCTAAAATTACCATATAATAAATACAAGTAAATAGAAATAGAGTGTAAAGCTTTTGACTGTAGAGACGAGGGAAATGTGATGTGGGGTAGGAAAGAGAATCTAAATTAATACAAGAAGCTATTAGATAAAATAACCAAGTATATTAAAAGTGGGACAATGAAAGGGGTCAAGAGAACAAAGTAAAATGGTAAATCCAAACATATTAATAGCAGCATTGTAAATGAACATAACTTTCACATTAAAACTTACAGATTGGAAAAATAAAGCAAATTTTATTGCTTTATGCTCTTTACAACTGTTTCTGTTTATATAAGTGAAATAAAAATGTACAGAACTGTTGATGGTGAAAGGATAAGAAAATGATAAGAAAGGCAAGTACTAAGTAAAAGAAAGTTGGTATACCTCTATTAGAAACAGGTCTATTTTTAATGATTTATTTTTTATTGAAGTATAGTTGATTTACAGGGTTTCAGGTAAAGAGGAAAGTGATTCAGTTTTACACACACATATATATTTTTTCGGGTTCTGGTTTACTACAAGATACTGAGTATGGTTCCCTGTGATATACAGCAGACTCTTATTTTGGTAGTGTGTATCTGTTAATCCCAAAGGTCCTAATTCATCCTCCCGCTGCAAGTATCCCCTTTGGTCACCATAAGTTTGTTTTCTATGTCTATGAGTCTATTTCTGTTCTGTAAATAAGTTCATTTGTTTCATTGTTTTTTAGATTCCACGTATAAGTGATATTATATGATATTTGTTCTTCTCAGATCTAAAAACAAGAACATTGCTAGAGATTAAGAGGGTTGTTTCATAACTGACCAGGAAAAAGTTAAACTATAATGTATCTAATAACATAACACTTCAAAAACTACAAAGCAAAAACTGAAAAAGCATAAGATTAAACTGAGAAATTCTCTATATTTCTCTCTCAGTAACTGACTAATCAAACTTCAAAAAAATGAGTAATGAAGATGGAAGATTTGAATACCACAATTAAAACTAGTTTAAGCTAATGAAAATATATGGATTACTGCAAACCAATAACTTCATGGAAATATAGAACATTTGTGAAAACTATGTACCAGGCCACAAAACAAGTCTCAACAAATTTCAAAGAATTGGAATCATGTAGATCATATTCTCTAATCATTATTAAAACAGAAAATATTTAAACTAGAAAAAAATTTTAGATAAAAAATAGGAAAAAATTTAAAATGTTATCTAAAATAAAAAAATTAAAGTAGATATTATTAAAAATGTTAAACTAGAATAAGATAGAATTAAAGAAAAAATAATTGTTAACAGGTTCTGGAAATTAAAAGACAAATTGAAATAAAAGCTTACAAAAAGTCATAACCCAAAGAAAAAATCATCATGAAAATGTTAAAAATCTATATGTGAGCAGTAACAAAACATGTGGAATACAAATATGGCTAAAGCAATACTTGGAAATTTATTGTGCTAAATGCATACATGTAAAAGAAGAAAAGTTGGAATTAAATGAGTAACCATGTACATTTACGGGGAAGGCAGTGGCACCCTACTCCAGTACTCTTGCCTGGAAAATCCCATGGACTGAGGAGCCTGGTGGGCTGCAGTCCCTATGGGGTGAGCGACTGCATTGGACTTAGAATCCCAGCAGCAGCATCGTACATGCAGATGAGGCCTGGAAAATCCCATGGACTGAGGAGCCTGGTGGGCTGCAGCCCATGGGGTCGCTAAGAGTTGGACTTAGCAGCAGCAGCATGTACATTTAAGAGATGAGAAAAAGAATAAAGCAAAGAAAGTATAAGGAAGGTAATAAGGATGAGGACAGAGAATAAATAAAATGAAAAATAATGACACAGGTGAGAAGTTCCTTCTTTGTAAAGTCTGAAAAGAGCCTGTAAGAACCCTGGTGAGATGAACCAGGTGGCATCACCCCACCGGGGCTTAGAAGGCACTTGAGTGTGGTGCCCCAGGAGAGCCCCCGCCTTCCCGGGAAGTGCTCGTGACAGCATGCAGGGCACATCTCCATGCCTCTCCCCATGCACCCCAACTTGATCTCACTTTTTCTGGCACCTCTTCCATCTTCCAACCATCTCCCAAATTTGCCAAAAGTGATATTTGGTTCTCTCATTCTCCTTGTTGCTTTTGAATCATTTATGGAAGAGAAGGGGAAATACTAGCATTACTTCAGCATCCACCACCAGCACCAGTCTGAGGGGAGGGGAACTGAGGCAGAAAGCCGGGGTGGTGGCAGTGGAAAGAACAAGCATCAGGTACCTGGAAGCTGTGGGAGGAAGGATTCAGATCTGGGAGCACAGAGGATGGGGGGTGGGGGTGGCAGGCACCCAGACTGCAAGATCTGCAGTCCTGGGAGAGGTACCCAACCTTCACTGAACCGTGGATGGAGCTGAAAGACCCACTGACGGATTTCTAGTAGGTTTTCAACAAGGATTCCATTAAAACAGCATTTAAAATTTTTCTTCTAATTAGCCATAAAAGAAGGAGATGAATCTCAGATACTCTGCTTACATGTCATTCTAGTAAATCAAAGTCCCTAATGATCAATAAATTGCTTTTCAAAGAAAGCAAAACAACAAAACCACATTTATATAACACAAACACAAAACCTGCCAGATTCTCAGAGGCTGAGCTACACAGATAAAGTAAAATGATGATTGAGACAAAGGTTTTCATGGGGAGGTTAGGAAGAGCTTTGGGGCTGGAAGCACTGCTTATGCAGATTGGACTATCTTCAGGAAAAAAAAAAAGTATGTAAAGCGGCTTGGGTCATTTTCCTTTTCTCCAGGAATATCCAGGCTTCCAAGCCTAGGAAATGACCCGCTATACTTTTGGTAGTTAAATTTCATACCAAAAAGGGAGAACTATATAGGATAACAATGATCTGAGCCATGAGTCAGTATGGGATTATTTGGAGACTCTGGCAAATAGCCACACTAGATCCTGGGAACATGGATCTAGAGGGGGCCATGACCTCTGTCTTGTAGGCAACCCCCTTCCCCTCTCTCACCTTCTTGTGTTCTTCTCCCAAGTGTCTGCTCAGTGAGATTAAACTGTCAGCCCACAGGATGCATTTGTGCATCCCAGCTGCAGATCACATATCTGTCACATCGGTGGCATTACGCTGTAAATCATTGCCACAAAAGGACTTTCCCTGGAGTGGGTTTCTTTTCTCAGCTGATGATATATAAACATACACCAAAAAATTTAACTCATATTTACCTAGGGAAGGTAATGGGGGCAAATAACACGTGGTTGAATACGACACCAAAAGCGGTTTCCAAACAGCATTTATTTTAGGCAGTTTCATCAAACTCTTTGGACTCTCTCTACACAAACACAGAATCGATTCTCAGAGTTAAGTCTGAAGTGAGCGAGGTTTCCGGCAATAAAGTAACCAGCCCGTCCCCAAATAAATCTGTCTTTGAGCCTTTTCCTCAAGAACCATCTGGTGGTTTCAGGCTGTTCTGGTCTTATGGTCACTAGTAACTGATCACATAAGGTCATTAGCAACATGGTGTTAATGGTACATTATTATCTCAGGCTTACCAACCAAGGTCTTCGAAATTTTAAAAGAGGAGATGAAGGCTAGAGCGCCTGCCCTGGGTGAAGAGGCAAAGAGCTGGGCGGAGGTGCTTTTCTGGTTGTCAAGTGCTCACCCCATTTTATAGACTGCCCCGAATAATGGCACTGTAAAAATCACTCACCTTTAAACTCGTCTCCTAAGCCAAGTAAATATTTACATGATGTTTATGACTTATATACTTAATCATTTATATGACCAGGATTCAAAATGAAAAGGTAAAAAAGAACTCTGAGATTTCTAAATGAACTTGATATTTATATATACTATAAACACATATGCATACTTTTCAGTTTAGCATCTTTGTTCCTACTTCTCTGGTATTATTATTATTTCCTTAAAGTGACAGATACTATCATACACACTGCTAGGGATGTTTAAGTGAGTATAACCATTTGGGGAGCAATTTGGCACCAGATAGTCAAGTTTATATATAAATATGTAATATGCGTATATTACATATGTGAATATGTAAGTTTATATTATAAATATGACCCCTCTCTTCTACTTTTGGGCATACATTCTCAAGAATTTCTTTCGGTGTGCATGAAAACATTTCAAAGACATTTACTGCACACATCTGTGTCATAGCCACAGAAGAAATACAGAAACAAGCTAAAATCCATCATAGAGGAGACAGATTGGTAAAATACAGTATTTTCATAAGATGGAATGATGTTTAACAGTTAAAAAATATAAATATAATCTGTATAAAACAATCCAATTGTTCTCTCAAAAACACTAAGTGATAATGCAAGATTCTTTCACAGAAAGTAAAAGAGAAACCACCCTTATGGAAAATTCTGTAGCAAAGTGGGCCATGAATAAACGTGCAAGTATATTCTGTCCCACTAGAAAAGAAAAGCAAAGTAAAAATAAGATTCTTTTTTTCCCTTTGCCTATGAAATTAACAAAGCTGATGAATAATTATGTCTCTCACTAACAAGGCCTGGGGATCTGGCCCACTCAGACACCAGCAGTGGCAACACAAATTTATACACTTTCCTGGAGAGTCATTCGGCAATATGTATCAAATATTTAAAGAAAAGTAAGTAAATTTTGACAAAATAATTCATCCTAAGAAAACAAAAATGCGTGCAAAGATTACGTGCAAAGATTAGGCTATAATTAAAAAGTATAAAGTGCTTAATCTTAATGTTTTAAAAGAATGATTTTGTTGAATAAATCACAGTACACAGATGAAATGGATTATTAAGAGAATAAAAATAATGACAGAGAAGAATAATCATTGACATTAATGCTGCTCACATTTTGTTGAGTTAAAAAATTTTGCATTTGTGTTTAAAACAATTATATTCATCTGATCCTTATTATTCAAGGATCTTTGGTACCACAGAGGAGTTACTTAGAGTAAACCCTCTTAAGATGGGGACCAAAATTTCAGACTAAATAATGGGAAATAAAAAAGCTTGATTAGCACCATATTTGAAGAAAAAGAAACAAAAGAACGCATTTTCATTTTCTATTTTACCAAATTGTGATAATAGGATTTTTCATAGGAAATGATATTTAGGATAGATCCTAAAACTCATTTGAGGCCTAGAGGATCGAGAATAGCCAAGACAATTTTGAAGAAAAAGGCTAAGAAAGGAAGATTTATTGTAAAACTTTAATAATTAAATGAAAGTGATATTAGCTCAGGAATCACAGTAAGATTAATAGAACAGAACAGAACAGAGTTAAGAAAAAGATCCAGAAAAAAAAAATAACCAAAGTTGGTATATGGCAGAGGTGGCAACAGAATAAATGAGAAAATAGTTAAATATTCAGTGATAATGTGGTAATGGTTTTCAACAAGGAAAACATTAGATCCCTGCCTCACACAGTACAGAAATATAAATGTCAAATGAGTTTTAAGATCTAAAAGTTTTATTTACTAAAAAATGGTGATGTATAGAAAAGAAACTTGGAAATCAAAACATTTTTAAAAGCTCCCTAAGGGAAATGCAAAAGAAAAGCAGTGAAATACATTTCAGGCTTATCAAAATAACCAAAATTAAAACATCTAATTAATGTCAGGCATAGCCACATATCAGATCAGATCAGTCATTCAGTCGTGTCCGACTCTTTGCGACCCCATGAATCGCAGCACACCAGGCCTCCCTGTCCCTCACCAACTCCCGGAGTTCACTCAGACTCACATCCATCAAGTCAGTGAGGCCATCCAGCCATCTCATCCTCTGTCGTCCCCTTCTCCTCCTGCCCTCAATCCCTCCCAGCATCAGAGTCTTTTCCAATGAGTCAACTCTTCGCATGAGGTGGCCAAAGTACTGGAGTTTCAGCTTTAGCATCATTCCTTCCAAAGAAATCCCAGGGCTGATCTCCTTCAGAATGGACTGGTTGGATGTCCTTGCAGTCCAAGGGACTCTCAAGAGTCTTCTCCAACACCACAGTTCAAAAGCATCAATTCTTCGGCCCTCAGCCTTCTTCACAGTCCAACTCTCACATCCATACATGACCACAGGAAAAACCATAGCCTTGACTAGATGAACCTTTGTTGGCAAAGTAATGTCTCTGCTTTGAATATGCTATCTAGGTTGGTCATAACTTTCCTTCCAAGGAGTAAGCGTCTTTTAATTTCATGGCTGCAGTCACCATCTGTAGTGATTTTGGAGCCCAGAAAAATAAAGTCTGACACTGTTTCCACTGTTTCCCCATCTATTTCCCATGAAGTGATGGGACCGGATGCCAAGATCTTCGTTTTCTGAAATGTTGAGCTTTAAGCCAACTTTTTCACTCTCCACTTTCACTTTCATCAAGAGGCTTTTGAGTTCCTCTTCACTTTCTGCTATAAGGGTGGTGTCATCTGCATATCTAAGGTTATTGATATTTCTCCCAGAAATCTTGATTCCAGTTTGTGTTTCTTCCAGTCCAGCGTTTCTCATGATGTACTCTGCATATAAGTTAAATAAACAGGGTGACAATATACAGCCTTGATGAACTCCTTTTCCTTTTTGGAACCAGTTTGTTGTTCCATGTCCAGTTCTAACTGTTGCTTCCTGACCTGCATACAAATTTCTCAAGAGGCAGATCAGGTGGTCTGGTATTCCCATCTCTTTCAGAATTTTCCACAGTTTATTGTGATCCACGCAGTCAAAGGCTTTGACATAGTCAATAAAGCAGAAATAGATGTTTTTCTGGAACTCTCTTGCTTTTTCCATGATCCAGCGGATGTTGGCAATTTGATCTCTGGTTCCTCTGCCTTTTCTAAAACCAGCTTGAACATCAGGAAGTTCACAGTTCACATATTCCTGAAGCCTGGTTTGGAGAATTTTGAGCATGACTTCACTAGCGTGTGAGATGAGTGCAATTGTGCGGTAGTTTGAGCATTCTTTGGCATTGCCTTTCTTTGAGATTGGAATGAAAACTGACCTTTTCCAGTCCTGTGGCCACTGCTGAGTTTTCCAAATTTGCTGGCATATTGAGTGCAGCACTTTCACAGCATCATCTTTCAGGATTTGGAATAGCTCAACTGGAATTCCATCACCTCCACTAGCTTTGTTCATAGTGATGCTTTCTAAGGCCCACTTGACAACACATTCCAGGATGTCTGGCTCTAGGTCAGTGATCACACCATCGTGATTATCTGGGTCGTGAAGATCTTTTTGTACAGTTCTTCTGTGTATTCAAACATACAGGCATACAAAGAACTCCAGGACAGTGTTGGTGGGAGTGTAAAGTGATACAGCAGCTCTAAAGGGCAACTTGCAAAACCTCAAAGGGCTGAAGTAACAGCAAGACGCTTATAAAGGATATCCTATCACCCAGTTACTCAACTCCTAGGGATATATACCTTAGACACACTCCTGTACATTTCTACAAGAGCCTATCAAGAATATTCCCTGCAATACTTTTGACAATAGCAAAAGGGATTTTCTCAAGTTGTGGTAAGCAGGGGCTAGTCTCTAGGCGTGGTACGCAGGCTTCTCATTGAGGTGGCTTCTCTTGTTGCAGAACATGGGCTCCAGGCTGCATGGGCTTCAATAGTTGCGGCACATGGCTCTAGAGCACAGGCTCAGTAGCTGTGGGGCACGGGCTTAGTTGCTCTGTGGCATGTGGGAGCTTCTGGGATCAGGGATTGAACCTGTGTCTCCTGTATTGGCAGGCAGATTCTTTACCACTGAGCCACCAAGGAAACCTATAATTTTTTATAATGTATCTGTTTGTGGCTTTTTATATTTATTTTTATTATTTGTTTGGCTGCACCAGGCCTTAGCTCTGGCACACGGGGTCTTTAATTGTGGCATGCAGGATCTTTAGCTGTGGCATGTAGGATCTAGTTCCCTGACTAGAGATTGAATCCAGGACTGCTGCACTGGGAGCACGGGGTCTTAACCACTGGACCACCAAGAAAGTCCCTGTTTATTGTTTTAATTTTTAATACATCATTTTATTAAAGGACGGGCACAAATAGTCCTCTATGTCTTTCTCCCTTCCACCTTCAATCCTCCAGGTAAACATGGAGTTCTTCTGAGAGCATCTTTTTTTATAAATGAAGTATAGTAGATTTACAATGTTGTATTCATTTCAGGTGTATAGCAGAGTGATTCAGTTATACAGACACACACACACACACAAATATATATATATTCTTTTTCAGATTCTTTTCCATTATAGGTTATTACAGGTATTGAATATAGTTCCCTGGGCTATACAGTAGTAGGTCCTTGCTGTTTATCTATTTTATATATAGTAGTATGTATCTGTTAATCCTAATTTCCTAATTTATCTTCCCTCACAGTTTCCCTTTTGGTAACTGTAAGTTTGGGTTTTTACATCTGTGAGTCTTATTTCCGTGTACATAAAATTTAAACGCAAAATGAGGCTACACATTCTGACCGGCGCACACTTAGCCTCGGTGTTACAGGCTGCATGGACTCAGCTCCAAATCCCCATCCCTCACTGTGTGGATTTCCCCCTCACTCAGCAGGGAAGTTTCTATTTATGACAATCCCACACTTGGACTCAAGAAGCTACTACAAGAAGCTGTAACAAGAAGTTACAACCTGCTATACCAGGTGCCAGAGAGGACAGGAGAATTATGCAAGACTCCTCTCACCCTGCAGAGGGTACCACTCAGCTAGGGAAGCTGTCTGAGAGACTGGCTCTCAGTCCTCACTCTGGCTCACACCGTGTGAAAACTCAAGAGTGCTTAATTGCCAAGGCCCAGTACCCTCATCATTAAAGTGAGAACATCACTCTCCTCCTGTTTGGAACAGTAAGTGAATACATAGACTGTGTCCAGCATACACAAGCACTCAACAGCTCAGCCGTCAAAGGCACAGCAGCCATCACATGAACGAGGTCTTCTGAGCAGTCTCAGTCACACTGATGGTGAAAAGGCAGTGGATGGGAGGAGGGAGCTAAACCGGTCCACTTAGCCCTCTCCACAGCTGGACCCAACAGCCCAGCCCCAGGGGTTTCCCCTGTGACTTGGCCCCCTCCCTGTGGAACACAGGGTATTTTTTCTAGCAGCAGTTTGGCTACACTCAGGCCTATTGATTCGTCCGAGTTCGCCACAGACAGTGCTCTGTCAAGAGAGCTACCTGACTCAAGATAAAGAACTCCTTATCTCACACCCTTGGAAGAATTCTGGGGTGAAATGAGACCAGAAGGATCACAACGCACCTAACTTAGCTTTTTGGTTGACCCCTTTAGAATTCCAAGGACATACTGCAGCTTCACAGTATTAGAAGGCAATAGTGTCTCAGGTCCACTCACCTCCAACACACAGCTGCCTCCAACCCACAAGTCACCCTTCTCAAAAGCTGGCATAGGGGTCTATTCAAGGACTTAGTAGCAGGCACCAGAGAGGAGGCCTGTCTGCCAGATACAGGAAAAACCACAGTATTTGTAAGTCACTTTTGGAGATACTTTTGGAGATCCTGAGGAATTTTATTCCTGGGATTCTTTCCTGAGGATTTCAGAAAGGATGGTGGGTGTGTCAGTTACCCCGCCAATGTGGCGCCACCATGCGGCAACAGCACAAACAGCTCATGATTTCACTCAGTCTTGAAATTCGGTGCTTCTTTACCAACTTTTAACTTTGAGGAATTCAAAATACTTCTATTTTCATATGTCAAATGAGTTCACTCATATCTTTTCTTCATTCATATTTTATTACCACTATTTTGGATTTGCATTAGTCAAATACGCTCTATGAATAAACCATCCTCAGCGTCAGCATCCTTATATGTGAGGTTGGGATTGTTACATCACCCAAGAACTGATGATCAGATTGTCGGAGGGCAACCAGATCAGATTCCACCCAGATCTTAAGACCAAATTCTTCCTTCAAGTTTTTTGGACTAGCTTAGGTATAATTACCTTTGGTTTGCATATATTTAAAAAAAGGAGGTGAAAACCATCGAGGGGTTTTGAAACTAAAATGATGGCTTTGAAACTAAAATGGTAACTAATAGGAATAAAAAACAAAACTGATCTGACAAAACTAAGCAGGTTGGTGGTTTACCTTCAGGGGAAGGGAACTGATAGTTTCTGCAGGGGATAATCTGGAAGCTGGGAATATTCTAGGTCTTAATCTGGGCACTTGTCACACAGGTGGGTTCAGTTTGTGAAAATCTTCAGATCTGTGCAGTTTTCTGAGATGATAGTATCTGACCATTCAGTCAACACTCCTTACCTTGCCTTTGAGACAAACATAATAATAACCAGGAAGGCAAAATGAAGGGCATGCCTAGTTCTCCACCAGGCACTTCAGTCTGTGTATCAATTGCTCTAAGGCCCATGGCCACAGACGAGCTCTCCTTCTGTCCCTCTGGACAGGGAGGAAGGAGACAGGACACAATCAATACCACTGTTAGCTTTAATTGCTGAGGGTGGTTAACAGTTGACTTTCTCAGATCCTGGAGCAGACCATTCCCCCTCCACCTCCACACACAGCACCTAGACCACGAAGAGAATCCTGCCGCAGAGATACACACCATCTCCACAGAAACAGCACCCCTCCACACACACACATGCTTCGCCCCACCACCAGACTCAACTCCCAACTCCAGACACATGCCCCAGACCCACAGAGGGCAGCCAGCTTTCAGCTTTCAGCTTTCAGCCACAGATGTGGTGGATAGAGGGGAGGGGAGGGGAGGGTGGTTAATGAGGCAAGAGGGGGCTGTCCATGGCCAGACAAGGAATTAGCAACAGGAAGATGGAAAGTAGTATTTTCAAAGTCTTAAACTGAAATTTGTCGGGAAACAAGGATTTTTAGACCTATGAATACAGTCCTAAAGTTGCTGGGAAATATATTTAAATCACCCCCATTTCCATCTACAGCTCAGATCCTCTTGGACTGTCTTCCTTTTACTTTCACATCTATCAGGTACCCTGAACCCCAGCGGCTTTGGGAAAAGGGGTGGGGGGGGCAGAATTAGATTTTAAAAGTTGAGGCGCCAAGATGTTTGTCAGATATCACAAAGCTACCTACGTGGTCATTTTATCCCTGAGGTGGGGCAAGGGAGACTGAGTTGGAGGGACAGGGTGATAATGTCAAAGAGAAGTGGCGACCCTTTCCTCCACCCAAAGCTCTGAGAACCGCCCACACAGCCCCACCGGAGCTGTGTAGCGATATTTACATTCTGAGACTAGGCTCCGCCTTCCCCTGGGAAAGTGGGAAACATCCAGATCAAGGGGTAGGGAGTGAAGCCGGCAGAAATAATCCAGACATAAAGCATTTTCCAAGAGCAGATGGGAGCCCAGCGCAGAGCTTACAGCTTCTCTTAGGAAGTCCCAGGACCCAGACTGGTGTGTGCAGTTCGAGTCTCTCAGATACTTACCCTGGGGATAGGGTTTATTTGGGAGAAGGAAACGGAACAGGGCTGACGCTAGCAGGGGAATTTTCAGGCACCCAGCAAATTCCCCTACTCTGCGGGGTCGTTAGTAAATTAAGTTACAGGGAACGGAGGGGATGCTGCTAATGCTGCGGGTCCCTGGGTTTCCAACACGGGACCGCTCTGCACTCCCCATAGGCCCTCCTCGGCTACCTCCTAACCTCTGAAGGATACCTTAGAATTGGCTCCTGACTTCTCCAAAAGCGGCGGAGTTGGAGGGGAGGGAGCAGGAAGGAGACGTGGGTGGGGGGTGAAGCTGAAGTGAGCACCCCCAGACCTGCAACAGCCAACCCTCCCCAAGCAGTCCGAGAACGCTGCCAGACTCCTATCGACTCCGGTTCTTAGACTGTGCACTGGCCATGACCTTGAGCAAGTCCCCGATTAGTCCCATTTTACAGAAATTAAGAGTGGAAAGAATCAAGTCGGCCACGCTGGGCTGCTCCCGGCGCTTACCTGACGGTTTAAGAAGCGTAGCGGGTGAGCGGTGAACCGCAGCCCAAGAGCTACGTGGCCAGTGGAATCGCAAACCTCGAAGGAAATGCAGAGCTGAGCTCCGACCCGGCAGCAGGAAAAAGGTGGTCCCGATTCTGTGACGACCCCCTAGCAAGTTTGATGCCCCCGCCCATGCCCCTCCGCAGAGGTTGACTGGCCGTGCCCGGGGGCCCTGGCTCAGGACACGCACGGGGTGTACTACGGGGACATGAGAAACACCTCCATACACCCACCCCCGAAGTTGCGGCAACATAAGGAGCAGAATGGCGCAAAGCTGCCAGAGAGGAGGGGACGGTACTCACACGGGGTGGCCGGGCTAGAGTAGATACGTGACCGGGGTCATCGATGGCCTCCGGGCTCCGGCCACGGCGCTTTGGGATGCCTGGGGCACCTGCCGCAGCGCACCGCGTGGATTAGGAAGCTGCGAGCAGCAAGGCAGGGGCGCGGGTCTGTCGGCGTGATCTGAGCTGCAGCGCCGCCGCGGGGGCTCGGCCGCCAGAACCGCAGCCGCAGCGGGAGCCCAGAGCAGGCGCGGGAGGCGGGAGCGCGGCGGCGGTAGCGGGTGCGAGGGAGGCGCCGGCGCCGCAGGCAGCGAGGACCAGCGGCCCGCAGCCCCAGCCGACACCTGCTGGCCGGGCCGATGGCCAATCAGAGGCGCTGGGAGCGGGGGCGCGTGCGGGGCACCGGGCAGGAGGGGGGCGCGTGCTCGCGCCTGCGCTGGGGCCAGGGTGCCTGCCCAGCGGGCTGCTCAGGCCCTCCTCCCTGCACGCAGGCGGCACGCGCCGGAGGGGCGGGGCGGGGCGGGGCGCAGCAGGAGGCGGGGCTCGGGTTGCGCGCTGGGGACGGAGTCGCGTGCCCGTTGCTCACCAGCCTAGTGCGATGCTGGGGCCTCGGCCACAGAGTTCCCAGACAGACCCCAGGTCATTCCCAGCCGTGAAATAAGAGTTTTCCTGCCCCTACAGCCCGGGCGACCAGTCCCTCCCTGACCTCCCAGTGACTGGTCACCCGAATCCCGGCCCGGCGTGGCTTCCAGAGTGTGGGCACCCTCCCTTCCCAGCCTCACCGAAGCCGGCGGGTCTCCAAACACAGCTCTTCCTCACTTCACAGTGCCCGGGTGTTGAAAGTCACCGTGGTGACCCATCCCCTGGTCTGGGTTCCTTTCGTTATTTCCTGAATTTACTGCGCTAGCGACGCTCCTTCGTTCAACACGCATTGACTGGTCTGACGCTGGGCTCTCTGAGCCAAGGCTTTTGCGTTCCCAAATGCCCCAAAGCCCCTTAGCTGCCGCACCGCAGGGTTAGTGAGCTCGCACTGTCGAAGGATGCCCAGCGATTGCTGCCAGTGAGGACTGCATTTGGGCTGTTGCCTGGAGTTCCAGATGCCGGAAGAAACTGGGAGTTGAAAGGTTCCCCTCCAGGCCAGGGCTTCGTTGCTTTTGCATCCATTAGGGCACAGGACCCGGAATCTTTCTAAGACGGACTGCCTCAGCCCCAACAACTCGGCTGTTACTTTATCAATTTTCGCTGCAGGACGGAAGTCGCAGCGAAAGATCTTTATTCTGACGAAGTAGTTTTATCACAGTAAAGCTACATGGGTGATTCCTAAAACCCTGGGAATCTTTTCTCAGGACCGTGGATTGAGCCTGTTCTCTCCGTGTAAATTTGCGCGGTAGAAATGGACGGCTCATTTGCTGACCTGTGTCCAGCAGCCCCCCAAAAACACAAGGGAACTTGGAAGGTAAAGGAGTTGTTTTCTCTAAAGATCGGGTTTCCTCTCTCAAACCGATTTTATTTACCCACAAACTAGTAAAGTGAAAGAAAGTTTGTGTTTTGTTTCTATTTTATTTACATTCAATTATAATTTTACTTATCTGTGCTTAATTAGCATTGGGAGTGGTACGAAACTTTAACGGTGCAAATGAATACAAAGTTAACAAGACTCAAGACTTGCTATCACCCTTATCTCCCAGCCTCTCAATTTCTTTTCCTGGTGGCAGCCATTGCTGTCACCTTCGTGAGTACCCTCCTAGAGATAATCTACAACCAAATGTATTTCTCTAATGTTCTTATTTTTACCTTTTGTTATACACAATAGTAGGTCTAACTACAGATGCAGATGAATTCAGGAGCTCTCAAGTGATGTCAGAAGTAGAACTGGGATCTCAGCCCCTACTCTTAATTCCTCTCTCCCTCCTTTTCTGTCTGCTTTCCACTGTGGGCTTCATTGTTAAGCTGACTTACTCCATGGTGGCCCCTGACAGCTTGTCTTTTCTCTCAGTGGTCAGAATTCAAGAAGGACGCAGTCTTTCTTTCCCAGAATGCACATTAAACCACCCACGAAGACTCATTTGCCCTGTTTCAGTCATGCTTTACCCCTTGAATAGTCCGGGACTTGGGTATTCTGCTTCTTTGCCTGGGGGGTTCTGACTGTCGGCAGCGACAATGAGATGGACACTGTGTTGGGAGTAAATTCGCCCATATGTTTGCAGGCGGTTCATGACTGGTCACTAGTCAGCTGCATGTTAATGCTCATGTTCATTTATGTGCAGACATTGTGAAGACCTCTGCTTCTGCAGCTGGATCCCAGGCCAGCAGGATAAAGTTTAGCATGTAGAATGTGAAAGCATTACTCTCCACATATGGCCTGCCAGTGGCTGCGTCATGACAGAACGGGGGCTGGCTTCAAAGGTTATTTGATGTCATACAGGTGTTTGCAAAACTGACCTAATATGTAAATTCACCTCTTTATAGACTGTTTCAGAATCAAGGTCCTAACATCTTCCCTAAGTTATAAACATTTTAAAAGAAAGACAAATAAGTATGGAATAGTTCAGTGATTTGGGCAAGGGCACAAATAAAACAGGAAGAAAGTACAGATGGATATCCAGAGACACTATGAGTGAGAAAGAGCCCCAGTTCCCTATTTGTTGTCCTTTGGGGCTTCCCTGGTGGCTCAGACAGTAAATAGTGAAAGTCGCTCAGTCGTGTCCGACTCTTTGTGACTCCGTGGACTATACAGTCCATGGAATTCTCCAGGCCAGAATACTGGAGTGGGTAGCCTTTCCCTTCTCCAGGAGATCTTCCCAACCCAGGGATCAAACCCAGGTCTCCACACTGCAGGAGGATTCTTTACCAGCTGAGCCACAAGGAAAGCAATCTGCTCACAATTCAGGAGACCCAGGTTTGATCTCTGGGTCAGGAATATCCCCTGGAGAAGGGAACAGCAATCCACTCCAGTATTCTTACCTGGAGAGTTCCATCGACAGAGGAGCCTGGTGGGCTACGGTCCGTGGAGAGGCAAAGAGTCAGACAGGACTGAGTGACTAACACTTTCACTTTCAGGTCAGAAACAGGCATGGCTTTAGTTCTTCTCCAGAGCCGAGCTCTTGTTGATCTTTTAAAAGCATTCCCCAGGAAAGGTTTGGCATTTGAAGATGATTTGGCTACAATGAACTGATAACAAGAGGACCTGAAATACTACCTCCTTGATGACTCCATCCTGAGCTGTTATCCAGCAAAACTTTACTGAGTTCCAGCAAAGTCTGTCTCTTCTTTTGCCCCTCATGGCTCAGCAGCCGTGCTTGCTTTTCCATTTTCTGCATGATCTTGACCACTGTAAGAGTTTTAATGGATCCTTCCTTTATCAAGAAGAGCTCGTTGACTTTTGTGCTCCAAGGAAATGTGTTGCATCTTCTTTTAAAATGTGAATCAGACAGTCCATTTCTTAGCCATAAGTTTGATGAGTTTATACTGGCAGAAAGGACATATCTCAGGAAGATTCTGGGTAGAATTAAAAGAATCACAAGACCAGGGTGCCAGTCTGACCTTACCACTTGCTGTCTGTGAGCTTGGGCAAGTTACTTAACTTTGCTGAATCCCAGATTTCTACCTGTAAAGTATAGTGTAATCTTCTCCAGTGCCCTTAATTGTAATTAATTAATATAAGATTGTTATTAATTGACACAGTGTATATGAAATTGCACCTGATGAGATTTAATATATGTTAGTTATCTAAAAATTGTAATTTTTAACCTGGGTAAAAATTAGCTTATAAGGGAAATTTCTATGCTGTTTTGTGGTATTCTCTGGCATAGAAATGGAGAGCCCATCACCTACTACTTCCCTATCAGCTAAAGCATGCTATCTGATTTTCCAAAAAATGTATCTCTCCCTCTTCAATGCCATTTAGCCCTTGTTATATAATATTAGTTATCTGGATATATCTCCAGTCTTCCCAACTAGACTGGAAATGCATTGAGATTGGGACCACGTCACATCTTTGTTTCCTCTGGGCACCTGGAACATTTGACATACAACATTTGACAAAGGACTTGTATCTAGAATATGTAAAGAGCTCTCAACATTTGGCAATATAAACCCCCAAATAAGCCAATTTTAAAATGGGCAAAAGACATCAAGATATTAGTATATGTAGTTGGCAAATAAGCACATGAAGAGATGCTCGACATCATTAGCAATTAGGAAACTGTAAAGTAGAACTGTAATAAGATATCACTACATACCTATCAGAATAGTGAAAGTGGAAGTTGCTCAGTCATGTCCGACTCTTTGCATAGTCCGTGGAATTCTCCAGGCCAGAATACCGGAGTGGGCAGCCTTTCCCTTCTCCAGGGGATCTTCCCAACCCAGGGATCGAACCCAGGTCTCCCACATTGCAGGCGGATTCTTTACCAGCCGAGCCATAAGGGAAGACCAAGAATACTGGAGTGGGTAGTCTATCCCTTCTCCAGCGGATCTTCCCAACCCAGGAATCAAACCAGAGTCTCCTGCGTTGCAGGCGGATTCTTAACCAACTGAGCGGTGAGGGAAGCCCCACCTATCAGAATGGGTAAGATAAAAACCGGTGACACCTAATGCTGGGGGAAAAGACAGATAAATCGTATCACTCAGGCATTGCTGGTTGGAATGTAAAATGGTGCAACCACTCTGGAAAAGAGTTTGGCTATTTGCTTTAAAACTAAAATCAGTGGAGGAGGAAATGGCAACCCACTCTAGTATTCTTGCCTGGGAAATCCCATGGACAGAGGAGCCAGGAGGGCGTCAGTCCATGGAGTCACAAAGAGTCAGACACGACTGAGCACCCATGCACACACAAAGCCAACTTAATCTTGGGGCGGAGCCCCCCTTGCCTGCTGGCTTGCATCTCTCACAATCATCCTATATTAATAAATCTGCATCTTGCCTATCAAAGAAAAAACTAACCTAAAATCAGACTTATCATACAACCCAGTACCTTCACCTTGGGCATTTATCCTAGAGAAGTGAAAACTTATATTCACACAGAAGTTTACACAAACCAAGTCACACAGGACCAGCCCTCAACAGCCCCACCCTGAGATATCAAGAGTGGAGAGTACCATGACACATATCTAGTTTGTTTGTTGAATGAGGGAACAAGATGGACCTGACTGGGCTAAGGATACACTCACATCTTTTGACAACTCAAGGCAGGTGAAAAACTTCAAACTGGAAATATTGAATTTTCTGCTCTTCAGTGATGAATTAGAAAAATAAAAACCATATGACCAAATGTATATCTTGAGTTATGAAACAGCTCCATACTGGACTAAATAGAAATAGAAATGCAGAGAAAAGAATTTGTTTCTAGTACAGTATTTTTCTTTTTTTAGAACTATTTCCATTTTTTTAGAACAGTTAATGTTTTATTATACAGCTATTTGTTTGCTACTAAATAACAGCATTTAAAAGGCTTTGCTGCTTTCTGTAGTCAAGTTGATTCTATCTTGGAAGGACAATGTAGATGTAATAATAGAAAATTTGTCATTCACTGACTAGGGCATCTAATAAGGGATCCTGATGCTGCTGATAGGTACTGATAATAACAGTATTATTTTACAGGCATATATGATGATTACTGACTTACAAAGTCTTGATTTGTGATTCTCTCCTGTTAGGATTTTTCTTACTATAAATTGGGTCCCTAAGAGGAAGCCCAGAGTTGGTTATAACTTCTATAGCCAAATCAGATACACTGTTTCTCTGAATCCCAAATCAGTTCAGATCCTTGGCAGCTGACTCAGCCTGCAGCTAAGCTAAGGATTAATAAAATTAGCAGTAATACCCACAAACTTAGCCTGGGCCCTCTCTGTGTGAGCGTGCATCTCCTTCATAACAATGCTCAAACCCTGAGGGTTGGTTTAATTGTCTTGATCTTATTCACTGAGACTTAGCAATAAGGTTGCTATTGACATGGCAAAGGCAGGCCTCACCAAAGAAAGGGAGATAGATGAAGGCGCCCTCTTTCCCTCTGCCTGATCCTCCCTACCCTGCTCTGCATTTTCTTTATTCCATAGGCCTTGTCACCCTTTAACACACTATTAACTTTCTTTTTCTGTTTCCTGTTTATTGTTTGCCTCCCCCTTCTGGAATGTAAGCTACAGGAAGACAGGGCTCTTTGCTCTGTTCTCAAATATCTCCAAGTGCCCTGGACGGAGCTGAGCACAAAGAAAGTGCTGGATAAATATGTACTGAATGAACGAAGATGTCAGGGAAAATTTACACCACATTCACAATTCAAAACTGTTCAGAGACTTCTATGCATGCTGAATATTCATACCGATGTGTGTTAAGCAGATGACCTGAGTTTTCATGTATTTTAAAGTTCCTTCCAGAAGTGAAGAATCTGTAGGCTGATTGCTGTGCTGGAAGATGTTTCTGGTCTCGGCACTCCCCCTTCCACCAGCATCACCACCACCTTTAAGAAAGAGCCCAGAGGCTTCTGGCTCCAGGAGACGGAAACGTGGATCCTGTCCGGAACAGAAACATTTCTAAGGGTGAGGGAAAAAAGGACTTAATGTAGGGGGAGCTCCTACTCTGTAGGAAGAGAGGAAAAAAAGAAGCACTCTCTCTTGCAGAAGGGGAAGAGAGTAATTTGGAAGGAACGTGAATACCCTGGAAAAACACTATTTGACTCTCCCAAGGATCTCAGGCTAAATCTTTTCTTGGTCCTTTCAGAAATGTGGGAGGGTGGTGAGAAAATGGAAATGAAAGCACATTTGAGATGGACCCTGCTGCGGAAGGAGCTAGTAGAGCTGAACCGCTGAGAGACTGAATACAAATGGACAACAGCCAGACCGTATATGATAACAGGACTCTGACCCTTGACTTCTCCAGCAGCCAGCGCAGGAAGACAGACCATGACTTCTGTAGCAATCAGTCCTTAGTGAACTTGGTCAGTGGCTACCAGCGTTCTTATTTTTTAGCCCCTGTTTCCAATTACATCAATTCAGTCACTCAGTCGTGTCTGACTCTTTGAGACCCCATGGACTGCAGCACGCCAGGCCTCCTTGTCCATGACCAACTCCTGAAACGAGCTCAGACTCATGTCCATCAAGTTGGTGATGCCATCCAACCATCTCATCCTCTGTCATCCCCTTCTCCTCCTGCCTGCAATCCTTCCCAGCATCTGGGTCTTTTCCATTGAGTCAGTTCTTCACATCAGGTGGCCAAAGTATTGGAACTTTTGCTTCAGCGTCAGTCCTTTCAGTGAATATTCGGGATTGATTTCCTTTAGGATGGACTGGTTGGATCTTCTTGCAGTCCAAGGGACTCTCAGGAGTCTTCTCCAACACCACAGTTTAAAAGCATCAATTCTTCGGCGCTCAGCTTTGTTTACGGTCCGACTTTCACATCCATACATGACTACTGGAAAAACCATAACTTTGACTAGATGGACCTTTGTCAGCAAGGTGATGTCTCTGCTTTTTAATATGCTGTATAAGTTTGTCATAACTTTTTCCCAAGGAGCAGGTGTCTTTTAATTTCATGGCTGCAGTCACCATCTGCAGTGATTTTGGAGTCCAAAAAAATAAAGTCTCTCACTGTTTCCATCGTTTGCCCATCTATTTGCCATGAAGTGATGGGACCAGATGCTATGATCTTAGCTTTTTGAATGTTGAATTTTAAGCTAGCTTTTTCACTCTCCTCTTTCACTTTCATCAAGAGGTTCTTTAATTCCTCTTCGCTTTCTGCCATAAGGATGGTGTCTTCTGCATATCTGAGATTATTGATATTTTTCCCAGCAATTTTGATTCCAGCTTGTGCTTCATCCAGCCCAGCAATTAACATGAGGTATTCTGCACCTAAGGTAAATAAGCAGGATGACAATATACAGCCTTGAAGTACTCGTTTTCCAATTTGGAACCAGTCTGTTGTCCCATGTCTGCCTCTAACTATTGCTTCTTGAACTGCATACAGATTTCTCAGGAGGGAGGCAAGGTGGTCTGGTAATACCATCTCTTGAAGAATTTTCCAGTTTGTTGTGATCCACACAGTCAAAGACTTTAGCGTAGTCAATGAAGCAGAAGCAGATGTTTTTCTAGAATTCTCTTGCTTTTTCTATGATCCGACGGATGTTGGCAATTTGATCTCTGGTTCCTTTACCTTTTATAATCCAGCTTGAACATCTGGAAGACTAGTTTCGAGAATTTTGAGCATTACTTTGCTAGCATGTGAGATGAGTGCAATTGTGCAGTAGTTTGAGCATTCTTTGGCATTGCCTTTCTTGGGATTGGAATGAAAACTGACCTTTCCAATTAAGAGAAACCCAAATATGCACCCAAACGAATCATACAGTCTGCCCTGCTCCTAGTTAACCCACTTTCAGCTTCCCCATGCCAACAGCCACTAATCAGAGTGAAGACTTCCCTTTTTCTCATTATAAAGCTTTCCTAGTCCCCTACTTGTCTTTAAATTTCTCCCAACCACAAGCTCTAAATAAAAAACTTCTATTTATTCTCATTTGGTGGTCTTCGTTTATTTCCACAGTTTTCCTAAAGCTCCCACCCAGACATTCTGCATTGCTCATCAGTACGGACCCCAACCTTCAGCCAGGCTCAATACCCACAGGGGCTGCTTGTGGCTTGTTATGTTCTCACCAATTGCAAGACAGCCCTGCGTCTGAATCCTGCTGTCTCTGTGTTAAATTCCTGAAGATGTTTGTTCATGGGTGCCTAGGTTTTGTTAGTGGTCCCCGTTTGTTTGGCTTCCTAGGTGGAATCAGGTCATTCTTTTCCAACCCATATTGCTCTCTTTTGTGGTTCTATTTTGCATTGTGTCATCTAAAAGTGTCCCAAGTGTATGAAGAAGAATCACAGCGTAGAACACACTCATAGAACCTATAAACTTAAATTTGTGGTTCTCAGCAACCCAGAGTCCAGTTAAACAAATTTTGCCAAGTTGCAAATAAAACTAGTTGTGCTTCTTCTTCTATAGCATTTGCTTGTTCTTGGCATTTATCCCAAGAGAATGTTCTCTTTGGTTTTCCACCTGTGATCAAAGGCAGCCAACCATCAGGTGGGGGTTGGGGCCGGGGGTCTAACACACAGGTGTGCATGCATTGCTTGGATTCACTGTTGCCTGCTCTCAAAGGATCACTTAAGTCTCAGTCCTCTCCCCCTCTTCCAGAAGATGCTCCTCCTTTCTGCTGAGCTCTTGTTACAGTCCTAATTTTTGTACCTATTGTTCTAAGTAGCGTGACTTCATGATGATTTGAATCTTCAGTAGCCACCCTGGGAACACTTGGCTTGAACAAAATTGTTCATTTGAGAGACATCTTAGAAAATAAAGGACTAAGATTTCTCAGTTTTAATGGGCAGTATTTTTTCATGCAGAGGCCTCCAAATGAAATTCTGATCTAAAAGTTGCCTCACTGAAAGGTGCTTTGACCAAAGCTAAAAGCGATCTGACAGACTTAAGCAACAACAAACTAGACTTGTTTCCTGAATAAAATCTCCCACTCTGTCCTCCAGTTGCTTCCTTGTATCCAGCTCTCTCGCCTCCCCCTTATCCTTCTGATCTCCACACATCTGTCAACTCCTCCTTCTTCATTCCCTTGCCCAGACCCCCTCCCTTTTCCTACCAACCCTCCTAAAACCCCATATACCTATTGCTTATGAAATTCATCCCTCCCATGAGTCAGGTATGCCTTGGACCTGAGCTGAATTAACAGTTGTAATTCAGAATTGCCCTAACCCAGACAAGGCCAGCTGCTATTTGTAGAATTTAGACTTCCTTTGGATACGTATGTCTCAGGGTTACTTGAACTATGCTAACTTGTACACATGTTTGGTTAAAATCTCATATGCTCGATCCTGGATGGCAAAACCTGATTGAACTAATGCAGAAAGGGATTTGCAGAGTCCCTCTGTTGACAATAAACTCAAGAGTCAAAAGAAAGTGAAGTCACTCAGTCATGTCCGACTCTTTGTGACCCCATGGACTGTATCCTACCAGGCTCCTCCATCCATGGGATTTTCCAGGCAAGAGTACTGGAGTGGGTCGCCATTTCAGAGTCATACCCAAAGCATTCTCAATAAAATTCAATTAGATGATAATTTAGTCATGCACACAGAGAAAATATGAAACTGTAAGATTATGGCCATACAATCTACTCCCTCGGGGACACGCCAGTTATCCCCCTACGATCTAGTAACCGGAAGACCCGTGCCTTTCAAAATTTCATCTCTGGTATTCTACCCTGCTGCGTGCAGAGATGGCAAAATGTTGCAAGGGACTCATGCATTCAATCTTATCATCAACAGGTTAAACCTACCTTTCTGCATCTTCTTCCTACACAGCCTCAGCCTCCTCATGATCTGAAACCAGGAGATTTCATGTATTAGAAGAGACATCAGAGAAAACCTACTCTTGAACTTCATTGGAAAGGACCTAATCAGGTACTGTAACAACAAATACGGCAGTGAAACTCCAGGGAGTCGGTCCTAATTCAGAATTCCAGATAGCTGACAAGCTGGCAAGCTGTTCCAATAAGGGACCTTACATTTAGGATTCTCAGAAATCCTCTACTCACAGCCAACCTTTGGAAGTAAACAGTTGATGTAGGACCTTTGGAATATGCAGATGACTTAGGATAGTAGACAGCTTCTGCCCAAGGTGTGGTGCTAAGACCCCAAACTAATTCCTATTTTGTTATTCATCTACTTGTTTAGTCTTCTCATTTTCTACCTGATTGTTGTCCATCCCTCCTGGCCCCTTTTCTCTCTTCTTTATTACAATTTTTAGATCAAAGCACACTTTCTAATACCCAAATAGTCGCCACTAACCTGAATCTTACTGGCTGCTGTATATTTCATCCATCACCATGATCATCATGATAAAAACCTTTGGACAATTCCAGTCTCATCGAGCAAGATTATAGGGAATCATGGCCAATGGCCTTTGCGTCTACATAATGAAATGAACTTAAATAAATCAACATGTGAATTTGGTAGTGTTCTCTCTTGAAGAAAAAGACCAATTATTACAGTTGGTTCTACATTTGCATTCAACAACCTTTATGGAATGATGAGTCAGCTATTTGTCACCTGGAAGAGATTCATAGAGATCTAAACCTGTAACTCAGTCACTGATCTCCTGTTGCCAACAGCTGCTTTTCTCCTGGATTTCCACGTGTCCCCTACTGGGTACCACTTCCCTTGCAACCAGAATGTCTGATCTTGTTTTCCCCAGACTAATACCTCAAGCACTTCAGGACTTGCCTATACAGGAAGACCCTAATTTGATATATCACCAATTTAGAAAATTCCAGCTCAGATGCAAGTTCCCAAATGAGCCTACCCTTGATGATTCAAGCATTCCAACTGGGGAGATTACTGACTAATTGTTTATGTGAACAATCAGAGCAGTGTTCCCAATGATGTGAATCATTTAAGTAGAAAGTACTCTAAGAAGCGTATTAACTTTGGCAGAAGTTATTAGCATCACCATCTCCATCCTAAATGAAATACAGACTGATCTTAACTCATTGGCACAAGTTAGTGATGAACAGTTGCACAGCTCTAGATTTCTTGTTGGCTAGTCATGGAGGCATCTGTGCCATTGCTAACACTTCTTGCTCTACTTAGATTAATGAAACAGGCAAAGTAGAACAGGCTATACAGTACCTTCAGAAAAAAACTACTTGGCTTTTTTCATGGCCAGTGGGATTCATTCACTTGGCCTAGATTGGGCAGTTGGGTTCTTGGTTCTAAGACATCTTATCTTATAGGGACTGTTAATTATTCTTTTCTTTGTCAGAGATCACGATACTGGCCTAAGGCATTTTATCCAGGATCATAACTGGATAAATTGCTCTCTTGCCAGCAAATCACCAAGATGCTACAACAACAAAAAGGTCAGGATGATCTTACAATACAGTTGACCATGGAGATAATCGAACAATCGTTAAACAGTGACACTCTGGATACGTAGCCTTTCCTGAAATTGGTCTGAACAGCATGCAGTGAAAGGATGACCGAAAAGGGGACTGAGAGGCTGAATATACAAATAGACAATGACTGGTGCAGGAAATAGGACAGGAGAATATTGACTCATAACCTCTGCAGCAGCCAGTTCAGGGAGTGAAAACACAAACTCTATAGCAAATGGCATAGAACAATTAGCACTAAGCTAATAATTGCCAACTTTTCTATTTTTTGCTCGAGCTTCCAACCGAGGACCAACCAGAGAAAGCCAAATATGCTTTCCAAACCAACCACATCGACTTCCCACTTCTAGTTAGCCTGCAGCCAGATTTCCTATGCCAGTAAAACCTTCAGTCAGCACATTCTTAAAGCTTTCCTTTTTTCTTTTAGTATGAAGCTTTTCTATACTCCTGCCTGCCTTGATTCTACCAAACACTGGTTATGGTGGATTCTTATTTACATGGTCTCAACTTATTTCCACAGCCCCATCTGGAATTCTAGAAAGAGACGGCTTCACTTGGATCCCATCTGGCAACACAGAGCAGCTGCTGCCAAATAGAAATGGAGTTGTGGCAGACTGAAGGTGAGAAAGAGCAGGAGGTGGCACCCTGGTACTCCCTTGGCTCTTATCCAGGAGAGAAGGAATTCATAAATCTCTATATACTCCCTGTGAAAGAGTATGGAAGGTACCAGGAGTTGAGAGCTAGTAAGCTTGTAGAGGCCACTGCTGAGAGGGACTGGACAATACTGCTGCAGCAGATATGAGGTGGTTTGCCACAGGACCTGATGCAGGATTTGTCTGAAATTCAGAGGATCAGTGATGACCTTAAGAGCCAGAGTGGGGTTCAATCATCAAGGGAAAGACCCCAGATCCTCACCATGCCACAAATATGATTAGTTGTTGTATAACAAATCATCTCAGAATTTAGCAACTTAAAACAGTAAGCATTTATTTAGCTCATCATTCTATGCGTTGGCTGAGTGGTTCTTTGAATTGGGCTGGCTCAACTTGTATTGCTAGGTCCATTCAGGAAGCAGGTTGACTGGTGGCTGGATGATCTAGGGTGACCTATCTCACTAAGCAGATGGTGACTGCAGCCATGAAATTAAAAGATGCTTACTCCTTGGAAGGAAAGTTATGACCAACCTAGATAGCATATTCAAAAGCAGAGACATTACTTTGCCAACAAAGGTCCATCTAGTCAAGGCTATGGTTTTTCCTGTGGTCATGTATGGATGTGAGAGTTGGACTGTGAAGAAGGCTGAGCGCCGAAGAATTGATGCTTTTGAACTGTGGTGTTAGAGAAGACTCTTGAGAGTCCCTTGGACTGCAAGGAGATCCAACCAGTCCATTCTGAAGGAGATCGGCCCTGGGATTTCTTTGGAGGGAATGATGCTAAAGCTGAAACTCCAGTACTTTGGCCACCTCATGTGAAGAGTTGACTCATTGGAAAAGACTCTGATGCTGGGAGGGATTGGGGGCAGGAGGAGAAGGGGATGACAGAGGATGAGATGGCTGGATGGCATCACGGACTCGATGGACATGAGTCTGGGTGAACTCCGGGAGTTGGTGATGGACAGGGAGGCCTGGTGTGCTGCGGTTCATGGGGTCTCAAAGAGTCAGACACGACTGAGCAACTGATCTGATCTGATCTCACTAAGCTAGTGATTTTCTGGGCTTTCCCTTTGCTATTTTTGTTCTGTCTCCACTATTCTGAAAATAAACCATGATTGCAATTTTAAGGCAATTATAAATCTTTTTTGAATATTTATCAGCTAATAACAGTGATGCTCCTAGTTGTAACTTACCTGGCCGTCCCCTTCTAACATGAATTTTCAACATCTTTCCATGCATGACCGTAAAACTGAAACACACTACAGACTCTACAACATTTTTTAAGATGAGCAGGAAACAGGCTCTGGGAAGGGCTGTCCACACTGACGTTTGAGTTATTTGAAGTTCTCTTATTTCTTTGCCATATGATAAATGAGAATGTAATGGCCATCATGTCTGTTTTAAAATTTTTATTGCAGTATAGTTGCTTTACAACACATCAGTCAGAATCAGTTCAGCTCAGTTCCGTCGCTCAGTCGTGTCTGACTCATTGTGACCCCATGAATCGCAGCACACCAGGCCTCCCTGTCCATCACCAACTTCTGGAGTCTATCCAAACTCACGTCCATCAAGTCCATGATGCCATCCAGCCATCTCATCCTCTGTCATCCCCTTCTCCTCCTGCCCCCAATCCCTCCCAGCATCAGAGTCTTTTCCAATGAGTCAACTCTTCACATGAGGTGGCCAAAGTACTGGAGTTTCAGCTTTCGAATCAGTCCTTCCAAAGAACACCCAGGACTGATCTCCTTTGGAATGGACTGGTTGGATCTCCTTGCAGTCCAAGGGACTCTCAAGAGTCTTCTCCAACACCACAGTTCAAAGGCATCAATTCTTTGGCACTCAGCTTTCTTCACAGTCCAACTCTCACATCCATACATGACTACTGGAAAAACCATAGCCTTGACTAGACAGACCTTTGTTGGCAAAGTAATGTCTCTGCTTTTGAATATGCTATCTAGGTTGGTCATAACTTTCCTTCCAAGGAGTAAGCATCTTTTAATTTCATGGCTAGCCATTTTCAAAAAACTTATGAGCAATAAATACTGGAGAGGGTGTGGAGAAAAGGGAACCCTCTTGCACTGTTGGTGGGAATATGGATTGGTACAGCCACTATAGAGAACAGTGCAGAGGCTTCTTATAAGCTACACATACAAGTAATAGATATGGAATGGCACCCCACTCCAGTAGTCTTGCCTGGAAAATCCCATGGATGGAGAAGTCTGGTGGGCTGCAGTCCATGGGGTAGCTACGAGTCAGACACGACTGAGCAACTTCATTTTCACTTTTCACTTTCATACATTGGAGGAGGAAATGGCAACCCACTCCAGAATTCTTGCCTGGAGAATCCCAGGGACGGGGGAGCCTGGTGGGCTGCCATCTATGGGGTCGCACAGAGTCGGACACGACTGAAGTGACTTAGCAGCAGCAGCAGCAGCAATTCCACTCTTCAGCATATACCTGGAAAAAAACATAATTCTAAAAGATACATGCATCCCAATGTTTATTGCAACAGTATTTTCAATAGCCAGACATGGAAGCAACCTAAATGTCCATCAACAGAGGAATGGATAAAGAATACTTGGCCATCAAGTCTTTTGACTTAAATCTCTAATGATGAGCTCTTCCATATGGTAACTGCGTGTATCATTAAGGAAGTCCTACAATTCAGTGAACCAAATTCAATTAAGATTACTGGAAGGAAACACTGCTTCATTAACAAAAAGGCTCCCAGGGTTTACTATACAAGGAGAGAGAGAGATCCTGGAGGACTGGGTGACATTTTAGACATCATTCTATTCTGTCACCAAAATGTATTTCCTGTAGGTGCTCGTGGCTCTGTCTATTATGTTGACCTCAATAGATTGCTACCCTTCCTCTAATAAATATATCCAAACAGGGATACAAATCCTTTCCTTACCTCCAGAGGACACTTGAGATAAGATTAAAAAAAAAAATTAAAGATCAGAGGAAAGTGGAAACTATAATAAAGAGAGTACTATTATTTGAGACCAATGTTTCCCAAATTTTGTTCCACAGAATATTAACTTGGGGAACTATTAGAGGATGTTCCATGAGAAAGATGCTTTTTGGTTGAACAAAGTTGGAAAATGATATATACTATACATATTCCATAGATACTAAAACATAACATGAGCCTAACAAAGGCTCTGAGAAGTCCTATAACAGACCTCTAGCTTTTCCTCATCCACTGATTCTCAAGTTTACAAAAGCATAGAATCTTTGATTTTAGTATATAACCAGTGTTCTGTGGACAGCATGTCTTGTGATATCAGTTTGGACACTTGTACTGTATGTTCTTCCCTAATGGCTCAGATGGTAAAGAATCTGCCAACCATGCAGGAGACCTGGCTTCGATCCCTGAGTCGGGAAGATCCCCTGGAGAAGGGAATAGCTACCCACTCCAGTATTCTTGCCTGGAGAACTCCATGGACAGAGGAGCCTGGCGGGCTGCACTCGCAAAGAGTCAGATGACTGAGCAACTAACACACACACTGTATCTCAACTATTACAAATGGGATCCTATAAGGCAGAGATTGTGCTGGAGTCTCTTCTTTTCCACATCCCCCTTCAGCTATCCTTAAAATTCAAGATGAACTCTTTGATTGGACAAAGGGAAGGAGTTCAAGGCCTTCTCATGACTACCTGAACTCTGCACTCACAGTTCTGCTTTTCTCTCTGAGAAGCCCTTCCTTTTCAAGATGAGTAGTACCTGGAATGTCCTCTCTCACAAGACAGGAGAGAACTGTAGAATAGTCATGAGCAAGAACTCTGGAGTCTGACTTCACCCCATCTTAACTGAAATCTCTGTGCTTCAGTTTTCTCATGTATAAAGTGATAATAATAGTAACTACCTCATAGGATGTTATAAGTATCACATGGATTTAAGCATGTGAACTATTTAGAACAAGGCCTGGCATATAGGGGATATTCTGTAGATGTTAGTAATTAGTTAGTTTCACTTAGATCTGGCAGTCCACAGAAGAATATCGCCATCAGACTGCAATGCTGATTTCAAAATTCACACAAGAGGGACACATCTTGAGGAGCTAGAGAACTGTTTTATTCTGGTTGCAAATATTTTGACAGCATGATTTTCTATGTAGTACTACAATAGTTAATTGACATATTTTTCATTTTCATTTTTATGTTTCATAACTACAGAAGTGACACTTCATAACATTGGGAGGCTGTAAAACATAAAGAGGCATTAAAGGGAGAAATGTGCTCAAATTGTCTGTCTTTAGAAACTACAGTGGTCATATTTCGTTTCATACACATATACATACCTATGACATAATATACGTCTAGAAATATTTTTCACTTGGCAAAGAATCGTGTACACTTATCCATGTCAATTAATATTCCTTAGAAACACTACTTTAACAGTTGCAGGCTAGCCCATTATTTACCCATCATAAGACCAGTGTTTTAGCAGAAGGAACCCAAACAGTCTTCCTCTGCTGAAAAATTATTAAACCCTGTTAGTTCTGTCCATTGGATTTTCCACTCACATACCATGTCTACCTCCCAGTCTTCATTATTTTTGAAGGCAAATGAATTCAAGTCAAGCACGTCCTCAAGTCAGCTAGAGAAAATCAAAACGCTTGAAGACAAGGCTTATTAAGTAAGATTAAAGGAACTAGTGTTCTTTTGGCCACTATCTGTTGATTCTTTCTACACTTATTCAAGGATTAGCAACATTTCTTTCTTCACATTTTGCTTAGTGTCCTTCTACTTTATATAAAAATGGATGCATCTCATTCCATAACATGTGAGGGCAAAATATTGGCCAACACATCCCTCCTTTACTCTGGGGAGAAACCATGAAGAGCTCTGGTATGTTTCAGGGCTAATATATGGTAGGAGATAAGATATCCAGAAATACAAATACTAAAGCATCCAAAATACAAAATTTGCTCTTAATGGATTTTTTTTCTCATGGTCTTCTATGTTTCAAATTATGCAAGTAGAATAAAGTAATGAATGAATTTGCTCTGGTGCCGTGATGATGGCAGAATCTACAAAGCAATGAATGATCAATCAGTTGGAAACATCACAGCAGCCAAATTCTCACATTAGAGGCAGTGAGATACAGAGCGTATCATGCATTGAACACTATTATTTTTTACATTTTGCCAACTGTCACTTTCTCAAGTCCTCTAGGAAGGACCCAGGTATGGCCACCACATGTTTCACCCCCTGGCCACAGTGGTAGAGCTAATTACCCAAGCAAGATCACTGATATTCAGTTGAGGGACTTTCACTCCACTATTAAAAAAGAGAGACTATTAATAAAACCAGACTTGACATGAATAGAATAAATGCCAGAGCTGCTTACAGCCATCTTTCTGAGAACAAAGGCATGTGCTGCATAAGAAATCATTCCAACTTCCTTAGTTCATGATTCTGTGGGCTGCCATTGTGAGGTCCTTGGAAGGAAAGCTATGACAAACCTAGACAGAGTATTAAAAAGCAGAGACATCACTTTTCTGAGAAAAGTCCATGTAGTCAAAGCTATGGTTTTTCCAGTAGTCATGTACAGATGTGAGAGTTGGACCATAAAGAAGGCTGCTGCTGCTGAATTGCTTCAGTCGTGTCCGACTCTGTGCCACCCCATAGACTGCAGCCCACCAGGCTCCACCATCCCTGGGATTCTCCAGGCAAGAACACTGGAGTGGGTTGCCATTTCCTTCTCCAATGCATGAAAGTGAAAAGTGAAAGTGAAGTTGCTCAGTCATGTCTGACACTTAGCAACCCCATGGACTGCAGCCCACCAGGCTCCTCCGTCCATGGGATTTTCCAGGCAAGTGTACTGGAGTGGGTTGCCATTGCCTTCTCCAAAAGAAGGCTGAGCACCAAAGAATTGATGCTTTTGAACTTTGGTGCTGCATAAGACTCTTCAGAGTCCCTTGAACAGCAAAGAGAGCAAACCAGTCAACCCTCAGTTCAGTTCAGTCGCTCAGTTGTGTCCGACTCTTTGTGACCCCATGGACTACAGCATGCCAGTCAAACCTAAAAGAAATCAAGTCTGAATATTCATTGGAAGGACTGGTGCTAAAGCTCCAATACCATGGCCACCTGATGCAAAGAGCCAACTCACTGGAAAAACCCCATCAGGGTTTCTGGGAAAGATTCAGGGAAGGAGGAGAAGGGTGCAACAGAGGATAAGATGGTTGGATGGCATCACCGACTCAATGGAGGAGTTGGAGCAAACTTTGGGAGATAGTGGAGGACAGGGAAGCCTGGCTTGCTGCAGTTCATGGGGTCACAAGAGTCGGACACGACTTAGTGATTGAACAACAATGTGAGCTGGGCTCAGCTACATGGTTTTTCTGGTCTTGACTGGACTCGCCCCGTACACGAATGGGCAGCCCCTGGATGAGGGGGCCTGGCTGGGCTAGGATGGCCTCACTGGGGATGGCTTTCGTCTAGTCCATGTGGCTTCTCACCATCCAGCGAACTAGCCCAGGCTTATTCACATAGCAGAGGTATGGTTCCAGAAAAGTGACCAGTACCATGCAGGGCCTCTTGAAGACTAGACTGTCAACTGGGATGGCCTCAGGCTCCCCGCTGCATTCTAGTTGTCAAAATAAGTCTCAAGTCTAGTCCAGATTTAGAGCAGTGAAGAAATCAGCTTCATCTCTGTGTAGAAATAGCTATCAAGTCACATCACATGGAGGCCTAGATAGAGGGAGGGAAATTGTCATGGCCACCTTATGAATAATCTCCATCCATGTGTCCATCATCTGGCTGCAATTTTCATGTCCTTTTCTGGTGCAAAGTACCCTTACCTCCTCCCAATACCTCCTTCCCTCTGGATTGGGATCCACAGTCTGGGGACCTGCATTCTGCCATGAGGCCTCCCTTGATTGGAGGCCATTGAATAAAAAGACACGCCCAACACACAAATGAGAAATGTGGACAAAATGACCAAAATGGACTTTCTCATTCAAAATACCATGTCGAGGTATACCATGCTGTGAAAAACTTTGTAAATTTCAAGGAGCAAAAGACTCCATCCTTGTGGGAGAAGGCCATTGAGAGGATGTGGCGTTGAGCCTCAAGTTGGGCCTGACCTTGGAACATTTGTTCTGCCCAGCATTCCCACACCAGGAGCTGTTTCAGGGATACAGCCTTAAGAGCATAAGGTGTTGAGACCATCTGGATAGTTGACGTGATTGAGCCCAGTTAAGGCTTCTATATAAACTTTCAACATTCTGGCAAGCAGATGAGATCTGAGATCTACTCGTCTTGAGCTGGCAAAACAAGCCTCCTATGTAAGTTCCCTTGCTCGTTGAACCTGCCAACTACTGATCTAGAATGGTCCTCCTCTTTTTTGAGTCCCTCCTTGCCCTTTGTATGCAGGGCCCAGTTTGCAAACCATCACAGAGCAGGAGAGTCCGTACATGTGCAAGCTGCAGAGACAGTCCCAGCAAGAGGCACGGAGGCATTCTTTAAGAAGCTGTTTTCTTCTTTGGTCTCTGCAGGTGCTGACAATACAAATCCTGATTCTAAGTGACTTGGCCAGATTCCTATCTGCAGATCACCAGGATTTTCTGGTAAATAAAACATTCATGCATTTTTTATTAGTGCATGATGCTTTTTTTTGAAGTTGTGGTTGCCATTTTAGAGTACATTCTAAATCTTGATGTTTAGTACAAGATTTGATGAGTGAAATAGTCACACTGTTTTATCATTAAAATTTAAGGTTTTCTGTAAAATGTCAGGGTTTTTTTGTTTTCTACTAAATCTAGATTTAGTAGAGTCCTAGTATTAATTGATTGGAGAAGGAAATGGCAACCCACTCCAGTGTTCTTGTCTGGAGAATCCCAGGGACGGGGAGCCTGGTGGGCTGCCGTCTATGGGGTCGCACAGAGTCGGACACGAATGAAGCGACTTAGCAGCAGCGGCAAGCTTTTTGTTAAGAGACAGTATACCTGTAGACAAGTACACATACCATACGTGTGTAACTTGATGAGTTTTCCAATTGCACACATTTGTGTGAACAGCATGCAGATCAAAAACCAGGATGTTACCACTATCCCTATAGTTGGTAGGGCTTCCCAGCCTCAGTATTACTGAGGTTTCAGGCTGGACAGTTCTTGCTGTGGGGAGCTGTCCTGTGCCTTGCAGGATGTTTAGCCCCACCCCTGGGCTCTACCCACTAGCTGCCAGTAGCAACCCTCCTTCCCAGTAAGACACCCAAAAGTGTCTTTCCAGACATTGCCAGATATCCCTTGTGAGTCACAGTATACCCTGTTGAAAATCACTGTGTCTAGGGTAACCATTATTATGACTTCTAATAGCATACATTAATTTAGCCTGTTTTTTACTTTCTATAAATACTCCACTTGTATTTGGCTTCACTCCGTGACTATTATCTTTGTGATAGCCACTCATATTTTTGTGTGTAGCTGCAGACTGTTTATTCTTGTTGCTATGTAATACTCCATGACAGGAATATATCACAATTTATTTATGCATTCAACTACTGAAGGGCATTTTGGTAACTGCTAGTTTTTGTTTTTACATAATATGTATCTATTTATTTATTTTGGCTGTATTGGGTCTTCGTTGCTGTTGGGGGCTTTTCTCTGGTTGCAATGTGCAAGCTTCTCATCGTGGTGGCTTCTCCTGTTGCAGAGCACCGGCTCTAGGAGGCGCGCGCTTCGGTAGTTGCAGCACATGGCTCTAGAGCACAGGCTCATAGTCGTGGGGCACGAGCTTAGTCGCTCTGAGGCATGTGGGATCTTCTCGGATCAGGGATCAAACTCATGACTCCTGCATTGGCAGGTAGATTTTTTATCACTGAGTAGCCAGAGAAGCCCCCTGCTAATTTCAAACTAATTATATTATTTTTAAACTCATTTATTTCTTTTTTTTTAAATTTTATTTTATTTTTAAACTTTACATAATTGTATTAGTTTTGCCAAATATCAAAATGAATCCGCCACAGGTATACATGTGTTCCCCATCCTGAACCCTCCTCCCTCCTCCCTCCCCATACCATCCCTCTGGGTCGTCCCAGTGCACTAGCCCCAAGCATCCAGTATCGTGCATTGAACCTGGACTGGCATCTCGTTTCATACATGATATTTTACATGTTTCAATGCCATTCTCCCAAATCTTCCCACCCTCTCCCTCTCCCACAGAGTCCATAAGACTGTTCTATACATCAGTGTCTCTTTTGCTGTCTCGTACACAGGGTTATTGTTACCATCTTTCTAAATTCCGTATATATGCATTAGCATACTGTATTGGTGTTTTTCCTTCTGGCTTACTTCACTCTGTATAATAGGCTCCAGTTTCATCCACCTCATTAGAACTGATTCAAATGTATTCTTTTTAATGGCTGAGTAATACTCCATTGTGTATATGTACCACAGCTTTCTTATCCATTCATCTGCTGATGGACATCTAGGTTGCTTCCATGTCCTGGCTATTATAAACAGTGCTGCGATGAACATTGGGGTACACGTGTCTCTTTCCCTTCTGGTTTCCTCAGTGTGTATGCCCAGCAGTGGGATTGCTGGATCATAAGGCAGTTCTATTTCCAGTTTTTTAAGGAATCTTCATTTATTTCTTATCATACTTTATATCCTGAATTACATAGCATACCATCTAAAATTTTTTTTTTTTTTTTTTGCAGTTAAGGCATCTACGGTTTGGAAATTTTGCTAACCTGTATTAAATCACATGCTAGGCATTGGAATAAAGTATTTTTTTAATGGTAGCTTCATAAAGAAGCTCACAATTGGCCACTGATCCTGAAGATGAAATTGAGATGGGGAAGAGGAGCCCACGTTCAGGGCAACGGGTGTTTGCTGGACACCTATGACTAGAAGGCACCGTTGGTGGCTCTGGAGACGTAAAGATGAGCAGACAAGTTCCATGCCTTTGAGAAGTGTGTCTGCCCTTTCCTCCTATTGCTGGCCACTGTTTCTCTCCCGGGACTGATATGATCTAATGGCACTTCCTGTTTGGAAGTTTGCCTCAGTCGAGAAGGTGTGAGTAGTGCCAGGAGCTGTACCTGCTTTAGGTTTCTGTCAAGAAGGTTAAAAGCAGGGTTCCTAGAGTTATAGTCCCTCTAACCAGGGAAAGGAAACAGGGAGAGGTTTTGAACAGAAACTTTAGCCAAGACTAGGCAGGGTGCAGGCTGCAGGCACACCTGTGCCCTGTCTTCCAGCAGCCCTAGTCACAGGGGAGACTGGACGGGCACGGGAGGAGTAATAATCAACACAGTCCCCAGGAAACCCAGCTAACAGAGGGGGCTGGAACCGCTCGTAACTAAGTCTAACATGTTCATTTACATTCGTAGCATGCATCCTTCTAGACAAAGGAAATGTGAGCCTAGAGAAAGAATGACTCTGCAGGGCTTCTTTAAAAAAAAAAAAAAAAAGGCTAATTTGGTCTTTAATAGGTTTTAACCAAGTTAAGCGACTGTCCTTTTACAAGAGGAGTTTGATCATCAATATTCTGTAAAGTGTCTCTGTCTCATCTTTACTGCTCAATTATTTCCCTATCTACAAATTCAATACAGTGAAAACTAAGGCCAGTGGAACAGGTGTCATCCTTCCTACTTATTTGTCCTGTCAACAAAAATTAGTCAGTCCATCTAAGAAAGAATGGGAAAATTTTATTCAAGCCAAATTTGAGGATTATAACCCAGGAAGAGCATCTCAGAAAGCTCTGTTCCACCCAAGAGAAGTCAAGACATGGTTTATGTAAGTTTTTTGAGACAGAGGGCTCTACATTAGATGACGTCTTATTGACAGTTTCTTTCATCCAGACTGGAGCATCAACATCTAGCAGGAATGTTATCTTTTAAGGAGTTGTCTTGTTGGTGCTGGGAGAATGTTGCCGTTTATGGCTGAGCAAGTATTCCTGTTGGTGGGGCTGGGGTGGTCCATGCATAATGTGAACACACGATGTACGGTGTGGGATAGGGGAGGGCAATGGGCAGAGAAAAACTTTTATGTTTAAATTTTTCTTGTGTTGCCATAAATATGAATTTTATTTCACAATTCTCACGCTTCTGACACTTTCACTTCTCTTCCTCAATTTCTGTTTCTTCATTATTACTAACTTCACTTTAAACTCAGTACCATTTAATTAAGTCAACCAGAAGATTATGTTGAGTTTATTTAGGATTAACCTTTCAATTAAGGTCTCATTATCATTACCAAATTGTAAATACAAAAAAGATTAAAGAATTTCAATCCAACAGAGTAAAGTTTCTAAATTTTCTCTTAAGTAAATCAATAGGAAATGGAAGAATATGTTCACTTTTATTACCTCATTGTTGAGTAGATCATGCAATATTCCAGGCCTTATTTCCAGGAAAATTGTAGATGGCATTTGTGAAAATGATATTTCAGCTACTTTACTGGACAATCCTTTAAGCATCTTGCCTAATTCATTAAAAAAAAACAACAGTCAAAGCAAAAGAAAACAAACCCAAACTCACGCAAGCTTTTTAATGGTCCTGTTGTGCAGGCTGGAACCTGCCAGCCTCCCCAGCGCCACCCCCAACCCCTAAGGCCAGTTAGCCAATTAGAAGTACAATGAGTCATTCAGTCACTGAACTGCAGCCTTGATATTCAAAAGGCAGACTTATTTTTGTTTCTTGTCCAGCAGCAAAATCCCAAATGAATACATTTTTCACTGTATTTATTCATCACATGCTAAAATGACCCAGAACAAATGAGACCTTTCAGTGAACTTCTTGTGCCTTCCTGTTAATCTGTCTCAAAAAACTGTCACTGCAAGGGATTTGTGATGGGTTATCACAGGGTAACAAATGTTTTTCTCTTTAAATTTCTTGCTTCCTTATTTGTAAGTTCCAATATTATAAATTATCATATAAATATGTATATTTATTATTTAAAGGAAGCTGCATATTTTTGTAAAGCAAAATGTGTATATATGGTCATTGTAACAATCTACACACACATATATATTGTTATATGTATACATATATACATATTGTGTGTGTGTAGTCATATGTAGTACATATCTACCTGTCTAGTATGTTAGGCACACATGTGCTCATGCACAGTGTGTGTAATATGTACATATATGTGCACACATGCACACATATATTCAATGAGTACAGTACAAAGGAATGCTTAAGAGAATGGACTTTGCAGCCAATGTTGTTCAGTCACTCAGTCATGCCCAGCTCTTTGTGACCCCATGGACTGCAGCACGGCCAGGCTCCCCTGTCCATCACCGTCTCCTGGAATTTGCTCAAACTCCTGTCTATTGAGTCAGGGATACCATCCAACCATCTCATCCTCTGTCGTCCCCTTCTCCTCCTGCCCTCAATCTTTCCCAACATCAGGGTCTTTTCTAGTGAGTTGGCTCTTCGAATCAGGTGGCCAAAGTATTGGAGTCTCAGCTTCAGCATCAGTCCTTCCAATGAATATTCAGGACTGATTTCCTTTAGGATGGACTGGTTTGATCTCCTTGTTGTCAAAAGGACTCTCAAGAATCTTTTCCAACAACACAGTTCAAAAGCATCAATTCTTTGGCGCTCAGCTTTCTTTACAGTCCAACTCTCACATCCATACATGACCGCTGGAAAAACCATAGCTTTGACTAGATGGACCTTTGTTGGCTGTCTAGATTGGTCATAACTTTTCTTCCAAGGAGTAAGCGTCTTTTAATTTCATAGGTCCAGTCACCATCTGCAGTGATTTTGGAGCCCAAGAAAATAAAGTTTCTCATGTTTCTATTGTTTCCCCATCTATTTTCCATGACGTGATGGGACCAGATGCCATGATCTTAGTTTTTTTAATATTAAATTTAAGCCAGCTTTTTCACTCTCCTCTTTCACTTTCATCAAGAGGCTCTTTAGTTCTTCTTCGCTTTCTGCCATAAGGGTGATGTCATCTGTGTATCTGAGGTTATTGGTATTTCTCCTGGCAATCTTGATTCCAGCTTGTGCTTCATCCAGCCCGGCATTTTGCAACCAGTGTAGTTAGATTTAAATTCCAGATCTATATGGTAACAAAGGCAAGTTACTTAACCTTTGAGTGCCTCAAATTCTTACTCTAAAACAAGAATAATATTTATATCAATTTCATAGGATTAATATAAAGGCTAAATGAGTCAATATATGCACAGCCTCACACAGAACTTAGAACAGTATCCAGCCCATGGAAAATTATATGTAAACCTGTCACTAATCTGCATGAATTTGTGAATGTAGTTCATGTATAAATAATCACCCCCTCTTGTGTCTATTTCACACATTTAAATTTTTTGCATACCAGGTTTTTCTTCACGTGGAATATATGTATTTGCTTAAAGACAGTCAGAAATTTTACTACTAACTCTTCTACCTTTTTCAGAAAACTAAGATCACAGCATCTGGTCCCATCACTTCATGGAAAATAGATGGGGAAACAGTGAGAGACTTTATTTTTCTGGGCTCCAAAATCATGGCAGATGGTGACTGCAGCCATGAAATTAAAAGAAGCTTGCTACTTGGAAGAAAAGTTATGACCAACCTAGATAGCATATTAAAAAGCAGAGACATTGCTTTGCCAACAAAGGTCCATCTAGTCAAAGCTATGGTTTTTCCAGTGGTCATGTATGGATGTGAGAGTTGGACTGTAAAGAAAGCTGAGCACCAAAGAATTGATGCTTTTGAACTGTGTTGTTGGAAAAGAGTCTTGAGAGTCCCTTTGACAACAAGGAGATCAAACCAGTCCATCCTAAAGGAAATCAGTCCTGAATATTCATTGGAAGGACTGATGCTGAAGCTGAAACTCCAATACTTTGGCCACCTGATTCGAAGAGCCAACTCACTAGAAAAGACCCTGATGTTGGGAAAGATTGAGGGCAGGAGGAGAAGGGGATGACAGAGGATGAGATAGATGGCATCACCGACTCAATAGACATGAGTTTGAGTAAACTCCGGGAGTTAGTGATGGACAGGGAGGCCTGGTGTGCTGCAATCCATGGGGTCACAAAGAGTTGGACACGACTGAGCAACTGAACTGAACTTCTACCGACTGTACTTTCCCGGGTCAAATCAATATAACTTTTGACTTTGCCTCACATATTTTGTATTCCAAACTCCTCACATCTTTTCATTCATTCTTGAGCCTTCCTGAGTTTTTCACACCTCTAGAGTCATCATCAAACACCAGTATTCATGTTATATTCTAACTGGGATGTGATCCTGTAACTGTGACCCCCTCTCCAGGGCTGTGAGTCCTTCAAGAGGGATTGAAATCTCATCTCCAAGTGCCTTGTAATTGCCTCTGCCCAGAATGTCCATTCGTTCAGTGTTTCCCTGGCCCTACTAGGTTATACACCAGCAGTTGGTCACCTAGCTGAACATCAAAATCACCAGGGAAGCTTTACCAATGCTTAAGTGCCCCCAGAGCAATGAAGTCAGAATCTCTGGGGAAGTGGCGATACAGTGCTATTTTAAAAAAGCTCCTGTGTGGATCTCAGATGCGGTCAAGGTTAACAACTAGTGCCATAGAGAAAGGACATCCCCATCAGACATGTCCATATGTTTGCTCTGCTGCCCGTAAGGTGCTTGCATATACATTCCTCATGGAACATAGGCAGCAACACCTCTCACCTTCTCCAAGAAGGGTCAGTGGACAGCTTGCTGAGGCTGTGCCCCACACCGTGTCACCAAATGCCTCCAGAAAGATACTTCTGCACAGTGAGGCTGCAGACTGTGTTTTAGAGCAATAGTTCTCACATTTTTCTTCTATTGCCACACGTGTGATGGATGGTATTCACGGGCATGACACTCTCCTGCTGTGACAGATGAGGGTCAATTCCCAGCTGTGATTCTATTTAAGGATGTATTTTAAAATGCAAGTTAGTGGCAGTGACATAATTACAGGGACAGTTTGGGCTGTTATTAAACCAAGTAAAAATTTGCAAACTTAGATACTTGAGTTGCTGTGCATTCACTCAACAACTATGTACTGAATGTTTACTCTCTCTGGACATTGATCTAGATGCTGGACATGAAGAGTTCTTGCTCCACATAGATATTACATTTTAGGGGTAATTACATATTAGTTAAAAGACAGTAAACAGATGAATCTACAAGTGTGTATGAGGGTGAAGTGTTTACAGGTAAATGTCATGAATAAAAGGAGAAGATGAGAGAGTGCTTTGTTCAATAGATCAGTCAGGAAAGACCTCTCTGAGGAGGTGGTATTTTAGTGGAGAGAGTTCAGAAGGAAGTGAGAAGGCAACCTGTGGCGGGGGAGGAAGGGGAAATGGTCCCAGCAATTGCAGAGACCTTGAGGAGGGAGACTACTGTGCAGTTCAAAGAACATAAAGTGGACCAAAGTTGTTAGGGTGGGACAGGAAAGAGAGAGTGATGGGGGTTGAAGTCAGAGCTATAGCAAGGATTCCAGAGTCTGTAGGGTTTCTGGATTTACTTTTTACAGTGGAAGCCAAGCAGTGGAAACCACTGGAGGGTTTTGAATTAGGGATGCTCAGATTTACTGTCTAAAAGGGTGGATTACTCAGGTTGCCATGTAGAGCACTTACTGTACTGTGGTAGAGGGATGGAATTGGAAGCAGTGCTCCACGTAAGCTGTTGGTGATCTGGTCAGAGCTGTAGCAGAGGAGGCGGAGAGACGTGGCAGTATTTTAGAAATAGAGTTACCAGGATCTGCCGATGCAGTGGAAGTCAGGTGTGAAAAAAGGGGAAGATTGTGGGGGTGGGGATGCTATTTGCTGAGATGGGAAAAGAGGGTGTTTGAGGGAAAATCAAGAGTTCAGTTTGGGCTATGTTAAACTTCAGGTGCATTTTATATATCCAAGTAAAGATATTGAGCAGAGAGTTGAATACATGAGCTGCAATTAAAGGGAGAGGTTTGGACTGCTGATTTCAATTTGATAGTCATTGCTATGATATGAGATTATATATTTTATCTGTTTATGTTTTTGTCTCATTCTCCCCCAAGAATATGAGTTTCATGAGGTCAGAAAATTAATCTGTTTTGTTCTTTACTGTGTCCCCAGACCCTGGAACATTGATAAGCACATAGATATTGTCCAATAAATATTATTGAATGAATGAAAAATTCAGTTCAGGACTGTTGCTTGCTGTTGCTAAGTCACTTCAGCCGTGTCTGACTCTGTGCCACCCCATAGACGGCAGCCCACCAGGCTCCCCGTCTCTGGGATTCTCCAGGCAAGAACACTGGAGTGGGTTGCCATTTCCTTCTCCAGTGCATGAAAGTGAAAAGTGAAAGTGAAGTTGCTCAGTCGTGTCCGACCCTCAGCGACCCCATGGACTGCAGCATTCCAGGCTCCTCCATCCATGGGATTTTCCAGGCAAGAGTACTGGAGTGGGGTGCCATTGCCTTCTCCGTCAGTTCTGGACAGTATAAGGTAAATGAAAAATAGCGGGACATAGTAAGTGCTGAAGGATGACATGGTATGTGAGTTGAGACTGGCTCCGTGATCAGTGTGTGGGCTGTAATGATCAAGAAAACAAGTCATGGAGGAGCTTGATCTTTATCAGGTCTTAAAAAACCTTAAGCTTTATAGGTAAGATAAGTCAAGAAGAGGAAACTGATGACATTGGTTATGTTGAATTTGAAGTAACAGAGGAACATCTGAATTTGACAGAAAGACATTTAAGTTAGTTCTCTAAACAGCTTGAGATCTGGACTTGCAAAGGTCAGACATGGGCCCTCCTCCTTTCTGAAATTAGAACCCACACAATTACAGTAGAATATTGATCTATAAATGTGGTAACAAGAAATTAAGTAGGAAATTTTGAGACATCAAGAAAATTGAAAAAAGGCAACACTTTCAAAATTTAATGTGCATACAAAATCACCTGGAAATCTTGCTAAAATTCAGATTTTGATTTTGTAGATGGGAGATGGGGCCTGAGCGTCTCTGTTAGTAACAAGCTCCCCGCTGATGCTGATGCCTCCAGTCCTTCGACCACATTTAAATAGTGAGGTACTTAAGTGAGGTGTGAAGGCAAAAGGAACATTTTCAAAGGAAATAAATAAAAACCCGTTATTAATGCATGACTCTTCATCTCCTCATAGACACAGAGAGTATAAAAGGATTGAGTCTCTGGGCATCAGAAGAAGCTTATTTTGGATAGAACTTATTTGCAGGAAGTTAGGTTACTGAGTACGAGCAAGGGTCAGGTGCAGAGGTTACGTCCCTCTTAATCTCAAATCAAGAGAGAATTTCACTGGACTCTCCAACAGCACTGGGGTGCCTACTGTTAGAGTGACAAAAAATGGACTGAGCCTGACCCCAAAAAAAGCAAAGGATGAGACACAGGCCCGGCTGGCTGCTGTCTGACAGGTTGAAGTGGCTGCTTAGTAATCAGGCTCTGAATGCAATTTGTCAGGGCAAAGAAAATGGAATAGGTCAGAAATCAGATTACTGGGCAGAAGGAGAGATAGAAGGGAACAATCACAGAAGGTCCTCATTAGGAAAGTCCACAAAATTTCACTTTAAATCAAGTCTGGAATCTGGATGATTACGTGGGATGAGAATTTGAATTTCTAAATTGAGACTCTGTTTTACTTTTAAATGTTCATCAGTTCAGTTCAGTCCCTCAGTCGTGTCCGACTGTTTGCAACCCCATGAATCGCAGCACGCCAGGCCTCCCTGTCCACACCAACTCCCGGAGTTTACTCAAACTCATGTTAATCGAGTCGGTGATGCCATCTAGCCATCTCATCCTCTGTCATCCCCTTCTCCTCCTGCCCCCAATCCCTCCCAGCATCAGGGTCTTTTCCAATGAGTCAACTCTTCACATGAGGTGGCCAAAGTACTGGAGTTTCAGCTTTAGCATCAGTCCTTCCAATGAACACCCAGGACTGATCTCCTTCAGAATGGACTAGTTGGACCACCTTGCAGTCCAAGGGACTCTCAAGAGTCTTCTCCAACACCACAGTTCAAAAGCATCAATTCTTCAGCACTCAGCCTTCTTCACAGTCCAACCCTCACATCCACACATGACCACTGGAAAAACCATAGCCTTGACTAGACGGACCTTTGTTGGCACAGTAATATCTCTGCTTTTTAGTATGCTATCTAGGTTGGTCATAACTTTCCTTCCAAGGAGTAAGCATCTTTTAATTTCATGGCTGCAGTCACCATCTGCAGTGATTTTGGAGCCCAAAGAAACAAAGTCTGACACTGTTTCTATTGTTTCCCCATCTATTTCCCATGAAGTGATGGGACCAGATGCCATGATCTTAGTTTTCTGAATGTTGAGCTTTAAGCCAACTTTTTCACTCTCCTCTTTCACTTTCAAGAGGCTTTTTAATTTCTCTTCACTTTCTGCCATAAGGGTGGTGTCATCTGTATATCTGAGGTTACTGATATTTCTCCTGGCAATCTTGATTCCAGCTTGTGCTTCTTCCAGCCCAGCGTTTCTCATGATGTACTCTGCATATAAGTTAAACAAGCAGGGTGACAATATACAGCCTTGATGAACTCCTTTTCCTATTTGGAACCAGTCTGTTGTTCCATGTCCAGTTCTAACTGTTGCTTCCTGACCTGCATATACGTTTCTCAAGAGGTAGGTCAGGTGGTCTGGTATTCCCATCTCTTTCAGAATTTTCCACAGTTTATTGTGATCCACACAGTCAAAGGCTTTGGCATAGTCAATAAAGCAGAAATAGATGTTTTCCTGGAACTCTCTTGTTTTTTCCATGATCCAGGGGATGTTGGCAATTTAATCTCTGGTTCCTCTGCCTTTTCTAAAACCAGCTTGAACATCTGGAAGTTCACAGTTCACATATTCCTGAAGCCTGGCTTGGAGAATTTTGAGCATTACTTTACTAGCATGTGAGATGAGTGCAATTGTTCGATAGTTTGAGCATTCTTTCGACACCCCACTCCAGTACTCTTGCCTGGAAAATCCCATGGGCGGAGGAGCCTGGTGGGCTGCAGTCCATGGGGTTGCTAAGAGTCGGGCACCACTGAGCGACTTCACTTTCACTTTTCACTTTCATGCATTGAAGCAGAAAATGGCAACCCACTCCAGTGTTCTTGCCTGGAGAATCCCAGGGATGGGGAAGCCTGGTGGTCTGCCATCTATGGGGTCACACAGAGTCGGACACGACTGAAGTGACTTAGCAGCAGTAGCAGTTGAGCATTCTTTGGCATTGCCTTCCTTCGGGATTGGAATGAACACTGACCTTTTCCAGTCCTGTGGCCACTGCTGAGTTTTCCAAATTTGCTGGCATATTGAGGGCAGCACTTTTACAGCATCATCTTTCAGGATTTGAAATAGCTCCACTGGAATTCCATCACCTCCACTAGCTTTGTTCATAGTGATGCTTTCTAAGGCCCACTTGACTTCACATTCCAGGATGTCTGGCTCTAGGTCAGTGATCACACCATCGTGATTATCTGGGTCGTGAAGATCTTTTTTGTACAGTTTTTCTGTGTATTCTTGCCACCTTTTCTTAATATCTTCTGCTTCTGTTAGGTCCATACCATTTCTGTCCTTTATCGAGCCCATCTTTGCATGAAATGTTCCCTTGGTATCTCTAATTTTCTTGAAGAGATCTCTAGTCTTTCCCATTCTGTTGTTTTCCTCTATTTCTTTGCACTGATCGCTAAGGAAGGCTTTCTTATCTCTCCTTGCTATTCTTTGGAACTCTGCATTCAGATACTTATATCTTTCCTTTTCTCCTTTGCTTTTTGCTTCTCTTCTTTTCACAGCTATTTGTAAGGCCTCCCCAGACAGCCATTTTGCTTTTTTGCATTTCTTTTCCATGGGGATGGTCTTGATCCCTGTCTCCTGTACAATGTCGTGAACCTCCGTCCATAGTTCATCAGGCACTCTATCAGATCTAATCCCTTAAATCTATTTGTCACTTCCACTGTATAATCATAAGGGATTTGATTTAGGTCATACCTGAATGGTCTAGTGATTTTCCCCACTTTCTTCAATTTAAGTCTGAATTTGGCAATAAGGAGTTCATGATCTGAGCCACAGTCAGCTCCCAGTCTTGTTTTTGCTGACTGTATAGAGCTTCTCCATCTTTGGCTGCAAAGAATATAATCAATCTGATTTCAGTGTTGACCATCTGGTGATGTCCATGCGTAGAGTCTTCTCTTGTGTTGTTGGAAGAGGGTGTTTGCTATGACCAGTGCGTTCTCTTGGCAAAACTCTATTAGCCTTTGCCCTGCTTCATTCCGTATTCCAAGGCCAAATTTGCCTGTTACTCCAGGTGTTTCTTGACTTCCTACTTTTGCATTCCAGTCCCCTATAATGAAAAGGATATCTTTTTTGGGTGTTAGTTCTAAAAGGTCTTGTAGGTCTTCATAGAACTGTCAAATGTTCATAGGATCTTTTATTATCTATGAGTGGCCTGAAAGTAATTTTCTGAGTTAGTTTTTAAAAATATTTATTGATTATTTGTGCTGGGTCTTCGTCGCTATGCGGGCTTTTTCTCTAGTTGCAGTGAGTGAGGGGTACTCTCTGGTTGAGGTGCTCAGGCTTCTTTGGTGGCTTCTCCTGTTTCAGAGCAGACTCTAGGGCCTGCAGGCTTCAGTAGTTGCGGTAAGAGGGCGCTTTCTGAGTTAGTTTTTATCTCAGGGTGGAGAATTTCTCCCATGGAGCACTTTCTGAGTTAGTTTTTATCTCAGGGTGGAGAATTTCTCCCATGGAGCAAACTTTAAAGAGACAGTGGGAAAGAAAGTAAAATTGGCTTATGGCGATGCCCAGATGCCCGTGAGTTATGCTCCTTCAGTGTTCTGATGATAAGAGGGTTTCAGGGAGAGGAGGCAAGTCAGCCTTGGATCTGCATAGCAGCTACAAGTGAAAGTGAAAGTGAAGTTGCTCAGTCGTGTCTGACTCTTTCTGACCCCGTGGACTGTAGCCCACCAGGCTCCTCTGTCCATGGCATTCTCCAGGCAAGAATACTGGAGTGGGTTGCCATTTCCTTCTCCAGGGGATCTTCCCTACCCAGGGATCGAACCCAGGTCTCCCGCATTGCAGGCAGATGCTTTAACCTCTGAGCCACCAGGGAAGCCCCCTATATCAGCTACAAGATACCCTTTAATCATGTCGCCCTTAAGCTCCTTTGTATGACACCACCACCCACAATGAGATTATCTTCTAAGTGCTGAACTCAGAGATCTTGGACAGCCCTGTTGCTGTTAACGCTACTCTTATAGATTAGCCCCACTGTGTCTGCACATACTGAGCAGAGTTGAAAGAGCTCGCATTTGTAAGAGACTTGCTAATTCCACTAATTCTGCTTCTCTTTGGATAGACAATGGCAGTTGAGAGAGCAGCCACCCCAGTCTCCTAGCAAGCTACAAACACCAATAGGGTTTTCATATCCTGCACACATTAGAGTTAGGACAAAGGAGACTTGGAACAGTTGTATGTCTTGTATTGTTATCTGTGCCCAAGGAAGCCATCAATATGGAGATCAAATGAGTTCTCACCGCTGCAAAGCACTTGCAACCCTAATACAATCAGAGGTGATTTTTCAGGTACCAAGCTTGAGATCTGTGAGCTATCATGGGAGATGGAGGAGTGGAAGGACCCATGCACCCTTCTCAATCTTCCCTTCCTGGAATCTTCCCTTTGGGTTCTCAACTCATATCTCATACACCAGCTACACTAAGATTCCTTGCTGTCCATGAACATGAAGGCTTCCTTTAAGCTTCTGCCTCAGTCTGTCTTCCTCCTCGTGGAGAGCCTCCTTCATCTTGTCTTTTTCAGGGAAGGTTGGCCAAATGAGACAACCCTCTGCGTCTCCATGACACCTGAGACAAAACTCTACAGCAGCTTCTGTGTGTGGTCGTTTCTTTCTGCATCAACAGACATGTGTGAGTGGCTTCCTATTATTGAGTAACTTTTCTTTTATGGGATGTTTGATGAATTATGTAGTTAAGATAGTGTTAGATTGCTCCAATGACTTAAAAGTTAAGAAAACTAGGTGTACAGCGGAGAGTCACAAAAGTGTCATGTCCAACAGCAGAGTGTGGGCAAGAAGAGTCGTGAGAGGGAGCCAGGCGCGCTGTCTTCCAAGCTACTCTGTCCCTTCAATTCTAGAATGGCAGCATGTCAGCCTGTGTGAGCTGGAAGCCTTCACAACTCCTGTTCACTACCTTTTTGTTTTCTTTTACGATTTAGTAGATTTTAAAGTAACCCTCTTTTCCTAATTACAAACATGATACATTTTTATGGTCTCATAATATGTGCCCGGTTTTTTGGTACCAATCCCATTCGCACCTATGGTCCTGGTGTATTATTAATAGCTCTGCCTTTCATTCTCAGAAATTGTCTTGTTTGAACTGGGACTTACATTGCCACCCTCCTGATGGTACAGGATTGGGACTGTACACAAATTGTCCTGTGTACATCTGATTACCATAGGATCGATTCCAAAAGGGAAAATTCCTGAGTCAAAGGTTATGAAGGCATTTGGGGCCTTTGTTACATTATGCCGTTTTACTCTCCAGAAAAGTGGCGATGGTATACTCCAACTGGCGTTTCGTGAGAGCCTTTGATATTACTGGACCGGAGTTTGGTTATTAAAGTCAATAACCTCAGCACCAACACCAGTGGAACAACTTCAGAAACCAAGACATTTCTGTTGCCTCACAATTAAGATGGGAAAATTAGCAACTTGCTCTTCTTCCCACCTTTGTCCGTTTACCATGATTTGCCAGAATCCTCTGAGCTATGTTTCTTAACTTAAAGATAAGTTGTTTTTCATTTTATTCATCTTTTTACTTAAGAACTATACACATATATTATGTTTATAATCAATGTGACTCTAGACTTGAAGTGTATATTGAATTATATAATATATAATTATATCTTTATGTATATTAATATATCTATGTATCATACATAGATATCTATTTTTATATAATATTCAAATGGAGCCAAGAACTCCTGTGCCCTTTAATGTCAGGCTTCTTCAATTGTGAGTTCTTACCCATTTGTTGCTTTCTTGCCTTTCTCCCTCTTCCTGAGACAGCTGGGTTGTATCTGGAAGCAGATTCTTTAGTTAGGGAGCATTGATTTTAGGTTTCCTGTCATGTGTGATCACATCTTCCTCAGGTCTTCTTTAGTGGATGACCTTGGTCAGAGTGGAGTCACAGATTTCCTGTTTCCTTCCCAGTCAGCCTTAAATATATAGAATGGAGCTGTGTGGACACCCAGGCTTTTGGGGCACCAACACATTTATTGGAATCATAATACAACCTCACCTACTGTTTCTTTCCTCAGTTCAGTCGCTCAGTTGTGTCCAACTCTTTGCAACCTCATGGTCTGCAGAACACCAGGCCTCCCTGTCCATCACCAACTCCTCGAGCCTACTCAAACTTATGTCCATCAAGTCAGTGATGCCATCCAACCATCTCATCCTCTGTCGTCCCCTTCTTCTCCTGCCTTCAATCTTTCCCAGCGTCAGGGTCTTTTCCAATGAGTCAGTTCTTCGCATCAGGTGGCCGAAGTATTGGAGTTTCAGCCTCAACATCAGTCCTTCCAATGAATATTCAGGACTGATCTCCTTTAGGATGGACTGGTTGGATCTCCTTGCAGTCCAAGGGGCTCTCAAGAGCCTTCTCCAACACCACAGTTCAAAAGCATCAATTCTTCAGCGCTCAGCTTTCTTTATGGTCCAACTCTCACATCCACACATGACTACTGGAAAAGCCATAGCTTTGATTAGATGGACCTTTGTCGGCAAAGTGATGCCTCTGCTTTTTAATATGCTGTCTAAGTTTGTCATAGCTTTTCTTCCAAGTAGCAAGCTTCTTTTAATTTCATGACTGCAGTGGTTTTGGAGCCCAAGAAAATAAAATCTCTCACTGTTTCCATTGTTTCCCCTTCCCATTTTTCAAGACAGAGTAGTCCTTTGGTTGAAGTTCCACGATCTTGAGGAACTGTGTCTTTTCCAATCTGATCTTGGCACCCAGGCATTGCTGGATCCCATAATTTTTCATCTAGGAAGCCACTGAAGGCCGATTTCGATCATCAGTTGTGTGTCCTAAAACTATCAGACCACGACAGACAGACAGCAAAGGATACATTTGAATTGGAATAGGGCTTTAAGTCTTTAATTCCTTCACTTTACAGGGTTACCTAGAGCAGGTTCTTGAATAACCCCTGAGCAGAGATAGATCAGTTGGTAAATCCTGTGACCTAATGCCTTTGGAATTTCTTTGTTCTTCATATTTGTCTCACTCTAAATTTGAGTTTTAGATTATTTTTGACTCACATCCATACACATTTGCCTGACTCTCACTTGTTCCTTTTCAGCAGAGATCTCTGAATCCATTTACATACCAGAGGACATTCCAGTCCTGGTTACACAAGGCAAATTAGTGCGGGGTTACAACCGGTAGGTGTGCATCCACCTTCAAATATATCAGAATTTAACAAGTCATAAACGCAGGACACACAAAAAATAGAGTGTGTGCTCAGTACTCCCTGTGTCATTTTAAATTCCGTTATTGCTTCTTGGTGTGTGGCTGACGCTGGCTCTAGAATTCTTGGTCATCTTCTCTCGCCTCTTCTGCCCTCTGCACGTGTTGCTCTGTTCTCTTCTGAGGCTGCTCTAGTTCATTTTCCTCTGCAAAGCTACCCATGAGCATATAAAGGTTGGTGACGGCTCCAAGGTTGCTCCCCCTTGTTCTCTTGGAACCTATAGATCCGTTCACTCTGCAGGCACAAACTGTCCTTTTATCTCAGCAAGTTTGCTTTATTCATCCCTTCCTTCTGAAAGCTCTGTGATTTTCACCATCAAGCCTGTACTCTATGTCCCTGATATAGTTCCCTGTATTGTCAATGCTACTTCTTGCTGCTTCTATTTTGAAGTTTTCGTTTTGAGACAGTTTAAAGTTTCTCTGCCCTCCCTTTATTTTATTCCAATTACCTTTACATCCCATTCTGTTGCTTTATTGTTTATTTGAAGTGTTGTGTCTCTTTAATTTCTGTTTCATCGAGTCCCAGATCTCTTTGACTTCTTTTTCCAAAGTGAGTTTCTATTAGAAAAGGTTCTGGTTGCACCTGATGGAACTCCGACTCAGAGTAGTTTAAAGATAACTGGGGGATGTAACCAAACTCTCCGAGAAGCAAGATTGGAGCTAGCTTTAGGAGCGTGTGGAGCTGGGGGTTCAGTCCCACCAGAACCCTCTCTGGCTCTTGCCTGTCCTTCTGCCATTGTGTTAGTGTCCCTCTCTCTCACTGCAGACCTGGTCCCTACAGGCTCTCAGCCAAACACTCCGTTATCACAGAAGATAAAACAATTTCCCTCTAGCTGCAGTCAAACACTTTGCGGAAACAGCTTGGTTACATTGCCACCCCTACACCAAGGAGTGTCCCCAAACGATAACGGATTAGCCCACCGTGGGCCACAGCTCTGTCTCTGTGATCAGGGATGTGGGGTCTGTTATAATAACCCATACACTTTCTCCTCCTTTCTTTTGCAAGCTATTTTATCCTTAGTTTTGTTGTGGATATTACTGCTTGTTACTCAAAAAAAAAAAAAAGTAGAAGTTGGATGGTTCTAACTGGGCTTGCTGTTTGTCTAGTAATAACATGAACAGATTCTTCTTAATCATGTTTTTGCCTACCTTGTCCAAACCTCTTTGTATATTGATATTAATGGTTGGGACTCTCTTTCCAGTTATTTTGTTGTGTATGGATTGGTGAGTATACGGGATTGGAGGAGGGAGTGTGTAAAGGGAAGGATTTCTACCTGGTGAGTGCTCCCACATGCCTGTGGAAATGAGTAAGCCATCAAATGAGAAGCAACTCTCTTTTGGTGAATACAGTTGTAATTTAGTCTTAGACTTCAGTGAGGCATCCATTACTATACAGACCACAGCAGTGTGAATATAGGACAGTCTAATTGTTTGGTCTTTTCAATATTGTATTAATATTTTTAACAGCTTTATTGAGGTATAATTTGCATACTATCAGTCACTCATTTTACCTGTACAGTTATTTTTAACAAATTTACAGAGTTGTGCAAACATCACAATAATCTTAAAATATTCCTATCACCCCAGAAGTCTATCCTGCTCATTTGCAAACCTGTTCTCCCAACCTAGCCTCTAGCAATACTAATCTGCTTTCTGTCTCCATAAAGTCATTTCTGAACATTTCATGTAAACGGGAACAGAATATGTGGTCTTTTCTATTTGCTTTCTTTCACTGAACAGAATTTATTTTAGGTTTATTCATGAGGCAGCCGGTATTAGAAGATGGGTCCATTTTATGCTGAACAGTATCCCCTCATATGGTTTTAGCAGCCATATTTATTGAACCTCTAAGTGAGATATATTATCTGACAAAGCTTGTTTTTCTGATTTGTAAGGGGAATGAAATATTTTGAACAGAGACTAGTCTGGTATGGTTTGAAAGCAGGCTTTCTCCCTTGCCCCTGATAGAGTTTGACACATCTGCTCAAAACAATCAGTGTTGCCACTTGGACAGAATTGGTTGCCCAGAACAAATACGTTCATATGCCAATGCAGCATATGAGACAGGGGACCAGAAAGAGACGATAGCAGAGGATGGTACGATTCCTGGACTAGTGAGAGCCAGCACCTCTTTAAAACACACACAGACACACAGACACTCATAGGCACACAGACAAAACCCCAGATACATACAGAGACACACCTATGCAAACCTCCAAAGAAACACATGAAAGCATTGCTCATGCAGAATGCAGAGTATCTTGATTTCATTTAAGATAAAAATAATAATGATATATTCTTTCTGTTTCTAGATTGTTAAGGACAAGAAGATACTGGTCTTTTGGGGGTTAATGAACTCCAGATATTTATAAAGAATTAGTTTTCTGAACAAAGGATCTCAAAATATAGAAACCTTGGCCAAATAAGTCGTTAGGAAAAAAGTTCATTATTTGCATCATTCATCTTTCTTGGTAGTTGCTTATATTTCTAAAATTACAAGGATAATAATCATGTTAAAGGAAGAGAAGACAATAAGCACATCCCCCCATCTGTCTACCTATCTATATCTTCCATCTATTATCTCTTCCCTACTTTTAAGACTTGTGTGCTATTTCATATATTCATTCACTTATTTATTTTAAATGTCCTCTTTTTATTTATTTATTTTTTAAATGTCCTCTTTTTAGAAAGATTGTTTTCAATTTTCTGAATAAATTTTCCCTTTTTGTGGGCATTTAGATTGCTTACAGTTTTCTGAACCAAACTTACGATTAGCGTCCGTGTACACACACCCTTGTGCATGAGTGAGAGCATCTCTCTGTTTTCCCAGTTGTCGAATTGTTCAATGAAGAATGCCCGTGTGCTGTATGCTCAGTCACTTAGTCGTGTCCAACTCTTCTGCGTGTCCAACTCTTTTGCGACCCTGTGGACTGTAGCCTGCCAGGCTCCTCTGTCCATGGGATTCTCCAGGCAAGAATACTGCAGTGGGTTGCCATTTCCCCCTCCAGGGGATCTTCCCGACCCAGGGATGGAAACCACATTTTTTGTCTCCTGCATTGACATGCAGGTTCTCTGCCGCTAGCGCCACCTGGGGAGTCCCAAAGAATATCCCAAGTTAAAGTTTTGATAGATGCTGCCAAAGTGCTATCCAAAAATGCACCAGTTTATATTCCCATGGTTTCATAGCTCAGTAAATTTACCAAAAACCTCCTGAAATGTATGCTTTAATAGGTAAAATTTACGTTTGTAAATTTCATAGCAATAAAGCTGTCCAAAAATATGTAGGTAACTTTTGCTAATTTTGTCATCTGATAAACTTGGAAAATTAAAATAAATACTTTGAGGATTTTGACTAACATCGATTTTGCTTTGCAATGAATTAAATCATGGATTAGTTTGGAAAGAATAGTTAGCTCTACATTATTGAGTTGTCCCATCAGCGTCCTGATGGGCTGTGTCTTTCTGAATAATTGAATAGTTTCCTCCGTACGAGTCTTGCACATATTCTAAGTGTCATTTGTAAGTTTTTATTTCCTTGCGAATCAATCTCTTTCTCTATTACATTTTCTGATATGTAGAAAGTGATTAAATTTTTAGACTGTTGATTGTTTCTGGCTACATTATTCTCTTAGTGGTTAAAACAGTTTTTCATTTGATTCTCTTGAATTTCTAGGCTCATAGTCATATCATCAACATACAGAGTTTAATCTTTCAGAAAAATGTTTACATCTCATATCCCTATCTCTGTATTATCGCAGTGATAGAGGTCTATGTTATAATCTTGTGTGTTAAATAAGATAGCTTCTCCTTTACACATGCTGTTTGATCAAGGTACTTCCTTAAACAAAAGTAGTTTCTGTCTATCCCCCATTCTAAAGATAATTTTTTCCCTTTGCAACTGAGTAGTTTGCAGGGAGATAATTTGAAACCGTTTGAATGTTCTGTTTCCCAGGAACTTTCCTCTGAATAATGTTTGTATTCATTGGTGACTCTTCCGTGAATCCATTATTTCACTGAGGTTGCAAAATGGTATTTCCCCTTCCCCCAATTTGATTATTCCTTCTACGTCTGTGAGCCAGCATACATTGGTAAACAAGAGATTTCTCCTCATGTCTCTATTTTTGGCTAACACGTGGAGTTACAGGTTCTTTTCTAATTCAGTGTGTTCCAATCCATCACATACTGTCATAATTCTATTTGGTCCTCAAATTGTCCCGTGTTTGACCGGGTGCACACCTTAGAGTTAGCGCTTATGTAATTTTAGCATGACTATCCGTCTTTGAGCACTTTCTTGCTTTCTGGCACAACATAATGTTCAAGGCTCATTTTGTACTCTCCTAGTGCCAGTCATGGAATCAGCCATTTCTCCAAGGAGTTCTGGTTTCTTTTATTAGAGGATGATATTTAGAAACTAAAATCTGGGCATCGGATACACTCACTGCTCTTATAATGTGGTTCTAGACTCCCAGTGCACAGAACTGGGAAATATATGTATAAACATCTACATATACACACATCTATCTATTACCTACCTATTACTATGTTAGAAACCATGAGTTTATGCTGGTATTTTCAGTTTCAATCCCAAAACCACAGATTTGACTTTAGCTTCCCCATCTTTAATATATTTACTTATTTTCTCAATCTTAGAATGTATGAAGAGCTGCTTTAGAATTGCTAGCACACCCCACTGTGGGGGGTAGGGTTCCTATTGACTAGAGCTGAATATTTGTTTAAAGTTCTTTTTTAGTTTTGTCTAAGGAAGTATTGTCAAAATACTGTGTTCAAAGTTACATGAGTTCTTTTTATTTTCCCTTTCAGATTGGTTATGTTATTAATATTTGAAGTATAGTTAAATGTATTTGGTTTTGTTTATATTTCAATTAAGGCTTCCCTTCTCATCCTTGATAGTTTTTGTTGTTTTTTTCTTTTTGTTTATATAAAACAGGACCGTAGTTCCGAAATTCAAAACTCCATAAAACCAGATGCTCAGAGGAGCATCAGTTCATGTGCCCCAACCTTCCCTCCTCTTTCCACACGTCTCCTTTAGGTAAGCTACCGCATTCATTTTCAGTTGATCTTTCTTGTGTTTCATTTTGCAAAAATAAACAGGTGTATATGTAGAGTCTTATTTCACTATTTCTCTCACCCAAAGAAGTGTACTATATATAGCCTTTTGTTTCATTTGCTTTTTTGCTTTAATAAGATTCTATCATTACATTATACATAGTAATTTCATTTTAAAAGGTCAAAGCTCAGAGAAGTTGAACTTTTCTAGGTTCAACAAGTGGAGAAACTAGGAAAATACACTTGCACCCTGATACCTTCCATCTTTCTTATGATCTTTTCTTTTTGTTTGTAATTAGTTTGTATTGCTATTTCTCAATATTAGCAGTAACTAGCAAAAAGAATATTTACCTTTTTATTTTCTGGTAATATTACTGCTTCCTGGAAGCAATCTCAGCTTTGTTCAAACAGGTCGATGATACGTTTAATGGGTCTTTGGAATAACTCTTAATAGTTCCTGTTGTGGCAAAGCTTACTTTCAAAAAAATTTTTCTTGAGAGGTGAAAATACTCTGCATGATTATTTGCTTCCTTTCCATCCCACACTCCTTCTGTTTATTCCTACTTTAGATTTCCCAGCTGAGATGCATATTGCCTTCAAAATCTTTACAGTTTAATGTATTAGGGAGTTGACATTACCACCCAAATCATAGAAAAGGAAGCTATTATATGTTTCTCTCTCTTTTTTTCCCCCTCATAACAGAGGAGATGTATTGCTTGCCCTGGTTATAGAAAGGGACACAGATGGCAACGCTGTATTTTACTAATATGCAGATAAATCTAAAATATCCATCAATCACAGAAGTAGTTTGAAAAGGGAAGGGTGGCTCAGTTAACCTCAGGCCCCAGGAACCCACCTCTGAGAACATTCACCAGTGCTCCTGCCATGCAGCATTCATCTGAGAACTCACTGGGTTTTTTCACCGTCTAGCTCAGAAGATCCGGATGCAACAATATAAAGCCACTGTGACTGTAAAGCTTAAATGAAGGAAAGTGAAAAGAAATCTAGATTAGAAAAAAAAATGCCTTCAAGGAAAAAAATATTATTATTGCATTGTAAAATACAATGGATTCTCTTAAACTTTCAGAAATAAGATTATATCATTGACACATAGTAAATTTTTGCCTATGCCTTTTTGATATCCTGATATTTATATTTCTTGTTCTTTCTCTTGTCTAATTGTATTGGGTATTAGTTATATTACATGTATTTGTTGTATAACTACAGTGATAATAAGGATTCCTATATTTTTCCTGCCTGTAATATTTTGCCACTGTAAGTGAGATTGGTTTTCCCTTCTTCCCTCCCTCCCACCTTTCTTTCTTCTTTCCTTCCTTCTTGCATGTGCTCTTTGTGAGGTTGTTGTATCTGAGCAATAATGGTTTCAGAAAGTTTGGAAGTCATCACTTTTTTGTGATTCAGAGTGGTTTGCTGCTGCTAAGTCGCTTCAGTCGTGTCCAACTCTGTGCGACCCCATAGACGGCAGCCCACTAGGCTCCCCCTTCCTTGGGATTCTCCAGGCAAGAACACTGGAGTGGGTTACCATTTCCTTCTCCAATGCGTGAAAGTGAAAAGTGAAAGTGAAGTCACTCAGTCGTGTTCGACTCTTTGCAACCCCATGGACTGCAGCCCACCAGGCTTCTCCATCCATGGGATTTTCTAGGCAAGAGTACTGGAGTGGGGTGCCATCGCCTTCTCCTCAGAGTGGTTTACTTGGGATCTAATAGTACCTCCCCTGTGTGAATGAGAGCTAAATGCAATAATGCACGTAAAGATCTTAGGCTAGCATGTAACCACCACTGAGCCAATATTAGCTATGATGGAATATGATTAGATGTCAATTCCAGGTATCAGTTGTTTTTGACCTGAGTAACAAATGCATCATTATACAAGTCTCGAGAATCTAAATGTCCTAGAGCTATAATTTCCCCTTCATCCCTGCCTCTCACTTCCCCACCACCCTAGGTTTTCGTCATCAAGACCTGCTGTCCCAATTGCAGAACCTCGTGTCTGCTTCACAGTCAAGCTCCCTGGAGGAAGAGCAGAGGTGTGGAAGAGACAGGTGGGTCCTGGGGCAAGAAGAGGGAGGAAAAACAGAGAAAAGGGACTCACACATGGTTGACAAGGTCTCCATACAGACCAGTATATAGCATTCTGAAAAAGTAAGAAGCTGTTGATAATTTTCTCTGGATTCTGGAATGTACCTATACTTGTCCACCTTGCTGGATGCTGTGTCCATGGGTCTATGGCATCTTTCTTCTCTGATATCTCTGGATGCTCCTTTCCATCTCCTTTGTGGAATTTTTTCATTCATCCTTTAAATGCTTCTTTCTTCAGAGGACACCCCTAGATTCTTCTCTTCTCACTCTATACTTTCTTCCTGTGTAAATTTCTGTGGCTCCTCTTCTTTACTCCATTGGCTGTATACTGTAGTTACTCACAAACTCATCTCCAGAATGGATCATTTACTCAGTAGGACCAGCTACAGAATTGGTGGGACCCAGTGAAAATTATCAATGTTGGTCCCTTGCTTTAAAATTATCATGAATTTCAAGATGGTGACAGCATCTTGAGCTGTCATTAAGCCCAGCAAGGGATTCTTCAGCGCATGGGTCCCTGTGGGACTGCAGAGGTCGCATACCCATAAGGCCTGGTCTGCTACTGACATAAAGACCAGAATATTAACCATCTCCTGGCTACTTCTACTTGGATGACCCACAGGGCACATATCCAACTCAACATGTGCAAACTCAACTCATATCTATGTCTCCATCACTCCAAAAGTCCTCCTCCTCTTTTGTCTTGGGAAGCAGCAAATGGCATTTCCAAGGCAGAAATCGAGTGTCATCCTTACCGCCTTGTTTTGCTCAGCTTTGCCAGCGCAGTTTTCAGGGGAGATTTGGTCTTCTCTTCCCCATTTTCCCTACATCTGCCTTGGTGTCAGACACTCCTGGCTCTCATGTAGATAATAGCCATCCTCATCTTCTCAGCTAATCTCCTTGCCTCCAAGTGCGTGTCTTTGTAAATCTGTTGTCCGTACCAGGATAAGAAAGATAATTCTGTAACCTAAATTTGAAACGGTAACTTTCTAGTCTATGAGCCATCAATGGTTTTCTGTTGCCTTCAACTTGAAATTCAAGTTGTTTGGCTTGACAAATGAGAGTCCTTGTGATCTAGCGCCATCCCGCCTATGGCTGAGGCAGGCTGGACCACAGGAAATTCCCTAACCCACCCAGCAAAGAGCTACACCGCACACGACATTGTTTCATCCAGAATGCCATTTTCAGTAGCCTAGAGCAAGCCTTACTCCCTCAATCCTCTTTTCTAATTCTTCATGTTCTAAAGGCATACCAACGCCAGGGAATCTCTGTCTGGAGGTGGCTGTTGGCTATTTCTGATTGCTCTCCTTACATAGCTACTATTACTGTTGAACAGGGATGTGCTGGCCATTGTTCATTTTGGTTCATGCCCACAGTTAAACTCAGTTATGACGAGGGGCTAAGTAAGGTTTCTGTAACATGTGGCTTTCGATATCAGTTATTGTTACCACTGACAGTGACACCATCTTTCATTTGGAACAGGAAGTAATTTCCACGCACCGGTTATATTATCCAACAATTCCACGCCTAAATATTTATTCAAGAAAAACAGAAATGCTTATGCTCAAAAGGACAGGGATTTTCATACAATAGAATCAGTTCAGTTCAGTCGCTCAGTTGTGTCTGACTCTTTGTGACCCCATGAATCACAGCACGCCAGGCCTCCCTGTCCATCACCAACTCCCGGAGTTTACTCAAACTCATGTCTATCAAATCGGTGATGCCATCCAGCCATCTCATCCTCTGTCATCCCCTTCTCCTCCTGCCCCCAATCCCTCCCAGCATCAGGGTCTTTTCCAATGAGTCAACTCTTCACATGAGGTGGCCAAAGTATTGGAGTTTCAGCTTTAGCATCAGTCCTTCCAATGAACACCCAGGACTGATCTCCTTTAGGATGGACTGGTTGGATCTCCTTGCAGTCCAAGGGACTCTCAAGAGTCTTCTCCAACACCACAGTTCAAAAGCATCAATTCTTCAGCACTCGGCTTTCTGAATGCAGAATTCCAAAAAATAGCAAGGAGAGATAAGTAAGCCTTCCTCAGTGATCAATGCAAAGAAATAGAGGAAAACAACAGAATGGGAAAGACTAGAGATCTCTTCAAGAAAATTAGAGATACCAAGGGAACATTTCATGCAAAGATGGGCTCGATAAAGGACAGAAATGGTATGGACCTAACAGAAGCAGAAGATATTAAGAAGAGGTGGCAAGAATACACAGAAGAACTGTACAAAAAAGATCTTCACAACCCAGATAATCACGATGCTGTGATCACTCACCTAGAGCCAGACATCTTGGAATGTGAAGTCAAGTGGGCCTTAGAAAGCATCACTATGAACAAAGCTAGTGGAGGTGATGGAATTCCAGTGGAGCTATTTCAAATCCTGAAAGATGATGCTGTGAAAGTGCTGCCCTCAATATGCCAGCAAATTTGGAAAACTCAGCCGTGGCCACAGGACTGGAAAAGGTCAGTTTTCATTCCAATCCCAAAGAAAGGCAATGCCAAAGAATGTTCAAACTACCGCACAATTGCACTCATCTCAAAGAATACAGTAGAATACCACCCAGCAATAAAAAGGCTGTGCTAATGATACATGCAGAACCAAGGATAAATCTCCGTAAATTGTGTTAAATGAGAAAAACTAGACACAAAATAGAATCCATTTATATGAAGTTCAAGACCAAGGTAGTCTGTGGTGAAAGTAATGAGAACTGTGGTTACCTGTGGAGGAGGGGGATTTAAGGAATGTGTGGGAGGGGCATGAGGAAACTTCCTAGGTTGATACGCACATATGTTGAAGCTAATCAAACTGTATACTTAATACTGTGCATTTTATTATATGTGAATTAGAGCTCAATTTCTAAAATTATTAAAATAGGGGGGAAATTTGAAATTAACTAGAAAAATTAATATTAAAAGTATTTTTCAGGTCATTTAGATTTTTCTTGTGTGGTAAAGTAACTCCTATGGAAAACCATTTTTTTGGGGCGGGGGGGAAACCATTTTAAAAGCAGACCAAAAAATGTTGGTGAGCACTGTTCATGTTTCACAAGTATATGGAAGGAAGATGTCAGATAGTAAGGCATGCAAGTGGCTTAGTCATGAGAAGCTGGAGGTGGAAGCAGGCACATTAATTACATTCCACTAAAAGTTAGTTTCTGGTGTGAAATGACATCTAGCATGCAGTTTCTGACTCAACCTTTCACATATTCCCTGTAACATACCACAAACTAGACAGATTGCCAGGATCCATGAGGTTTTTCGCTAATTCCAAAGCTCTGCAGCAGACTCTGGAATAGCAACTGATGCCACACACCACCCACATCAAGCCCTGGTTGTATTGAGGGAAGTGATGCAAACACATGCTTTCTTCCCAGGACCAGTCCTTGGGTTAGAACCCCAGGAATCCTAACAACCAAAAAACCAGGAATCACCCTTCCATGGCTTATTGTGGTATTCAGAGTTCCCCAGCCCCATCCCCATACTATCCCTTAACAATTCTCCATAAATCCCTCCAAACTCCCTCCCCCAACTCACCACCAACAACCAAAGAGGGAATGGAGTCCAGGAATTCTGGGCGAGAGTGGAACCCTATTGAAAGATCCCTGGGAGCCGTGAGTGCTAGGGAGAGTTTTCCTTCTGGTACAGTGTTCTACCTGTTCAGGAGGCTGTAGCACCTGGTCAGGGGAGGCCAAGAGGATCTGCCTTTGGTTCAGGGGAATCACCTTTCAGTGGAGACATCCAAGACCACAAAAATGGTACTAGGTTCAGGCACATCACCCAGCTTCAATTAATCGTATATCTTAGAAGAGAACACAGTGGCTAAGTGGCTTCCATAATGAGAGAAGCCCCTCCAGCATTCACATGATCTTTTTAGAAACACTGTGTCTAGATGGAGCATTTCTTGCTCAACATCAAGAATTTGATTTTGTTATTTTTGTGTAGCTTGGAGGATTTTAAGCAAAACCATATATTCAGTCTGCCATCATGATACAACCTTTTCTTTTGAAATAATATTTGCATCACTTTTGTGCAAGCTATTTTTTGCTTATGAATATTGTATTGCAGTGATCTTTTTCGTGCTTATAAATGGAAAGAGCTTTAGTTTAACTAGAGGATATTGTTTTGTAATATATTTGAAGAAAACAGTTTTTACTTATTGTAATGATGGCTGGGGGGACGCCTACTTACAGGTTACTAGCTTTGCATAATGAGCTTCTTTTCCTAAGTTGTCCTGCCTTTATTCCTTACAACTACCTCCAGTATGCAAAATACTGTCTCTGAATGTGGCAGTTAATACCTGGGAGAATGGTACACATTCCTTCTTGTTTACAGGTTATTGTCTCTAGCTTTACAGAATCATTAGTGGGTCTTTCTTTGGACCAGAGTGAGTTCAAGAAGGACTAAACCCTCTGTGCATTGTCATCTATTTACAGAGACCATCTGCCTTTATTTTATATCAACAAAATTGCAGTTACATTGAGACACTTCCCAGGCTCCAGATATGGGCATTCTTAAGGTCTTGATTGTTGTCCATTTCATTGAAAGTGGCCTTGACGGAACTGAACTGAGAGGCATTAATGAAGAGGAGGGGCAGGAAATCTTTGCATTGTGCCATTAGCAAACTAGAGGGTTCCTGCCTGTGCCTGATGCTGCCCTAGTTCTCAGGATACAAGATGAGTGGGTCAGGGTCCCAGCTCACAAGGAGCTCTTGCTCTCAATGTGGAAACAGGCACTGACCATAAAACATGCTAACACACCTAAGGGCTGCAGCAGAGGTATGAGTACAGAGAGAGGAAAAGCCACCCAAGGGCTCCAGCAAGTCCTGAAGAAGGAGAGCATCACCTACCTCTGAGCTGCACTTTCTACACATACACGTGAGGAAGAGGCTCCTTGACTCTGCAGGACTCCTGCAGTAGATGCCATTGGGGCCCAGATGCCATTTATCTGTCACCAGCTTCTGTGAGTATTAGACAACTATCCCTTTATTCTAAGACTTGCCCTTGGTCTGCTGGGGGCCACTTTTTGGAAATGCCTGGGATATTCTGCCCTTCTCATCAGTGACCCACAGTCCATCTCTGACTGATCATATAAGGTAAAGAAGGCTGACCCCTTGCCTCAAGAAAGGAACACCCTTATATAACTCACACTCCGGAGCTCCTCGTGGAATCAGGCTGAGGTTAGACTTCAGCTGAATTCACACTTTGGTTCATTTCTTTCCCTTCTGTCTGATTTCCTTTTCTCTGAACTGAGTTGAAAGGGGTCCCTCAGTCATTTTGGTCAGCAATCCATCTCAGCCTCTGCTTTTAGAGAACCTACGCAAGACCATTTCCTGTGTTTATTCTCAGCTTCTTTATTGTATGGCTCTCAGAAAAAATCATGGAGCCAGAAGAAATGGAAGGGAGAGAGCAGTGTCAGGGAATAATCTTATCAAGGTATTTCTCAACTCTATCCCCCTTTTCTCGGTGAGAAGACCACTATCTAAGGAGAAAGAAAGCCTGCATGGAGGCAGGGTGTGGGAAGGAGAGCATATAAACAGAAGGCTGTCTCTTCCAAGAATGTTGGAGGCCCTCAGTCTACATTAGATGCTAAATAGAAAAAAAATTTTTTTTTAATTATTTTTCTTTAGCACATTGCTGAACTCTAGTGTTGCTGATAATCTCATTTCTTTGTTGTATTATAATGTCTTTTCCCTCTGATAGCTTTTATTTTTTAAAAATATTTTTTATTTATTGTATATTTATTTGGCCCTCTGGGTCTTAATTGGGGCTCATGGATCTTCTATCTCAGTCGTGGCATGCAGGAGCTTTACATGCGGCATGCAAACTCTTAGTTGCAGCATGTGGGATCTAGTTCCCTGACCAGGGATTGAGTTCGGGCCCCTGTATTGGGAGCTTGGAGTCTTAGCCACTGTTCCCAGGCCAACAGGGAAGTCCCTAGAAATTGATTCAAGTTGAAAGTGCAGTCACTTGAATTCTTGAGGTTGTGAAATTCACCTTTATGGCAACAAAAAGTGCTGGAGAAAACTGAATTTGTAATCATTTTACTTATGGTTCTCTTTGGCTGTACCTCCTGATATTTGCAAAGGATTTAAATCAACCTGGGAGACCATCCTGAGTGCCACACAGGCCAAAGTCATCCATTCCTGAGACACCTGAAGCTTGCCCCAGGGATTACCTGGAACAGGAGTTTTACTTTCCAAGGGACATTCTAGCTGCCGAGGCGAGCAGTACAGGTTGCTGAGTCCATTCAGGAGAGAACATTTATGCAGAAGAGTTTGGTCTCTGAGCACAGGCCCTGGAGGAGGTACTTGGAAGCTGTCTTCGATGAAGTGTTTTTGCATGCATTAACTGTCCTTCATTAAGAAGACTGGAGCAATTAGTGTTATCTTGATTAATGAAGCTAAATTAGCTTTGTAATCTCTAATACTTCTTCCTAACAGCTAGCATGCAAGAATTTAGAACTGATTTAATGCAGCCCATCGGACAGATTTTTACAATGCTGGAGTTCATTTACAGTGAAACGTTTGGTAAAGTCAGGCCTGGTCAACTTGTGTATAAGACAAGGCAAATGGGGCCTCAATTTTAAGAATGTGAGTCACAGAGCTGAGGGCAGGTTCTGGCCTGGTCATCACCAGCCCTCAGTTGATTAATGTGAAAAGTGGAAATCACTCTAACACCATCCTCAGTGTTGTTCTAAATTATGCATGCTCAGTCACTCAGTCACATCTGACTCTACAACCCCATGGACTGTAGCCCACCAGGCTCCTCTGTCCGTGGGATTCTCCAGGCAAGAATACTGGAGTAGGTTGCCGTTTCCTGCTCCAGGTAATCTTCCAAAACCCAGGGATGAAACCAGCGTCTTCCGTGTCTCTCACATTGGCAGACATATCCTTTACCACTGAGCCACCTGGGAAGCCCCTGTTCTAAATCACTGGTCCTCAAAGGGAGGTCCCCAGACCAGCAGCATCTGTGTTGCTTGGGGATTTGTTTGAAATGTGAAACTGTAGTCCCTACCTCGGTGAATCATAAATTCTGAGAGTGACGTCCAGAAATCTGTTTAATCAACCATCCAGGGCATTCTGATGCATGTTAGAGTCCAGAAACCACTGTTCTAAGCAGTGGTTCTTTACCCTGATTGGTCATTACAAGTATCTGGTGACTTTTTAAAATATACTAATACACTGTTTCAACCCCAGGCAAGTCTAATATAATTTCAGGTGGGGCCAGCCAGTGTTCATATGTTTAAAAGCTCCCTAAGTCATTCTCTAATATGCTGTCAGATTTGTTCTGAAGATTAAGTGGCATGCAGAGTATTATAGCGTACAAAATTACTCAAATGTTATTTGTTTTTCAGTTATTGTTAATAATGTGAATGAATAGGCAGTGAGTGACTCTTGGATAGCCACATTTATAGGGTTCTCCTCACTCCTGTTAGTGCTGCACCCCACCCAGCCGCCAGCCAAGTAGCAAAGTGGAGCACATATTGGTTTGGGAGTAAGTCAGAGCAGGTTTGAATCTGAGTTTTTTCACCGATGAGCTCAGTCACCTTAGGAGAGTCACTTGACCTCCCTGAGCTTAGGGATGTTATCTCAAAATTAAGATGACACCATCTCATGGGCTGGGCAGCAGGAAACACTATCATTCCACGCTCCATCCTTTCTTTCTTCCTCTTTTCTTTTCCCTTCTTCCTTCTTTCATACCTCCCTCGCTCTCCTTTGAATTCTATGACAAGTGACACTGAAGTTGTAGGTACATTTCATGCTGAGTTTGGTTCTCCCTGTGGATCCCTTTATACATTGTTCTGCTCTGGAGTGACCCTGGGCCACATAGGAACCTCCAAGACCCTTGGTCCTCCTCCATGAAAGGCTCTACCTGAGCAAATCCTCAGTCGGCTCTCCAGAGCTGTGCCCTGGTCCACCTCAACCATTTAGTACCGACGACCCTCAAAGGCAAAAGGCACTTCCTGCAGAAGACTGTGCGATGATGCTCCTGCCATCTCTATGTCCTTTCCATCTCTATGTCCTTTCCATCTCTATGTCTTTTCTGTCAGATGGTCAGCTCACAGCGTGGAGAAGGGAAGTAGGGCGCCATATCTCTATGGTGTTCCCTTTTGAGCATCATACATGTTAAGGCAGGCCCTCCTGTAGATCAGAAGGTTGTGGGATCCGTTTCCCTAAGAAGCTTAATTCTGCATACAAAGGGCACTGCCGGTCAGATGTTACCTTGTGAAGTTTCCAATAACAAACTTGGACCCCTTTCCTCTATTTGGTTTAGTGGGGCCAATGAAAGAGAAAACAGGGTGACCCTCAGGTCTGAAAATGATGGAAAAACAGGAGGAGGCATAGGAAATAAATGAGCCGGGCAAATAAATGGAATATGTTCCAGATTGTTCTAAACTGACCCTGAATGTGAAGAGGGAAGACTCCAGACTTTTGCAGGACTTAAGATTCAAAGACAATGCTATCAACCTCTTCCTGAGACCAGAGGCAAGACCCAGGACACACCCTTTTCAATATTTTGCTGCTCATCTTTTCTAAAATCTGGTTTCTATCTGAGTATTGAGTCTTAAGCACAGAATCTGGTGTTGCAGGGAGTAACAGATGCTGTCAGTGCCTCCTTGAGTGCTCCCTTGGGCTTCACCATTTTAGTGCACACTGGCCAATGGCCAGCTGCCAGCATCTGCACTTCTAGTAGCTCAGGTCTTCTGCCTATGTGCAGGGCAGGTCAGAAGAATATGTCAAGAATTCCTTCCCAGGAGTCATCAACCCCAGGTGGGATAACTCAGTGCATTCTACCCTGGTTTCCAGAGCCCACCCCCACCCCCAGTGGAACTGACTTTCGGTAACCCATGTGGTCACCAGCTGGATAACAGACCTTTTATTAGCTGTCTGCCCTGCCCTGCCTCACTTCCCCACATCTTGCTCAGGGTCTCCTGGCTACATCTCTTAAGTTGTCTTATGTCCTTGTCTCTGGGTCTGCTCCTGGGGAACCTGAAGTAAAGCACGGGGAACGTCAGGGGTGCGCTGTGCTCACCGCTTCCAGGCAATGTGGAGGCTCTGCTCTGCTGAACTTGTGTGTGTGTGAGTCGCGTGGTCATGTCCGACTCCACGCGACCCCGGGGACTGTACCCACCAGGTTGAGCTTACAACCCCAGCTCAAATCCTAAACTTGAGGATGCTCATGGGATAGCCTTCTTCTTTCAGCCTACAATGAGTTAATTTTCTTCTAGCCTACAATATTCCAGTGCAGACAAAACAAATTGAGCTCCTGGAACAGGCATAGTAAAGATAAATGTATTAGGACCCATTGAATTAGGAAGGAAGTTGACTGCTTGTCCTGCTTCTCTCCGCCTCCGTTCTGGGTGATGATTCATGTCCTGAGCTTCCTTCCTAGGGATGAACGTGACTAACAGTGGCTTAGATGTCAGTGGCTTCTGAAGCTCCAGTTCTGAGGAAGACCTTAAGGATGGAGAGATGTTATCAAGGGTCAGTCACTCAGCTACTCTGAGTGTTATAGAATAAGGGGTTGGATTTATGATAGAAATTGTGTTAGTCGCCCTTTGTGACCCCATGGACTGTAGCCCTCCAGGATCCTCTGTCCATGGGATTCTCCAGGCAAGAATACTGGAGTGGGTAGCTATTCCCTTCTCCAGGGGATCTTCCCAACCCTGGGATCGAACCCTGGTCTCCTACATTGCAGGCAGATTCTTTACCGTCTGAATCACCAGGGAAGCCATGATAGAAATTGCATGTTATTCAGTTGTGGGAGGACATGGGAAAGTGAGATTCTGAAAGAGGGATCATGGGTGGACAAGTCCAAGCTTTCAGTGAACTCTGAGAAGCCGAGAACACCCAATGAGTTAGCCAAAGAGAGCTGTCACGGAGAGCTCTCACTGTGAGGCTCCCATCTCTGCACTCTGCAGTCATGTTTCTGCTGGGGAGCTGGCGTTGCTGGTGGTCAGCAGGACCTGCTGTCGCGAAGAGCTGCACAAGGAGTAGAGGAGAATGAGAATTAGCTGGAGTCGGCAGTGCAACTGTCCATCACCATATCAGACACCAAAGTCCTGAGAGTAATGACCAGCGCTTCACCCCCCTACTGGATTTCGTGCAGGTCCCTCTTATTTTTTAACGTGTATTTTTATTTGGCTGCTCTGGTTTTAGCTGCAGCACGTGGGATCTTTAGTTGTGGCATGCAAACTCTTAGTTGTGGCGTGTAGGGTCTAGTTTTTTGAACAGGGATTGAACCCGCACCCCCTGCATTGGGTGGGTGGCGTCTCAGCCTCTGGACCACCAGGGAAGTGCCAGGGTCCATCTTCTGACCAGCCTCACTGGAGCCACCCAGGATTGGGCTTCTGGGCAAGCTAGTTCCAGTTATGACACTGGCAGCAGGACTGTACAGTCAGATCTTGGGCAGAATTCATCTTCCCAAATGACCCACCCAGACTCTGACCAAGGCTCAGGCTGACTTTGTTTTTGTTTTTATATATTCTCCCCCTGTCCTTAAAGGTGGGGGGCTATTTGTTAATAATTTATCTACTCCAAATGCTATGTAATTCTCAGATGAATTCACTAGAACAGAAATTCTCAACTAGGGGTGATTTTGCTCACCAGAGGACATTTGGCAGTGTCTGGAGACGTTTGGGGATGTCATAACTGGGGAGGCAGGGTGGCGGTGCGTAGATGCCAGGGCTGCTGCTAAACATTCTACAAAGGTACATGTTGATGGATGGCAAAAACCATCACGATATTGTAAAGTAATTATCTTCCAATTAAACAAACGAACAAACAAACGCACAGGGCAGGCCCCCACAACAAAGACACATCCCACCCAAAATGTCAATAGGGCCACAGTTAAGAACCCTGCACCAGATGTAAGAGCCTGCTTCTAATTTATTCAGTTCCTTTATTTTGCTTAATCTAGCACATATAGAAACACTAAGAGAATAAGGAAGTATCTGTTGATAGCCACTGATTCTTACCCCAGACCATGGATTCCAGACCTGAACTTGTACAATAATCTCAGGATGCTTATTTCGTGTTTTCCTAACTAGATAGAATAATGACCTAATAATGACCTCATTCTTCAATACCTCCTCCCTAACATGTGAAACCTGCTCTGATGCTCCTGACCAACCCTGATCCCTCTTCTCTGGTACCTTGAATATTTCCTTTTCATCAGCATCACGATGACTTGCCACTTACTAGTAGAATCATTTCTTGTTGTCTGCTTCCCCGATTAGAAAGTGAACATTATCTCAGACAGTCCTCACAATAATCCTATAAGGAACACATTATTATCCCTTTTTACAGATAAGGAACCTGAAATTTAGAAAGGTTGAGTGCATTGTATAAGATCACCCAGATAATGTAGAGGAATCCAGAGACTGCCATAGTAAATAGTCCTGAGAAGAGATACACCATCACTAACAAGAAGGAGGTGGAATAGCTGCTTTTTATGTGTTTTCCCTTAAGTATTTAAGTTGATAAGGCTGCTGAAATCCCTTCCGCCTTCTGTGGCTAAAAGCAAGCCCAGCTCACAGAATCATCAGCCAGTATATCTAAAGTTCTTCTCTAAATAGCTGTTAGTCAGAAAAATGCAAATGAGAACTAATTGCAAATTGCTCCAGCCTCACTTTGAGACCTTCTGCGTTGACTGAGCCAAAACTTCCTCCCAAGCACACATGTGCTGGCTTCTGTGTTCTGGAGCTTAGCTGTTCCCTTGGCCGGGAACCAAGGGAACAGAACAAGACTGCCATGTCCACTTCAGGACTTCTGAATAGTGTGGTCCCTGCTGGAATCTGCCCACTGAGGACAGAGCTGTGAACAGGAGCCCTCCATGTCTGCTGAGAGTGCAACATCTAGGTCCTTAGCTTTGTTTTTAATTAGAACCAAATACGTTCTCATATTAAAGGGTAGTCAGTGAAAATAACATGAGCAGGTATTAAGACATATGTGTTTACGAACACTCAGACACACACCCTCACAGTCACATGTATACTTGAGAGTGTACAACATTACTCTATTGCTTTCCAGTCGTGTCCTCCATAAATGAAAGTACAACTCCAGGAAGACAAGCTTGCTTCCAGATTTCACTCAGTTATAATTCAACAGTGTTGAGTGTCTTCAAAAGTGTTCATGTAGGACTTTCCTGTATTAAGTTAAATCAAGTGAAATTGACATTTTTGTAAGTCACAAATAAGATCATGTGGTTTAACCGAATATGTAATCAGCAACCAGCAGGGCTTTTCTTTCTTCAGGAAAATTAGAGATACCAAGGGAACATTTCATGCACAAATGAGCACAATAAAGGACAGAAACAGTATGGACCTAACAGAAGCAGAAGACATTAAGAGGTGGCAAGAGTACACAGAAGAACTATTACCAAAAAAAAATCTTCATGACCCAGACAACCACGATGGTGTGATCACTCACCTAGAGCCAGACATCCTGGAGTGTGAAGTCAAGTGGGCCTTAGGAAGCATCACTATGAACAAAGCTAGTGGAGGTGATGGAATTCCAGCTGAGCTATTTCAAGTCCTAAAAGGTAATGCTGTGAAAGTGCTACACTCAATATGCCAGCATATCTGGAAAACTCAGCTGTGGCCACAGGACTGGAAAAGGTCAGTTTTCATTCCAATCCCAAAGAAAGGCAATGCCAAAGAATGTTCAAACTAATGCACAGTTGCGCTCATCTGACATTATTGCAAAGTAATGCCAAGATTCTCCAAGTGAGATTTCAACAGTATGTGAACCGAGAACTTCCAGATATTTAAGCTGGTTTTAGAAAAGGCAAAAGAACCAGAGGTCAATTTGCCAGCATCCATTGGATCACAGAAAAAGCAAGAGAGTTCCAGAAAAACTTGTACTTCTGCTTCATTGACTACACTAAAGCCTTTGACTGTGTGGATCACAACTGTGATCCAGAAGTTGGAACTGTGGAAAATTCTTTAAGAGATGGGAATACCAGATCACCTTACCTGCCTCCTGAGAAATCGGTATGCAGGTCAAGAAGCAACAGTTAGAAGCGGACATGGAACAACAGACTGGCTCCAAGTCGGGAAAGGAGTACCTCAAGGCTGTATATTGTCATCCTGCTTATTTAACTTATATGCAGAGTACATCATGCGGAATGCCAGGCTAGATAAAGCACAAGCTGGAATCAAGATTGCTGGGAGAAATATCAATAACCTCAGATATGCAGATGACACTACCCTTATGGCAGAAACCAAAGAAGAGCTAAAGAGACTCTTGATGAAAGTGAAAGAGGAGAGTGAAAAACCTGGCTTAAAACTCAACATTCAAAAAATTAAGATCATGGCATCTGGTCTCATCACTTCATGGCCAATAGACAGGGAAAAAATGGAAACAGTGAGAGACTATTTTCTTGGGCTCCAAAATCACTGCAGATGGTGACTGCAGCCATGAAATTTAAAAGACACTTGCTCCTTGGAAGAAAAGCGATGACAAACCTAGACAGCATATTAAAAAGTAGAGACATTACTTTGCTGACAAAGGTTCGTATAGTCAAATACGGTTTTTCCAGTAGTCATGTATGGGTGTGATTTGGACCATAAAGAAAGCTGAGTGCCGAAGAATTGATGCTTTTAAACTGTGGTGTAGGAGAGGACTTTTGAGAGTCCCTTGGACTGCAAAGAGATCCAACCAGTCAATCCTAAAGGAAATCAATCCTGAATATTCATTGGAAGGACTGATGCTGAAGCTGAAGCTCCAATACTTTGGCCACCTGATCGAAGAACTGACTCATTAGAAAAGACCCTGATGCTGGGAAAGATTGAAGGCAGGAAGAGAAAGGGACTTAAACATGAGTTTGAGCAAGCTCCGGGAGTTGGTGATGGACAGAGAAGCCTGGCGCATTGCTATCCACAGGGTTGCAAAGAGTTGAACATGACTGAACCGAACTGAACTGAACCAGCGGAGGGAGTTAAGAGGCAGGAACCCCTTCCCCAGGAGGCCCAGGAAGGAAGAACCTAGCGAGCGAGTGGTAATGGTGTGAATGAAGAGGACCTGGATGAGAGGGGAGTGTGGAGTGACTTGGAAAACTCTCTTCTGCAGTGGGTACCCCAGAAATATCTTCAGACAATCAGGAAACCTGCTGTCTATTTCAGACTTGCTTTCAACTAGCTGTGCTCCTTGGCAGACGGCTCGAGTTCTCTGAGCCTCAATTTCTTCATCTGTAAAATAAGAGTGCAGTTCAGACAGTTTCTGGGTCAAGATCAGCTAGCAGAGGACCAGATTACTTATCAGAAAATGGCTCACTGGGGGAAAGAAATTGACGTTCCTGGGCATTTTTGTTATCCTGCCTAAGGATAGAATTTTAGGGCATAATTCCAGAAACTAAGTCATAACATGGAAGCATATGTTAAATAGATTTCTTAGTGTCCTAATGTTTGTATGTGGGTGCCACTGTGTTTGCTGGGGTTTCCTTTGTTCCCTGCTGGCTATTATGAATGTAGTGTAAGTGTCAGTCACTCAGTTGTGTCCGACTCTTTGAGACCCCATGGACTGTAGCCCGCCAGGCTCCTCTGTCCATGGAACTCTCCAGGCAGGAATACTGGAGTGGGTAGCCATTCCTTTCTCTGGGGGATCTTCCCGACCCAGGGATGGAACCCGGGTCTTCTGCATTGCAGATGGATTCTCTACCATCTAAGCCATGAGTAGGGGAAGCCCAAAATGTGTCTTTTGGGCATGAAGATTATTCTAGGCTGATTGTTTTTAGGAAACAAAAAACACAGGAAGTCTTTCTTTTTACTCTCCCCTCTACCCCTTAACTACCTGAAAGACTTTAGATAAAGGGTCTGGTCCAGGAAAGCACTGTAACCAGAGAAATCGACAAGGAATGTGGACTTAGGTGTGGTAGGGGCAGTTTAACAGGGTGTGGAGGCCAAAGTCCTCTCTGGGTCCTCTCTGCATAGCACAGCAAACATTTGTTTACCAAACATTTGTTTTTCCATCTCCATGTAGAACTGCCTTCCTCCCCTTTGAAGTCTAAGCCCCTATCCCCTCTTTTTCTCCCAGATGGCATATAAGTCTCAATTAACTGACTTGTCCTTTTTTTTTTAATTTCTTGTGGGGTCCCTATAACTGTGTAACTAAATTTTATTTTCTCCTGTTAGTCTATCTTGTGTCGATTTAATTCTTAGGCCAGCCAGAAGAACCTAGAAAAGGTAGAGGCAAAAATTGTCCATTCCCCAACATGAAGCACAGGCCTGTGATTTTAGGAACATGTTTAAGACTCTTTTTTTTTTTTTTTTTTTAAGATATCTGTATGGGTGTAGATGAAAGAAGTTCTCTTTTCAGAGAACAGAAGAGGTGCCCTAAACAGCAGCTCCCTTCCCCTGTGAAAAGCTGCAGCAGCCTTCTCTCTATTTGGGATTCAGAGCCACCTTCACAGTAGCATTCTGCAGGTGCTGAAATGCAGTCAATTTCTAAGAGGCATTTATGCAACCTTGAATTTATGTGTACCAATAAATTACAGCCTAAAGTGATCTATGGGAAATCTAAATAAGGTTTTCTATATACAGGAAAAAAGCCCTCTTCATTTAAGAACTAAATTGATCATGATTTTCAAAATATTTAAACATTGCATAGTTATATTAAAATATACTCTTAATTTTCCAATTTATGAGACTATAAATTTAATTCAGAAATCTTGGGGAAACAAAAAGGAAAATGTGTCTCCTGGTCCCACCCCCACAAATTAACCTTTGTTAAAATTTTGGCATGTAAATTTCTGTTCTTCCATTCATGCCACAAATATTTATTGAGTGACTACTGTGTGCCAGGCACTGTGCTGTGTGCTGCTGCTGCTGCTAAGTCACTTCAGTTGTGTCCGACTCTGTGTGACCCCATAGACGGCAGCCCACCAGGCTCCCCCGTCCCTGGGATTCTCCAGGCAAGAACACTGGAGTGGGTTGCCATTTCCTTCTCCAATGCATGAAAGTGAAAAGTGAAAGGGAAGTTGCTCAGTCGTGTCCGACTCTCCACGACCCCAGGGACTGCAGCCTACCAGGCTCCTACGTCCATGGGATTTGCCAGGCAAGAGTACTGGAGTGGGGTGCCATTGCCTTCTCCAGTGCTGTGTGCTAAGGAGAAACAAATTGAGAGATAAGTTGTTGGAGTAAGGATTAGCAACTTTATTCAGAAAGCTAGCCAGCTGAGAAGATTGTGAACTAGTGTCCCAATGAACCATTTTCCCTGAGTTCAAATTCGGGCTTCTTTTATACTAAAAGAGGAGTGGTGTGAATGGTTCCTGCAAACTTCCTGGTATAGGAATCCTTTGCTCTCGTGGCTACCCATGTAGGTCCCATCACAGCATTGCTGTAAACCTCCAACAAGACAAGTGTTATTCTCTGTTCTGCAACTTTTCATCTCTGTATTAATGGAAAAGTGTTATACCTTTAAAGGTCAGAGCCTTGAGAGCTGGGCTGTCTTGTACATTTCAGGCTATAGGCAACATTTTTGTAATACAAGGGTTAAAGAAAAACATGCAATATAGAGTTAGATTTGTTCTCCCCTATTACACTAAGGGTTCCATTTCTCTTTTCCTGCCTGTTCCAGGCTATTCTTTCCTACTGTGAGTTTGTAATGGAATAAGAGGCAACAAAGCATTGTGCGGAGATGGGTGTTGGACTTATTCCAGTCTTACAGATTTTGTTGCAGGGATTATGACGAATAAATGTAAAGAGCCTGGCACTGAGCCCACACTTGGCAGGTGCTCCATCAACAGTAGCTATTGTTACTTTTTATTGCTGTTATTTTTCTGTAAAGGTTCTTATTACCAATTGCAGCTAATTTTAGTTCTGCTTCTACAGTTGTTCCAAATGCATTTTTAAGCTCCGAGTCTTCATCCTTTCTCTTCCTAAGGAGGATTGCGTCCTTCAGTACTGTCTCCAAAGTTCTGGCTGCTGGCTATTTATTTCCCCCAGAAATGGCTTTTCTTGCCATTCAGGGTTTTCTTTTAGCTTTTAAATTCTGTGCTTCCTGCTTAGCCAGTTGCATGCGCTCTCCCCATGGTGGAGGGTGGGGTTGGTATAAATGTTACACTTCATGCTTAACTTCATGGCAGTTAAGCCATGAAGGATGATCTCTGGGAAAGAAATATCCTCTTTTTGATAGTTCGTATATCCTCCTGCTCAGCTTTCTCCCCTAGTTTCAACAACTTCATTTAACCACCCATCAATGGTAAGGAAGTGGTGCCTATCCCTAGAGAGAGAAGAGAAAACAGCCTTCCAGGAAATTCCAAAGCAAGGTCCCTTTGGCCAAAAGCACTTCTTCTTGCGGCCAACATTCACAGGAGCTGGGAGGTGGGGCCACTTTCTCCACAAAGGGGATCTGGGACAGGCAACCCCAAAACCAACTATGCCAGCCTAATGCATGGCTTTCTTTCCCCCAATAATGAGCATAAGGAACTCTAACTATTCCTTAGTGTCATTTGTGGGAAGTAATGTAACTCAACTGTATGCTGCTGCTGCTGCTGCTGCTGCTAAGTCGCTTCAGTTGTGTCCGACTCTGTGCGACCCCATAGATGGCAGCCCACCAGGCTCCTCTGTACATGGGATTTTCCAGGCAAGAGTACTGGAGTGGGTTGCCATTTCCTTCTCCAACTCAACTGTATAATTTACAACAATTATAACTACAGTGATTTCTGGAACTCCACTTAGGGAGCTGGATCTGAAAATAGGGAGACTCAGGGATTAGGGGTGTGGGCAGAATGGTGCTATGTTAATAAGTGAATAAATTTGATGTTACTCTAGTAAAGGAGAGAATGGAAGAGAAAACAATGATTTTCATAGATTATTGTCAGGTACTACAAACCTCTTTCCCAACACTTTGAAGATTATTTGAAACATGAGGAAACAGTGTTTAAACAACAGAAAACACTTCCCTTTCTCTCCCTCTCTCTCCATATATGTACACAATATCATATATATATGTATGTATAAATACGTAGCAGAGAATGTGTGTATGTATGTGTGTATATACACACACACATAAATATATGTGTATGTATAGTCAGTGGAAATAATCAATAAACAATCTACAATAGGAATAGAACAGAAGTTTATTGAAGCTAACAGATTTTTTATAGCCCAGAAGGCAGCATGCACACAGTGAGTTACTGTGAGCTTGGCACCTGGAAAGGGGGTCTTATCACTGAAGGAGTAATCTGCATTGTCATCCCAAGAAAGGAGGCATTTACAAACTTTATTTTTAATACGGACATTCTTTAATTCTGGTCTGTGTGCCCTCTTCTTAACAATGAAAGAAGATGTACAATGTATGTTTGAGAGGCCACAAACAGGTTGTTTTAGTTAGCTTAAAATTCAACTTATGTGTAAGTCAGTATGACTTCCCCATACCTCAATATGTGAAAATGTCTTTTATCTATCTATGTATGTGTAGGTGAAGAGCTGACTCATTTGAAAAGACCCTGATGCTGGGAAAGATTGAGGGCAGGAGGAGAAGGGGATGACAGAGGATGAGATGGTTGGATGGCATCACTGACTTGATGGACATGAGTTTGGATAGACTCCAGAAGTTGGTGATGGACAGGGAGGCTTGGCGTGCTGCGGTTCATGGGGTCACAAAGAGTCAGACACGACTGAGTGACTGAACTGACTGACGGAGCCACTAGAATTTCTGGGTGAAAGCTTACAAAACTCACCTCACATGTAGGGGCCCCGTGCAGAAGCTCACCGCCCCCCGCCACCAGCAGGCAGAGAATTGTACTGCATCCCTCTGATCCTCCCTGTGACCAGACGCCTTTTCATGACTATCTTTTCTACCTGTGGCCATATCATTCTTAGCCATGGTTGCTAATTTTTCCAGTTCTATGAATCCTGACATCATGCAAGCTTTTGATGGTTTTTCTTCTACTTGTGGTCTTGTGCCAGACCTCTTCCTGATTCCCCAGTGGTCTGGAGAGGAACTTAACTCATTTCCCTGTTTCTTTACTTTTTATTGTTCAGGAAGATGCTTTGGATGCTGGAAATATTCATTATACCACTGGTTTCTTAAAGGAAGAGAAAAAGACTCTTCTGTACATTTTAGCTAGGATAACTTGATTCCCAGAGTTCCTGGACCCATTCTAATTTGAAATTATGAATAAATGTTCCCCAAATTGTTTATCAAATTCTGTGTCTTTATATTGAAGTTATAATGCTGTCATTACAGTTTAGGCTGATCTCAAATAAAATCCCATTTAGCTCACAAAGTCCGAGTCTCTTAGAGATTTCTGTCCCTATTGTGGATGTCTTAGAGCATTGAAATAGTATTTGCTATGCCTGGCAACAAATTAATTAAAGCATTAGGCTAGGAGAAAAGTGGTCAACATTCTTATTATTTTTTTAATCATTGTCACACTGTAGCTAGACACAATAGATGTCTAGCAACTAAAAAATGGAAGGTAGCGATGTGTGACTGGGCTGCCATACCAGGTTAGACTGGTTATTTCAACCTTGTTACCCTAGCTTTGGGATGCTATTCCAAATGAAAAATGCTGAGATAACAAATGAACACAAATATATGATCCGCTATTTAGTGACTGAGGAGACAGTCCCTGTTACACACTTCTTAGATTCTCTTTACTGATCATTATTACTGAGTCAAGCACATGTTAGTCCACTAAAAAAATAAAAAATTATTAACTATTTTCTGTTTCACAAGCATTTATCAAGGAACATTTGGGGAAAGTGCAAAAAAAAAAAAAAAGGAATTCATTGGAAATTGTTACAGAACTGTTTTTATTCTAAGCTATCTGATCACATGTGGTTGCAGCCCATGGTGATAATGCTGGATGAAACAGGTGGTAAAGCTGCTTGAGTCTCTAATGCTTCAATCTATCTTCAGATTCAAAACTGTGTGTTGTTCTTTTAGGCAACAATATTTTTATTAGCATTCTAGTAATGCCATGTAATTTTAATAGGTAAGCTATGCTGTTAAAAATTAATTATAGTAACATATTTTGAGATGGCTTAAAAACTGGGGTGTTCACTCACTTTGGATCAAATATTAGAGTCCAGAAGGATAGTGATCGTTTAGTCAACATGTATACAGATTTACTGAGCATTTACTATGTGGTAGGAATTGTTTATGCATTGGAGACACAATAGTATGTGAAGTAGAGTATATGAAATATTTTTCCTGCCTTCACAGAATTTACAACCTAGCAGGAGTAGGATGCCAAGGAAAAGAACACAAGTGGATATGAAACAACACATCATGCTGCAAGCAATAAAGAAATAGTATGAGGTGTTCAGAGAAAGTGTAATGGAGAATAATTCCTAGACGGAGTGGGATGTTTTCAGAACAGATATCTCTAAGAAAGGCATTTAAGCTGAACTGAAGTATGAATAGGGGTTAACCAGGTAGTAAGTGAGTAGAAGAACATTTCAAATAGAGGGAACAATGTGTCTGAAGGCGTAAGTTTTATGAAGGATTTATGAATTCGAGGTAGCTCAGCTGGTAAAGAATCCACCTATAATGCAAGAGACCCCGGCTTGATTCCTGGATTGGGAAGATCCCCTGGAGAAGGGACAGGCTACCCATTCCAGTACTCTTCGGCCTCCCTGGTGGTTCAGATGGTAAAGAATCCACCTGCGATGTGGGAGACCTGGTTTGATCCCTGGGTTGGGATGATCCCCTGGAGGAGGACATGGCAACCCACTCCAGTATTCTTCCCTGGAGACTCCCCATGGACAGAGGAGCCTGGCTGCCCGCAGTCCATGAGGTTGCAGAGAGTTGGACACGACTGAGCAACTAAGCATGCATGCATGAATTCAAGAAACCGAAATTGTGACTGGAGCTTAGAGAGCAAGGGGCAGAATCACAGGAGAAGGAATTAGAGTCTTAGGGCCCTGTGGACCCTAGTGACTTTGTTGTTGTTTTTTTAATCGGAGATTAATTGCTTTACAATGTTGTGTGGATTGCTGCTGTACAACAATGTGAGTCAGCCATAAGTGTGTGTGTGTATGTGTATCCCTTCCCTCTTAAGCCTCCCTCCTACCCACCATCCCACCCCTCTAGGTCGTCACAGAGTGCCAGGCTGTGCTCACATTTTGGTGGAAGTCATGAGTAGTGAAAGACGGACTACAGTTAATTGCAAGCCATTATTATTAGAATGGGGAACTTCCCTGGTGGCTCAGACGGTAAAGCGTCTGCCTGCAATGCGGGAGACCTGGGTTCAATCCCTGGATCAGGAAGATCCCCTGGAGAAGGAAATGGCAACCCAGTCCAGTACTCTTGCCTGGAAAATCCCATGGATGGAGGAGCTTGGTAGGCTACAGTCCATGGGGTCGCAAAGGGTTGGACATGACTGAGTGACTTCATTTCATGTTATTAGAATGGATCCACTGTGAGCCCTGCTTCAGATATTACTGGAAGACACTCTGCTACTATTCTCAAAGGCCAGAATAAGAGCCTGTGGTCCCGAGGCTAGAGGGGAAAACATTCCAAAGAAAAGAGAAGGATTTCACCAAGGCAAGTGTTTGGAACCTATCAATGCCCTCTTGTAACAGTCTCGTAACAGATAAGGAAGTCTAAACAAGTATTGTTCAACTTCTCAGCAGAAAGACTTATCTAAGTCACAAAATGGGTTTGATAAATCTCATTAACATATTATCAAAAGTTTAAAGGCCCCTGAGAGAGTCTTTTCCTCTCTCTCTCTTTTTTTTTCCTTTCGTCTAATGCTTGGATCTTTGTAAAATGCTGTTCCACTTTTCCGTCTCCTTGCCTCCATCTGTAACAGAGGGCTCAAGGAGCTTTATCTGGAAAGATTATTACCTGGGTGATATCTTTATACCCATGCAGTACTTGTTGCTTATAACACATAAGCAAACACAACTCACCTCTGGCCATGTAAATATCAGCCAGATGACCTGAGGCTACTGCTGGATATTATTGAGATGGAAGCACGGAATTCTTTTTCTGCATCTGTTAAGATGATCATATTAGTTTTCTGTTTAGTCTATTATTATGGTAAATAATATTGATTATTCTTAAAATGTTTAGCCAACCTTGCATTCCCATGATATATTCCACTTGGTTGTGATGTGTTATCCTTTTTATATATAGCTGGATTTAACTTGCTAATTTAGGGTTGGTGGTGTATCTGTATTCATGAATGATATTGGTCTGTAGTTTTCTCATGTCTTTGAGAAGTGTTTTATTACTTTTGTAAAGTAATTGTGTAGAAACAGTGTTATTTCTTCCTTAAATGTTTGATAGAATTTGCCAGTGAACTCTTCTAGGCCTGGAGTCTTCTTTATTGCTTTAAAACAATAGCCATGAATTCAATCTCTTTAAAGAATAGCAATATTCAAATTATCTACACTTCTTGAGCAAATGTTGAAGTTTGTCTTTGAAGGAATTGATCCATTTCATCTAAATTGTCAAATTTGTGGACACTGTTTTTTGTAATATTCCCTTATTTTATTTTTCATTCCCTATTATCTAATTATCTTTATCACAGATGAATTTACTGTCTATTTAGTGTCTGTCAGATCTGTAGTGATGGCCTCTCTTTTTTTCCCCTTATCTTGTTAATTTGTACCCTTTTTTTCCATAGTACATCTGATTTATCAATTTTATTAATGCTTTTCAAGTACCAGCCATTGATTTTATTGATTTTTTTCCTACTGTATTTCTGTTTTTAATTTCACTGGTTTCTGCTCTGTATTAACTGCCTTCTGCTTGCTTTGGATATGAGTTTCTCTTTGGCTTCTAGTTTCTTACATTGGAAGGGTAGATTATTGATTTTAGAACTTTCTTTTTCTAGAGTAAGCATTTAAGCTATAAAAATTTCTCTAAGCACTGCTTTAGCTTCTGTTTACAGTATATTGATGAGAACGTGGCAGAACTAGAATTCTCATTGGAATTCACAATGCTGGTAGAATAAAAAACGGCACAGCCTCTTTGGAAAATAGTTTGTCAGCTTCTTAAAACATTAAATATACACCTACCATATGACCTAACCATTCTACTCCTAGATATTCATGCAAAAGAAAATCATTATTACATCTTATATACTTATTAGAACATGTGTTCGTACAAAGACTTGTACACAAATGTTCATAGCAACTTTATTTGTAATATCCAAGAACAACCTAAGTGTACAACAGTAGCTGAGTGGATAAGAAATTGTAGTATATCCACATAATTGAAGACCATTCATTAATGAAAAGGAATGATTTGATATAAGTAACAACACACATGAGTTTCCCAGGTATTGTGCTGAGTTAAAGAAGTTGGACTGAAAAGAGTACATTTATATAAAACTCAAGGAAATGCAAACTAATGTTTAAGCAGATAGGAATAGAAAGTATTTTCTATAACAATGCTACTCAGTTCTTTAGAACTCCAGTGTTAGAAGCCAAAAATCACATTCACTGGTATGAAACAATTTTTTAAACGATCATCAGCTTAACATTCAATTTTTTAGAGACAGCAGATGCTACCTCCCTTATCTGCAAACGTGTTTTTTGCTAAGTCTTTAGAGTCATTCACTTTCTCAATCCTGATACTATTGCTCTAAATTGTCCCAGAGATATTTACACGAAAGGCACTCATGTAGAATGGTGATTTCCTGGGCAGGTGAGAGATTGATCTTACTTTTGTCAAGTAGGAAAGGCATGATTTTTAAATGGGAGTTTAGAAAGAAGAACCAAGTGACCTAGTTTTGAAAAGCAATACATATGTTCAGATTCTAGGAATCAATTCCCATAAAACCATCTGTGCCCATTCATCTCCTTGAAAAAAGTTAGTATATTCTGTAAGTGTACCTTATACTGAAGACTGCTGGTGTAAAATATTTATGTAATATTTCAAGATGATTTTAAGAATAGAATGCATGTAATATTTTTCTATTGCTGTTATACATAGAAGTTTGGCAGGATACACATTTGGGGGAAGTTACAACTTTTCCCTAAATTCTTTAGAAGTTTCCTCATTGTCCTTTGGAATTTGGTATTTCCAGAGAAATCTGAGCCTACTCTGATTTCTATTCCTACTATTTTTCCTTTACTCAGTGCTTTAAAACTTTCTTCCTCTTTTTCATTTATTTATCTATCTACCTTTCATTCTTTAAATACAAAAAAAAAAAAAAATTACCAGGAAGTGTTTCATGTTGATATGCATGTCCTGGGGTAACTTCAGAAATTTTTTCTTTAACTATTAAATTGACAAATATTTATTTAGTGAGTCTTATGTGGCAAACGGGCTTCCCAGGTGGTGCTAGAGGTAAAGAACTCACTTGTCAATGCCGGAGACGTAAAAGACACAAGTTCAATCCCTGGATCAGGAAGATCCCCTGGATCCACTCCAGCATTCTTGCCTGGAGAATCCCATTGACAGAGGAGCCTGGCAGGCTACAGTCCATGCGGTCACAAGGAGTTGGACACAACTGAAGCAACTTGGCATGCATTAGGCAAATACTCCATTATGTGTTCATGAATAAGTTACTGTTATCTCCATTTCATGATGCTAGCTTTCTCTTTTTGTTCCATAAAGCATGACAGTTTTTTAAGTTTTGTTTTATTGTCTCCAGTAAGTCATTTTTTCAAAGACTATTCTATCTTCTAATCTTCAGAATAATGGTTCTTCTGTTAGCTATAATTTTTCATAGCCACATATTAGTTTTTAAAAATCTTATCTTATAAAGGAGAGAACTGGCAACTTTATGCACAAAGAGAAACTTACAATTGTTTGATTTATTATTCACAGGACACAAGATGAGTAATAGCATAATTGTGGCAATGGAGAAAAACCTACCATTGTGTGTGTGTGTGTGTGTGTATGTGTGCATAGTTTCAAATGAACTTTAGCACTTTTCATGACAGCTGGGTCAGACAACTTTTTATGATGTAGGGAGGGAAATTGGGGATATGTGTGTGTGTGTTAAAATATTGTAGAACAAATGCTGAATTGTACATCTACATGGTTGCTTTACTGCTGGTATATTTGTAGTCAGTAAAAGTAGAAAATTGCCTCTGCTTCCATAATAAATACTGAGATCAAATAGACATACATAAAAGGAAACTGCACAGAAGCAGTCTGCAAAAAGAAGAAATGTGTCCAATAGCAGGAATTTATTTTGTAGACATAGCATTCCCTGTAGCTGATTATTTTAATATTGATTGAGTGAATAACAACAATTTCATTGGAAAATTTTGCCTCCTATAAATAAGAAACATATTATCTCAGATAACTTACTTTTTGGAAGATAATGAAAATTTTTGAAAGATTGAATGGACCATTGAGAAAAATCCACTACTCTTCTCTCTTTTAATTCCATCTCATTGACTACATAAAGGAATTAGAATTTGACTTTATTGCCTTGAGTATTTTAATTAAAATTTTACATTTAATCTTGAAGTAAAGGAAGTTTTATATCATTGAAGAGACACTTGTACTTATAAGAGCTCTTTGAATAATGAAAGTAGAAATTATTAGTAAGTTACATGTATGAGAAATTACTTTTCCTAAGACAATAAAAAGATCAGACTAGGTAGGCATGCACATCACCATCGGCTTATTGGCCTAGAACCTGGATATGTTTGTGCTAAACAATTAATATCTGGTGATGAAAAATTTGGACTCAGAAGTCAGCAAAACATTAAGAAGCCTATATCCTAGAAAGGTAGGTCTTTTTAGGTGACTCAATTTACTTTCTCTAAGTGAATGAATACATTAGGAGATAAGAAAGGCTGAAGACCAAGGGGTCAGAGACATTGTCACGATTAGATACAGCGTCTCATACAGTGATGTTTGAATCTGTGTTGGGGGTGGGAGAGGGAGGTGATTAATGTACGGGTGTCTTTCAGGCAATATTCTCTGGTATAGCTGTACTGGTTGTTTATGGGAGTTGTTCTTTCTGAGCCGTGTGTATTGTTAAATATTGGGAGTCTCACCATGGGCACATACATTTGTTCTCTGTGCTGTACATTTAGTCTCATTCAACTAAAATTCAGTGAACACTTAGTGTATGTTGTTGAAATACTGTATCCAGTAGAGGGGGGTGTGATTTAGGACTGACGATAGATACCCTACTTTTAGGTGAACAGAGCACGTGGGAAAAGAATGACAAAGGAACTCAAAAGCCTTGTGGACAATTTGATGAGACTGCAGAAAATTTTACATTTTTCATCACCTTTTTGTTTTTCCACATGTGTGCAAATGACTCCTGAGAGGTTGTTTACTGAGACTTCTTTCTGCAGATTATTTCTCCTACCCAGGGTAGGAGACTTTCTCTGATACTGAAGTTAGATCAAGTTGTCCTTTGGAAAACAAGTCAGAAAAAAATAGCCTGACCACATTCTTTTCCTTCTGAGCCCTTTTGGATTGATCTATAGCAGGCAAAGATTATTGCTGACTTTCCAACAGTTCATCCATGTCTTCAGGCTTTCACTGTAAATTTTAAGAGATTATTAGTGAGGCTTGCTGGAACCTTCTCCCATAACTCTGAGCTTCCTAGAAAGGACAGTTTTGCATCAACTTCTGTCATCCCCTTCAATTTCAAGTTAATTTAACTCTATATGGTTGAAACTTATCACTGTTGTTCAGATAAGTATTGAAACTTATCAGGTATGTGGATCATTCATTTATTCAGTCAGTCGTTTATTTTCAACATATATTTATCATGGCGCTACAATGGGCCAGTCCCTATTTTAAGTAATGTGAACAAAACATAAAAGTAAATTCCCTCTTTAGCGTAGGGAGGGGAAGGAAAGAGTAATCAACACCAATAAGTATGTAATAAAGACTATGGTGATTAGTGATCTGGAGGAAAAATAAAGCAAGGAAAGGGTATAAGGAACTCTGGGAATGTTGTTGTAATTTTTGAATAGTGTGTCAGGGAAGGAATCATTGAAAAGATAGCAGTGAGTAAAGGAGGACAAGGGAGGTGGGGGTGCTAATCACTGGAGGAAGTGCATTCCAGCTATAATGCATAGCATAAAGGGGATATATGTGTACATACAGTTGATTTACTTTCCTGTACAGCAGAACTAACACAGCATTGTACAACAACTATACTCCAATAAAAATTAATTTTAAAATGAAATGCACAGCAAGCAAAGGCTTTGAGTCATCCATGGCTTGGCAGCTTTGAGGAGGAGCAAAATGTTGAGGGTGGCTGAAGCAGAAGGAGCAAAGGGAAATCATACTAGGACATGGTTAGAGAGCTAATAAGGAGGTCCAACTGAAGGGTCTGTTGTTGCTGTTCAGTTGCCCAGTGGTGTCCGACTCTTTGTGACCCCGAGGACGGCAGCACACCAGGCTTCCCTGTCCATCACTAACTCCTGGAACTTGCCCAAACTCATGTCCTTGGTCAGTGATGCCATCCAACCATCTCATCTTCTGTCATCCCCTTATCCTCCTGCCTTCAATCTTTCCCAGCATCAGGGTCTTCGCATCAGATGGCCAAAGTACTGGAGCCTCAGCTTCAGCATCAGTCCTTCCAGTGAATATTCAGGATTGATCTCCTTTAGGATTAACTGGTTTGATCTCTTTGCAGTCCAAGGGACTCTCAAAAGTCTTCTCCAACACCACAGTTTGAAAGCATTAATTCTTCATCACTCAGCCTTCTTTGGGCTTCCCTTGTGGCTCAGCTGATAAAGAATCCACCTGCAACGTGGGAGATCTGGGTTTGATCCCTGGGTTGGGAGGATCTCCTGGAGAAGGGAAAGGCTACGCACTCCAGAATTCTGGCCTAGAGAATTCCTTGAACTGTATGGTCCATGGGGTCGCAAAGAGTCAGACACAACTGAGCGACTCACTTCTCACTTCTTCTTCAGCCTTCTTTATGGTCCAACTCTCACATCCATACATGACTACTGGAAAAACCATAGTTTTGACTATATGGACCTTTGTCCACAAAGTCATGTCTCTGCTTTTAATATGCTATCTAGGTTTGTCATAGCTTTTCTTCCATGGAGCAAGCATCTTTTAATTTTATAGCTCCAGTCACCATCTGCAGTGATTTTGGAGCCCAAGGAAATAAAGTCTGTCACTGTTTCCATTGTTTCCTCATCTATTTGCCATGAAGTGATGGGACTGGGTGCCATGATCTTAGTTTTTTTAATGTTGAGTTTTAATCCAGGTTTTTCATTCTCCTCTTTCTCCTTCACCAAAAGGCTCTGTAGTTATTTAAAAGATGTTAGCTTTACATGAAATGAGATGCATATCACTTCGTGTAAAGCCAAAGTAATGATGTGATCTGGCTTATATTTTAATGGAACCTCTTGTCTGACACTTGGGCCAATGCCCAAAGGTAAAAGCAGCTGATGAATATATCTCTGTGATTCCAGCTACAGGATTCTGCCCCCTATTTTGATTATGTTCAAAAACATCTTTCTAGTGTTCATTTCTGGCCATTTTGGTAGTTAATAGTAGGAGCATTGACCTGCCACTGTTCTAACTCAGCTGGAGGCAGACACCTTCCATCACCCTCTACGTACTCGTCTTCATGATATGCTATATTTCAGCTGGCTCCTTTGTCTTACTGTCCATCTCTGCAAACATGAAGTCTGGCCTGATTTTATTTGTTGCTGTATCCTGTGCCTATAACTTCGAGATGGCCTTTGCACCAACCTTCTAACTGGTTTCTCTGCTTCTATACTGACTCCTTATTACAAAATGAGCCATTACCACAATAGCCTGAGTGAGCTTTTAGTATTACTTACCCCTCTGATCCAGATGGTAAAGTGTCTGCCTACAGTGCAGGAGACCCAGGTTCGATCCCTGGGTCGGGAAGATTCCCTGGAGAAGGAAATGGCAACCCACTCTAGTACTCTTGCCTGGAAAATCCCATGGATGAAGGAGCCTGGTAGGCTACAGTCCATCAGGTCGCAAAGAGTCAAACACGACTGAGCAACTTCACACTCACACCCTTCTGATCAAAACCTCCAGTGGCTCTCATCTTACTCGAGGTAAAAGCCAAAGACCCCCACCAGGACCAAGGGAGCCAAATGGTCAGGACATCCTATGACTCGGGCTCTCAGCACCATCTACCCTGCCTCTCACCCAAGCGCCCTTACCAAACTGGCCTCCTGGCCACTTCTCAGTCTCACCAGGCACGTTCCTGTCTGAGGTCTTTGCCCACGCTGTTCCCTCTGCCTGGAATGCTCTTCTCTAAAATACCCACAAGACTTGCTTTTGCATCAGACATTTACCCAATGTCAGCTTCTAAACTAGGAACACAAACACTGGTACAGTTGTGCCTGCTGTGCCCTGCCTAAGCACAGAGGGCACTTATCCCCTTGTGGTCCAGAAGCAGCTCGTGACTGAGATAGGACCAGCAGCGTGCTTATGGAGGGAAGATCCCTTTTACTCCCATGGGCTGGTTTTCACCTCAATTTTACACTCCTTTCTCACAGAGTTACCATGAGGATTAAGCAATTGTATCAGTGATAATAACCTTAGGAAATAACATTTATTGAGCAGTTGCTTCAGGCCAAGTACTGTAGTAAACCCTTTTGAGTTTAGTGGTCTTATCCTCACAAGAACACTGTTAAAGACAGGTGCTATTATTGCCACTAAGCATAGCCCGTTGTGAAAACATTCATCTGCATTCCAATTACCAGCACCATCATCATCTTACAGTTTTCTGTGATTCTTTAGCTTGTACCTGTGTTAAGATTTCCCTTAGAATGTCTCTCGTGAATTCTGAGGAGACAGTTGGGATAAGACATCACTCAGTTTCATTCCAGTTTGCACAACTCCAGCCAGCTATTTTGAAGGTTAAAGGCATAGTAAGAATACAGGAAAGGGGCTTCTTTTTATGCACCTCAAAAATAGAACAGTAGAAACAAATACAATAGTATTTCTGTCATCTGTTTCATCTGTCTACATAATTAGGTTTTGTTTCGTCAAACTATGGTTCAGCTGTCTGCTCTCATAATGTATCTAATTCTGGGTTTTAGGAGTCCTGGAAGCTCTGCCTGATGTCCTGGCATGGTCTGACAGGTCTGCTCACAGGAGCGAGGTCAGCTTCTCTGGGAGACCTGTGGCCATGAGCAGATCCCTGGAAGTATCGATAGTTATCTGATTATCATATTTGGTTTGGTCCTTCCTGCCGATACTTATAGCCTGTCCTTTTTTGTTGTTACCCCAGCTGTGGATGTGACTGGTGATAGAAGCAAGGTCCAATGCTGTAAAGAGCAATATTCATAGGAACCTGGAATGTCAGGTCCATGAATCAAGGCAAATTGGAAGTGGTCAGACAAGAGATGGCAAGAGTGAATGTCGACATTCTAGGAATCAGCAAACTAAAATGGACTGGAATGGGTGAATGTAACTCAGATGATCATTATATCTACTACTGTGAACAGGAATCCCTCAGAAGAAATGGAGTAGCCATCATGGTCAACAAAAGAGTCTGTAATGCAGTACTTGGATGCAATCTCAAAAACGACAGAATGATCTCTGTTTGTTTCCAAGGCAAACCATTCAGTATCATAGTAATCCAAGTCTATGCCCCAACCAGTAATGCTGAAGAAGCTGAAGTTGAACAGTTCTATGAAAACCTACAAGACCTTTTAGAACTAACACCCAAAAAAGATGTCCTTTTCATTATAGGGGACTGGAATGCAAAAGTAGGAAGTCAAGAAACACCTGGAGTAACAGGCAAATTTGGCCTCGCAATACAGAATGAAGCACAGCAAAGACTAATAGAGTTTTGCCAAGAAAATGCACTGGTCATAGCAAACACCCTCTTCCAACAACACAAGAGAAGACTCTATACATGGACATCATCAGATGGTCAACACCGAAATCAGATTGATTATATTCTTTGCAGCCAAAGATGGAGAAGCTCTATACAGTCAACAAAAACAAGACCAGGAGCTGACTGTGGCTCAGATCATGAACTCCTTATTGCCAAATTCAGACTTAAATTGAAGAAAGTAGGGAAAACCACTAGACCATTCAGGTATGACCTAAATCAAATCCCTTATGATTATACAGTGGAAGTGACAAATAAATTTAAGGGCCTCGATCTGATAGACAGAGTGCCTGATGAACTATGGACTGAGGTTCGTGACATTGTACAGGAGACAGGGATCAAGACCATCCCCATGGAAAAGAAATGCAAAAAAGCAAAATAGCTGTCTGGGGAGGCCTTACAAATAGCTGTGAAAAGAAGAGAAGCGAAAAGCAAAGGAGAAAAGGAAAGATATAAGTATCTGAATGCAGAGTTCCAAAGAATATCAAGGAGAGATAAGAAAGCCTTCCTCAGCAATCAGTGCAAAGAAATAGAGGAAAACAACAGAAAGGGAAAGACTAGAGATCTCTTCAAGAAAATTAGAGATACCAAGGGAACAGTTCATGCAAAGATGGGCTCAATAAAGGACAGAAAAGGTATGGACCTAATAGAAGCAGAAGATATCAAGAAGAGGTGGCAAAAATACACAGAAGAACTGTACAAAAAAGATCTTCACAACCCAGATAATCACGATGGTGTGATCACTCACCTAGAGCCAGATATCCTGGAATGTGAAGTCAAGTGGGCCTTAGAAAGCATCACTATGAACTTGAGAAATCTGTATGCAGGTCAGGAAGCAACAGTTAGAACTGGACATGGAACAACAGACTGGTTCCAAATAGGAAAAGGAGTGAGTCAAGGCTGTATATTGTCACCCTGCTTGTTTAACTTCTATGCAGAGTACATCATGAGAAACGCTGGACTAGAAGAAGCACAAGCTGGAATCAAGATTGCCAGGAGAAATATCAATAACCTCAGATATGCAGATGACACCATCCTTATGGCAGAAAGTGAAGAGGAACTCAAAAGCCTCTTGATGAAAGTGAAAGAAGAGAGTGAAAAAGTTGGCTTAAAGCTCAACATTCAGAAAATGAAGATCATGGCATCTGGTCCCATCACTTCATGGGAAATAGATGGGGAAACATGGAAACAGTGTCAGACTTTATAATTTTGGGCTCCAAAATCACTGCAGATGGTGACTGCAGCCATGAAATTAAAAGACGCTTACTCCTTGGAAGGAAAGTTATGACCAACCTAGATAGCATATTCAAAAGCAGAGACATTACTTTGCCAACAAAGGTCCGTCTAGTCAAGGCTATGGTTTTTCCTGTGGTCAAGTATGGATGTGAGAGTTGGACTGTGAAGAAAGCTGAGTGCTGAAGAATTGTTGCTTTTGAACTGTTGGAGAAGACTCTTGAGAGTCCCTTGGACTGCAAGGAGATCCAACCAGTCCATTCTGAAGGAGATCAGCCCTGGGATTTCTTTGGAAGGAATGATGCTAAAGCTGAAACTCCAGTACTTTGGCCACCTCATGCGAAGAGTTGACTCATTGAAAAAGACTCTGATGCTGGGAGGGATTGAGGGCAGGAGGAGAAGGGGACGACAGAGGATGAGATGGCTGGATGGCATCACTGACTCAATGGACGTGAGTCTGAGTGAACTCCAGGAGTTGGTGATGGACAGGGAGGCCTGCGGTGCTGCGATTCATGGGGTCACAAAGAGTCAGACACGACTGAGTGACTGAACTGAACTGAACTGACTAGGAAGACCCAGTTTCTAATCTGTAGCTTATAACAGACCTTCAGGCAAAATGAGAGAATGGCAGAGGATCAACTTGTTGGTGACAAAACAAAATGACTCTACGTTGTTCCAGTGATGAACAAGAGTGGAGGATGATAGAATACTTTCACGGTTAAAACATGTACACATGACTATTTTATACAGATCAGGTCAAATTAGTACCTTGAAGGTAAGAACATATTTTGGCCACGGAGAGCCTTAACAAATCTCCCAGGGCCTTCCAATCCAACTCGTTAAGTAAGCATAATGTTAAAAAGAGTTATTGCAAGAGATTGGCCACTTGATTATGGTAGGAGCACATGGTCCTGAGGATAAAAAATGCTTGTAGCCTGGCTCCTTTATTAACCAGAATGGCAATAAAAGAGTTTCAAACAGACATAGTAGAAGGTAATTTTAGAAGCAAGGAACTTATATTGTTTACTTATAAAATAAGTACAAAGCTTGACAGGTGTCATCACCAAGACCCGGAGTTATTCAGCTCTCAAGTGAGGGTTTTGGTTTTTTTTAGAAGATGAGGAACCTATGTTCTCTGGGCAGGTCATACAATACGTGGAGAACAACTCTTTACCGCCTCTTAGTAAGACCCAACTGAATACACCAAACATCAGTTTTAAGCTACTAATTCTCTCTTCTTCCTTATCCATAAACTTCCTATGTTCATTAATTATAATATATGTTTATACATACACTTAGACGTACATGTATAAAAGTTAGATGACATTTAAAGCTTTCATCTGTAATTTTAAAGTAAAATTAATTTTACTACCATGTTCTGAATTATGACATAAACACATTGATTTTATCATCTTAATTGAAGTGAAGTTAACCTTCAGTTACAAAAGCAAAACCCTTAATGTGTTAATCATTTTTAAAACATCAAATTAAAAGAAATCCGCTTATAAACATAAGTAGGTATTTAAATGGAAAAAACTTACAGTTCTTTTTAATGGGAGTAATGACTCATCACTGTAGCCCAGAGCAAAACTTGGGGGAATAATGATTTGAGAACCATTAGAAAACTAGGTGTGAAATGTATTTGTAAATTGGTGTGCCGAAGAGCAAAGATGGATTGATTAGAAATAACTCACTTCCTGGGATAAGATATGGAAATAGTACCATGATAGCGAGAAGTGTGATAACGTAGATACTTGCCTGCCTATCTGCATTGATGACCACTGTGAGCCCTTCAAGACGGGCCTTGTCCATCTCTAGGGCTGGTCCACCTCCACACGCAGTGAGGGTTGTGGAGCTGAGGTCAGGCAGGGGTTGAGCGCCTTCGGGGAATGAAGTCAAACCCGGGGCATTGCAGGTATTTCTTGCCATGGATCAGGCCAAGACATCATCCTTCCTCACCTCTTTCTCCCTCCCTTTCCTAGCTCCCTCCCACACTTACAGGTTTTTCATGAAGAACATTCCCTTAATGTCCCAGTAATCCTATAATCTTGAGTCTCTCACAGGCTCTGTTCTAGGAAACCCAGCTCAAGACATATGAGCCCATATCTGAGAGCACAATGCCACTCTTACTATGGACAGTTTTCCAGCACTTTTCACTCCTCTGCTGGCCAAGAGCCTAAGCCCTTTGTTCTCTCCTTCCCTTCCCCCTACATCCATCAGTCTTTCATGAATCCTATTAGTAGGAATCAGAGAAGCTTATCTTTGAGTCTAAGATCTTGGGAATGATTGTGGTCACAGAGCCCAACCTTGTTCCCTAAAGTGAACATGCTTTTCCTCTTTCCTGAGGACAAACACCCCCCACACACACACCCCCACCCCCCAACGCCCCACCCCAGCCCCCGCCAATAGGAGTCCAGCCAATGCAGAATTTGCTCCCAGGGGAGTTTACCACAAAATGAAAACCATTCCCCACTTCAACCTGAAAAGAGGTTGATATACAAAGTTAACAAGACAGGAGATATCCTTGGAACAGAAGTTAAAGCCCCCTTCCCCATAGCTGCCAAGTCTAGTCTGAGTTTTCATTGGCTCAGACCCCAGGAGCCACACCACTCAAAGTTCTGACTTTGCTCTACTTTGAAGAGTTCATCAGCTATCTCTGCATCTTGTCTCTTCTTCCCAGGGAAGAGCTTTCAGGATTCCTAGGTAGGGAGCCTCAGTAAAGCCAGGCACACTCACTCAAGATGCTGTTCTCCATTTCTGGCTATGATTATGGAGCTCACAGAGGCCAGTTCAAGCCCTGATCTCAGTGCTCTGGCTGCAGCTGAGTTCCTCTGTCAAGTAGGGATGGAGAGGCTGACAGATGGGCAGGGAACCCGTGAGGGCCTGTGGCAGCCCCCTGTGACCCCAGAATAGCTGTCAAGACCACACACACAGATGCAGGAGATAATTAGGAGGCCACCAGTCTGCAGCCTCTACTTAAATGAGGCCACTCAGACTGTGTCTGGAGACAGATGGACAGAAGTTAATACACACGTGTCATCACTACCCTCAGAGGGCTGTGAACCAGCTCATCTCAGCAGCTCTGGGTCTAGGGCCAAGAGGGAGGCAAGGGGGCAGTAATTGACTTTAGCTGGTCTTGCTTTGCAGCCAGTCAAACCTATGTCAACCCAAACCTGAGGTTGAAGAGTGGGGACAAGGGATACAAAAGTGCTGGAAGAACCACCAAAAATTGATGACTAACTTTCTCAGTTCTGAAAAGGCATCCTAGGCTGTCAAACCACCACTGACCCACACATATCAACACCACCCCGGCACCCTTCCCAATACGTTCTGTTAGCTTCCATCTACAATCATTTTCTATATCAGAGGAGTTATCACATTTTAATATGCATAAAAACCAGCTATTGGAGTTTGTGAGTAATGCAGATTCTCAGGTTCTTATCCTGGGTCAGAATGGGGAGAGCTTGCTCTTACTTATATAGCTCAAGCCAAGAATCTTCAGTGGTTGGGAGAAGAAAATGGTCAACATTTGGACCTAGAATGGCTGGAAGCAAATAGATTCCTCCATTATAGTTGCTTATCCAATAGGAACACCAAATCTTGAATCATTACAATCAGAGCACTGAGCCTCCTCTGTAATTCACTCAGGCTAGAAAGAAAAGTGGATGAGGAACTTGGAGTCTGGGAGAGACCCTAAAGGGAGACAGCCAGGTATTAAGAGGCTACTGTACTCTGTGTAGTGTTGCGCAAAGCCTCATCAGCATGGCAGGAGACAGTATTGATAAATACAAAAGACACCAGCATGTGTGTCCACGTGGATGGACTTCTATCACATTATCATTACCATTGTTCTGCCTTGCTGGACATAAAATCTTAGCTGCTTAAAAACTATTTCAGAAGCAAATGTGATATTGGCTTTTATACCTAAGTTTGTACCGAGTTTGAGTCCTCTCTTCGGGAAGTACTGACTCTCCCACTAGGTTTCTGGCATCGGACACATGAATTTCAACCCCATTGGTCCCTATCATACCTCATGCAGATGAATGATTTGTCCGAGAAGATCTTCATTTTTCAGGTGAGGAAGTCTCTCCAGGAACCAATGTTTCTATGAGAACAAAAGGCTTATTCTTTGTAAAGACTTCAGAGGTGACTCTTGAAAAAACCTAACCATCTCTCCTGAACAAGACGAGTTTTAACTGGTTCTGTTACCTTGCTTCTTTCTACATTAAATATTTACAATATTTCACTGTCTTTAAAATGGTTTGCTGTTCATTAAGAATAACTTGCTTGGCTCAGTTCAAACAAAACCCTTATGCTCAGAAACAGTAGCATTTGATCCACTTGACGATATTCTCAGTGGTTTTGAAGAGGTGTATAAACTTGGATATGGAAACATGGAGAGAGCTAAATTGCTCCACAAGTGAACCAAGAAGAGATGATAAGAAGCCTGGAAGGCAGGTGGCTGCAAGTCCAAGAAGAGAGAATTAAGAGATACCCTGGAGTTTTTGAGTGAAATGCTATCTGTCGTGCAACATAAACTATACCCTTCTGCCTCTCTCACAAAATCTTTAGTTAAATCTACATTTGTGGATGAGATTTGGTATTGGAAATGATACAAACAAAGAAACAAATACTGTTGCAAGATTGGTCTAGGGTGAGACCAAAGGCTGGGTACCCATGGCAAATGGACATGGGAGCAGCAGCATAAGTTGCGCAAAGAATCGAAGTGCAAGCCTCGTGGAGTCTTCCTTGAATTATCAGATATACCTGAGATAAGTATAGTACCTAGAAGACTAGAAGGGCTTTGGCCCTAGGAATCACTCCTAAAAGAGAAAGACTAAAGAGTGTCATGGATAGCCAGGCTCACAAAGAGCTGTAAGAAACAAATGCTTACATGTATTGACCTACTTAGGGTTGGTAATGGCAAACTCTTCCTCAGAATGGAGATCCTTTAAAGCAGTGGTTAAAGAGTGTGGTTCTGGACTCAGACACAGCTGGGATCAAACTTTGGCTGGCTCTAGCTTTCTCTCTTTAAGAAAAGGCACCTAAAGGCCTCATTTTTCTTATGGAGGCTCTGTTATCCTAACTCTGTTGCTTTTGAGTAAGTCCAATAACCTCTTCAGGCTCTTTGCTCTAGGACAGCAGTTTTACTAGAAGTATACAGGAAAGCATGAAGTTTAGACTATTGCATTGTAAAACATTTTGATGGCACCTGTCCAACCCAAGAATTTGGAATCCCTCCCCACTGCACCTGGAGAGACCTTCCCAAATCCCTTTAGAACAAACAAACAAACTTGGATGCATGTACTAAGTCACTTCAGTCATGTCCAACACTGTGCGACCCTATCGACTGTAGCCTACAGGCTCCTCTGTCCATGGGATTTTTCCAGGCAAGAATACTGGAGTGGGTTGCCATGCCCTCCTCCAGGGGATCTTCCCAACTGAGTGATCGAACCCATGTCTCTTACATCTCCTGCCCTGTCAGGCATATTCTTTACCATTAGTACCACCTGGGGAGCCCAGGTACTGGATGCGCTGGTTTAAAAATAAAGATGGTTAAAGGGATGGAGAATCCACGAAGCTGTGGGAGATGAAGTCTCTTGTGGCAGTTCTAGGCTCAGTGGCAGATGACAGGAGATGATGAGAGAACTCCAGCCAGTATGTGATGAAACCTGCTCGCAGAACTGAGGGCAGCTCCTTGATTGAGACTGTTAGTCCCTCAACTTCCTTATGAATGCACCATGACGTGAGAAATAGTGTGATGGGAGGGTATAGCATTCCATGGGGCCGTCACACCTGTCTTCTCTGTACTCTGAGCCTGCATCCTAACAGTCAGTTCTTATTTGATGCTACAAGTCATTCCCTTCAGTATCATTTCTCATTTCTGTCTCTGCACGTGACATCTCTGTTCTATGGCTCTACCTGAGCAAAAATCTCCCAACCCTTCCTCAACCATGACACGTTCAGAAAGTAATGGGGAGATGTGTGATAAACTAAAAAGAATCTCTTGGTAGCTTTACATATCACCCCTCTCCTTTTTTTGGACCTTGGGTTTTTCCATTTTAAAGAACTGAAACCATGAAGAATTCAGGGGGAAAAAATCATCTAATAAGTTGTTTAATCATTTAAATATTATGTAAGAATGCTTCCCCCAAAACTTCAACTCCTTCTTCCACATTATTCTTAGACAATTTAGCAACTGAATGACAAAAAATAATACCTTCACATATTAAAATTTTATAGCATACCCTCAAGTAGCCTTGACATTCTAATCTTAGAAGTGTGATTAATCTCTTCCTTGTATCTATTGATTTAAAGGTGTAACGCTTTTTATAATTGACATTTCAAAATGCCAGATGAGAGAAACTTTAACTTAGGTATGTGACCAAAAAATTCACCTGTGTCTTCCCTTACTTTTTTTAGTGGCTCTTTTTTTATTCTTTTTAAAAACTGAGATATAACTGACATAGAGCATTATGTTAGTTTCATGGGTACAACATAACAATTCAATATTTGTATATATTGCAAAATAATCACCGCAGTAAGTCTAGTTAGTATCCATCACCATACGTAGCTACCAATTTTTGTGCTCCCTTGCTCAGCACTTATACAGTTACAAATTCTTTTTCTTGTGATGTCAACTTCTAAAATCTATGCTTTTAGGAGCTTTCAAATATCCAATATTGTTTACTGTAGTCATGATGCTGTACATGACATCCCCATTACATATTTATAACTGGAAGTCTTGCTTTTTATGTTATCTATAGGAGAGCACCACCCAGTAAAGTGAAGTCACTCAGTCGTGTCCAACCCTCAGCAACCCCATAGACTGCAGCCTACCAGACTCCTCCGCCCATGGGATTTTGCAGGGAAGAGTACTAGAGTGGGTTGCCATTGCCTTCTCCAAGCAGGGTCCCATCATCTGTTTAATCACAGCTCCCTCCTCTATGATTCTGAACCAATTTAGAGCTTGGACTTAAATCATAGTATCCACTTTATTATTAGCCAGATTATAGAATATGAGTCAGACCTGAGGCAAAACTCAGCTTTCAGTGACCTCTTTCCAACTCAACTCAAATCTAAACCTTGCCACCACACAGTTGGGGAGTTCTGACTTCAGAGGTGACTCCTCCAGTCACATGGATGAAGGATCTGAGTGTATCTTAAGCCGCATCAAGTCAAATGGACAAGAGGCCCCACCTTATAGGTGTACTTAGCAGCTAGAAGGAGAGGGAGAGGGAAGAAAATAGCCTGCCTCCATGCTGGTCAGAGAGAGGGACACTTTTTTTCATCTCATCCAGGAGATAAGTTACTTCTCCTGTTATGGAGAGGGGGTAAGAGCAGAAGCTTTGCCCCAGCTCTTCCTGAGCAGTAGAAATGTTGACAAATCCTGTTCCATGGACCAAGTCAGGAAGATATGCAGCAGGAATTGGAAGATATCTCCTGTTCTTTAAGCACATCATCCATGAGAAACCATAGCACTTGAAGCCATAAAATTCATTCCCAGCTCAATACCATCCAATCAGATAATTAAGTATTATCTAAGAGCCTGAACAGTGGAAATTATTTTTCTAACCAGCTCCAAACATTCAGATGAAGAGAGTGCATGCTGCTGTTCATTACAAGCTTCATAATTATCTCAGAATTCTTGAGCACACAGGTATATTCTTTTTTTTTCTTTTCATATCAAATTGAAGAAAAGAATCCTTGTTATGTTTTTATGGCTTTATTGAGGTATAGTTGATACAATGAAGGACATATATTTAAAATGTACCATTTGATAACATTCATAAAACACTCATCACAATCAAGATAATTGTCCTCAAAGTTCCCTTGAACCTAGTAACTCGTACTTCTTTCCCCAGCAAGAAGTCATTTGCATTATAGATTAGTTTATGTTTCATAAAAATGGTATCATTCAGTTTGTATTTTTTGTTTGGTTTCTTTCATTCAGCATACATCCTTTTTTTTTTTTTTTACTCATCCATGTCATTGTGTATGTCAGTTGTTCATCATTTTTTATTACTGAGCAGCTTTCCATTGTATTATGAACCACAGTTTGCTTATTCATTCACTTGTTGCTGGACATTTGGACTGTTTCCAGTCTGTGGCTCTTACAAATAAAGCCACTGTGAACCTTCATCTTCAAGTCCCTCTGTGGACATATGCTTTTGTTTATTTTGGGTAAACATCCAGGATTGGTTGGATTGTATGGTGAGCATATGGTTAACATTTGAAGAAACTACTGAACTGTTTTCTAGCCTGGATGCAATAAAGACATATTCTGTTTTTTCATTTCATTTTGAACAAATGGAAAGAAAGCTTTTCCATTTTACACTTAAACATCAAACCGTCTTTGCATTTTTTTTCTCTTATGTTCTTGAGGAAATGTCATAAGTCTTATTTTGGAGAACTTTTTTTTTTTCAGTAATTATGTTCCGGCCCTTCTACTGGCTTGCTTCTCATTTGTAAAAATGGGGTAAGTCACCAACCTGGAGAATCTCAGGTTCAGAGATGTTGCATTTGCCCCAGAGACTTGCTGTGAAGATTAATGGAGATTCCAGGAAGTTTTCAAACAAAATACCTCAATTGTGGTGGACCTAAACACACTGCCTACATTTATGAACAGCTGCAGAACAGTGTTGATTGAAAGCCAGCAACCAGACTTTGGAGTGGAAAAAAAATCAAAACAAAAAATCTCTATTCCTTTCAGTTTCATTAAGATCTTCTCACCCCACTCACATTTATTTCAAGTACTTGAGATGTCAGAGCAGGAAAATTGATTTTGCTTCTCAGAGCCCTTTCTGACATGTAGGAAGAACAGGGAGAGTTTTTTTTTAAGCTAAAAAATATTCTTATGAAATGGGAAAAAGAGCTATAAGAGTTATCGGATGAACTGGGGAACCGTGGGGAGCAGGAGCTGGCAGGTTGCTGAGGAGTAAACATCACAGAACCTCGGTTTCCCAGCTTGTGCTGTTTGAAAGCAGTCTGGGGGTCTCCTGAGAAGTTTAGTTTATTCTGTTGTTTCTGAGAAAATTTAGAACACAAATTCACCAAGAAGATGGATGTCTGAATTACAAGCTTCAAACAAACATAGTCCCTTTATCCCGGTGTTTTTCCCGCTGGGAAGAAAAACTCATTTACCAAACTCTGTGAAGTGTGAAGGCGAGCTTCGGGCCTCGCTCCCCCACTCGCCCTCCAACGGGGAGGCCTGTTGGGTGAAGCAGGCGGAGTGAAGACCACTGCCTGCAGTGTGAAGGAAGGTCGCCTAAAGCCTGGAAGGATCAGTCAGCAACTAGGACCCAGGCCTGGAAGCTGGAGGAGAAAGGAATTTGGACAGTGGACCCTAAAGAGAAAAGAGAAGAATTTTGTGTTTACTCCAGCTGTCACTCACAATCGGTGACGCAGAGATGAACAGAACAAGAGCTGCATTAGAGGGAGCCCTGGAGAGGTGACCCTCCACCCATCCTTGTGGAACGCGGCCCGCCAGCAGTCCTGCCTCTGTAAGCAGCTTCACAGAGCCTTGAAATGATCTGGGAGTCTGGCTTCAACAGATGGCATGCGTTTGCCAAATTCATTCCAGTTCCTCCCAATTATTTTGAAAATTTTGCCTGTTGTGGGCAGAAATCCCCAAAGGATAAAGACAGTAGAGGCCCATTTATTTATCTGAAGATGTCTGTTGTTTCTCACCTGCAACAACAACACAATAATAAAACCCTGTCTTCCTCATTTTCAACCGGATCCTCGTAGTAATTCTCGTCTTGCAATTCCTATTGTCACTGCGCATGCCTCCTTCCCTGTGGCATTTTCCACTGACAGTGACATTAAAGGTGGCAAACGGGCAAGGATGTCACAGAACATAAGGAAATGTGTCTCAGAGAAATGATAGTTTTCTGTTACCTGACATACCATGGGATGCCTGGCCTAAACTTGGGAATTTGGTCATTTCTAGTAGACCATATGTGAACATAGACACGCTGCAGAAATAAACACTCTGTGTGTCTATCTACCTGTCCATCTACCTATCTACATTATGCCAGGTCTCTCTGTCCATGGATTTCTCCAGGCAAGAATACTGGAGTGGGTAGCCTTTTCCTTCTCCAGGGGATCTTCCTAACCCAGAATCGATCTAAGCTCTCCCACCTTGCAGGCAGATTCTTTACCATCTGGGCCACCAGGGAAGCCCAAGATTACATATCGATGTAGATATTGCAGTGGGTAGAATTTGAAGATGGGCCCAAGCTTCCTGCTCCCTAGTGTGCATAACCTTTATAATCCCCAGGACTGTGAATAGGATGGATTTCACTCCACAGCTCGGTCCTATTTATGTGTCTTTAAGAAGGGAAGATTTTCCAGGTGGGCCTGACCTAATCACATGAACCCTTCGAGTCTGAATCTAGAGATAGGAGTTTGAGAAGTCAGAAAGAGTCAAAGCATGATGGGGGTTCAATTCGAGGGAGATTCCTATTGAAGACACAGAGGGCCATGTGGCAAGAAATGTGGGGTGGCCCCTGGAGCTGAGAGTACCCCCTGACTCCAGCCATGAAGGAATATACATGCTTGATTTTATAACATTCTGGGGCCTCCCTGATAGCTCAGTTGGTAAAGAATCTGCCTGCAATGCAGGAGACCCCGGTTTGATTCCTGGGTTGGGAAGCTCCACTGGAGAAGGAATAGGTTACCCACTCTGGTATTCTTGGGCTTCCCTTGTGGCTCAGCTGGTAAAGAATCCACTCGCAATGTGGGAGACCTGGATTCGATCCCTGGGTTGGGAAGATCCCCTGGAGAAGGGAAAGGCTCCCCCTCTAGTATTCTGGCCTGGAGAATTCCATGGACTCCATAGTCCATGGGGTTGCAGAGTTAGGCACGACTGAGCAACTCTCACTTTCACTTTCTCTCATATAAGCATTTCAAGCTATAAATTCCCATCTAAGGACTTCTTCAGCTGATATATTGCAGGGTTTTGTTTTGTTTTGGTTTTGAAGTATAGTCGATTTGCAATATTGTATTAGTTTCATGGGTACACAACAAAGTGATTCAGTTATATAGACATATATGTGTATATTTTCTTTTTTATAGTCTTTTCCATGATAGTTTATTACCAGATATTGTGCTACACAGTAAATCCTTGCTGTTTATCTGATATAGTTGTTAAAATTGTCATTAGTTCAACTCTTTCACAGTTTCCTTTTAGATTATTTCTTTGACCTGTGGATCAGATGGGCTTCCCAGGTGGTACTAGTGGTAAAGAACGTGCCTGCCGATGCAGAAGACCTGAGAGATACGGGTTCGATCCCTGGGTTGGAAAGATCCCCCGGAGGAAGGCATGGCAACCCACTCCAGTATTCTTGCCTGGGAAATCCCCTGGGACAGAGGAACCTGGGGGGCTACACTCCATGGGGTCACACAGAGTCAGGCACGACTGAAGTGACTTCACACGCACACACATGGATCATATGAAAATGTGTTGTTTAATTTCCAAACACTTGGATACTTTTCACTGATTTTTTTTTTTTTACCAGTTTTTAGTTCTATTGTGGTCAGAGAACATATTCTATGTGATTTCAATCCCTTTAAATTTATTGCGACTTTTCTGGGGCCCAGCAAGTGGTGTATCTTAGTGAATGATCCCTGTGCCCTTTGAAGGGTGGGGTATGCTTTAGTTGTTAGGTGAAGTTTTCTCTAAATACCAAGTGTGCTAAATTTTTTGAGAGCATTGCAAGTTCTCTATACGTTACTTTCTGTTTTAATTGTTCTAACAGTAACTAGACAGGAGTCAAGTCTACAACTATAATTACGGACTCGTTTATTTCTTTTTTTAGCCCTGTCGGTTTTTGTTTCATGTATTTCAAATTGCTTTATCATAGATGCATAATGATTTAGGGTTGTTATGCCCTTTATAAACTGAAATATCACTCTTGTTTTGAAATCTACTTTAATATGAATATAGAGACTTTGCCTTTCTCATGGTGCTGTTTGCATATCTGTAGCTGCTGCTGCTGCTAAGTCACTTCAGTCGTGTCTGACTCTGTGCGACCCCATAGACGGCAGCCCACCAGGCTCCCCCGTCCTTGGGATTCTCCAGGCAGGAACACTGGAGTGGGTTGCCATTTCCTGCTCCAATGCATGAAAGTGAAAAATGAAAGTGAAGTCGCTCAGTCGTGTCCAACTCTTAGCAACCCCATGGTCTGCAGCCTACCAGGCTCCTCAGTCCATGGGATTTTCCAGGCAAGAGTACTGCAGTGGGTTGCCATTGCCTTCTCCATATCTGTAGCTACTTAACAGTATTACTGTTGTTGTTTAGTCGTGTCCAACCCTCTGCAAATCCATGGACTGTAGCCCACCAGGCCTTCTGTCCATGGGATTTCCTAGGCAAGAACACTGGAGTGGGTTGCCATGCGCTCCTCCAGGGGCTTCCCAACTGAGGGATTGAACCCACGTCTCCTGCATTGCAGGTGGGATTTTTTTTTTTTTTTTTAACCACTGAGCCTCTGAAAATCCCATTCACAGTATATCTTGCTTTAATATTATAATCCTTCACATCCAATCTAAGAATTTTACAACAAAATGTTTTCATTGACCCCCTTTCCAGTCACCCATTTTATTTCTACATAAGCTGTATACCCTGCAAGACATTATTGTGATTCTTTTCTTTTTCGTATTATGATTGAGAAAAAAATTCTATTTACCCACATATTTACCATTTCTAGCAATCTTTGTTCCTTTATGTAAATTGAGGTTTCTCTTTGGTATTATTTAATATTTTCCCCTCTGTCTGAAGGTCTTCCTTTAGTGCAAATCTGCTGGCAATAAATTCCCTTAGCTTTTGTTGATCTGAAAGGTTTGTACTTCATTTTTAAAAGATCCTTATGCTAGACATATAGTTTTAAGTTGAGCATTTTATTCTTTCAGCAGTTTAAAAGATGCTATTACATTGTCTTTGAGTTTAATAAGAAATAAGTAGAGATTCTTATCATTATTCCATGCATATAATGTGTGTTTTTCCTCTGCTTCTTTCAAAATTTAGTCTTTTTCTTGTTTTTATCAATTTGAATATGATGTGTCTGGGTGTGATTTTCTTTGTGTGTAACCTTCTCAGATTTGTTAAGCTTCTTGAATCTCTGAAATGATTTTTTTTAATCAAAATTAGAAATTTTTCAAGCATTTTTTTCTGCCCAATCTCCTTGCTATCTTTCTAGGATTCCAATTAGCTATATATCAGACCACTGGATGTTGTCTCTTAAGCTGCTGAAGATTATTTCTTTTTAAAATATCGTTTCTTTCTGTTCAATTTGCATAGTGTCTATTGATCTATTTTCAAGTTCACTGATCGTTTCTCTTCCGGTGTCCACTATGACAAGCTCACCTAGTGAATTTTTAATTTTAAATATTTTATTTTCAGTTCTTGAATTTCCATTTAGTTCTTCTTCAAAGAAATTTCCATATCTTTACTGAGTCTCCCATCTGTTCACTCATTCTTTTTTTCTTTATATCCCTGAATGCTTTTTTATAAACTTTAAAAATCCTTGTCAGTTAATTCCAGAACATATATTTGGTATGGGTGTGTTTCAGTTGACTTTTTCCCTCCTGGTTATCGCTTACATTTGCATGGCTTTTTGTGTGTCTCAAAATTTTCTGTTGCGGCTATAACGTAGTTGAGATTTGCATTACCTTTGACTTTTTAGCCCTCTGAGACTTTTGTATAACTATGGGAGCATGGGGAAAGAATAATAGCATCAGTTGGGTTCAGAGAAATATGAAGTAAAACCACAGTAAGATATCGCTCTGTTTGTCCCCTTGACCACTAAGTAGTATTCCATGGTTGAGCACTACCATGGTTTATCTGTTTGCCATTCAAGGATGCTTTGTTTCCAAATGCTCAGAGTGAGCAAGCACCAGAATAGCAAAAGTGACAGAGACTGATTACACCCAAGACGTGTTAAGAATGTGAGACAATCACAACTCTCCTTTCTTGCTGCAGTGTGACTGGTGCAATCATATTGGGTAACTAACTAATTGGCATTATCTAGTCAAGCTAACTGGCTACCTACCCAGTGACTCAGCAAGTTCACTGCTAGTGTATATCTAAGATAAAGGAGTACATACATCTACCAAGGACAATAGATGGGTAATGAAGTTGTGGGCTATTTATACAATGAAATAATATCGAGTAATGAGAACAAACGAACCATTGCTACATGAAACAACACTGATGACTCTCAGAGAAATAATACTGAGTGAAAGGAGCCAGACACAAAAGGATCTATACTGAATTTTAGCATTTTAATGAAATTCAGATGGTCATAAAGATTGGATAATAGTTACTTCTGGGATCATGGGTAGACGAGGGACCATATAGGAACATGAAGAGGCCTTCTGTGTTGTTGGAGATGATATAGAGCTTGATCTGGGTAGTGCCACATGGAGATATGTATATATACACATACACACATATATACACACATGTACACTGATACATGGGCTTCCTGGTGGCTCATACGATAAAGAACCTGACTGCAATGCAGGAGACTAGGGTTTGATCCCTCGGTCAGGAAGACCATTTATATAAATAAATATACACACATACATATATATATGCCTATACATACATACATACACACGGATATATATTAATATATATACATACACAGATATATATACACACGCACACATTCATCCAGCTGCATACTTGAGATGTATGTTAAGCCTCAAAGAAATTTATAAGTTACGTATTATGCAACAGTCTTTGAGAAATAAAATCTAGCTCTAATCTTTGGGTATATGAATTAAGCCATTTTAATTTCACATTCAAAGGTAAATTGAATGTGAAATTAAAATGTTTTAAAATTCCTTTTAACATTTGTTAATTGAAGGATGAATCTTTTCTTAAAAACAAAGCAAAAGCCAATCCAGCAAACAAAGCAGCCACAGATCTTTCATGTCTCTCTCAAAGTGCTATACTTAAAGTTCTTAAAGACTGTAAGAACTCAATTCCATATTTGGAAATCTTTCCCCTGCCAGATGCGGGATCTGCCTGTTGGGCCCTGATAATTTAAAGGTGCTAAATTCAGATACATTCAAGCCCTGTGCCTCTCTAGAGATCACCCTTCTTTCTATAGATGGGGCAATTAAAACTGACCTTCAGTTCTAGCTGCCGCTAGTCCTCAGATATCAAAGTGGAGAATGTAAGGGGTTTGGAAACAAGATATTAAATGGGGTCAGAGGAAGTGTGTCTTTCACCAGGAATTGTACAAGGTTTCGTTTTTGCCAGATGAAAGACTGATTTTTGAGGTTTGCTGGAATCAGTGATATTTGATGGTATTTTACCTTTTTATAGTGTGCTATACAGGATGATTCCAAATATTTCCCAGTGTAATTCTAAATAATTTTAAATTTGTACTGATTCTTGGAAAGTTTTGCCTATTTCTGTTGAATTGGAAAAAAAGTTCAAGGTTTTTTTCCATATCAGTTATGCCTAAAATAGCTCTGTATTCAAAAGCCAGAATTAATTTCCCAATAAAAAGGGACAGTGAACTTTGCCACAGTGGAAACTTATCTTTAAGTTTCTTATCTTTAAGTGGTCTTTAGAGCATGCCCATTCTGAGAACACGTCCCTGTTTCTGGGAACTGCTCCTCCATCACTGCCAAGGTGTTGCCATCCAAGATCCCACCACAGCTCCACTCCCTAGTCACAATTGCTGATTCCAGCACTAGCATCTGATCATTTATCTATTTATTTATAGTTAATTTTTCATTGGAACTGAGAAAGCTAATCAGTTTCTTCCCAGTGGTAGAATTAATAAGAAGCATTGCCCTATTTCCCACCAAAGCCAATACAAAAATGAGCATATGTCTGGGATCCCAGCACAGCCCTTCCTGGTCAGGCCCAGAGTGCTTCTGGACCATTTGCCATAGGCTAAGACTTATGGCACCCCACTCCAGTACTCTTGCCTGGAAAATCCCATGGACGGAGGAGCCTGGTGGGCTGCAGTCCATGGAGTCGCTAAGGGTCGGACACGACTGAGCGATTTCACTTTCACTTTTCACTTTGATGCATTGGAGGAGGAAATGGCAACCCACTCCAGTGTTCTTTCCTGGAGAATCCCAGGGACGGGGAGCCTGGTGGGCTGCCGTCTATGGGGTCACACAGAGTCGGACACGACTGAAGTGACTTAGCAGCAGCAGCAGCAGCAGCAGCAGCAAGACTTTCCTAATCTGGGAACATATGAGATGATAAATTCTCAACAGGAGAGCAGGATACAGCAATGCATAGGTTGGTCTGTTTCCTTGAGATTCTTTTTTTTTTTTTTCAATAGTATGATTGATTTGAAGCTATGCACAGTTGTGATTTCTGCTTATTTTTTTAAAATTTGTTTTTAATTGGAGGATAATTGCTTTACAATATTGTATTGGTTTCTGCCATACATCAACATGAAACAGCCGTAGGCATACATGTCCCCTCCCTCTTGAACCTCCCTCCTACCTCCCACCCTGAGATTAGTTTTATGTTAGGACAAAGGCAGAGAATTAATGAATAAATGCCATGTTCTTGCACCATCACATAACATTTTTGCTGGCTTGCTGCTTTGAAATACCCCGTTAGAGGTATTTCAAAGCTGTGCTTAGTCACTCAGTCATATCTGACTCTTTGCGACCCCATGGACTGTATCCCACCAGGCTCCTCTGTCCATGGGGATTCTCCATGCAAGAGTACTGGAGTGGGTTGCCATTCCCTTCTCCAGGGGATCTTCCCAACCCAGGATTGAACCCAGGTTTCCCACATTGCAGGCGGATTCTTTACCATCTGAGCCACTAGGAAAGCCCCTTTTAGAGAGTATACAAAGCCTCAAATATAAAGAGAACCTAGAATAAGATATCGTCACCATCAGTGATCCTGAACATAAAAGAAGGATGCAGAGTATCTTGGGGGAGAAACGCTGACTAGTTCATGTATGTGATGCTTCATGGTAAAGGAACTTTTTACTTGTCTCCTCCTAAGATGGGGAGTAGAGTGATCCCTAGATACAATTGCTCTTTGAAACAATTAAAGGATGGGTGGATGTGTCACCAGCAGAAAATGGAGAAAAAAATGGAGGGTATCTTCAAATTTTTACCCAATGTATCTAGAGTAGGAAAAGTATTGAATTTTGTCCAAAAAACATCTTCTGATGTTTCTGAAGTTCTAAATCTTCTCCTTATGACCTTCTTAAAGGTACCTGTTAGTTCATTTGATACCTAGCTAAGAAAAATGATTCTTCTCTGATCCTTAGACAGAGTTTCTCCTAAAATATTCTGATGTCATCTGTAAGAAGTCTGTGAATGACTAAAGAATTCTTATAGGTAAGAAATATGAAAGAGAGAAAGCAAGTTGAGGCATGCATGAATACATGTTCATTGCTGAATTCCCAATATCTGGTTCAGTGCCTGGTATGTAGTAGGTGCTTAATAAATATTTGCTAAACGGATGAATGAATAAGTTTGATGTTGAAACATGGACTGGCAGTCTAATTACTAGTTTTTCTTTCTTTCTTTGCATTTGGTAATCCAACGAAAAATATTTACATGTGTGGTGGTTTGAAAAGTTTTTTTCTAAGAATCGTAAGAAAAAGTCCACTTTGCTTATTAAATGAAAAAGTTCTGAGAAGTAGCCTTTCGGAGGACCTTACATTAAAATTTTTGCACCCCCTAATGGTTATCCCTGGGATTACACTTCAGAATTAGAAAGTAACCTAATTGGAAGTCTTCCCTGGTGGCTCAGATGGTAAAGCATCTGCCTGCAATGCAGGAGACCGGGGTTCGATCCCTGGGTTGGGAAGATCTCCTGGAGAAGGAAACGGCAACCCACTCCAGTATTCTTGCCTGGAGAATCCCACGGACGGAGGAGCCTGGTAAGCTACAGTCCATGGGGTCGCAAAGAGTCGGACACGACTGAGCGACTTCACTTTCACTTTCAATTGGAAGTAGGACCATATCTATTTCCATTCAAGTGAGAGTTAAGGAATAAAAAGGTCTTCAGTTCAGAAGAACAAAGACAACAGGAGTTAGGTCACATAAAACCAGAGATTACACAAATTTCTATGAAGTTTGAAAGGCTGAAAATAAAATGGTTACCTGGTAACTGCCTTAACTAACCAGGTAAATCTTAAACCTGGTGCTGCCAGTGATGACGGTCACAAGAAATAAGTGATGAGCTGCCAGCACAGAATCCAGGGACGATGCGGGAATTAGGGACAGCAGTTACCTCTAAGCGAGGAGGGGGGTCTGTAGGGTAAAGCTGACAAGGATTTGCTGCTAGTTTGAATGTGAAGCTGATAGAACCCACTACCTCAGATCAGCCCCCTTACCCCAGGCAGCCCAGGGGCCTGCTAGCAGAAGGAGGGAGATTAACCTTCTGGAGGGCTGCCCCGCTGAGGATGGGGGGAGGTGTTGCACAGAGGAGTCAAGCTTGCACTCTGGGTAATGACGCTTCTTGGACTGAGTTCCTGCTGGTATGGGAGCTCTGGTGTCAAACCTGTACATCTTGGGAAGAGACTGGAAGACTCTTCTCTGGGGGCTCTGATCTTTAAATCTGTGTTAAGTGTATTACTTGGAGTCAAACAAAATTAAACTGTAAGAAAGAGAGTGGAGGAGCTGACATGTGAGTCACCAGGAAGTTGTGATTTATAGCAGACCTCTGGGATAGTGTATGTCATGTGGCCGAGAAGGTCGTGAGATGAGCAGGGGAGGACAGTCAGCTTCGCCTGGAGACACTTCTCTGAATATGCTTCTGTGAGAACTTGAACTTACTCTGAATTAGTACTTCGGGTGAGAAGAGTAAGGAGTTTATGATAGCCCCAGTTACAGGGTGATGGGGAACAAATCTGGTCATGGGAAACCCAAGAAGGAAGAATTGGATATTTGTAAGGAAAAGTCTCCAAACACATCTTCATCTCCCAGCTCTACCCCCCTGAGAGGTCAAGGGCAGGGGTCCTGGATGACCTGCTTGATTTACTTTATTTTTTAGTGACGTGCAAGAAGTTGGCTTCCCCAGAGAGTCATGTCCCACTGCCTTTTTTGTTGCTGTCATTTATTCACTGAGTCATGTCTGAATCTTTTGCAACTCCATGGAGTGTAGTCCACCAGGCTCCTCTGTCCCTGGGATTTCTCAGGCAAGAATACTGCAGTGGGTTGCCATGTCCTTCTCCAGGGGATCTTCCTGACCCAGGGATCGAACCCTCCATGTCTCCTGTTTGACAAACTGACTCTTTGCCACTAAGCCACCTGGGAAGCCTGTCCCAGTGTCTGAACAGATTCTAATGGAGGCCCTGTGACTGGCCTCCTGAATTCCCTTTTCCACCTGGCACCCCTGCCACCAGTGACTGCGGGGCTGCAGCCACTGGCTTACATGGGTGAGCTCCCCACATTAGCCTCGGCTGGTGGAAACTTCCTCACCAAGCAGTGGCCTGAGAGGTAAAACCCCCACTCCCCAGGGATGGGATCTAGACAAGGCTGTGTGCCTTTCCTCTTGAGAACATTTGGCCTTTTTCCCTAGAATTTTTCCATTAAGCCACTTTCAATGTAGACTTACTCAAAGGAGGCTGTTTTTAAAAACTACTCCTTACCCTTTCGGTAGAACTTCTGCTCTTAGATTTATGAACCTTTTACCTTGGTATTGTCTCTTTTGGCTTAAGTTTCTAGAATTGTTAACTCTCCAAATCAACAGTTGGCCGAGGCTTTTGTCCTGACTGCAGTGACTTCCGAGAGTCTATCTCTTACTTATCATACGCTGATTTCTTTTTTAAAGTTGTTAATTAACTAGTAGACTTGTTGCAGATTTGGGGGTTGGGATTTCCAAAACCTGTGAGCCCCAACTGGACACTTTGTATGGCACGGGCAACGTCCACTCCTGTGGGACAGGAAGTTGGCTGTTGAAGCCTTTTTCTTTAGCCACATGACTATACTTTCTTCTGCGGTAGCCCTGTGGCTTAGGTTAGGCTAACTAGAAGCAGAGTCAGCGATAGGTATTTGATTGGTTTACTGGGGGAGTGATCTTAGGAGAGGGGGATGGAGGGAAGCAAGAAGAGGCAGGGAAAGTGGCTGAGCTGGAACATGATCTCAGGTCAAGTCCAGCCTGATCCACAGCTCTGGGGTGTGTGTCTCACCCCAGCATTGCCCCACTTTAAGGCAAGGAGACAGTGTTTTGTAGCCCCATATCAATCGTTGGGCCCCCAGAGTGAGGATTAACCTCCTGGGCATCTCCAGGTGAGGAGACTCTCAACAAGAACAACTCTGAGAAGAAGGTCATAGAGAGCAAAGACAATTCCTGAGGGCAAGTTTGGGGGTAAGGAGGCCTGTGTATCTGAAGCTTGGCAGGGGGAGAAGAGAGATGCTGTGGAGCCTTGTAAGTCAGGATGCAATTCTATTATCACTGGTGGTCGTGAGCGGGTGGGGTAAATGACGAGATGCACATTTCAGAAGGCCCACAGCTAGGGGTGGTAGAGAAGCAAGTCCTGGTGCCTACAGCCCACCCAAAGGCTCTAGGAGAGAAATGGTCAGAGTTTATATAGGTGTGGTAGCGCTGGCAGTCAGGAAAGAAACTGATACTTTGAAAAAGCATGTTGTGAAAGCAGAGTCAACTTTATTTGCTATTTGTGCAAGAACCAAAGTAGCCAAGATTGACTACATGAGTTTTGCTCTGACCAAAAAAAGGGGAAGGGGCACCTTGATAGAGAATAAGAGGGCATGTGGAAAGAAAGGTTTAGTTTGGGGTGTATCAATAGTTCTTCCCTTTACACTGCTGAGTAGTGTCTCGTCATACTGCTGCAGCATGGCTTGTCTATTCACTCACTGACTGTGGACACTTGGGTGGTTTCCAGTTTGGGACTGTTATGAACTAAAGCTTACAAGCATATTCTTATACAGATCTTTAGTGACTATGTGAACAAATTTCTGCTCAACATATATTTAGGAATAGAATTCTTGGGCCATGGGGCAATTTCGGTAATTTTTAATTCCAGCATTACTATTTGACTGTTGCTTGTATATTCCAGTTCTCTTGTGGCGTTGTCTTGTCCTGCACATACTGTTCGTTTATGCAGATTTTAATGTCCCTCTCTGACAGATCCAGTGACATCATACCCGTGAATCTGCTGTTGCGTGTTTCTCTCCCGTCCAGATTCTTCGGAAGGCTTTATGATCTCTTGTTGACCACTGTGTATTGGGCCAGAGCGTAGAAACCCTGAATGATGATTTCTTTCTCTAAGAACCCTCAACGTCTCCTCTGGTAAGCAGATCGTGACGTGGTGGATCCCCTTAATCCAGGCAGGGAATGAGCCAGTTCAGGCTTCGGTTGCACTTGGGGCATGAGTTCGCCCACCTCTGGTCCCTCCTGCTTCTGCTCTGTGGTCCTTTGGGGTTTCTGATTGAGCTCCTGGGCTGTTAGTTGGCCTTCTCTCTCATGATTAGTTCTAACTAAAGTTTTTAATTTTCTTAGTACTACAGCAGTGCAGAAGATGCTGCTTTGCCCTTTTTCTTTCTTCCCAGTGTCTTTCTTCCTTGCAGTTTAAGAATTTGACAAATGCCTCCAGGAAAGCTGACAGCATCAGACTCACTTCTAAGTACTGGCTTCTCTCACCGGGGTCTTGGGCCGGTTTAGGCATCCCCACACCCCACTTTTCCTCCCCACGTCTGTGATACTGTTAGAATTTCTGCTTGATTCTCTGTAAACAATGGTTCTCTAAAGGGGGTGGGGGGGGAGGGATAAATTGGTAGATTGGGATTTACATATATGCATTACTATATGTAAAACTCATAACAAGAACCTACTGGGAACTCTACTCAATACTCTGTAATGAACTATATGGGAAAAGAATCTAAAAAAGAGTGAATATATGTTCATGTATAACTGATTCACTTTGCTATACAACAGGAACTAACACAACATTGTAAGTCAATTATACTCCAACAAAACTTAATTAAAAAACAATGACTCTCTAGCTTTCTTTTCCTTCTACCTTGGTCAGTGCCAAGAGCTGGCCTGTTCCCTGAAGGCAGAACAATTCTAGAATGCCTGCTCACCAATCTGCAGTTCTGTTCCTCCGAAATCCAGCCCAGAGCTGCTCTGTTTGCTCAGCTGTGCTCTGTGGCCTCCAAACAGAAGAAATTTCGTATTTTTCCTGGCTTCTCTGGTCAATCCTAGGACAGCATCAGTCTGTTGCAAGTGACTGCATCATATCTGGAAGTAGACATTCCCTATCAGTTAATTTGAATAACTTTTCATCATGTAGCACATATCTTCCTTTCATTTGTTATTTTACTATTTTTAAAATTCCCATGTATCTATCACTTTTCATCATTATTTTAAAAACCTTATTTATGAAAAAAATATGGAATTCAGCCAACGTACACCAAGAAGAAACTACAGAAGATGCATATTTTCGTGTTCAAACAAAAGCAAATAAAAACATTGTTAGTGAACATTTAACTTGCAAAGTTAGAATACACAAAACAAATCTGAAAAAGAACAGGAAGATTACATCAAGGTTAAAGAAGATGTTAAAGAATTTGACAAAACAAATAAATAAAGAGAATGAAAAGACAAGCCAGAGACAGGGTGAGAGTCTTTGCAAAACACATGTCTAGTGAGGACTGATATCCAAATACAGAAATTCTTAAGACTCAACAATAAAAAAAAAAAAAAAAATTAACAACCCAATTCAAAAATGGGAAAGAAATCTGAACAGACACCTCGCCAGAGAAGACATACAGGTGACAAATAAGCACATGAAAAGATATTCAATATTATATATTATCAGCGAATTGCAAATTAAGACTATAATTAGGTACCACTACACACATATTAGAATGGCCAAAATCCAAACCATTGACAACACCAAATGGTGGTAAGGATGCGGACCAAGAAGAACTCTCATTCATTGCTGGTAGGAATACAAACTGGTACAGCCACTGTGGAAAGCAGTTTGGCAGTTTCTTAGAAAACTAAACAGATTCCTACCATTATTGTTGTTCAGTCGCCCACTTATGTCCGACTCTTTGTGCCCATGGACTGCAGCACACCAGGCCTCCCTGTACCTCACCATCTCCCAAAGTTTGCCCAAGTTCATGTCCATTGCATTGGTGATGCCATCCAGCCATCTCATCCTCTGACACCCTCTTCTCTTTCTGCCCTCAATCTTTCCTAGCATCAGGGACTTTTCCATGAGTCAGCTTTTCTCATCAGGTGACCAAAATACTGGAGCTTCAGCTGCAGCATCAGTCCTTCCAATGAGTATTCAGGGTTGATTTCCCTTAAGATTGACAGGTTTGATCTCCTTGCTGTCCAAGGAACTCTCAGGAGTCTACTCCAGCACCACAGTTCGCAGGCATCAGTTCTCTGGTGCTCTGCCTTCTTTGTGGTCCAGCTCTCACAACTGTGCGTGACCACTGGGAAGATTATAGCCTTCACTATATGAATCTTTATTGGCAGTGTAATGTCTCTGTTTTTCAGCATACTATCTAGGTTTGTCATAGCTTTCCTGCCAAGAAGCAATCGTCTTCTGATTTCATGGCTGCAGTCACCATCCACAGTGACTTTAGAGCCCAAGAAGAGGAAATCTGACACTACTTCCAAATTTTCCCCTTCTGTTTGCCATGAAGTAATGGGGCCAGATGCCGGAGAAGGCGATGGCACCCCACTCCAGTACTCTTGCCTGGAAAATCCCATGGATGGAGGAGCCTGGTAGGCTGCAGTCCATGGGGTCGCTAAAAGTCAGACACGACTGAGGGACTTCACTTTCACTTTTCACTTTCATGAATCGGAGAAGGAAATGGCAACCCACTCCAGTGTTCTTGCCTGGAGGATCCCAGGGACGGGGGAGCCTGGTAGGCTGCCATCTATGGGGTCGCACAGAGTCCGACACGACTAAAGAAACTTAGCAGCAATGGGGCCAGATGCCATGATCTTAGTTTTTTTAATATTTAGTTTTAAGCTAGCTCTTTCAGTCTCCTCCTTCGCCCTCATTAAGAGGCTCTTTAGTTCCTCTTCACTTTCTGCCATCAGTGGTATCATCCACATATCTGAGGCTGCTGATGTTTCTCCTACCTATCTTGATTCCAGCTTGTAACTCAACCAGCCCAGCATTTCCCATGATGTGCTCAGCGTATAGGTTAAATAAACAGGGTGACAGCAGACAGCCCTGTCGTTCTCCTTTCTCAATCCTGAAACAATCAGTGTTTCATACAGGATTCTAACTGTTGCTTCTTGATCTGCAGGTTTCTTAGGAGACAAGTAAGATGGTCTGGTGTTCCCATCTCTTTAAGAGCTTTTCACAGTTTGTTATGATCCACATAGTCAAAGGTTTTAGTGCAGCTGATGAAGCAGAGGTAGATGTCATCTTTTTCTGAAATTCCCTTGCTTTCTCTATGATCCAGTGACTGCTGGCAATTTGATCTCTGGTTCCTCTGCCTTTTCTAAACCCAGCTAGAACATCTGGAAGTTCTTGGTTTGCATAATGCTGAAGCCTAGCGTGCAAGATTTTAAGCATGTCCTTACTAGCACGGGAGATGAATGCAATTGTCCTATGGTTTGAACTAACCTTTAGTACTAACCTTCTTGGGAATTGGGATGAGGATTGACCTTTTCCAGTCCTGTGGCCACTGCTGGGTCTTCCAGATTTGCTGACATATTGAGTGCAACACTTTGATAGCATCATCCTTTCGGGTTTTGAATATCTCCACTGGAATTCCATCATATCCCCTAGCTTTATTGACAGCAGGGCTTCCTAAGGCCCACCTGACTTCACACTCCAGAATGTCTGGCTTTGGGTGACTGACCACACCATCGTGGTTATCCAGTTCATTAAGATCTTTTTGTACAGTTCTTCCATGTATTCTTTCCATCTCTTCTTGATCTATTCTGCGTCTACTAGATCTCTATCCTTTCTGTACTTTATTAGGCCCATCTTCGGGTGAAATGTTCCCTTGATATTTCCAATTTTCCTGAAGAGGTCTCTGGTCTTTCCCCTTCTGTTGTTTCCTTCTAGTTTTATGTGCTGTTCATTGAAGAAGCCCTTCTCATCTCTCCTTCCTATTCTCTGGAACTCTGCATTTAGTTGGATGTACCTTTCCCTCTCTTCCTTGCTTTTTGCTTCTCTTTTTCTTCAGCTATTTGTAAGGCCTCCTCAAACAACCACTCTGCCTTCCTGCTTTTCTTTTTCTTCGAGATGGTCTTTTTCTCTGCTTCCTGTACAATATCACAGACCGCCACCCATAGCTCTTCAGGCACACTGTTTCCTGGATCTAATCCCTTCAGTCTGTCTCCTCTGCAGCATATTCATAGGGGATTTGATTTAAGTGGTACCTGGCTGGCCTAGTGGTTTCCCCCACTTTCTTTAGTTTAAGCCTGAATTTTGCTAGGAGAAGCTGATGGTCTGAGCCACAGTCAGCTCCAGCTCTTGATTTTGCTGCCTGTGTACAGCTTCTCCATCTTTGTCTACAAAGAATGTAATCAATTTGATTTCAGTATTGACCATTTGGTGATGTCCATGTGTAAAGTCATTTCCTGTGTTGTTGAAAAAGGGTGTTTGCTATGACTGGTGCATTCTCTAAGCAGAATTCAGTTACCATACAATCCAGCAATCATGTCCTTGGCATTTACCTAAATAAGCTGAAAATGTATGTACACACAATCACTTGTACATGAAGGTATATAGTAGATTTATTTGTAATTTCCAGAACTGGGAAACAACCAAGATGCACTTTTTTAGGAGAATGGACAAACTGGTAAGTCCAAAAAAATAGAATATTATTCAATGATGAAAGGAAAGGAGCTATCAAAGCACAAAAAGACATGGAGAAAAGTTGAATGGTTACTACTAAGGGAAAGTGAAAGAAGACAATCTGAAAACATTTAAGTACAGAATGATTCCAGCTCTGTGCCAACATCCCAGAAAAGGTAAAACTCTGGAGACACTAAAAAGATCAGTGGTTGCTAGTGGATCTGGGGGGAGGAAGGGATGACTAGAGGAAGCGTGGGAGATTCTTAGGGCAGTGAAGCTGTTCTATATGATATTGTAAAGGTGGATGTCTGGCATTATCATTTGTCAAAACCCATAATTCTATAATATTAAAAGTGAATTCTAATATAAACAGTGGACTTCAGTGAATAATTTATTAGTACAGGCTCATCAACTGTATCAGATGCACCACACTAATGCAAGATGTTTATTAAAGGGAAAAACTTGTTTGTTGGAAGGAGGGACAGGTATGGAAACTCTATACTTACTATTAAATTTTTCTGTAAGACTACAATGCTATAAAATATAAAGCCTATCAATTTTTAATTGAAAATAATAAGATATAACTGATGAATTAGGTTATGCACTGGTTTCCCCGGGGGCTGGGGAATCAATAATAAACAAGACTAAAATCTGTTAACAATTAACAAAGGAAAATAGCTAACACTTATCACACACCAACACAACAGTCCTAAGACATCAGTGCTATTACTGTTCCCATTTTACAATCGAAGAAACAGCCAGGGCAAGTTTGGATAATTCACCCAACTCACAAAACTTGCAGAGAGTCACATAGAAAGTGATGGGGCTGGGCGTTCACCCAGTTTATGTTGCCCCAGAGTCTATCCTATTAGCTATGAAAAGGTACTCCCAGAACATAGTGAGTAGCCAGTAAGTGTTACCTATGATGGTAACAGTCGTATAAGAAATAGATTTTGGTGATGACTAAACATAGTGATAAATGCAGTAATAAAGCTGAAAATAAGAAATTGTTATATGTGACAGTGTGACAGAAACTCTGCTGTCTGGGACCCCTGCCCACCCTCATCTGTCTGGATTTCTGGAAACTGCCCTAGTTTTCATGGTGCCGTATCCACTGGAAGTCACTCCTAATTCTCCCCAATCCTAGCCCCCGGCAACCACTAATATACTTTCTGTCACTACACATCTGTCCATTCTGGACATTTCATATAAATAGAATCCTACAATAGCAATGCAAATGGGTCTTGGCTTCTTCACTGAGCATCGTGCTTCCAAGGCTCATTCACTTCGTGGCATGTTTGAGCCCTTCATTCCTTTCTCTTGCTGATGGTACTCCATTGCATGGACATAAAGCCACGTTGCACGTATTCATTCGTCAGCTGATGGACGTTGGGTTGTTCCCACTTTGTTACTGTTGTGACTAATACTGCTAGGAGCATCCTGGGAAAGGTTTTATGTGGTCACATATTTTCATTTCTCTTGAGTGTATATCTAGGAGTGAAATTGCTAGAAAATATGATCACTGTTTAACTGTTTGAGGAACTGCCAAACTGTGGTGTGCAGTTGTTGGGCACCATTTTACATTCCCACCAACAGTGTATGAGGATCCCAATTTCTTCACATTGTCACCAACACTTATTATTATCTGTCTTTTTGTCTTTATAACCATCCAAGTGTGTATGAAGAGAGTATCTCACTGTCATTTTTATTTCATTTTCCCGACGGCTAATAATGTTGAACATCTTTTCATGTGCTTATTGGACATTTTTATAGCTTTTTTTAAAGAAATATCTGTTCAAATGCTTTGCCCACTTAAAGAATTTTATTGAAGTATAGTTGATTTACACTGTTGTGTTCATTTTTATTGCACAGAGAAGTGACTGAGTTCTACATGTATATATTCTATTTCATTATGGTGTATCACAGAACATTGAGTATACTTCCTGTGCTATTCAGCAGGACCCTGTTGTTTATCCACCCTATCTATCCTAGTTTGCACCTGCTGACGCCAACCCCCAGTCCTTTCCTCTCCCACTCCCCCTTAGGAACCACGACTCTGTTCTCTGCGTCTGTGAGTCTGTTTCATACATAGGTTCACCTGTGTTGTATTTTTGATGCCACGTATAAGTGATATGATATATTTGTCTCTCTCTTTGTGACTTACTTCACTTCGTATGATCATCTCTAGGTCCATCCCCGTTGCTGAAAATGGCATTATTTCATTCCTTTTATGGCTGGGTAATATCCCATTGTGTGTGTAATACAGCACATCTTCTTTACCCATTCATCTGTCTATGCACATTTAGGTTGCTTCCATGTCTTGGCTATCGAGAATAGTTAATTTGCCCATTTTTGAAATGGGTTATCTTTTTTTCTTTTAACTGTTGAGTGCAGGAGTCCTTTTTATGTTCTGGATATAATTCCCTTATTAGATATATGGTTTGCAATGTATTTGTTTTGAACATTAAAAGTTTAAGGTGTTTATAGTTGATTAAATTTATAGGAGTGTGAGTCTTTTAAAACAGAAATATGCTATATTCCCAAGACTGAGTTATTGACAGACAGAGAATGTATGAACTTTGTAAACCATTTTACTAGATTATAAAGTATAAACTAATCTCCAAAGATCTATGTTTAATAATGAAACTTTCCATATTTCACTTCAGCAATTCAATTTTAATAAGGAGTGATTTCATTTTTCTCTGTGTCTTAAGAAATTTTATTAATAATGCATCATCCTTAGACTCCTTAGACTAGAGTAACTATATCAGAACCTCAGAAGAAAAATTGATGGTATACAGCATTTTAAAAAAGAATTTAATCAACATTATGCCCTGATTCACTTTTGTCTAGCCCAGGTCTCCAAACAGCAGAGACCCATATAACAAGGCACACAGGGATGTCCTAGCACACTGTGCTAGGGAGGTCAGTCAATAAAGGGACCACAGAAATGACCCCTACACAGAGTCTCACAAGCAAAGCATTCCTTTATTCATTCAGCAAATACCTATCGAGGCTTGCTGCCTGCCAGGCACTGTTCTAGACACTAGCATGACAATGGAGAGTGAAAACAAAGATAGTCTCCATGTTAGTGGGGAAAGATAGGTTAATGAAATAACCACCCAACGGAATGAAGTGTTAACATTTGCGACCAGACAGTGCCAGAACACAGTTAGGGGTGATCAAGGAGAGCTATTGGAGGCACTGGCATCCAAGCTTTTTCTGAAGACAGAGCTGGAGTTGATGAAAAGGAAGGCTGAGAGCTTCTCATTGCTCTGAGCCAGCCTTGAGAAGAGGGGTCCAGGGATAAGTGAGGACAGAGCTCACCAGTGAGTGGAGAGGCACTCCCTGAGCAGGTGTTCCAGGTGAGGCTGGAGGTGTAAACCCAAGCTTGTGGGCGAAACAGGCTCGGTCCAGATTTCCCTCTACCTCCAGCTGTGTGACTTTGGATAAGTCATTTAATCTCTAATCATGCTAAATAGGAATCTTTCTACCTAATAGGATTGCTATGAGGATTAAAGGAGATGCAGAAATAAAATGCCCAGAACAGGGTTTTGTCTCTAGTAACCGCTCCAAATAAGTGGAAGAAAATATAAGCCAACACAAGACAACAGTGTCTTCTTTGCCTCTGGCTCCTCCATCTCACCTCCGTCGAAGTCATGGGCCCCCAGCTCTTGATGCCAACCTGGGAAGCCCTAGAGCCCCTCTTAAATCCTAGCTTTCTTCCTCCAACATATGTAGCTTTTGTTGCATTGTCTTCGAATATTTTCACTTGGGGATATCAGTAGGGAATTTAAAAAATATTTTTGTCTATTTATTTGGCTGTACCAGGTCTTAGTCACAGCCTGTGGGATCTAGCTCCCTGACCAGGGATTGAACCCAGGCTTCCTCCTTTGGGAGCACAGAGTCTTAGCCACTGGACACCAGGGAAGTCTCTCAATAGGGAATTTTTTAAAGTACTATAATTCATATTTCTGAAGAAAATTTTAAGAATTTTTTCCTTCTGAACAGAAATGCACCATCTCCTTATGTTATAAAGTTTTAAAAATAAAAAAAAGTTTTCTATTCATATATTTATCAAATATTTATTGAACAACTATTAGGTGTCAGGCCCTGTTCTGGGCACTGGGCACATAGTGACCAACAAAAGCAGGCACTGTTGCTGGAACGTGGCCTCCAGTGGGGGAAGATGAATTTGGTCACCAAGATCCAAGGTCTTGTTTTTACTGGGGACTGGATTTTCTGAAGTTTCTCCAACTGGCTTACAGATGTTCTCTTGCCCTGGTATTGGCAGTGTTCCCTGCAGGGTATCTGAATTATTCTTGTATGTGTAAAGCTCCTCAGATTCTCTGTTGTTTCATCACTCAGGGCTTTTTCTTGCAACATGGAATCTCCTGATAAAGGCAATGACATCCATTGTCTGCTTGATGGCTTTAACCCTCCTATCGTCTGTGGATTTTCTGATTTTAGCATGTATAGCTCTTCCCTAACAATGATTCCAGCATTCTGCCAGGCTAGCCATGTGAAACTCAGTTCAATCAGATGTTCACACCCACTGTATTCCACATGTTCAAAGAAGATGTTGATTCTTGTTTCTCACGACTGATCTAGCGTCCTTAAGTCCCCACCCACTGGGTTGTAAGGAAAACCAACCAACCAAACTAACAAACCTTAAATGTTCCAGTGGATGGTTTCTTGGTCTCTTCTGATTTAAAGCTGTTCCTTTGGATCCCTGAATCTTTTTGGGTAGATATTTGAAGAATTTGAGGATTCTCTATCACGGAAGCTCCTCCCTTCTATCTCCTTTTTCTCAACCTGGCAAATGAACGCGTGGGGAAAGTTGGGAATCTATCTTCTGTGGGAGAGAAGAAGCCTCTTTGCATCCTATCCCCTGGGTCCTTATACACCCCAGTTAAGGTATCAGATCTTGCTTTTATCTGGGCAAGAGCCTCTAGTCTCCCTGGGGTCACTGACCTTGTCACTGGTTCTAGCCAGTGTTTGGGCTGGTAAGAAAGTTCTTTAAATTCATTGGAGACCAAGGCTTCTCCAGGTTTTTACTTCTGCTGTTAAGGGATAACCCAAGATGTCTTCATATCTACATTCCCTTCAGCAGAAAGGAGAAAGGGGGAAGGGAAGTGCAAGCCACTCCCTTTAAGAATGGCTCCAGGAAGTTCCACGTGCTACTTCCGTTTATATTCCATTGGCAGAACTTTGTCACATGGCTATACCTGGTGCAGGTCAGGCTGGCCAGGACTAGTGGTTCTTCTGGATGGCCAGGAGCCCAGATACTCAGAGGAAGAGGCAAGATGCCGAGGGTACTGGTAATTCATTTTCTGTCTGTAAAGTAAGACAACCCTGAAATTGTGCTCAAAGGGATAAGAACTCAATCTGTAGAATCTCATCTTGAGGGAATTTTCCTGGGACCCCTCCTGACACCAAGAAGTATATCAATCAAGTTCCTGAGGAACCAGCCTAAATTTTTGTAACAGAAAATTTAACACCAGAGATTCTACACCAGTGATAGAAAACCTGAGAAACCAAACAGGGAGATGGTAAGGCCATCCCTAAAGAAACCTCAGCAGGAAACTGCTTTCAAACAATTTCATATCAGAAACCCAGGTTCCTCTTACTCGTCAGAACCAATCACCCCGGACAGTTACCAGCCCCATTTCAATGGCTGTTTTGCCTGTTGATTCAATAGTGTGAGGAACCAACCTGATCAGGGGATGGCCTGTGTTTCAGATTTAATGGGGCCATTGTGTGCCCCCTGGTGAACGCCTCCCTCCCTTGAGAATGAAGACTTAGATCAACAGAACCCAAAGTTCTGAAATGGGAAGCAAACACTCTGCCAGCAAGTTACCAAGTGTAAGGATGAGAGAAAGCACTTCTGCTTTGTTACTTTGTTCTCAGGCCATGTGTCTCGGTTGTAGGTCGAGAATATATCACACATTCTGAAAGAAGCACCCCAACCCACGCAGCTTTCCCAGTTAGCAACACAACCAAGGTAAGGGGCCAGCTTCTTCTTAGTGCTAAAGTAGATGATGAGTCCAGAGAATTCCAGAGGCGAGAGTGAAGTGCCCCAGCTTTTATGCTGTGAAATGGGTTGCTCAGATAGAAGCTATGTGGTGAGGGATATTTGACGAGTCTTAAGGCACTCAGGGAGTCCATGGGTGGTGCTGGCGCTAGCAGAGAAGACAGGACCATTCTCTAAACAGGAACCTATCCCGGTAAAGACAGATCACTGCCATTTCCATGGTGAAATGGGCCCAGTGCTATCAACTTAATGTTCCCCAGTCTTTCACCAGACTTGCATTATTTTTTAAAAAAACTACAAAAATTGCACTATTGATCTCTCTAAAAGAAATAAATTCATCTACAGTGTGTGTGTGTGTATACATGCAAGTTTATTCGCATCTTTCTTTTGAGAGGAAATTTTTGAGGAAAAATGCAACAACCTAGATAATTCAAAAGAAAATAGGAAGTCCTAATAAGCTGAATTTTTTTCAAAAAAGACACCTTGCTCAAATATAGAATTAGTCCCTGCCCCCCACCCCCCCCCCACCCCCAGCCTTCATGCCAGATGAAGTCAGTTGCCTAGCACTCTCAGAAATAGCAGTCTGGTAGTTTCATAGGTTTTTAAGTCTTGAGCCAGATGTTTAATGTCCTGTTGAAAATACTGCTTATTTTAGTAGGTTCTTAGCTATACTTAGGGACTTCCCGGTTGGTGCTAGTGGTAAAGAAACCAGGCTGCCAATGCAGGAGACCTGAGAGATGAGGGTTTGATCCCTGGATGAGGAAATGGCAACCCACGCCGGTATTCCTGCCTAGAGAATTCCATGGACAGAGGAGCCTAGCAGGGACAGTCCACAGGGTCACAGAGTCAGGCACGACTGAAGTGACTAACACTCACTTTCAGCTACACTTGCATCAGGTGGCTTGCCTGGGAGGAGAGCAGCAATCTATTTCAGGTAATCTTGTATCTGTGGGAAAGTTTGCAGACCATGACCGGAACCTGGGAACAAAGTGTTCAACTTTGCTTTTGATAATAAGGTCTTTATATTAATAATATATTCAACCATGTAGGCAGAATCTGATGTTGGCTCATTCCTTGAGATACTCATCCATCTGCTCTCTATTAATAGAAGTTTTTAAGACGCTTTAAATGCTTTGGTTGCTTCATCTTAATTTACCTTTTGGTTTTAGTTTTCTTGCTCACAAATCTTGCTCTTTTTTGGCTTTTCCCTACTAAACTGCTACTGCTAAGTCACTTCAGTCGTGTCTGACTCTGTGTGACCCCATAGACGGCAGCCCACCAGGCTCCCCCGTCCCTGGGATTCTCCAGGCAAGAACACTGGAGTGGGTTGCCATTTCCTTCTCCAATGCATGAAAGGGAAAAGTGAAATTGAAGTCGCTCAGTCGTGTCCCACTCCTAGCGACCCCATGGACTGCAGCCTACCAGAACCCCTCCGTCCATGGGATTTTCCATGCAAGAGTACTGGAGTGGGGTGCCATTGCCTTCTCCCTTCCCTACTAAAAGGGCTCCTAAATAAGCCTCATATAGTGACTGCTTTGCCCACAACTTAGTCTAGATTCTGAATTGGAGCTTAGAGCTGAAAGAACCTCATGGGGTCAGTTGTTTAATTAAGAGATAAGAATATTAAACGTTGAACTATCCCCTCCCTCAAATAGACATGCTAGCTGAGGATTTGAAATGATTGGCTACTTAAGGGTTCATAATGCACATCAGAGAGATTGCCCAATTACAAGGTTCAACCCCCAGATATATAGTCCAGAGACTCATTGTTATCAATATTGCAAAGATGGCCATGGTCTAAAGAACAGGCTCACACATATCATACTCTCCAGAGACTGGGAATAGGGACTTTCAGGCTGTTTCTCTCTCTATAATTCTGACAGCTCTGAGAGTGAATCTGAGTCCTGCAAACCATTGCATTCAGCAGTGAAGTGGAAATTCTGTGTCTGGCTTTGCTAGCCTTCAAGGAGGAGATTCTGTCATTACCCAAATGCAAAAAGTTAGCAAAGCACGTTGTGATTGGACTAGAAGACCTAGGGCCCATTTCATGACAGTTCTAAAGTTCTCATAGAATTCTCCAGGCCAGAATACTGGACTGGGTAGCCTTTCCCTTCTCCAGGGGATCGTCCCAACCCAGGGATCGAACCCTGGTTTCCCGCATTATAGGCAGATGCTTTACCAGCTGAGCCACAAGGCAAGCCCAAGAATACTGGAGTGGGTAGCCTATCCCTTCTCCAGCAGATCTTCCCAACCTAGGAATCGAACTGGAGTCTCCTGCATTGCAGGCATATCTTTACCAACTGAGCCATCAGGGAAGCCCAAGTTCTCAAATATTTATGTCCAAATGCAGGGCTTCCAGGCTTATTTGTTGTCAACATCTGATATCAAGAAGTTAGTTGTAGGGAACAAAATAAAGAACTTAAAACTAGGACAAAAGGTGGTTTCATGTATGATAGAAATCAGTTTGACTTCAGAGAAATCATACAAGCATGCCTGAATGTCTTTCACCTGAAGGAAAACAAACACTCCTTGACTCCTTATCTACTTCCAGGTGTGGCTACATTTTCTACCCACTTCAAAGCCAAACCACAAAATAATAATCTACTCCATGTTTGCATTTCTTCACTACCTGGTTTCTTTTCTTCCCACTCCAATCTGGCTCTGCCCCTACCACTGAAATTTTTGTTCCCAAAAGTCACCAACAACCTTCACGGAGCTGTGCATAATGGATACTTTTTTTGTCATCACCCTGACCTCCCAGTAGCATCTGGCATAGTTGACCTCCCTGGTTTTCACGAAGCACTCCCTTCTCTTGGGCTCCATGGCACCACCCACTCTTAAGCTTCCTGATCACACATTAGTGGACTGACTTCTTTCCTATAACCCTTCTCCTAGCTACTTCTAATGGTTGGATGGACCTCTTCAAATTTCAGTTCTCAACTGTATGATTTATCTTATTGATGTTCTCCTGGGTGGCATATTATTTGATTGCCTACAGCTTAGATCATATGCCTGGCCAATTGGAAGTCATGATTAAAATCCCCACTAGTTGTACATGGGATGGACAGGACATTCTCCAAAGGTATCAGAAAGGGATTGAGTGAGAAAGACATTGGGTGAGCAGCTCTAACCCATTGTAATCGGTTGAAAAATTACTAACAGGTTCGCTTCCCATGTGCTTACCCTACAGAAAGTGGCTCTAAATGCTGGGTTCATTTCTCTGTGTTCTGTTCTCTTCCTATTTCCTGGACCTACAGCTCCTCATGTTTTTCACTGTCTTCTTAATTCTCTGATGCCTCCAAACAGATTCTTTAAAAATGCTTTCTTCTGTTTTTCTAAGTGTTCTTGGTGGAAGTCTGGTCTGAATTACTTAGGCACTGTGACCAGAACTGAAAATTCCTAATCTGGAATCATTGTGTCACAAACACCCATTAGAGTTGGTCGTGCCTTATTCGCTAGTTTGATGGTCTGTATACTCTGATCACAAGCAAAGATACCCTCAGATTCTGCCTTTGGTAACCATAGTGTTTTTGAACAAAAACTCCTCTCTAGAGTTCTTAGACGCTCTGACAGTGGAAGAAAAGGTTGTTCTAGTTCTTGCATTAAAAGTCTAAGTAGAATCTGGATTGAATGTCCTAATTTTCCAAAGGTAGTGTGGCATTTAATCTGTTAACTAAAGTTCATTCATGATGAATCATTGCTGGAAGAATCTGGATCACGCACCAGTGATTTTTCTATCGATGTAAATAATTTGCAGAGGAAAAGCTGTGACTGTCTGATAAATGGTCTTGTTTAGTCGCAGGGCACTTGCTCAACTTGTTGGATTTTCAATAAGTACTGAAAACTCAGAGAGAGCACGGATGTTCTCATTTTGAAATACTTTATCATCAGGTTGGGTTGATTCTAAAATTTATCTGAAAATATAGAGGATAAATGGGCTTTGAGCGGGAAGACGACAGACTCAAGAACTTAGATTTAAATTTATATAAGAGAAGAGACAAAAGATGACACTAACTGGGTACTGGTCGATAGACACAGATGGCTTAAGTGTGGAACAAGACTTAGTGACCATCTTTCAGTGACCAGCTCTCCCAGTCACTCAGGCTCAATTGGGAGCAGTCGAGTGTCTAGAGCCCTAATGCCACACCCCTGCAGTGATCGTTTCCTGTAAATGTTTACTTTTGACACTAAATGTCAGTCAGTATTTAGAATGAAATGCAGACACATCAGAAGTGGTAGGTGTAGAGCCCAAACTTGGAAATAAGAAAGCATGGAGTCACAATAAGAGAATGTCCCAAGAACTCACTGCATGGACTACTTGGTTTGTGCTTTAAATTTCAAAGGCCAGTCAGAATGGCTGTGATCCAAAAGTCTACAAGCAATAAATACTGGAGAGGATGTAGAGAAAAGGGAACCCCCTTACACTGTTGGTGGGAATGCAAACTAGTATAGCCACTATGGAGAACAGTGTGGAGATTCTTTAAAAATCTGGAAATAGAACTGCCATACGACCCAGCAATCCCACTGCTGGGCATACACACTGAGGAAACCAGAATTGAAAGAGACACGTATACCCCAATGTTCATCGCAGCACTGTTTATAATAGCCAGGACATGGAAGCAACCTAGATGTCCATCAGCAGATGAATGGATAAGAAAGCTGTGGCACATATACACAATGGAGTATTACTCAGCCATTAAAAAGAATGCATTTGAATCAGTTCTGATGAAGTGGATGAAACTGGAGCCTATTATACAGAGTGAAGTAAGCCAGAAGGAAAAACACTAATACAGTATACTAACGCATTTATATGAAATTTAGAAAGATGGTAATGATAACCCTGTATGCGAGACAGCAAAAGAGACACAGATGTATAGAACAGTCTTTTGGACTCTGTGGGAGTGGGAGGTAGGGGATTATTTGGGAGAATGGAATTGAAACATGTATAATATCATATAAGAAATGGATCGCCAGTCCAGGTTCGATGCAGGATACAGGAAGCTTGGGGCTGGTGCACTGGGATGACCCAGAGGGATGGTATGGGGAGGGAGGTGGGAGGGGGGTTCAGGATTGGGAACATGTGTACACCCGTGGCGGATTCATGTTGATGTATGTCAAAACCAATACAATATTGTAAAGTAATTAGCCTCTAATTAAAATATAAAAAAAAACTTTCAAAGGAAAGTTAGCCTTGTTCTCAGAACAGCTTTAATAAGATCTTCAGTCTCCTATTCTGTGAAGACTTAAAGAAGCTCAAACAACCAATATCTAATTAGATTATTTTAACAGATAGGACAGTCATTTCTTCAGTGTCTGCTGCTTCCTGTGGTAGCCATCAAAACAGCTTTGCATTCCAGCTGACTCTGGTAACCAGGTCAGTTTTCACTGACTTCCCCTGCTTCCAAAAATACTTTAGGCTGATGGAGTACCTGTCATCCGTGGCCTGCATGCTTTAGGAATAATTCATCCTTAACATCTGTGAGAATGAGAGGCCTTGCCTCTTGATTAATGAGTTGATAAAATGGTGGCCTTAACACTTGCTCATCCCTAAACATAAGTATTTGGCAGATTTGATTTTTTTTAAGTCAACAGAAAATGCATTTGGGGTTTAATATTTGCTCCATTTCCTTTTTTCTTTTGACATGTACCACACTCCTGAACCCAATCTGTTCTATTGCATTTTCTAACACCACCACTCCATGTGCTGTTCCCCAAATCTAATATGCTTTGGATCTGCTTAACCATATACTTGTGAGTGTGCCAGAGGCCATATGGGAGGCAGGGTAGGGAGCCCGACGGAACCCTGGACTGGGTATTAAGGAGATTCTACACTCTAGTCCCTGCATGAACTTGGACTGAAGCCTTAGGACTGGGCTTCCTGTCCAAGCAGTGAAGTTGGACTGTATCAGAGATTCTATTGCTATTTTCTGTTGCTATCTAGATGCTACCGAGATAAGGAAAGGAGGGGGAGCAGGCAGAACCCCAGCTCACCTCTTCATACTCACACACGCCCCCACACACACATACACCTTAAGCAGAAAAACTATGTTCTGTTCTTATTAAAAAAAAAAAAGTAGAATTCTGCATGGATTGCTTGGGAAATGTTCAAATTATAAATGAATTGTTTAAAATCATGAATCATGATGCTCAAGAGGACCTTGATTGAGGCTTCATGGATGTTATGAGCTTGCTACACTTACAGACTAAAATGCTTCCCTTGGATGAAGCAGGCTCTCAAGGTGCCTGTCCTAGAGGGAATCAAAATACCTCCTCACTTTATTTAGGCATTTTCCGAGCCCCGTGGGGTGGAAGGTTTGAGAAAAGAGCGTCCATGGGAGGAGGGTCAACAGCCGTGCACGCCTCGCTGCCCACCTTCTCTCCTCACACTAGATGACCTAGAATCCCTGAGGCAAGCGGACATGGCTCCTCAGGAAAGCTCTCGCTTCCCAACGCGAGTAACCACTAGCCCCACTGGCCTGTGCCACTTAACTTCCAGGGATTATCATGTGGGATCCCTTTCATCCCTCCAGAGCTGCTCTCCACCCTTTTCCCCTCTTCACCAGAATGCTGCCCTCTGTGAATTACCTTAACAAGTTCTCTCGTCTTCTGGCTTCCACTTGAGAATTCCTAGAGATCGGAAGGAAGGCGATAAGGCAGGAGTCAGATCATGCAGGGCCTTGCACATCATGAGAGAGACTTGGGCTTTGAGTCCAGCACAGTGGTAAGCTGTACTTGGATTTCCAGCCAGGGAGATAAAGATCTCATTTACACATGACAAAGATCACCCCAGTGCTACACCTAGCTAGAGATGAGGGAGGTGATGGTAATGGTGGCCAGCAGATTGATAAGCCTCTAAGCATCCCCCACTCACAGTTCCTTCATCCCTGATCTAGTGGCTGAACCTCTTACAAGGGAGAGTGAAAGCTCCCGGGGAAAGGTACCATGAGGGTGCGGTGCTTAGTCGCTCAGTTGTGTGCGACTTTCTGCGACCCCATGGACTGTAGCCCGCCAGGCTTCTCTGTCTATGGAATTCTCCAGGCCAGAATACTGGAGTGGGTAGCCATTCCCTCCTCCAGGGGGTCTTCCCAAACTGGGGATTGAATGCAGGTCTCTCACGTTGCAGGTGGATTCTTTACCATCTGAGCCATCAGGTAAGCCAAGGGTAACGGTCAGCTGAAAAAGCCAGGAAGGTCACTCATAACGGTCAGTCAAATCCAGATTGTAGCACCCACTCCTTCCCTCTCTGCATACTGAGATGTTCCCACCTTATTTCTTAACTCACCTAATGAAGTTGTTTAAGAGTTGCTCAAGTTAAGTTTTAGGCTTGTTATATTTTTCTTACTGGGTCAAGCCAAGTTAATTCATAAAACAAAATAACCCCACATCTAAGGAATATAAGTACTCTTCAAGAAAAGCAGACTGAATGAACTATACTGAAGGAGGCCAAATTAAAGAACCATACAGATTAAGAATTTAAAGTATGTTTATTATACATCCTTAGTGTGATAAGAAGGTTTAAGACATGAAGCTTGAGTAAGTTATTATAGTAAAAGAATCAAGTACAAATATAGAGCATGAGAAAGAAAAATCAGCCCAAATCTGGTCAAAGAACTTTTTTGTGTCATGTAATTAAAATTTCACATCAAGCAAGATATGCCATTTTGCTATATATTTTTCTGTTGATACTATAGTGACATTTCATTTTAATAGATGTTCAGGTTGTTGCAAAGCTTCTATTGTAAAGACTGAAGCTATTGTTACCTTTTAGTCAAATCCTTTCATCCTTACCTGTGCCTCATACTCTTTTTACTGAACCATGTTGCCAAATTTGTATCTCTCATATATATCTATATATATAGCTCTACAGGTGCTAACAGGCTTCCTGATGGCTCAGAGGTAAAGACTCTGCCTGCCAATGCAGGAGATGCAAGAGACATGGGTTTGACCCCTGGGTCAGGAAGATCCCCTGAAAGAGAAAATGGCACCCCACTCCAGTATTCTTGCCTGAAGAATCCCATGGACAGAGGAGCCTGGTGGGCTACAGTCCATGGGGTCGCAAGGAGTCAGACACGACTTAGTGACTTAACAACAGGTGCTAACAAGGAAACATGCCCAAGACACAGTGTTAAGTGATATTAAAAACATTTGTTGAGAAACAGTATATATTATATCCCACACCTGTCCAAATATATTTATATGCCTTTATATAAACATAGAATATTTCTGAAGTAATACAAGAAAGGTTTTAGATTGGTTGCTGCTGAGTAGTTGTTGGGTATCAAAGTATGTAGAAGGAAACTTCATTTCATATGTTCCTGTACAGTTATACTTGCCTATAGTACACTTATGATACTTTCACTGGAAATTATTTTAGAATAACTAGTGGTCATAAATACTAGTAGAATTAGAAGTAGTATCAATATTATTAAAAGCATCAACACTAGTAAAAATGACAAGAAGAATAAAAAGCAACGAGCACAAGACAGCTGATAGCTCTCTCCCCTGTTCTCTAAGCCTTTGAACAGCCTGTTCCCCTCTAGCCTTCTGACAGCGGTGCTCTGTCTCTGCAAGCGTGTGCTGTAACACTAAACTATCCTCCCCTTCACCCCCTTACTCCTGAGTTTGTCTGGGCCCTGAAAAGACAGAAGATCAAACCCTTGTTTAAGTTACATGTGGGATCTGGGAGATGTCCTTCTTCCAATGATGTATTGTTACATTTGTAGAGTTTTTTGTTCCTCTTGTGCATGTCGTGTGCTCAGTCACTTCAGTCGTGTCTGACTCTGCGACCCCATGGACCTGCCAGGCTCCTCTGTCCATGGGATTCTCCAGGCAAGAATACTGGAGTGCATTGCCATGCCCTCCTCCAGGGGATCTTCCCAACCCAGAGATCAAACCCGTGTCTCTTGCGTCTCCTGCACTGGCAGGCAAGTTCTTTACCACTCGCACCACCTAGGAAGCCCCGTTTATTCCTTGCATGTACTTAATTCACTCTAAAAGTTGGGAGAGTAAACGAGTTAGCTGAGAGTAGAGAATGTGGGGTAATTCATGAGGGACCGTGTTCCCTCAAAGACGTGGGATCTTGTGTAGTTTTTCAGCTTTCCTTTCCAGTGTCCAACTATGGATTTCATGTTGCATTGTCAGGATGCTCTCTTGTATTGAATATAAGGCTCAGCTGTGAAGTTTCTGCCCAGATCATCTTTACCAGCTTGGCCTCAATGGAGGAATCTGAAGTCCTTGCTTCCCCTGCAGCACAGTTTTCCATTTATATACCAGAAAGGAAGCATGTTCTACCCACTATGACCTTTACCTCTGGGTTTTAGGAAACTATTTGATTTTCTGTTCAAGGAGAGCACTGTAACCCTGGCAACCAGACACCATGGTACAGATGGGAGATCTAATGTCCAAAGGCAGTTTGACGGGCACACACACTAACACGGCAGGCTGAGGCATCTCTCATCTGTACTCTGACAGGACTTGAGATTGAGCTCAATTCTGCAAAGTAGAACCTTCCCCTTTTCTAAACGCAGTAGGGCTCTCAGTGCTTTGCCTCCTCTCCACCAATCCAGCTGATGCTCAAGCTCTGATCCCTGCCTCAGTCATAGAATTCAGATGGTTAGTGTTCAAAATACTGAGCACAACATTCCATAGTTCATGCACTGTGCCTATGAGCGGTGAGTCAATCAGTCAACTGTTGCCACTTCTGATCCAGAATTGAAGAGACTTGGATTGTCACCATTATACTAGCTGTGTGAATGTGAGCATGTCATTAAGCCTCTTTTAGCATTCTCATATGACTGTGCTTCCTCAAATCTAGACGAAGTATTAAAGTTTGGAAGTATGTACAATTCATGACTGATGAAATATAAGTAGGGCAGGCTAAATGCTATAACAGCTAAATCTCCAAATCTTAGTGTGTAATGCAGTACAATATAACTTCTTGCTCATATCATTTGGTGTTTTATTGATTCATGATCTTTGCGTCATGCAGCTCCACCATCAGGCAGATCCCCAGACCCTTCTCCATTATGTATAATATACATTCTGTCTGTACATAATTGTACATTACACCATAATGTACATACTGTTTTTTGTTTAGTCGGTAAGTTGTGTCCAACTCCTTTGCAACCCCACGGACTATAGCCCACCAGGCTCCTCTGTCCATGGGATTTCCAGGGCAAGAGTACTGGGGTGGGTTGCTAGTCGTGTGACCACGCCTAATTGCTCGGGAGTCTGGGGAAAGGAGCTTCGATGTGTACCCTGGGGAAAACAAAAAGATGTGGTGGTGAGCACGTCCGGCGGTCTATCCCATATCCAGTTTATTCTTCTTTTTGCTTAGAGAACATCCAAAACCTCTTCTGCAAGAGACAACCGAGAGTCCCACTGTGAGCCTGCACACAGCTCCAAGTCCAGGATCTCAGGCCGTTGTGAAGCCCTGTCTGTTAGTCTCATCCTTTTAGGAATGACACTTAACACTCAGTACAGCAGAGACACTGATTTCAAACTCTACCTGAAACACCCAGATACCTTCCTTAAGAAGACTTAGAATTTCCCCAGGAGAGGGAAGAAGCTGGGCAAGGGCTTTGAGTCCTGGATGTGCAACTAGCATTTCTAAATCATTTATCCGTTGCATGCCCATGACCTCAGTTCTAGTCCTGTGCTGGCGAGGACAACACAATCCGAAATGAAAGTGAGGAAAGGGTTGTTGAGTGACTTTCCTCAGGTCCCACAGCCTGATAAACCCTTCCAGGATGCTTGCAATCCTCTCAGATGTCTTTCTTTTATTTTCCATCAAGCGTTATCCCTCACCCTCTTCAGGGATTTCTTTGAGACTCATATTCTCCTTGTTGAGCAGACTAGACGTATTTTCGATGGAACCCTCCGTGACAAAGAGCAATCTGCTGCAACCCAGTGTGATGTAAACATCTACGCACAAGTGTGTGCATATGGGCTTCATTCCTTCTCCTAACGGATTGGCAGTTGTGCTTGTATCACCTTCCAGCTTGTGGTCCCCTCTCCCCATCTTCCTGTCCTCTGCTCCCTGGCACTGCCCTGACGGGTGGGCATACACCTGGCTTCATCCAGCGTCTAGCACAGGCCCGTGCACTCAGGCATTTCAAAGAAGGGCCCTACCTCACAGCAAAAGGGGACTTGGAATGTTTTAATCTCCTTTCTGCTTCCCACAGGTTGTGAGACCTTGAGAAATTCCTTGATTTTCTCTGAATCTTGGTGTGTTTTATTGTTGTTATTTTGCTTAAAAAAAAGAAAAAAAGAAAATTGGATACAGTTAACTTGAAAATGCTCAAACTACCACACAATTGCACTCATCTCACATGCTAGTAAAGTAATGCTCAAAATTCTCCAAGCTAGGCTTCAGCAATATGTGAACCGTGAACTTTCTGATGTTCAAGCTGGTTTTAGAAAAGGCAGAGGAACCAGAGATCAAATTGCCAACATCCGCTGGATCATGGAAAAAGCAAGAGAGTTGCAGAAAAGCATCTATGTCTGCTTTATTGACTATGCCAAAGCCTTTGACTGTGTGGATCACAATAAACTGTGGAAAATTCTGAAAGAGATGGGAATACCAGACCACCTGATCTGCCTCTTGAGAAATTTGTATGCAGGTCAGGAAGCAACAGTTAGAACTGGACATGGAACAACAGACTGGTTCCAAATAGGAAAAGGAGTTTGTCAAGGCTGTATATTGTCACCCTGTTTATTTAACTTCTATGTAGAGTACATCATGAGAAACGCTGGACTGGAAGAAGCACAAGCTGGAATCAAGATTGCCGGGAGAAATATCAATAACCTCAGATATGCAGATGACACCACCCTTATGGCAGAAAGTGAAGAGGAACTCAAAAGCCTCTTGATGAAAGTGAAAGTGGAGAGTGAAAAAGTTGGCTTAAAGCTCAACATTCAGAAAACGAAGATCATGGCATCTGGTCCCATCACTTCATGGGAAATAGATGGGGAAACAGTGGAAACAGTGTCAGACTTTATTTTTCTGGGCTCCAAAATCACTGCAGATGGTGACTGCAGCCATGAAATTAAAAGATGCTTACTCCTTGGAAGGAAAGTTATGTCCAACCTCGATAGCATATTCAAAAGCAGAAACATTACTTTGCCAACAAAGGTTCGTCTAGTCAAGGCTATGGTTTTTCCTGTGGTCATGTATGGATGTGAGAGTTGGACTGTGAAGAAGGCTGAGCGCCGAAGAATTGATGCTTTTGAACTGTGGTGTTGGAGAAGACTCTTGAGAGTCCCTTGGACTGCAAGGAGATCCAACCAGTCCATTCTGAAGGAGATCAGCCCTGGGATTTCTTTGGAAGGAATGATGCTGAAGCTGAAACTCCAGTACTTTGGCCACCTCATGTGAAGAGTTGACTCATTGGAAAAGACTCTGATGCTGGGAGGGATTGGGGGCAAGAGGAGAAGGGGACGACAGAGGATGAGATGGCTGGATGGCATCACTGACTCGATGGACGTGAGTCTGGGTGAACTCCGGGAGTTGGTGATGGACAGGGAGGCCTGGCGTTCTGAGATTCTTGGAGTCACAAAGAGTCGGACACGACTGAGCGACTGATCTGATCTGAACTTGAAAATACATTTCAGGACTTCTCTGGCAGCCCAGTGGTTAAGACTCTGCCTTCCAATGCAGGAGGTATGGGTTTGATCCCTGGTTGGGGAACCAAGATCCCACATGGTGCTGTGCAGCTAAAAATTGAAAAAGGAAAATGTCTTTCAATGAGAATACACTATGACACTATGGTCAAGCTTTTCAAATGGGTTGCCTAATTGTTTCTCTTTCTTTAGAACCTTTACACTAGGAGTCTAAACTCTCTTCCAGATCTTGTAGCTTTCAGCTGCCACCTGTAATTATATATTCACATCATTGTACTTAATTCTTTCTGATCCTACTCCTAACACACAGACCCACACAGACACACACAGACCCACACAAACACAGACACTCTAATTGTTGTCTCTAGAACAATCGGCTAGACTTCCTTATGATGTTTCAAAGAACATCCTGGGCCTCCATGGAAAAGAACTGACATTTTATTAAGTGCCTATTGTATATTAGGTACTTTTCTTTTGCCCCCATTTAATCCTCATAATTTTCAAAGCTAGGTCTTATTGTCTCCCTTGCTACATATGAGAATATTGGGGGTCAAAGAAGTTAAAAAATTGTGTGTTGCCGCAAATTTGAAGTAGAAGCCAGAATAACCTCAGATCTATCTGATTTCATAGCCCTGCCACCTCCTGACAATTTATATTACAGCAGTCCTCCGGTCACTCCCTCAATGGGTCATAAAACACACATTGGCTCAAAGAAAATTGTCTTTCAAAAATACTCAGGATGTCCTCGTTTCTTGGTCACCTCAAACCATCTAATCCTGTATGTGATGCAGCAGCATTGGGGGCCCTGTGAGGTTAGGCGGGAGAGATAGGATCCACTTTCCTTCAGGACCTGGTGCTATCAGTGTGGTCTCTGATAATAAGAGGCCGCTTTATAAATCTGGTCACAAAGAGCTTAGTTTCAGCCAGTGCTATGGAAACAGAACTGGGCTGGCAGATTTTCTTTCATTGGACATATTGTCACAGACTTGATGAGTGAGAGAGTGTGGCTCATATCAACACGTTGCTTAGTAATTGGAGAGCTCCACTGTTTACTGGAAAGCAAACCATGAAACTAGAAAATATTTCATTGAGAATGTGAATTAAATCAGATGTGCAAATGAATGCTTCTTTTTTTACAGACTCCCCTTTCCACCCACTCTGAATTAGCTGCTGTTTGTTTATTTTGCCTTCGAGGAGAGCAGTAGCAAAAATCTCAAATTCCTCTCATTTTGCAGAAAAGGAAACCTGAGCCACAAAGAATAATGACTTGTTTAATAAACATCTGTTTTAGACCAATGTACATACATATACTCTGAGCACATGTTTATATTTGGGAAGGTTTATCCTGACTCCTACATATACTTTTTCATAAACATAATATGTGATTTTCTTTACAGAAAGATAATACATATTAAATATAACTTAAAAACTAGAAAAATGAGAAAAACCATCCAGGGCTCCCCTACCCCAACAGTCATAAATGACTACTGTTGGCATGTTGGTTAATTTTTTTTCCCATCTTTTCATCCCTAATATGTAAGAATTTTTAAATATAGTATTTGTATGTATATTATAAATATGTAATATAATCATTTGATTACTTGATATGCAATTATAAGTATGTTTTCATGTTTTTACATATTTGGCAAACATTTTCAACAGAATGGTAAACAAAAATAAGGACCCCTTTTTTTAATTTAGCATAGTTAGTAGTTTTTTAAAACGATTAAAAAATTTTTTTGTTGAGAAAAAGTTTACATGCTGGTGAAGTCACCCTATTTAGTATATAGTCCTGTGACTTTTGACAGATTCATACTTGACAAATACATAGCAAATACCTGTGACCATCACTGCAGTCAACATACAGAACAATTAAAAAATTCCTCTGTGTCCTTCTGTGGTCAGCCTGTCCCCCTGCTCCCAGCTCCTAGCAACCGCTGATGTGTGTTTTATTCCTGTGGTTTCTTGCCTGTCCCAGCGTGTCGTGGACGTGGATTACACAGTGTGTAGTCTTTGAGTCTGGCTTCTTGCACTTAGCTTAATGAATCTCAGATCCACCCTTGTTGTTGCACGTATTAACGTTCTTTTCTTTTTATTGCTGTATAGTATTCCTGGGCAGGGCTGTACCACAGTTCGTTTATTCGTTCCTCGTGTCGTTTCCAGTTTGGGTCAATTAAGAATCAAGTTGAAGGGAAGTCCTCGGCTATCCAGTGACTAGGGCTCTGCGCCTTCACCACCGAGGGCACGGGTTCAATCCCTGGTCTGGGAATGAGGATCCCATAAGCTGTGCAGCGCAGCCAGAAGAGACAAAAGTCTGTTATAAACGCTCATGTACAGATTGTGTGAACACGAGTTTTCGTGACTTCTCATCCCTCTGAGCCTCAGGCAATTGCTAATCTACTTTCTGTCTCTATGAATTTGGCTGTTGTGGGCATTTCATATAAATGTGACTGTATAACCTCTAGCCCTTTGTGACTGGCTTATTTCACTTCCTGTAATGTTTTGAAGACTTGTCATGTTGTAGCACATATCAGTATTCATATCTTTCTATTGCTGTATAATATACCATCGTGTGGGTATCACCTTTTACTTATCCACTCGTCAGTTGGCGGACATCTGATTATTTCTATTCTTTGTCTATTATGAATAATGCTGCTATGAACATTCAGGCACCAGTGTTAATGTGGATGTCTATTTTCAGTTCTCTTAGGTGGATATCTAGGCATGGGTTTGCCGGATCATATTTGAACTCTGTATTTAACTATCTGAGGAACTGCCAAACGATTTCCAGGATGGCTTACCATTTTACATTCAGCCCAGCAATATATGAACATTACAATTTCTCCACATCCTTGTCAAAACTTGCTCTTATCTGACTTTTTGATTATAACCATGCTAGTGAGCATGAAGTAGCATCTCATTGTGATTTTGATTTTAATTTCCCCAACAACTAATTATATTGAGCATCTTTCCACATGCTTATTGGCCACTTATATATAATTTTTGGAGAAATGTATATTGGAACGTTTTGCCCATTGCAGACCTGCTCCCTTTTTCCATGTTGGCAATTAGAGGGGCCCAGGTCTTACCTGGCTTCCTCATCCTGCTGGCAGTCTCCAGTCAGAGCCCAGCTGACTCACTGTCCTGATAAGTCAATGAATCATAAGCCTGGTGACTCAGCCTTTTCCCTTTTGTTAACATAACAAGAAAGTCTCTGCATACAGCCATGGAATTCATTTTCAGAAAGAAAATTTGGTGAGATTAGTTGATGAACACATTTTTATTCAGTACAGAGAAAGGTCACATTAAACTGAAAAATAGAAAATCAGAAATGACTTTATAGGTGATATTTGAGGGAGGAAACGAGACCAATGTGCCCTCTTTGAGTGAAAGAGAATTACTCTCTTCCCCCAAGTAAGAAGTAATGGCTTCAGTAGTGGGTGGAGTATTGAACTGAAAATGTGGCTAGATGACGGTGTGAACATAAGAGAATGCTATTAAATGTGATTTTAATCTCTGACACACTAAGGGGAATGACACAGAAAGTGAATATCTAATAGTGTCACGTTTTTATAAAGCAGTCTCCCAGACTGCAACTGCTTATGAACAAACTTCATTTTTTGAATTTCAAACTTTAATAACCTATCCTAATACATTTTTGAAAACTTAATATATGAACACAGCATTATGTTAAATATAGGAAGACAAAATTTGGTATGTGCTATTTAAAAGCTCACAGTTGGTGGGGCCTAAAATTTGTGTTTACATTTATTTATTCAGTATTTCTTCAGTGTCTACCATGTAGTAGGTAAGTTGAAGGTAAATCAACATATCCTCTGTGCTCTGGTCTCACACTGGAATTTTCCCCCATTTCAGTGTCATGTTATGAAGATGTTGGCATGGTTGACCATCTTCCGAACACTCTCTTTGCCTTATCTCATTGTTTACAGAACAGTATGGGAGGTTTTGTCATCCTGCTTTACAGATGAGAAAACCGAGATCCAGAGATGTTAAGTCACTTAAACACAGTGATACAGCCAGTAAGGATCAGGATTTGAACCTGGGTCGCATCACCATAAATCCAAGCTCTTTTCAGCATGCCATGCTCTGTAGTGTGCCAAGAAAATGGTAAATCCTAAACTTTCATGAGATAGGGTTCAAGTGGAAGCTGCTTCTTGCCCCTGGCTTCAGTCTTATTTCCTTGGATATGAAAGGAAAAGGGTTGATATTTTTGTAGCCAGACTGGTTGGGTGTAGATTGACAGTGTTTCATGGTGTCACAGTCATGACAGACATGAATTGTTTAATGTGATGGTTAATTTTATGTGTCAACTTGACTAGGCTACAGGGTGCCCAGATATTTGGTCAAACATTATTCTGGGTGTTTCTGTGAAGATGTCTTTGGATGAGATTAACATTTGAATCAGTAGACTGAATAAAGCAGATTGCCCTCTCTAATGTGGGTGGACCTCAACCAATCAGCTGAAACATGAATGGAAAAAAAGTTGTCCGTTTCATGAGTAAGAGAGAACTTCTCCTTCTTGACTGCCTTCAAGCTGGGATGTCAGCCTTTTCTGCTTTTGGACACAATGGAAACTCCTTGGGCTTCAAGCCCACCAGTCTTTGGATGGTTCTCGTGTTTCTCAGACCTCCCGACTGCTACCAGAACTACATTGGCTGTCCTGGGTCTCCAGTATGACAACCTACCCCGTAAATCTTGAAATTCATCATTGTTTATAATGATATGAGCCAGTTCCTCATAGTAAACCTCTTTATAGATACAGAGTTCTGTTTCTCTGGGAAACTCTGTGGCTATGAAGGCACTGGAGGACTCTTCTCTCCATCACTCCCAGTGGGTGTTATCCAATGGGCAGGTGTTTCTAGCAAACAGGCAGAGGGAGGATCCAGCCAGACCACCAGGATCAGTCCTCTCAACATGGCCATGCTGCCACCTTCCACACGTCTGAGCTGTGGCTGAGTCCCAAGCTCTGAGCTAGGTGAGGAGTTGGCATGTAGCATCCTGAGCCTTGTGTCAGCAAGAGCTGGCAGCAGTGAATGCGGAAACCCAATGGCTGTCTGAAGGGAAAAGACAAGTGAGCCCAAACTCTGGAATCTCATCAACCCCCTTTCTTTACCATGAAGAAATATATAAAAAAAGAGCCTACACTTTCCCAAGTCTTGACTCCAAGTCATCTCTAGCTGTCCCTGTGTGGCACCATCCTGATTTGCCCACACTGCCCAGGTATGGACTGGTGACCTACAGAGATCCTACAGCATCCCCGGCTTGCTTTCTCCACATACCCAGGCATAAAGAGTAGACACAGTGGCCTGCCCTTGAAGAGAGCTCGAAAGAAACGGAGCATGTGCTTTGCTCTGTCAACAGAGCCTGGAGGATTTTGCTGGTAAAAGGAAGGAAAAAAAAATCAATGTGGCTGTTTAAAATGTAACCGTGGCAGTGAAGCAGTACAGAAAGGTCATTGCAAGGAGGAGGTTCAAGGCCTTGGAGGATGCTGTGCCCCAGCCTATCGAGGAGAATTGCCCAAGGAAGCCAAGTTTCAGAAAAGATTTGATTCCTCTCCATCCATCTTTCCCCTACTTGTGAATCATCTTCACTTCATCCCACACGGCATCTGCAGTAGCTCCCAGGTCTCGAGTACCCACCAGGTTCTCCTGACTGCTACTAGAACTACATGGATTGTCCTGGGTCCCCAGTTTGATGCCCTCCCCTGTAGATCTTGAGATTCATCGTTGGTTTATTCAGCATGTTCCCTACCTTTGGAAATCTGCTATACACTTTATACACAAATATAGATGCAAAGATTATCTCTAGTTTACCCTTAAGGAAACTCAACCCAGCAAGGTTAAGCAACTTGTCCATTTTGACACAGATAGGCGAGTAGAAAAATTCCATTTAAGTCCAAGTGAACCTGATTTCAAAGCACACACTCTTTAGGTCTTAGCATGTCACTCCAGCCAAAGTCAGCCAAGAGGAGGTTTACCTGCTTCTGTGCATTAGAGTTGGTTGGTAATTTTGGAGCCTCTCTCAAGTACATCATTTGGGTATTTGGCTGCCATTCAGCCCCTAAGCTGGAGAAGGCAATGGCACCCCACTTCAGTACTCTTGCCTGGCAAATCCCATGGACGGAGAAGCCTGGTAGGCTGCAGTCCATGGGGTCGCTAGGAGTTGGACATGACTGAGCGACTTCACTTTCACTTTTCCTTTCATGCATTGGAGAAGGAAATGGCAACCCACTCCAGTGTTCTTGCCTGGAGAATCTCAGGGATGGGGGAGCCGGGTGGGCTGCCATCTCTGGGGTCGCACAGAGTCGGACACGACTGAAGCGACTTAGCAGCAGCAGCAGCCCCTAAGCTACTCATGGGTCAACTCACTAGTCATCCAGGCAAGATGAATGGGTGTATAAATGGCTGCTGAGTGGTGACAATTTTAGTCCTTGGTGACTGATTAAAGTTGCTTTAGAGTTTTTGTCCTTAGGTCTAATGTTCAGTGGTTCATTTCCCATATAAGAGTGTGGCTTGTGTACACTGGGGATTTCATATCCAACTCAGAATTTGAAAGAAGATATACAAGCCCTTTCATGGAACCTGACTGTTTTGTATGGTTTTTTTCCCTAGATCTATAAAGAAGTTCTAAGCATGAGGCTGTCAGTAGGAGTGAAAAGAAGGTAAGAAAACATGCCTGTAACTTATAGTTGATCTTAACCAAGGTTCCTCCGTTTCCACAGGGCCGTATCTGCGGATTCAACCCAGCACAGATCATGTAGTACTGTCATACCCATCGCTGATAAAAACCTGTGGAGGAGCGACCCTGTGCAGTTCAAACCCATGTTGTTCAAGGGCCAGCTTTACATGCATATACATATCACATTTCGCTTATCCATTCATCTCTCAGTGGACACTTAGGTGACCTATTAGATATTGTGAAAGTGCTCCTATGAACCCGTGTGTGTAGTTTTGTGCGTTTTTACAAATAAGGATCTTCAGGTTCAGAGAAGTGGGATAACTGTGTCACATCGCATAGTCACCATGTGACAGAGCTTGGAAAGCTGAACGATCAGGGAGGTAAGGGAACTCTGCACTTTTCACGGAGGCCAAGCTCCTCTGGTCTGCGTCCAGGGTGGAGGTGGACGGGATAGCTTGCCGAGGCCGGGCTCAGGGCTCAGTTGCCAGTGCTCCCCGGCGGAGGTCTTGCAGAGGCTACTGGAGGGATGCTTGTCGGGATGATGGGTCCTCTCCCTCCCTGGTGCCCACGACCCAAGAAGAGAAGAACCAGTGGTGACCTGTGCCAAGGGTGGCCTGGGAAGAGAAGGGACCATCCTGAGAGCTTTCCTTCTGAAAGGGTGAGCAGGAGACGCTAGAGTGCGAAGGGGACACAGGCAGCGTTGGGTATGGAAGTCTGGGTCCGTGTGCCTCGTCTTAGAGGGACCATCTGGAGTGTGATCCGTAACCAGCGGAGTCAGCGCCACCTGGTGAAAATGCAGACCCCAGGCCCCACGCTGGAGCAGCAGAGTCACACCCGGATTTTACAAGTTCCACAGCCGGCTGAGCAGACTTTAAAGTTGGAGGAGTGCCGCCTTAGAGCCCTTTGAGGCACACGTTTATGACATTTCTTCATTGTTAAGTTTCATAAAGTCCTCACCAGACAGGGCTGATGGTGCAGAGAGTGAGCTGCCTGCTTTTTGCTGTTTCCTGGAGACAGAGGAGAGCCCCCTTGGGGAGAAGGGCATGTCCTCCAGAGACAGGGAGCTGGCCAGAGGGGACGAGAGACTGAGGGAGGAGAGGGAGGGACGAAACAGGAAAGCGTCACTTCTGTTGAGTAAAGATTCAATTCTGCAAGGCTTGTACTTTAGAGACTTAATCTCCAAGTAACCCTCTGAGGAATTCACTGTATACACCACTTTGTAGATAAGAAGAAAGATTCAGAGAGGGGAAGTGCCTTACCTGGGGTCACTCAGCTAAGTGGCCAGCTCCCCCTGAAGACGGCTGTCCCAAATGTGGCTCTTTCCCTTGCTGCCAAGTGTCAGCTTTGGTTTCAGTCCCAGTGCCAATTCCTTGGTCTTAGGACACTCAGGCAAGGGTGACATGGTCAACCATTGCTCCCAGGCTGGGAGCAGAGTGTGTGAATTTAAGGAATTAGAATACTGAGTAAGTGTGCACTTCAGTCAATAGCTTAGTTCCAGGCACATATGGGTCACCCAATAGGCATGTGTTGAATGAATGAATAGAAGAAAGAGCAGATGTCTGGCCTGTTCCCCTGATTCTTAGATCCTTGGTTGTTATTGTTCAGTCACCCAGGTGTGTCCAACTCTGCAACCCCATGAACTACAGCATACCAGGCCTCCCTGTCCCTCACCATCTTCCGATATTTGCCCAAGTTCATGTCCATTGCGTCAGTGATGCCACCCAGCCATCTCATCTTCTGATGCCCTCTTCTCCTTCTGTCCTCATCTTTCCCAGCATCAGTGACTTTTCCAGTGAGTCGGCTGTTCACATAAGGTGACCAAAATAATGGAGCTTCCGCTTCAGCATCAGTCCTTCCAATGATTATTCAGGGTTGATTTTCCTTAAGATCGACTGGTTTGATCTCCTTTAGACCCCTGGCTGCTGCTGCTGCTAAGTCACTTCAGCCGTGTCCGACTCTGTGCAACCCCATAGATGGCAGCCCACCTGTTTTCAACTTCCCGTGTGTTGCCAGGAGCCAACACTAGAATCAGAGAGTCCAGAGTTTCAATCCAGTGCACTCATCATCACCTCCCACTTTTTTTGTCAGGAAGCAGCAAAGAAATTTGTTTCAATTATAGATGTTATTTTTGTCCTGGCCTGTACCATACCTGTATATCGTCTCATCGCTGTCTGTGCATTTGGTGGTTTCCACAGGCCCTACCGCTGCAAGGGGAAGTCCTGTGCTGTTTTTGCTCTCTCCCAGTTCCTGCCCCGAGGGAATATCTGTCTCCTTAGACAGAGGATCTGGGGGTGGGACAATGCAGTTATTTTTTTCCCCCTCTCTCTTTTTTCTCACTGCTTTGCTCAGAAGGCAGCCCAAGTCACAATCAGGTCTGTCTTTTGGGCCAGAGGAATCAGGAAAAGAAGCTGGAAAATGTGGGGGAGACGCTAGGGAGAAGAGAGTACTTCTGTGGAACGTATATATACCTAATAGTGGAATTACTGGGTCAACATTTGGATCCTTCTTATGGTTTTACTTAGCATTTCCCTGATGATTAATTTGCATTTCCCTGCATATTTCATATATTTTACATATGAAAAGTGCCCATCTTTCTGTTGAGTTGCCCTTTTCACTGATTTGTGGAAGTTTTTTATATTATCAATATATGGGCTGCAAACATTTTCTCCAGCTCTATGGGGACTTTTTCACTTCCTTAATGGGGTTTTGATGACTAAAAGTTAAAAAAAAATTTTTTTTTTCCTCGTTTAATAAGGAGGGAAGATTAGAGAAGGGTCTTTCTCTAAAAGTTCTTAGCTTTTATGAATGCCAGTTTATCAGTTTTTCCCTTAAGTCCTCATGCTTCCTGTTACCCTTTGAAGAAATCTTTGCGTACTTGAAAGTCATGAACATATGTTTTCCTATGCTATCTGCGAGAAGCTTTAATGGCTTCATAATCACATTTAAATCAGTAATCTATCTGGAATTGGGTTTTGTGAATAGTGTAAGACAGGGGATCTTACATCATTTATTGGAGAGACCCTGCTCCCCAAACTGTTACCTTTGTGACAGTCTGATAAAGCCCATATGTGGATCTCTTGCCAGATTCTCCACTCCATTCCATTGATCTATTTACCCAAACTTGCATTCATTCATGCAGTTGTAAGTTGTCTCAATATCCTCCAACTTTGTTCTTCAGTACTGCTTGGCTAGTCTTACACTTTTCCATTTCCTTAAGATCCACTTGTCAGTTTCTCCCCAAGGAACAGCTTTCTGAGATTTGACTTTGTATTGAATCTAAACATCAGTTTGGGGGAGAACTGACATTTTCACAATATTGAGTGCTCTATTTCATGAACATGGTATAGTCCCTCTATTTTTTTTTAAAGGTATCCTTTAAAGTCTCCTATGCTGAATTTTAGTTTTCACTGTGGAGGTCTTGAACATATTTCATTATATTTATTCCTAAATCTTTGATACACTTTATGCAATTGTACTTGTAAAGTAAAATTTAAACTTTATTTTCTATAATGTTTCTATAAAGAAATACAGTAGGTATTTATGCACTGCCCTTGTAGCTCAAGGACTTTTAGAATTCATTTACTAATTCTAAAAATTCACTTGTTAATTCTAATAATTCTATTAATTCTCCATCTATGTCTTTCCCTACTCTTCCTCATCCCTCACCTCTGCCCAATTTGGTAGCAATGCATGGAAGAGAAATGAAATTCACCTCATCCCATAGCCCTTGATATGTCAAAAGTCTGATGAGTACTGGGGCAAAGCATGGTCTAAAATGAGTCTGGGATTATGATCAAGTTTGATCTTTCTGTCAAACTTTATTTGGCAACCTACATTAAAAGTGGGTTGAATTTGTGAGGCTGCACTCACTAATGCTTCCTTATATTCTCTGTGATGTTATATGGGAGATATTTGGTGTGACAGCTATTATTACTAGTCACATGTTTAAAAGGATTGATGAGGAAGCTGGGGAGCTTGATGCTGCCACAAATATAAAAGCCGGCCCCCTCGTCCTGTGTGCTGCAGACCATGACAGAGACCATCTCTTTAAATTGCATTTGCTTCATTAGCAGAAGCAGCTCAAGATCATGCAAGCTCACTCTAATTTATCTTGGTTTGTTGTCATCCTGTGACTCAGGAAGGGGACTGCATTTCTGTTTCCAATTAAGGCTTGATGAACTCCGAGGCAAGGAGCCGGGGTGGAAAGCTGGTACTAGGGGAGCAGGAGGATTAAACCTGGTGGAGCATAGCCAAGAGCATTTAGCAAACCCAGGCATCCTTCATCAGAGTCTGCTCCGTGCCTGTGACTCTGCCTCAGAATAGCAACAGGAAAAAATAGCAAATAGAAAATCTCCAGATCTCCAGGAGGGCTCTGCACACCTCCTCACTCCTCCCCAGTCCACAGACCCTTCCTAAATGTCTGTGCCATGACCTGGAGGGGAAAGGCACTGAGAGACAACGTTGTGTAGGGGAAAGAGCAAAGTTTTTGGAATCAGACCCCCCTAAATTGGACCCTGGGCTCTTTCACTCCTAGCTGAGTCACCTTGAACCCACTGTCTCTCCTCACTGAGCCTATTTCTTCAACCATGGAAAGGTGACCATGATACCTACTTGGCACCATGGGCCCTACCCTCTAGCATGACACTAGCTGACATGAGCTGAGTCGCAGCTTAGGCTCTCCAGCTGGCTTCACTCGTCTTCACTGGCCACCAGGACACCTCTAGGGTTTGAGTTTGCAAGCCTTGACCTGGCCCAAGTACCAAGCCACTTCCTGTTTCTGTGGAGAACATGATGAGTTAGCCATTGATGAGTGCAGCCACATGTCTCTCAAGCTCTGTTTAAAATGCCCCCAGTCATCAGTGTCCTCTGTAAGCTACCAGGGCAGAAACTGTTGGTGGGCTGAGAGTCAGGAATAAAAGTCTTCCTGAAGGACTCCCTGGAGGGTGGGCTTCGGATCAGCAGATTGGCATCACTTTACACTTGTTAGAAATGCAAATTCTTAGGCCCCTCTGAGGCTACTGAATCAGAAACACCGAGTAGAGCCCAGCAACATTTGCTTCAGCAAGCTCTGCGGGTTCCTGTAACGCAGGCTGATATTTGAGAACTGCTGGTCTGAGCAAAAGCTGGAAACAGCACAGACCCAGCTCGATAGTCTTCTCCTGCCTGGGACTGAGGAATAGCTGCAGGACTCTGGGCCATGGGGCAGCCTGTGAGCTTCTCATGGGTCTATCAGGAGGAGGCCTGTTGAGGAACAGGACCCCCAGCTTCCTCGTGAAAGTCAGGTTCTCTAAGCTTATCTGCCAGACTACTCTGCTCTGCTCCAGCTCTTCTCATCCCTTGTGTGGACACTCCCCGTTTGTTCATATCTCCACTGAGCTCTTAGTATTCTGACGGTCCTTCCAAAGTGTAAACGTCCAGGTCAGCTTTCCCAAAACATACTCCTACTGACACCAGTCGGTGATGCTGAAAGTAAGCTCTGTGGTCAATGAACATGGGAAGTTGTGGCTTACCTGGCTTACCCTGTGCGGGATCCACCATAATGTTTAATAAACTAATATCCATTGTAAATGCCCAAGAAAGTAGACTTCAGAGAGAGAATTTTCAAGACTGATTTAAACACAAAACATTTACGCCATATTTTGAAGGACGTTTTTTGTGGGTCACACTTTCAGAGAAGTATGTGTTGTCATATACTTCCTCACAGAGTCATTTAGGTTTATTTACGAATCCAGGCTCTCCAGTAGCCAGATTATACAGCTGTTCCACTGTGCTAACACCAAGCTCTGGGTATCTTAAGTATCTTTGATGCTGCTGCTACTACTGTTTTCCATTTGAATAACATTTCTGAAGCAGCCATTTAGTCTTTACAGTATCTCTCTAATCACTGTGATGAAGTCATCTCTAAGATCCAGGTGCTTTAAGAGCCAGGTTGGGCAGTAGATTCCTCAGATGTTCAAAAGTGATATTTGCAGAATAAGCTGCACCAGAATCCTGGTGTCCTGATCACTGGTTCTGGGGGAGGAACAGGTCTTGGGGTTTTTTCCCATATGCCCAAGTGTCTCACTGTTGACAGAGGGAAGCAGGAGTCTGTCTGGTTGTTCCTGCTCCCCATTGTCCAGCATTAGAAATACTTAGATTTCATAACACTTTGTACACCTCAAACTTACAGTGTTACATGTAAATTACATCTCACTAAAGCTGGAGGTGGGGGAAAGAAAAAAGTTATCTTTCAGTAAGCACAACGCGGGAATTCTGTCCTATCTGGATGCCTAGAAGGTACCTTTCTTATAAAAGAAGAGCTGGTTGCAGAAATGAAAAGGTAGAGAGAGGGGCCAATGAGGAAAGTTATTCCTTATTCCCAGCTCTCAAAACACCTGTCATCAAATCACAAACCACTGGACAAAGGCAATGCAACATATTAGTATCTGGAAGTGGGAATCCCTGGTCACTTAGGGGCTTGAAGTCTGGTCAGGACACTGCCACTGCCTAGCCATTAGGTCTGCCTACTTTGGTTCCACTGGAGCAAGATAGTTACAACATTCAAAGTATTATCTGAATTCCTCAAGAGAATCTATTTTTAGCACAATGATATACTTCTTTGCTGATCCGCCCCCCCACCCCCACCCCCCGCGCCCCACCGCCCAGTTTGCTCCAGAACACCTAGATCCTGAAGGAAACTTACTTTGGTAATTGCTGTGCTTGCAGGAAATAGGGGAAATCTCCAAGGAACCCTCCTTCCTAAAGAAAGAGTACTAGACTCAGAGCTAGAACCAGAGCTGGGAGCAGAAATTGGTGAATAACCTGAAAGAAGGAAGCTGCCCCCAGGGCAGCGCAGATAGCAGTGCTGTGGTTTGCAAACGGAATAGGAAGTCTCAGCCACAGCAAGGGGGAGAGCTGAACGGACGTCTCTGCATCACACCCGGCCGGCAGTGACCCTCCGATTCCCGTGCATGCCGTGTTCTTGTGTTTCAGTAACTGCAAAATTGAATCTCCCTGTGCCCTCCACTCTTCCTTTTTAGGATTTTTATGTCTGTTCTCCTAAGCTTATTTTTTAGATGGATTTTATATTGTGATATCACATTCTAACACGATTTTACAGATTGTCTTGGGAAAGACATACACTTTTACAATGTCAAATCTTCCCATGTATGAACAGGATGTGTTGGGAGGTATTGTCTTCTGGCATAAAGGTCTCTCATTGCTGATAAATGCCACCACTGCGCAGTGACAAAGATGGCTTTGGTGAGAGAGATTTGGTTCAACGTGTTGTTGAAACCAAAGGGCATTCCGTTTAAAAGCCACTCATTGTGATCGTCCTTTCGGCCAAGCCCTGTATCATGTCCTGTTATGGAAGACTCAGTCATGAGTGAAAGCCCATTGGATGGCTACTTACTATCATAACAAAAAAACAGAAAATAGTATGTGTTGGCAAGGATGTGGGGAAATTGGAACCCTTGTGCACTGCTGTTGGGAATGTAAAATATTGCAGTGCTTTGAAAAACACTGCAACGGCTCCTAAAAAATTAAAAACAGAGTTAACATATTTTCCAGCAATTCCACTTATTGAAAGCAAAGACTCAAAGAGATATTTGTACACCTAGGTTAACAGCAATATTTTGCACAATAGTCAAAAGGCAGAAGCAAACCCTAGTGTCTGCTGACAGATGAATGGATAAACAAAGTGTGGTGTGTGTATATATACCGCGGTATATTATTCAGCCTTAACAAGAAAGGAAGTTCTGACGTGTGCCACAGCGTGGAAGACCCCTGAGGACATTACGTTGAGTGGAATAAGCCAGTCACAAAAGGACAAATACTGTATGGTTCCACTTATGTGAAGAACCTAGAGCAGGGAGATTCATAGGGAGAGAAAGTAGAGTGAGAGTCAAGGGCTGTTGGGGAGGGGAAAAAGGGAGTTAGTGCCTAAAAGGTACAGGGTTTCAGATTTGCCAGATGGAATGCGCTTTGAAGATGGATGGTGGCCATGACGGTTGTATAACAGTATGAACGTACTTGATGCCACTTAAAAATAGTTAAGATGGAAATTTTACGTGTATGTATTTTACTGCAATTAAAAATAAAAATAATTTCAGAAAAATTTTTTAAAAAGATGAGTGAGGAAAACTGTGCATGTTCAGGGAACTCCGTGGGGGCAGAACAGTGGCAGGGGGCACAGGCCAGAGGCACCCTGGCCTGCCAGTGGTGGGTGGAGAGCAGCTCTGTGGCATAGACCTGCCTCAGCAGCAGGCTTAATCCCCCAGCACGTGGAGGCCGGGCGGCTTAGGGAAGGACTCCAGGCTGGCGGAATAATGGTCCGAAGAGATGGGGGAAGGGATAGTGAGGGAGTTGGGGGTGGACATGTACACACTGCTATATTTAAAATAGATAACCAACCAGGACCTACTGTATAGCACAGGGGACTCTGCTCAACGTTATGTGGGCAGCCTGGATGGGAGGAGAATTTGGAGTTGCTCTGCTGTGTGCCTAAAACTATCACAACATGGTTAATTAGCTATACTCCAATATAAAATAAAAAGTTTTTTTTTAAAAAAAGAAGAGACTTCCTAAAAGCATATTCCAGAGCCCACCACCACATTTATCTTGTCATTGGGTATGTTCATGAACTTCCTGAAACCTAAACATCACTCCTGATTTATGGATTTCCTTGCTTTCTCCTTCTCCCTCTCACGTTTCTCTTAGGTGCTCTGCTTTTTGCCCTTGCTACTGACAGATGCTGCAGCCCACACCCAGGTCCGGCCATCCTCTGTGGAACTCAGGTGAACAATTTTCCTGCTCTGAAGCTTTCAGTTCCCATTGCAGAAGGTCACATTATTAATTACAACAGGCCCAAGCACATTTGGGGAGGTAACTCTGTTACCTTGCAGGAACTGCAGAGTTGACACTTCATTAATTGAAAGTGTAGATGCTGGCACTGAGCATCCAAAGAAATCCATTAAATTGTATCTAAATGTAATCTAAATGCTGAGAAGAAAGGGGGTCCAAAGTGCTTCTAGTAGAATTCCTCCAAAAATTGTGACTCATTAAAACCAAGCTCCATTATCTAAGCCCCAACAGTGGTTCATAAATATAAAAGAGCCTATCTTCTTAGTCACATAGTTTTTGTTTTGGGAAATACAGTTATTTATTATAAAAAGATAGCATTTATGTTAACATGTAAGAGGTTGGTTTATTTTCAGTGAATTAATACATATTTGTAATGTCTTGCTATTCATTTCTAATATGGTAAATACTAGAAATATTTACCATATTTATAATATTCAAAATAGTCAAAATAGCCCATATCAACAGTCTCTTTTGGGGGTTTCTTAATAACTCATAAGAGTATAAAGGGGTTCTGAGTAAAGAAGTGAAGTGAAAGTCGCTCAGTCATGTCTGATTCTTTGCAACCCCACGGACTATAGCCTGCCAGGCTCCTCTGTCCATGGAATTCTCCAGGCAGGAATTCTGGAATGGGTAGCCATTCCCTTCTCCAGGGGATCTTCCCAACCCAGGGATCAAAACCAGGTCTCCCACATTGCAGGTGGATTCTTTACTGTTTGAGCCACCAGGGAAGCCCAAGAATACTGGAATAGATAACCTATCGCTCCTCCAAGGGAACTTCCCAACCCAGGAATCGAGCCAGGGTCTCTCACATTGCAGGTGGATTCTTTACTCTCTGAGCCACCAGGGAAGCCCAAGAATACTGGAATAGATAGCCTATCGCTCCTCCAAGGGAACTTCCCAACCCAGGAATCGAGCCAGGGTCTCTCACATTGCAAGTGGATTCTTTACTGGCTGAGCTACCAAGGGAGCCCATAAGAGGGTCCTGAGACCAAGCATTAAAGGAGTCACTCAGCGTAGGAGTCCCCCAGGGAAGAGGAAAGATGTTGGTCCCCACAGCCCAGTATGCAGGTGGTGACTCTCCAGGTTTACAGCACTGATGATAAGCAGGAGGACCAACAGCCCGAGCCAAATGTGAGAACTGTGCCTGACAGTGAGGGCCGTCTGGGAGGCGCTGGGCTTGTCTGCATGGCACTTGGTGCTGGCACCGTGGCCAGGCAGCCCTTGTTATTTCATCCCCTCCTCATCCCCACAGGTCACCTCTGGGAGTAAGAACTGTGGTCTCCGAGTCCTCTCTGCCCGCATCTTCTGCCCCTGCACAGCGCCCCCTGGAATCTGGCCAGACTCCTCTCCTGGCTAAGTGCCCGTGTGACCGTCCATACCGCTACACATACCGTCCATGGATATTGTTCTCCTGGCAAGACCAGCATGCTGTACAGCGTGTGTTAGCTGCTTGGTGAAATGTCGTATTGTCATTGTCATGGTTACTATTCAGAGATTATATTCGAGTTCACTTTGCCTTTCTGAAAAGTGAGGATAATATTCCCTGACTTCCCTCCTCCCAGGGTTGCTTCAGGAGACAAACTGGTTAATGTGTCACTCAAATACATGCTTAGGGCCCAACCATCAAAGGTGGTCCATTCAGGACGCAGGAGGGAACATGCGGCTTCCTTCTGTGGAGTCAGGCTGGCTGGTTTGATCCTGAAGCGATCGCCAAGCAGTGAACTGATCTGGGTGACGTTATATAACTTTCCTGTGCGTGTCCATCTGTAAACGGAAGCGGCAGACGCCCCTGAAGTTCAGGGCTGTCATGAGGATGAACTAAGATGAGGCATACAGCTCTGCGTGTGGGTGCCTTGACTATAGGAAGCTTTCAGGGGAGGCTCTTTTTTGTAACATGAAGGGAGACATCTGGTTTTATTATAAAACTCCACTGGAAGGGGATATTGTCTCTGTTTCTGGAACTCTTTGCTCAATGAAGGGGATCAAGTGTCTGGACAGGATGCAGGGCCTATTCATTCAGGTCGGAATTCTACAAATGATGGGGAATCAGGAAACCGCCTAAGCAGGGGAGAGGTTTCTTAAAAAGATAAGTCGGGTTCCTGTGCATGGAGACTGTTCCATGGAGACCGTGTACTGAGGAGGCAGACAAGAAGGAGCTGCAGTGATACAAGAGGGGAGAAGTGGCTGGTGCTGGCAGGCTCTGGGAGGTGGAGGTGATGGGCTTTGGTGACTGGGCGGATGATGTTGGAGCTGAGGAGAGGAAGGGGTGTAGAGTGACTTCATATTTTGAGTCAGAATAAATAATATTTTCCTTCTGCTGACCTGGGCTCTGGAGAAAGTCAGGGAAACAAATGTTCAGTCTTGACCTTGTGGAATTTAAGACTTTTCCAAGCAGCGCTTGCCAGCATCCTTCCTTCTCCACCTGGCCCCACTCAAACCTCCTGCAAACCTCAGGCCTCCAGCTGCCTAAGAAGCTGAGGGCCCTTTGGATAGTGTTCATCCCTCTAGCGGCAAGACTTCCTTCCTTATGGGAGGCTGAGCCAGCTCACAACATGTGGGCTGCTTCTTCCCCCATCAGCAGACACCTGGCCCCAAATCCCTTCTGTTTGAGCTAAGGGAGGCCCGGACTCTGCTGCCCGTTGAAGACCCCTGCTTAGGAGCCAGAAGCACACAGAACCTCCTCCTCCAGGGAGTCCACATGTCACCAACCTCCTTTTCAGAAAGACCAGGTGATCAGGTCACACAGCTCATGAGGAACAAAGCTGGAATCCCACGTCAGGTAGTTAGACTCCAAACCATTCCTCCTCCTCTGCTTGGCCTTGGCTCTGGGTTCTTCTCTGAGCCCCTTGGCCCCAAACTGCTAGACCACCTGGGCCGCTGTCTAGATCCGTCTTCCCAGTTCTTTGCAAACCCTGTCACCACACACAGCTCCTAGGAGAACCATGTGCGCTCCCAGAGATGCAGAAATCCCTGTCCACCCACAGCGTTCAGTCATTCAGCAAATGGTCACTGAGGGCCTCTACATGGTAGCGAACCTCACACTCACACGCACAGACTTACACACACACTCACACAGGAAGTCTGCTCACTTTCCTTCCCCTATTGATTGTGCAGCTCAAATTGGCCTGGTTTTACTCCTAGACTCAGGAAGAGGCCCTCATGTACCCATCATCTTTCAAAGCAGAGTGAGCAACCAATACTCATTTGAGCCTACTAAAGATCATTTAAAAGTAGCCCAAGAAGTTTGCCTCAAGGGCAGGGCCATGGATTTTTTTTATCCACCCTCCCTCCCCCACAGACAGAATCCAGGAAATGCCTTTATGTGAAGAAACAGTTTGCTGAGCACTGGAATAGTGCAAATGAGATTATAGGGAAACTGTTTAATCTTCCCAACAGAATAATTCCCACTCAGCATTCTTAAACTGAGCATCTCATAGGGGAAAAAATTAATGCTTACTATAAATCAGCCTTATCTGTTTCTTGATGCACTTTCCAAAGTCCCAACCACTTCTTTAAAGATATAGGATAACCCAGGCTGCTCTGATTCAGCCTCTAAGACAGAGTTGGTTCTGTTTCTGTGTTTGCACAGACCATCCATCTTCAGAAAAGGGTGTTCAGCCCTAACCCTGCCCTCCAGTACTTTCAGACCTGTCATGCTGCTTTGTGGAAACTTTCCATCACCACCAAGCAAGCAAGGCAATTCCACAGGAAGAGCAGATGATGAGGGAGTTGGCCAAGACACAGGGCAAACTCATCAGATAGATGTCTTCTTCTTTATTACTCTTTTTTTCAACACCAGTTGTCTCCTGAATGAGTGAAAGTGAATTATGAGTATTATTAAATCAGTTTCCAACAAAAACTCTTGCCAGTTCTGTGAACCTGGCTTCGCACGATCTGCTCCTGAGAACAGTGCATCTTTTCTTGATGCAGGCAGATGGGTTGGGAGGGATAACAGAGGACGAGATGGTTGGATAGCATCACCAACTCAATGGACATGAGTTTGAGCAAGGTCCGGGAGATGGTGAAGGACAGGGAGGCCTGGTGTGCTGCAGTCCGTGGGGTTGCAAAGAGTCAGATATGACTGAACAACAGTACAGCATCCTCTTGGATGATGGAGAATTAGTGATTTCCTCCCTAATGAGTGTCAGTCAGAGCCGAAGAGCCTTGTTAGAGAAGGGACCTGATGTGACGCTGCAGAACCGTGGGAGCAGATTGTCTGGGACCAACCCTCCCATTCTCTCCTCACCGGGGCCCCCAGTAGGACTCTGGGCTTCTGGACTGGAGTTTACCCCTGACTCTCTTCTTACTGAAGTTTATCTAAAGCAGCTTCTGGTGGGTGGCAAGCAGCAGTCAGCTTACCCCTGCAGAGGAGGAGGGTCAGGAGGCCTGAAAGTAAGAGAGAAGAGAGAACCAACCCAGCTAGAAAGCACACTGAGCCCTGGCGTTGTCCCATCAGCCTTCACGGTTTTCCCCGCTGTCATCTTCCTTTGCTCTGAGTCTCTTTCACTTTCATTCTTTATTTTGCGTTGCTTGTGTTTCTCTAACTGCCCTCAGATCTTCTTTGTGAACGAGGTGAGGTTTACAGGAATAAGTGAGGGTGAGTGAGGAACCGACCTACCTCGCAGCATCCTCTAAACCAATGTGAGGATGTTTCCCCATCTGCTTGAAGAAACATCCTTACAGAGCCAGAAGGGGCCTGACCTGAGACTTCTCTGCCACTGGAAGGAGAAGCTGATGACAAACCCCGTCGCTTGCTTCCTTTCATGAGCTCAGCCACTGACTGTTAGAAGACTCGTTTCCAGTGGCCCAGCCAGGAGGAATCTGCCCACAGCAGGCCACCCCGGGTCCCTGTGGACCCAGAAACTCGTAGTGGGGCTGTAGGAAGTACATCCAAGGTCGACTGTCCCTCCATTTCTGATCACACTGGCCCAGCTGGTGGCCATCTGAAAGCTGACTCTGGATGAGGTGCTTCTGTAGAGTGAGCATCTGCAGGATACCCAGGGCTGTCTGGTAGGTCTTTGGGGCCAAAGAGAGCCTGCTTAGCTTCTTCCACCTCTGCCAACAGCAAAATGTACTGTCGGTACCACAGTCTTTGGGCAGAGAATGCCTTGGGCACCAAGGCAGAAATCCTATAACGGGCAAGGCTCTCGGCCAAGCATATTTAAATAGTGCTGGTAATAGTGTGAGGACCTTCGTTTCCCCAGCACAGTGTTCTTTGTAAGCAGGGATCTTGCCAGCTGGGCAGGAAGCCACCATCTCCCTACATTTTGTGGAGGTGGGGTTGTAAGTGCGGATTCATCCAGGACACTAACCAAGGTCATACCGTTGGTCTAGGATAGAGGTGACTTCTTTCTGTGAGGCTGGCGTCCTATTTACTCTACAAGGACGTCTGCCCTCAGGCACTGTCAGTGCTGGGTGGAAGCTGCAATCAGCCTGTGACGGGACTCTATAAATGTGCTTATTTGGAGAAACTCTGTGATAGGAGGGCTTCCCTGATGGCTCAGACGGGAAAGAATCTGCCCACAGTGCAGGAGACCCAGGTTCGATCCCTGGGTCGGGAAGATCCCCTGGAGAAGGGAATGGCTCCTCATGCCAGTATTTTTGCCTGGAGAATCCCATGGACAGAGAGCCTGGGGAGCCACAGTCAATGGGGTCACAGAGTCGGACACAACTGAATGACTAACACTTTCACTTTTTCTTTCTTTGATAGAAAGAAAGGAGGACGTCCCAGTGGGGCCTAGTGATTAAGACTCCATGCTCGCACTGCAGGGGCTGCAGGTTCGATTCCTGGTCAGGGGGCTAAGATCCCACATGCCTCATGGCATGGCCCCATAACAAACAACCCTGTGATAAATTCTCAAAGGAAATATTCTGCTGTAGAGTATGCCTACCCACCTACGTTCCCATGAAAGCACCTCTCCACTCCCCACATCCATCCTGCCCTTACGTTGCCACTGTTTATAACTTCTGGGAATCACAGAATTCCCTATGGAGGCTCTGGCAGGTGGGGTGGGCTGCAACCTCAGATGCCTGTTTGGTTCATAGGGAAAGCATCCATGCTTAATAGGTCTATGCAAGTCTACATCAAACAAAAAGTAGCATCATTGAAAACAGGAATATAATCAGACCCACATCCCTTCCTCTCTTTCTTTGTCATAGCAGCTCAGCCAAACATGGCCTCATCACCTCAGTTAGGCTCCTGCAGAAGGTGAGTTTTGCCTTGAGATGATTTAACAAACACTGAGCCCACACAACACCTCTCAGGGGTTCTGATGAGGATTAAAAGCTGCATGAATCCTGTACTGGGTCAGCTAGCTGTTACTTCTCTGCCCACCCCATTTGGTGGTGGAGAGAAGTAACCCCACCCACAGTTCCTACTGAAGGGATAGCCTGAGGTTAACCATAGCTGAGCAAAGGTGGCCATCCAACCCCACTGTGGGGAAAGATGCAGGAAGAGCAAATCCATGGACTGGGCTCAGGCTGGTAGGTTTCTCTTTTGAGAATGTCAGTTACAAAACCAAGACCCTGCGACTAGACCCTGGGGCATGAGGAGTCAGGCCCATGCTGTTGCCATGGTAAGTCTGAGCCAGTCTTTCAAGTATTCGTTGAGAATCTCTTATGTAGAGGAATCAGACAGAAGCAGAAACGGAAGAGTCTTAGGACCAAAGGGTAAGAGACCTTGGGTTCTGACTCAACAGACTCTGTCCCGTGAGCCTGGCTGACTTTATTTTCAGCCCTTGGAAGTCTGTTCAGTTGCCTGTTAAGGCCTCACAAATAACCCTCCTTTTCTTAAACCTCCACAAGGGGGATTCTTTTTCTTGCTGATCTGTGTGCCTGGAGTAAGACAGCTCTTTATACCCACCATGAAAGTCAATGATGGTGGGATGTATACTCAAGCCGGTGATCCTGCTGCTAAGGGCAGGAGGCTGCCCCTGAACAGATGTTCAGTCTCTGGGGTGCAGGCACACTGGCCAGATGAGAGGGCTGTTTGTGGGAGGCAGAGCTGCCATAGAACGTGCTCAAGGAGCAAAAGCATAGCTGTTACAATGAAGCAGATCCAAGGTATTTGTCTCTAAAACATGGTTGTTGTTGTTTTTTTCCTTCATAGCTTCTCATTTGTGAAATCACGATGTCTCTCACAATTCACCGTCTGGCAGCTAGAACCATTACAGTTATTGTGAACAAACTTGGCCAGGGCTGTTCCCAGTGTTGTCACTTCAGCTGAGTTATATGCATTTGTCAGACTCACAAATGCTGAATTTGTTATTGAAAATATCTTCAGAAAGGTTTCACTGTAATTTGGCAAACAAAAAAGTCATTGTGTTTGCAGAAAGACATGAAAACGGAGCAGTGGAGTATATATTTTATATTAATGAAGCCCGTATTTTTGTTAAAGGAATGATTGCAATCTCATATTTCTTTCAAAGCAATAACCAAGTGCTTTAGAAACTTGCGGGTAGAAGAAATGGAGGTACATTTTGTTACTGAGATAAATGCACAAGGATGGCTTATCAGCCACCAGCACAACGCGACCGCAGGCAGGAGAGATTGCCAAGGCCCTCAGAAGAGATGAAAGGCATTTCAAAGCACCAGGCATGCCCTGTCCATGCATTGCTAAGGCTGTGGCCTAATGTACTGAGCAGTGGTTTTCTTTTTTTTTTTTTTTGGTGGTACGTAAAATATTGATATGACTTATAGTGGAAGGAATCTTAGATTAGATGAAATACATTAATAATTATAATCAAACTGTGGCTGAACAGGCTTACGCCCAAAAAGGAAGAAAGGCCACTCATGCTTCAGTCCCTGCTTATCCGCAGCAGGTCACAGTAGGGGAGAGCAAAGGATCTCATAGCTCTGCAAAAGTGTGAAGTCAAAGGTTCTGTGGCTATGGGTTTAATACATGAAGCCCACCCTCTGCGCCACACCAGACACTCCAAAACTTGCCCTTGGTCACGTTGTCTGCCAGCGACAATGAACGTGTGGAGTGACAACTAGGGGAGTTTCAGTATCCTATGTTTCTCTTCACTGCAGGGTGCCCACATTCCCGGGTCCGCACCTCGGTTCTCCTCTTCCCTACCTGACTCTCTTGTTCCTTCTTTCTCCATCACTCTCAGGGGCTTCAGAAGTAGTGATGTGAGAGCATGCGTTCCTCCCAGTGTATCAAAAGAGTCCATCAAGAAAAAATACACATGTGTTCCCCAGTATAAAGTACCTCTATTTTCATTCTTTTTATGGCAGAGTAATATTCCATTTAGAGTGTGTGTGTGTGTACACAACATCTTCAGTATCCATTCATCTGTGGATGGACGTTTTGGTGGCTTCCATGTCTTGACTCTTGTAAATAGTGCCGCTGTGAGTGCTGGGGTGCGTGTGGCTTTTTGAATGACAGTCTTCTCTGGTTATACACTCCAGAGTGGGATTTTAAGGTTGTATGACGACTCTGTCTTTAGTTTCTTAAGGAACATCCATGTTGTTCTCCATAATGGCTGCACCAATTTACATTCCCACCAAGGTGTAGGAGGCCTCCCTTTCAGTTTGCAAAATGACTTAACAACTCTAAAACCTTATTCTATGACAATGCTTTCAATTGATTTGTCATAGAATATTTCAATTTCGATATTATTGTTGCCAAAGAGAAAATTTGTCTTTACAAGTACAACGGTAATTAGAAGTCAGCTGTTGTCATTTTGACAACACCAACTTAAAGTCCTCCAAAAGAGGCTTAGCAACAGATTAAAAGGTCAGCGCTGTCACTTCAAGACAAGGATCACTCGGTACCCACTTAATGTCAACATAGCTCATAGACTGAACGGCAGAAGCAGGGTTGAAGGTTGAGTGTATCATCCATGCGACTGAGAGTATGCTTAAGATAATTCAAACCAACAGTTTTTGAGAACATAACATTTTCAAGGTTATCTTTGGGGAAAAGAAAAGAAAATTAGCTCTCCAGGATTCTCCCATCCACAGATATCAGTGTGTATTATACTCTAATCTCTGCCATCTTCATTGTTGGGGAGAGACAATAGGCCAGGAGAGACGGGAAGCAAGTGACTCAAGGCCATTCGGTCACTTCCCTGGCGTGGCTGCAACTCAAGCTCAGAGCCTGTCCCATTCCACCCAGCTTTGTCTTTGTATCATTTCAGCTCTTGTGCTCCATGAAGCAAGTCTGGGCTCACTCAGTTCAGAAATACAGAATGGTGATGCTAAAGGTTACTTGGTATCTCTTAGTTTAGTTTTTTTTAAATATATATTTTCTGTGCCTCCATTAAAGCCTAGAAACGTTCCCATTAACATCAATTCGTGGAGGACAATTTTGTTTCTAAGCTGCAACCAGAGCTCCCTCTAATGGCTATTTATTTGAAAAACAAATTCTAGGGGAAATGAAATAACTCCTGTTCTTTTAGAATTGAGGACCTTTAAAACTATTGTTGTCTAACACGTCATTACCGACCTTTGCAACTAGGTCATTTTAAAACAAGACTTAATCCAATGTGCTGATTAATTTTGTGTGTCAGCGTGACTGAGCGACAGGATGCCCAGATATTTGGTCGCACGTTATTTGGGATATTTCTGTGAGTGTGTTTTGGATGAGATCTACGTTGAATCAGTAGCCTGAGTAAAGTAGATTTCCCTCCCTCGAGTGGGTGGACCTCATGCAGTCAGCTGCAGGCCTGGATAGAACAAAAAGGCTGATCGTGTCTCGAGCAAGAGGGAACTCTCCTGCCTGACTGTTGAGCTGGGGCATCGGTTTTTCCGGCCTTTGGTGTGGAACTGATTCAGCTCTTCCTGAATCTTGAACCTGGCCGCTCTGGGATTGAAACTGAAAATGTCAGTTCTCTTGGTTATCAGGCCTTCAGTCTCAGACTAGTTACACCATCGGCAAGCTTGGGTCTCAGCTCACAGTTGCAGATCTCAGCTTCTATAATCAGGAGAGCCAACTGTGTGTGTGTGTGTGTGTGTGTGTGTGTGTGTGTGTGTGTGCGCGCGCGCGCGCGCACGCATCTATCAGCTCTGTTTCTCTAGTGAACTCTAATACACTAAAACATTTGATTTCAAGGCACTTAAATAAAATATATGAGGGACTTCCCCAGTGGTCCAGTGGGTAAGACTCTGCCTTTCAATGCAGAGGATGTGGGTTCACTCCCCTCTCAGGAAGCTAAGGTCCCACATTATGTGGGGTACAGCCAAAAATTTTTTAAAAATAAAGTAAAGCAGTTGTACTATTAAAAATGTTCAACTCCACTGATGTTGCATTTTACTGATCTGATAGCACATTTGATAGGATCCTCACAGCCATGCTGGGAGACAGAGCAAATATCCTGAGCTCAGAACAGATAGAACTGATGCCCTGATCCCCACAGATAGAGCTGACCTCTAATATTGTGCCTTTTCCATTATAATCACAGTATCACTCTGAGTCATTCTCTGCCACAAAACAGGAAGACAGCCTCTCTAGTTGTTTCACTGATCACGTAGGCTATTGATGATTTTCAATCCAATACGTGCTCTTCAATGGCTGTTTTCTGGCTGAGTTGATTCAGTGATCTAGCAGATAATGTGAATAACCCCAGGCTCTTACGATACACAAGAGAATAAGATCACTTACTATCTCACACAAACAAGTCCAAACTGGAATTCCAGGGTTTTTTTTTTTTTCAAATAGTTTTACTGTGATCCTTTCTCTCCCACAGATTCCTAAGTGGAAACCTGATTATGAGGCTCCTGTAAAAGTATTGATTTATCTATGGGAAGGAGGTATAAGTGATCCACATTTACCAGTGGTACCATTCCCCTGCATCTAAAAATGAGCAGGAATTGTTCCCAATAAAAACCAGGACTTGCTCTTTAAACTAGGTTTCTATATTGTCTCAGTTTCCCTGGACCTTGACTTCTTCATTTATATGTCTTGGAGATTATTTAATAATAACAAACAAAGCTTTCACTCATTTCCCAAGTATTGTATATTATTCCCTTATGTGAATTCCCAGTAATTAATGGGACATCTTATTAATGAAATTCAAGTCTGAAGGCAGAATAGAATATATTAGTGATGAATAATAAACATGTCTCAAAGACCATGCATTTAATCTTCTTTTTATACAGAATGTTTATAAATATGGTGATTTTTACTTGCTCTGTCTTCATGAAGCAAACTGTAACTAGAATTCCAGATAAAGATGGATGGATTGAAATTCCTGTCATAGATCTATAATATGCATAATCACAAGTTGGGAATCAGGTCACCTGTATTACAATTACAGGAATATCTATATAGAGGAGAACCATGTTCAGTGTATAACCTGAGAGCTGTAAAACCTTGGCAAATGTTACCCAAATGTAGGCCTTTCCTCAAGAACAAAAACAAAAGCAAAAACTTGCTGTTTTCCCCTTTTCTTTTCCATCTATGTGTAGAAGAGATAGAAATATTTTATACCCTGTCATTTTCTGCTACATTCATTTATATATATATATTATTATTGAAATATAGTTGACTTACAATGTTGTGTTAATTTCTGCTGTTAGTAAAGGGGTTCAGTTATACAAATATATGCATTATTTTTTATATATTGTTTTCCATTATGGTTTATCATAGGAGACTGAATATAGTCCTCTGTGCTATATAGTAGGACTTTGTTGTTGATCCTTTCTATATATAAAAGCTTGCATCTCCTAACCCCAACCTCCCACCCCAGTCCCCCGCCCCCAACCACCTCCCTCTTGGTAACCACAATTGTGTCTATTTCTCCATGAGTGTTTCTGTTTTATAGATAGGTTCATTTGCGTCCTATCTTAGATTCCACATAGAAGTGATATAAGATGGTCTTTGTTATTCTCTTTCTGAGTTACTTCACTTAGTATGATAATCACCTGTTGCATCCATGTTGCTGCAGATGGCATGACCTTCTTTTTCTGGCTGAGCAGCATTCCATTGTATGTGTGTAGCACATCTTCATATCCATTCATCTGTCAGTGGACATTTAGGGGGTTTCCATGTCTTGGTTATCATGAATCATGCTGCTATGAACATAGGGGTGCATGGACCTTTTTGAATTAGAGTTTTATTTGAACATATGCCCAGGAGTGGGATTGCTGGGTCATGGAATAATTCTATTTTTAGCTTTCTGAGGAACTTCCATGCTTTTTCCTTAGTGGCTCCTTAGTGGCTGCACCAAGTTACCTTCCGACCAACAGTGCAGGAAGGTTTTCTTTGTTCCGCATCCTCTCCAGTGTTATGTGTAGACATTTTTAACAAAGGCTATTCTGACCAGTGTGAGGTGGCACCTCATTGTAGTTTTGATTTGCATTTCTCTAATAATTAGTGACGTGAAGGATCTTCCCATGTGCCTATTGGCCGTTTGTATTTCTTCTTTGGAGAAATGTCTATTCTGGATGTCAGTCCAGTTTTCAACTGGGTTGCTTATTTTTTTGTTGTTGAGTTAAATGATCTGTTTGTATATTTTGGAAATTAAGCCCTTTTTGGTTGCATCGTTTGCAAATATCTTTTCATTCTGTAGGTTGTCTTTTCAGTTTTATTTTTCTATGGTTTCCTTTGCTAGGGAAAAGCTTGTAAGTTTGATCAGGTCCCATTTGTTAATTTTTGTTTTTATTTCTATTGCCTTGGGAGACTGACCTAAGAAAGCACTGGTATGATTTACATCAGAGAATGTTCTGCCTATGATCTCTTCTAGGAGTTTTATGGTGTCTGTCATGTCTTATGTTTAAGTCTTACAGCCATTTTGAGTTTATTTTTGTGTATGGTGAGAGGGTGTGTTCTAACTTAATCAATTTACATTCTACTACATTCATTTTTTTAACTTTCTGCCACTTTCCATAGAAGACTTAAAGAAAAAACACAATGAAGTAGAAAACTCTTACTATGTAAAACTGACATCAAGAAAATGCAAAAGAACAAACTGAAGAACAAAGTCAAATATGAGTGTGTAAACTATTACTTATCGGAAGTAGAGTGGCAGGAACAGTTCATTGTTCACCAAAACCTGTTTTACTTCTTCTTGGGCACATAACTGGATTGTACTCCCCAGCCTCCCTTGTAGTTTGAATTTCAGCCAAGGGAATGTGAACAGAAGTTGTGTGTACTACTCGTGGTCCATGAAAGCCTTCCTTTACATTCTTCCATACTCTTTCCTCCTTCCACTTGACCGGAAGGGACATGGCAGAGCCCTGCTCTGATTATGGCAGAGCGTCTGTCATCCTAGGTCTTAAATACTTCTGTGAGGGAGAGGTATCCAGCCAATCCACATGCCTTCCCAGGATTGGCCCCTGAGCCGAGGCCCAAATGTTGATTGTCTTTGATCCATTCATCAGTGTTTGTTATTTCAGCCTAGTGTCGCCTAAATAATGCATGCAATTGACACAAAGCACAATAAACCTATATTTTCTTTTTGGAAAGTCTTTTAACAAATGGGAAATAGACTAGACAGAGATCCAGGCAGCAAATGGCAATTCAGGGCATGCCTGGCTTTAAATTAATTCGTCCTCTTTTTTGACATTGGAGTAAGTCTCAGCTGGAGGAAGAGGTTAGTTAATCCTCGGAAGGGGTAAGCCCACAACACTTGTGCAGTGTGTCCACCGAGCCTCGGGAACCTTCATGGCCAGGAGGTGTCCAGTTGAAGGACATCACCAGTTCAAAACACAGAACCATAACTGGAGACTGAGGAGCCCGCGTTGTCTGTGAGCCATTGATGTGAAACCAAGAAGAAGTCTGTGGCCAGTGTCTGGAGTCAGTCAAATAGCAAAATCAAGAGCCCTGGGGAATGGCAGGTCTGTGTGGAAGTCAACAAAGCCAGGATCCAAGCTGCAGGGTCCATATCCCAGCTTCATTCCTGACTAGTTATGGAATCTTGAACAACTTATTCATGTTTCTGGGCTGATTTCTTCTCTTATAAAACTTGGATAATAAAGCTATGTAATTCAGAGCATCATGAGAATTAAATATATCTAAAGGGCTTAGTTCAGTGTCTGGCACATGATAAGCATTCAGTAAATGATGACTGTTTTTTATTCATATGAATGAGAAGGATGATCAAGCACACCTTGGGAGCATCAGGATCCAGTGCAAAGCAGGAGCCTGGCCAGCAAGAGCTGAGCACCAGGCTTTGCCCAATGTAGACATTCCCCTCTGATGCAGTGGGATGTGGTTCTCGGTCTTGGCCCACCTGGATCTGAAGTGTGGAGGAGTAGCCAAGTGGCTACCAGTGGCCAGACAGCACGTAGGAGCTTGCTGGCCACTCACATGGGGGAGAGAGGGCAGCAATAGCAGGAATCACCCAGCCTGAGGGAAGACACCCCTAAGGCCTCCCACCCATGCAGGGGGGCACCAGGGATTGTCAGTTATTGAGATTTACCAGGAAAAGAGGGTTTGCATGGGCATCCAAATCTCAGATCCTCTAAATATCAGCTGTGTGACTTTGGGGTGAGTCTCTCAACTTTACTTCCTCCTCATCTAAAATACTGTCTTAAATTGCTGTGTGATGAATAAAGAAGATAACAGGGTATCTTATGGAATAACCGATAGGATATAGCTGAGTAAATCTTTAACAGATGTCAGTGGAAGGAGGGAAATCATGTTTATATGGTCTGTGCTGATGGGTGAGTGGCTGGGTCGGGCATGTGAACAACTCAATTTATTCCACAAACCACACTTGGAAGCATGGTTGGTTGTGATTAAACGCTTAATAATGTCCGGTGTGTGGCGAGCTGGTCCCCGTGCTGTCAAGGACCGCAAAGACGCTATGAACGACTCTAGTGGGCGCACCATCCTACTCAGGGGCTGCTTCATGGGTTCCTGTCTCCCACATCCTCTCCATTAGCAGTGCTGCTAACGTGCACAGCAGAAGTTGTGGGTGATTCCATTTGCACTCCTTTCATTACTGGGCTCGCAGTATTTCCACCATATATTGAACCCTCTTCTGGGACTTCACCACAGGCAGAGTTCCTGGGTACAGTGAATTTTTTCCTGTAGTCCTGATTCCATAGAAGTGGCCTTATCACCTGCTTTCCCTCTACATGCCTCTTAAACCCCATCCAAGCTGAACCACTCGGAGCTCACTTTCCTGCCTCCGTCTGACCATACACGGTGTTACCTCACCTAGGACAGTCTGGTTCCTGGGAAGTGTTAGGGATGGGCAGGTGGGTCTCTGGGTCATTTGCGGGTGAGACAGTTTATCTAACAGAAGAATTTCTACTCCTTTGACATTACAGTCTATTCCTTCATCAACTATTTTCTGGACTTTTAAACATCCTCCTATATGTTTTTCCTGCCGGTCTCCTCCCCACTCATCTCTCTCCTCACAGCCTCCAGAACTGATGTCGCTTACTAAACTGCTCTTAATGATGGAAAGTGTTTTGAACAATGAGTCCGGGTGTGTCGCTTCAGCACAGCTTCTCTGAGCAACTTGCGGCAGATCATGTACCCCTCAGGGATGCAGCTTTTCACCTGTAAGTTAGGCATGTTGGACTATGTGAAGTCTAAAGTTGTACTTGCTCTACAGGGCTGAATGGAGGGAGTGCTTTTACAACCTTCTCCGTCTTATAGACTCGAATGACCCCTGTGCATGAGGACATTTCTGACTCAAAAATGTCACTGGCTCTTATGAGAAACTGTGGGATCCATTTTGTGTAAAAATAATGTTAGTGAAGAATTAATTGGGGTGAAATGCCCACTGGTTTATAAGAGTACAGAGAAGAGACGGACTGCATGGTGAGAGGATCAGCGGGGTGTGTTTGTGTCTCGGGCGTGTGGCATGAAGGCCCATGGGTAATAGAATTCAGGCAGAGGAACGAAGCCAGGAGCAGACAGCCTCTCAGAATCAGGAAGAAGCCACTGCCCAGGACCTAGAGGGAAAGCTGGGTTGGGCCACACAAAGTTCAGATGGTGATGGCAAAAACCAAGAAGAAGCCAGGCAACATCAGGGGAAAAAAAAAAAAAAAACAACACTACAAGATAAAAATCCAAAGCAAGGGAAAAAAGTCAGAGCAAGGGAAATCGGACTGTAAGGCGCAGGTTTGAGAGAATTTGTATCTGGAATGTTATTTTGACTGTGACCTCAGCGGCCTGTGACTATAGACATGGGATAACATATATTAATGCTCCCAAAACACACTTCAAGTCCCAACAAAATACCTCGAATTTCCTGAGTGATCACAGTGGGGTTGACCCCCAGGCTTCCTCAGCAATTCCCATTAAATCTGCCTTCTCTTCAAGCTGACGTTCCCATCTGCAAGGGCTCCCGTCTCTTCTGCTCTCTGAAGGTCTAGAGGTAGAACCTTCTGGATTCTTTTACTAGATCCAGACCACAGGGTCTCAGCGGGGCCAGAGCCATATCCCCTAAATCATGTCCAGAGATTTAAAGAGCCAGGGCGGGGACAGTGCTCACAAGGTGACAGCCTTCCTTTTCACCCTTCTTCAGGAGTCTCATGTATCCTTCAGAGACGTTAGGAAAAAGGGCAGCTTGCTTAGAGCCGCAGGCTGTCTCCATCACTATGAACCCAGTTTGACTCACAGCCCCTGGTGTGAGTTCTCACAGGGACACCCATGGGAGAGAAGAGGAGACTAAGGAAGGGAAAGCTGCCAGTCCCGTGTGACTGACACAGCCCTGCGTGATTGACACTGACCATGGACAGTGCTCAGAGGCTCACAAACACCCATGCTTGGACTTACACATTTAAACAAAGCCCAAAGCCCTCCTCACTCAATTTCCACCCATTCCTTCCTGATGCCGGCCACTGAGCAGCCCCTCCATGTGCTGACTTCTTGCTCAAAGCAGCCCCCCTCACACCCCCACAGCACCTCCTCTGGAAAGAGGCTTCGACCTCCTCCTTGCACGGTTGACACCCTGCTCCCCTTTGTTGATGATAAACCTGTTGCTGGGTGGATTCCTTCTGATCTTCTGTAAAGCACAGTATGTGCCTAAGATACCGATTTTGCAAAGAACCAGATGTTCTCAGCAGCACCAATTCATGTCTGAATGACCTTTTCCTTGTTTGTTTTTTCATACATTTAGTTCTTATAGACATCAGTCGACATCGTATTGACCTGTTTTCCACCTGATTTTTGTGCTCTTGGTTGCGGTTAGCGCAGGCATTTCTCTTCATCTATTCATGACCAAGCTTGTCCCTTGTTGTTCTACTTTCTGTCCCTTCACTTACCTTCTATACTCCCTTAATTTTAAAGTCTCCTTAGAAAGAGATGCTTACGTAAAATTTATGTTTTTATGGCACATTTTCCCTTTATTTTTCTCCTCTTACTTTAAAACTACCATTGATACACTTTACCAGCATGCTTTCTTTCTATTTGATATTGCCGACTCAGAGTTGTCTATTCTTCAGGGTCCACTTAACATTTTTCTGACATCTCTGAGATTTTCTCCTCTTCTAGTGGGGCACGGCGAGGGTTACTGCAGGGAGAAAAGCTGGTTCTGATGGGCCAGCTGAGGCACACAGTCACAGGGTGGTAAAAATAATGTAGAAATAGGATGTAGAGCCTCTGCCTGTGCGAAGCAAATCATTGTTGGATAAATGATCACGTGTGTGTGTGTGAGTGTGAGCATGCATGCACATGTGCTCAGTTGTGTCTGACTCTCTGTGACCCCGTGGACTGTAGCCCGCCAGGCTCCTCTGTCCATGGGATTCTCCAGGCGAGAATACAGGAGTGGGTTGCCATACCCTCCTCCAGAGGATCTTCCTGACCCAGTGATCGAACCTGCATCTCCTGTATCTCCTGCACTGGCAGGTGGTTTCTGTACCACTGTGCCACCTGTGAAGCCCAAATGGCCATAAGCTGCATGATATCTACAACATGCACAGCGCATGTGCGTTGACTACTTGATTAAAAATCCAACAGTTTTCAGGGGGTGCCTCTATCCACTATGCAACCAAGGTGGGCAGTACTTAGGAAAGACTGTAATTTATTGCTGGAAAGATAAGAGAAACTACTCTTTAAAAGTCACCCCATGCATCATGAAAAATCCTGACTCCCTCCAATTCGCTTTTCTATCAAATAAACCACATTTCACAGAGATCTTGAATATTGCTATTGTCCCATGACTATGTCCTGTTACGAGCTCATCTCCTTATAGAAAAAGACAGTTTCTTGCATTTTCAAACTGTTGCTTGTGTGTAGGCCTGACATAATTTTTATTAATCAACATATAGCCTTTTCAGTCTGGAGAAGGGCATGGCAACCCACTCCAGTATTCTTGCCTGGTGAATCCCATGGACAGAGGAGCCTGGCGGGCTGCAGTCCATGGGGTTGCAGAGAGTTGTCTACAACTGAGCGACTACACACACACACACACACAGCCTTTTCAGTAAACAATTTCAGAGACTGGCTGTATTTTTTTCAGGCAGTTCTGTTTTATCTTCTCTTTTGAACCATTATGGATTTATGACTCTGATACCTTAATGCAACCTTGCTTTTTTTTTTAATTTAAACTTTTTATTTTCAGTTGGGGTATAGCCGGTTAACAATGTTGTGATAGTTTCAGATGAGCGGTGAAGGGACTCAGCCATGCATGTATGTGTATCCATTCTCCCCCAACCCCTCTCCCATCCAGGTGCCATATAACATTACTGTTGTAGGGCCTCCTTGGTTATCCATTTTGAATACAGAAGTGTGTACATGTCCATCCCCAACTCCCTAACTATCCCTTCCCTCCGTCCTTTCCCCTACCCCCACCAAACTTAGAGAGTAAGTTCATTGTCTGAGTCTGTGAGTCTCCTTCTGCTTTGTAGGTTCATTTGTATCACTGCTTTCTAGATTCCACTCATGAGGGGTGTCATGTGCTATCTCTCCTTCTCTGACTTACTTCACTCAGTATGCCAGTCTCCAGGTCTGCCCATGTCGCTACAGATGCAACCTTGCTTTCTTTCGACATCTAGAATTTACAAACTCACCCTGAATTTTTCCCCTGCCCAGAAATATGGAGTCAACTATCCCCCAAGGGCATCTGTCCCTCTCACTGGAGAATAGTTTTAGAAACCATAAGCACTAGTTCTACAAATAAGCTTGTCCTACTTTCTGACTGGAGTTTGACAGATGGCAGCAAAAATATCCAATGGCATGAATCACGGCAGGGACAGAACAGATAAAGCCTCCTTTAAAAACACGTCCATGGATTCTTATTGAAATTTCCAATTCATCTCAAGTTTAATAAATTTCTTCTTGGCTTACTCTAATAGAAGAGTTTATTATTCCATTGTTTTTCAATTTTGAATAACTGGTTTTTCTTGTTTTCATGAGCATTAATTTTTTTAAAGTAATACATTATCATACCAAACCATACATCTAAATATCAACATCGCGTCCCCAAACTCAGGAGGCTCTGTGTCTTCTCTTCTGTCTCCACCATCAGCTCGGCCATCCTGAAACTGGCTTCACGGTGAGCAGGTCCCATCGATTCTTTGGTCAGCATCGTCTTAGCACCAATATCTGAAAGGAGAGGAAACTCTAGCCTCTATCCAGGGGAACACCAAAGAAACGAAGAGTTCAGAACACTCAGGGTGAAACATAGATGCTTAATAAAAGATAATAATAAAATGTAGAATATAGACAAAGTTTTTTTAAAAATCCTCTGCCAGTTTTCTCTGTTTGAGCTCCCAGTTGGAATTTATTTTTCCTTTTATTTTTTCTTCCACTAACGCCTTTGTATAGTTATGGGGCAATATGTTTAGTAAAAAATTGTAGTTTTACACAGGCCCACAGGTATATACAGTGTCCTGTACCGACCCTCAAGGATCCACTTCGTGCACCTCCTCCCAATTCTTCACTCAGCGATACCGCGTTTGTAGCTTGCAGCCAGCCATAATGGAAGTATTTACAGCACGAAAATTGGCAAACGCTATCAACCAGGACTTTCCACCCAGAGAATCACAATTTAAGCATGTATCAAGACAATTTATGGTACACACCTCAGTTTTCCCAAAACCAGTCAAAATGTCAAAACAAAATCAATTGACATAGAGAACTATCAGAATAATATGCCAAACATTACAGTTGGGAATTCCCACTCAAGAAATTTACCGAGAGTAGCTTTGGGAGCTTCATGTGATTTTTGTAATGTTCACTGCATAGGGCTCCCCAGAACCAATCATTAAAAGATAAAAAATACAGTTGGATTATGGTACATTTTAGTTATCATTCTGTTTAGTTATTCATCAGTTTCAAGTATTTTCCAGATAATTTTTGATCCACCTCACAGCGGCCTTTATTTCCACAACAGACAACATAGAAAATTCAGTCATTTCTAGTTATTAACATTTCTGTGCTGATATACAATTTCTACATGAATTAGTATACACCATGCTCTCTCCTCAGCGTCACATTCTGTAGTAACCTTGTATCTCCTAGAAGATATGGAGGGTAGAACCCAGCAAGCTTGGAGCATGGGGTCTGGCTTTGCCAAGATCTAAAACGAGCTAAAAGAATATGAAGTTTCCTCACTGGGTCTGAGTGGGGCTGGCCCACTAATCTGTGCTTTCTGGTAGTCTGTCATGGCACCCCGGGTGTTATTCCCAGGAATGTAATGACCTCGGATTTCTCATCCTTGGAAACTGTTCATTAGAGGTTCTCATTTGGTTGGTCGTTTAGCACCTGAATGTAGGCAGGAAGCATGTCTATCTGAAAGTTCTGTGTCGTTCGATTCCCTGCCTGTTATTAACATCACCACTTTCACAGAGAAGTGACCTCCCTACGTGAGGAAGCCAGGGCACTCTCTCCTTCAGCTGCCTCAGGATAGTACTTGGCTGACTTCCACTCTCCGGGAGGATGGTGTTCTGAGCTACAGCCCATCTGAGTCTCGAATGCTTCCTCCCGGCTCCTGGCACTCCCTCTCACCCAGCCCCCACCTCAAGCAGGACTTCCCCTGGCATCGCTCCCCCAGCTCCTCACGTGCCCCTCAAGCCTGGCGCCGTCTGGCGTGCCCACTCAGGGACACGGATCCGTGGCCTTGTTGGTACTTACTTCAGGCATTTGTGCTTGGCCGTCCCAGCCCCCAGCACCGGGCAGGCCCACGTACCCTCGCTCTCCTTGCTCTGAGCTTCCCTCCACCTAGTACTGCCCATTTTACATCCCTCCACATTCTACTACGTTCCATTATCCTCTGCTGTGCCTTCCTGCCTGTCACCAAGGGAAGCTTTCGAGGGAGGAGTATATTCTAACCTTCCCCTTTTCCCCTGTCAGAAACCACAGCTCAACTCAGATTTTTAAAAATGGACTCCAAACAAGTATCTTTGTTTTCTAAGACTTTTAAGCCTGGAGAGACCCCAGGCTGGTCATTTGTCCCCCGTACCTCCCGAAGCACATTTGTGTCTGGCTATTACTATTGACCACTTCTATACAGCCTTTAATTTCTGTTATTTCTTCAAGCCAGGAATTATTTCAGATCTTCTTTTTGGTTTCCAAGAGGATAGATATTTCTTGGATTGCCTTTTATTGTCTCTCTCTCTCTCTTTTTTTTTTTTAAATTCTGTTGCACCCTAGAGAGTGAGCGATCTTACTGTTTCTGCATATTGGACAATTATAGCTTTGTGGGTGGTTAAAATCTATACATAGGGCATCACTGCATTTACTATCTATTTTTTATATTCCTCATTTTGTCTTCCAAATTTATCTACCTGGTATGAGAATACTTGATTCACTTAACTGCTGTTCAGGATTTATTTATTGGGTATTACATTATTGATTCTCCTATTGATGGACATTTTGATTAATTTCTTTCTCTTTTCCCCCCCAATGGTAAGCAATGCTTCACTGAACAGATGTACTTGTATCTCCTTTTTCTATGAATGCAAGTTTTCTCAGGATTGGTGCCTAATATCATAATTACTTGATCATAGGCTATACAGTATCTTATTTTGCTGGTACCCCCAGATTGCACCCCAGAAATGTTGTAATAATTTACAAATTCTCAACAGTGGCTTGAATTTTTCCCACATCCTGGCCAACAACTGATAATTTTTATTTTTGCCTTTATCATGGTTGTACAACAATATCTTGTGGTTTTATTACACATCCCTGAAGAAAGATGCCACTTTCTTCAAATTGAAAGAAACTTGAGTCCTGAGCAAAATAAATAAAAATAAATCCATACTTAGTGACATTATAGTGAAGACAAAGAGAAAAGTCTTTAAAAGTAACCAAAGAAAAAATACAATTTACTTACAATGGAAGGACAGCATATTTCTCATTGGCAATTATAGAGGTCAACAGACCACAGGACAGTATTTTCAAAATGCTGTTGAGAGAGGGGGAAAAAAAAAACCTGTCAGATGAGAACTCTAAAGTATTTTCCCAGTGGTTGTGTCTGCGCATCTCAATTGACTTCCCCACCTTCTTCAGAAATAGATACTGTTCCTTGACTGAAAGGATGGGTGGGTGTCTGAAGCTGGGCACATGCTAGAACCTCATGCCTTCTGACCACGTGATTGGTCCTTTCCTTTGTTCAGTGCCCTTTCACTCTACCCTAGGATTGTAAATACCACTTGGCAAGGCAGAGTGCTCTGGTTAAGCCATGTATTTCCTGTTCCAAAAGCCTGCCCCACCTCAGGGAACTTGGTTCACTTTGCTCAGCCCTAGGCATGCATGAGTCTAGGTCCAGAGTCAGGGACCAAGATATCCTTTTCTCAGCCCAGTATGGTTCCAGGCCTTGTTCTGTATCAATAAACAGATTGGCTAGACTCTGATCACAGCAGTCATCATAGCAGCCAAGTTCCTGGCATTCTAGATGACTGAAAAGTGGTAAGCCGACCTCTGTCAATTAGCCTCTGAAAGTAGCCCCTCCAAAAATTTATTTCCATCTTAGTGTGCTAAATCTTTTAGATTCAAAAAGTTCATCTTCTTCACTCTGCACAGTAGCCCTGTGAGAAAGTGGAGGTAAGGGAGGCATCATCCTTTCCCGTTCACAAATAAACCACAGCACTGATGAGTTGAATGACTTGACCCAAGTCATACAGCTGATGAGAAACAAGACATGTCTGAGTCAGTTTTTGTTATAAATGCCTTTTCCAGAATCCAGGATTTTTGTCCATTTTCCTGAAACCTTCTTTGAGCCTCTATTTTCAATGCCAGCAATTGAAAAACTTACTAATTTACTATATTTGCTCTTATGTGAAGGTATTAAAATTTTGCAAAGTAAAGGTGTAGACAGCAAGATAAGAAATATCAAGAAACTGAATGTATGTTTAGAAATCAGATAATATTTTAAAAATCCAGACATATATTATACTGAGAGGTTAACATATTCAAATGAAATCTTACTTTATATTCATTGTGGATAAAGCCTAAATAGAAATATTCATAGTTATATTGCTCGGGGCAGAGAAAAAAGGATTTGAAAAATCGAAGAATTTTAGCTCAGTAGATTCTTATTTTCTGAAAGCCATAGCTTAAGTAAAATCAGGTACCTTGATCATAAGAGTTACTCTGGGGAACAGTGGCAAGGATCCACATGTGGGGTCTGACATCATTATCTCCTTCTAGATACTCTAATGGAGACAGAGGACCCTGCAACAGAAGAACGACTCTGCCCATTTCTTTTGCTCTGAACTGATAACATGAGTTCATATTTGGTCTTTCCTTGGCATAGAGTCTCTGGCTACAGACCCTCAAGTAAAATGCCTTGTTCCTCACTAGGGCCAGGGCATGGAAAATAATCGCCTGTTTGTCAAAGTCACAGCTGTAATCCCTAAGTAAGCGAGCTGGAGGGTGAGGGGAGATGGCAGTGCAGTATTAGGTCTGCTCTGCTGTTCTCTGAAAGAGTTTTGTGACCCTGAGCATCTCAGGTTGTCATCTGGACCCTCTGCCCGCTGGTTGGCATTTTCATTTCTGAGTCTTTACTTCCATACTACTCAATAAGCCTCTAAATAATTTTTTCAATATATTTTCGTTATTTACTCAGTCAGCAAATATTGACCTTGTTGGCCAATGACTCTGGGGATGCGCAGACTTATCTGTGAACTTGAGGACAGACCCTTTTGTTTTGATCTCTTAGGTATAAATATAAAAGTCCTTACTGCTCCAGGGTCGTATGTGAAAGGAGGGCTCCTAAAAATTACGGGTGGAGAGCAAAAGTCAGGTAGTCCTCTAAAATGTTTTAATGGGGGCTGAGATTTTGAGGCAAAATGAGCTCTCCGTTTAGGAAGGGAAAACACGTACATACACATATACCCCTGATTTGCCCCCCATGTAAACAGTGGCCTTGTTTAAACAATTTCATTGGCATAATGAATTCCCTGTAGGAGAAAGTCACTGTATAATACTGTTCTAAGTCAGTTATATCTCAGTAGGGGTTAGAAGTGTTCAAAAAACAGAGCTGCTTTAAGAAGTAGCTTTAGGAAAATTTGTTGGATGATATATGTACACTAAAGCTTTTCCACTTTCACAGCAACATGAGTTTCACAAGTCAAAAGAGAGAGGGAATTGGAATGACATGCCAACCAAACCTCCTCCTGTTTGGGCAAGAAGCACCAGTGGGTTTACCCTTGCGGGGGAACCCGGTACCTCCCACCATCTGCATATGATTTTGAGCACAGGGGAGACAGGGAGTCAGGCGGTGGAAGGAAGGGAGCCAGCCTCCCCAGAACACGTGAAGCAGCAGAAGGAAAGAGGCCACAAAAAAGAAAGACTCTGTCTCTATCTCCCTGTCTGTCTCTGACACACACATGCATGCACACACACACACCAGTTTGGTGCTAAATGCCCCCAGCTCCTCCTTTGGACTCCAGAGATTCTCTTACTAGGACTTCGAGAGCTCACTGAAGGGAAACGTACACCAGAAGAAAAGGGAAGTTGTCATCTGAGGAGCCGGATTCAAGTATTTGGAGGACTTTTGGAGACTGGAGAAGATGCAGATAGCAGCAAATTAAAACTGTGGGTGAAAGCAAGTTAAGGAGGCAGATTCAGTAGTGACACAACCATCGTGACTCAAGAGAGCCTGACACGATGGCACCTGGGCAAGGCCAGTTAGGGAAGTGTAGGATAGGGATCGGAGAGACCTGGAGCCAGAATACACTCGGGTGTGGGTCAGCACCCCTCTCGGCATCACTCTCGGTCACCTGATGGTGGGGGCCTGCACGAATCAACATGCTGATTTGGCCAGAATCTCCATGAACAGCTGAGAACAGCGTCTGGAGAAGGCAGCGAAGCCACTATGAAACCCAAAGCAATAAAAATGTGTAAAAATTGTTAGTAGCTCTGCTAGAAATCTAAGCACCAAGATCTTCTGTGAATTTAAACTGTAGAAAAACAGATGAGAGAGGGAAAGAGATGAAAGGAAGACAGGAGCTAGAAGGAGAGGAAGCCGTTGGAGGAGGCGGGGTGACCCCCTTCTGCCCCTTGCTGTTCCTACCCTCCCAGCCCTGGCCATGGGGACTGGTGAGCAAATCAGGTAAGAGTTCACATCTCGGGAACAAGCTGTGACTTAGGAAAATAATGGCATTGAAGTTCTCAATAAATATGCTCTGCAGCTAAAACCTAGTCATGAAAGATCAGAGGAGAAAAACCATAGGGAAGGAAGTGAATGGGATCGTTTTAAAAATAAAGATTTGGTTGGCAGATTACCACTGTAAAAAAAAAAAAAAAAAGGAAAAGTCAGGAAAGTAGATGATACCAAAATCCACAGTAACAAGAGTTGAAGGAAACAGGCACTATTTACATTCCAAGCCAAATAATGAAGTGTCAGCGAGGTATCAGCTGGAAGAAAAAAAGTTGAAAAATGATTTTCTTTTTCATTGCTTGCAGGCAAAGCTCTGGTTGAAAATAAATGCAAAATCTTGCAGCTGGCAGTGGAGGTCCTTAATGATCTCCATCAGCAGAAAACTAAGATTCTGTTAAAGGGTCTGACTCACAAAGCTTATAAGCCAGAAGAGAAAGAACAGAAGCTGTCAGCTGCAGAAGGGGATGTTCACAGAGAATTCAAGAAACGGAAGATGAATTATAGTGAAGATAGATTATGTAAAAATCTGTTAGATCATCATGTGGTGAAAAAAAAAAGCCCAAGAAACCAGACTTTTTATTCCTGATGCATCAAGATTTCTTCCTGGAGAGAAGAGAGATGCTGCCTTGCGGAGACAGGAATTGCAGATAGCAAAGCCAAAGATGGATGTACTTCAGAGGTCTCAGAAATTAACCAAATCCAGGAAGACCACTAAGTAACTCCCATCAGTGAGACATCCTGGGAGCCAGGATGGGAGCCATCCTGGAAGCTCAGGCTCCCTGAGCACACGCCCTGGCAGTACCAGGGCACTCGACCCCACTGTGACCTTCACTTGTTTCTTGCTATGGAAGAGGCATGCCTACAAGTGAATTATCTGTGAATGGGCAACACCTGGGTAGAGGTACCTATGAGGTATCAGGAAAAGATTTGCTTTTGATTTGTAAACATGACTTGATGAAAAACTGCCAGAATGTCTATTGAATCCCACACTCTCTGAATGACAGACTACCCAGCCCTCCTTAATGGTGAACACAATGGGGATTTCTCCACTTCATCGCTAATCAAACAGACTTGCTTGGTGGACAACACAGGGCTATGCTTGGACCATCACCTGGGCCAAGAAACTATTTTCAGGATCTGATAAAATATCAGCAACTAATATTGGCCCTGGCTTCACTGACAAAGAATGGCCCTAAGAGCTCTTAACTTTCTCCAGGGAGGGCTGGCTTAGCTAATGCCGGTGCCAATAACTTCCCATCTTCACCAGGAATATCTGCCATTAACTCAACACAAAAATGACTAACATTGCCATCAGCCACCTTCTCAAACATGGACCCACACATTCCCAATCTTTCTTCCTAGTGAGCTTATATCTTTTTGCTATAGGAAATTTTAGAAACATAGACCCTCTTGCTATAAGAAAGTACCTTCTTTCTTGACCTTCCTTACTTGAGATTATCAATCATTCTCTCACTACAGAATACATGCAGCCTATGGGTTCTAGCAGAGAAGGCAATGGCACCCTACTCCAGTACTCTTGCCTGGAAAATCCCATGGACGGAGGAGCCTGTTAGGCTGCACTCCATGGGGTCGCTAAGAGTCCGACACGACTGAGCGACTTCACTTTCACTTTTCGCTTTCATGCATTGGAGAAGGAAATGGCAACCCACTCCAATGTTCTTGCCTGGAGAATCCCAGGGATGGGGGAGCCTGGTGGGCTGCTGTCTATGGGGTCGCACAGAGTCCGACACGACTGAAGTGACTTAGCATAGCATGGGTTCTAGAAAGGAGCTTCTCCTGATATTACCACCTGCTCCCCCAGGACTCCAGCCTCGGGATATGTTGGGATGCTTCAAAATCCACTATGAATGTTATTTTGGTAATTAGGTGAACACTGTCTTAGAACTCAGGCTTCCCAGATGGCTCAGTGGTAAAGAGCCCACCTGTCAATGGAGGGGAGACAGCAGATGTGGGTTTGATCCCTGGGTCGGGAAAAATCCCCTGGAGGAGGAAATGGCAACCCACTCCAGTATTCTTGCCTGGAAAAGTCCATGGACAGAGGAGCCTGATGGGCTACAGCCCAAGGGGTCAAAAAGAGTCAGACATGACTTAGAGATTGAGCATAGCTCAGAATTTAGTTTTATTGTTAAGAGATCTTTTTGAACCAAATGACTCAAATCTGATAGATATTTGATTTGCTATGAAGACCACCCCTTGAGCTTTCACCTTTCATTTTCTCCACTCTCCTCAAACCTGTTTTATGTACTATTAATATAGTTTATACAGTTAATGTATCTTGTGCAAAAGAGATGAGTTTGAATATGATCCATGTTGAATATAAAACTTTTATATCAATTTGCTTAAAAGGAAAATAATTATCAGAACTATTGGCTAATCTATGTTCTTTTGCTCATCCAAATATTGGATAAACCTTGATCAAAAGTCAAAACACTCAACTCGATGGTACATGAATGTTGCCTTAGAGGAAATAAGTAGTCATTGAAATACCCTTACCCATCAACTGAACCTAAATCTATAATGTCACTGCCAAAGAATACACTCTTCAAGAAATCACTTAGAAAATTACCATCATAAGTATTCTATCAATATTTGAGAATTCCCTACTGGTCCAGTGGTTAGGATTTGGCACTTTCACTTCCGGGGCATAGGTTCAATCCCTGGTCAGGGAACTCAGATCCTATAAGCCCCACGGCAAGGCCAAAAAAAAAAAATTTTTTTTTTCTGCTTTAGCCATGAAAGTAGAGACTGTTGGACTCTTTTACCCTAGTGGGACCCTTTATCTATATAAAATTAGAAATCAACATAGACCCTAAAAGCTGCTTTAGTTGACATGGAGGTGGCCTGGATCCTTGTTGGTTCTCCTTCCCACTTATCTCATAAGGTGGCATCTCCAAGTACCCCAGGGTTTCACCAAGCTCAGTTTGGCAACTTTCAGTTTGCGACATAATAGCAATAAGGTCAAGGTCATGATTCAATGGCCATGGAGGCCATAACCAACTTCTCCTATTTACAAACATAAAACTCTATGTGGCACAGGATAGATAAATCGTTGATACTCAACAAAAAAATGTTATCACGATCCTTACCCAGCATTCTTGCAAGTGTGTATCTGTGTTATGAATAAGAAGAATCAGTAGGCAAAATCTCTCCGAATTGCAAATAAAACACCCCACTCTTGGGCCAACAGCAGCATCTTTGTTTGTTAAAAATACTTCATTTTATTTCAGTAGAGATAGTAAGTACCTGTTATGATGTTATTAAAGGGGTTGACGTGTATGCTATGGAGTCAGGCAAGAAGCTCTCCTGGGAGAATAAGTTTTCACATTTCTCTGGTGTCTGAACAGCAACCCAGATGGACATTCAGCAAGTTACTGTCCCACAGCACAGCCCCATCTCACTGTGATGTGTCAGCGTTTTTGTAGCTTCCCATAGTGAAAGCTTCCTTGTAATTCTATATTCTTTGGGGAGATTAAACTCTGCCCTTCCTCTCCAACTCTTCCATCTTCCTCTCCTGAGACCACCCGAGTCTCAGATTTAGATCTTAGATTCACCTTTAAATGTGACATTACAGACAACAACTTAGTGCCAAGATATTGCCTTGAATTGTAACTTAATTAATGAAATTCATCTGGAGAAAGGTTTAAGAAGATTTCAAAGACCTTAGATAAAGTGATTTCTTTATAATCCTCTCCACTCTCCTCATATCTCTGACCCCTAACAGCACCACCATCACCCCCATTTGTGAACAGGGCACCTTCCCTCCTACTCCAGTAGAAATCAAAGCCACGGCAGGAATTGCCTCGGGCTCCTGTCACTGATCCTGCAAACCCACCAGAACCCATGCTGTCCTTTCCTTTTTGCTGATGAGAAGGAACCCCTGCTCCACACCTGATGCCCTCACCTGTGCCCTGGCTTCCTCTCGCCAGCCTCCTCACTTCCTGTTATTCAGTCACTAAGTCATGTCTGACTCTTCACAACCCCATGGACTACAGCATGCTAGGCTTCCCTGTCCGTCACCATCTCCCAGAGTTCGCTCAGTTCCTGACTCCACCAGTTATCTTCTCCTCCTCCTCCTTACACCCACTCCGCTGCCTCCTTCCCAGCAGTGTTCAACATGCCAGGGGTCAGCTGGCCTCATGGAACACCCCTGCTATGGTCCCCTCCTCTGCCTCCCTTCCTGGTGGAGCTGAGTTGAGAGAGTTGCATCTTCCTTGCCCAATTTCTGTTCTCACCTCCCATGGACTCTCACAGAGGATGCCCTACAGAGTCACACCCTAGAAGGTTCCTTGCTGCTGAATACAATAGACACCTTTGACTTCTCTCTCTGAACTTTTGGAAAATTATGCCTATTTTAAGAATAACAAACAAACACCCATTCAGTCAACAAGCATTTATTGAGATCTTACTAGTGTTGGGAGCTTAGAATGTGGCAGTAAACAAGTATTGGCAGTTGTGGCGTTTACATTAGAAGGAGGTGGGGTCCCAAGTAATAAACAAGTAACTATATGAACAAGATGGTTCAAGAAGGTGATCACTGCTAGAGCAATGCGGTAGAGCGTAACTATGGAAACCACACTGACTTCCCAGAGAAGCCTCTCTGACATGGTATTTGAGTTGAAGGCATTAGTGCAAAGATCTTGGGCCAGAACATCACAGCCAGAATGAACAGTAAGAATAGAGCCCTGAGGTTGGCACAAGCACTTAATAGATACGACAACATATCACTTACACGTACAAAAGCAGAGACCAGAAAGAGGCAAGAGAGTGTGGTCTTGCTCGGTAGCGAAAGGGCTTCTAAGTCACAAGCAAAGTGGACCAAGTCTGGAAGAACAATGGGCTCTGTACCCTTTGTGGTTGGGGCCTGGCTCTGCCTCCCCTCCTCCAGCCTCATGAGGGTTGGAGGGGTGGAGGACTGGGAGAAGGATCTGTTCCCTGTATCCTCCACCCTTCAACCCTGGTTTTAGAAACCAATAGGCACATTGGCAAAAACAAGTTGGAATAGCCTTCTGGAATGGACCCCACTGGAGCCTGAAGAGAGATGGATGCCCTCAACTCTCTCCTTCCATCCCTCCTCTCTGAGCTGGGTAGGGAAAGTAGCCTAAGGAGGGGTGCTCCTGCAAGGCCACTGCTGGGTTACACAGTGGAATCCTACATCAAGGTCAGCCCTGAAGGGAGCGTGGTCTTCTCTCATGATCAGCTTCAGCGCTCAGGGTCCTCCAGGGCCGTGGGATTGACATAGAACTCAGAGGGGCTCTCCAGTATTTGTGCCTGGGAGCGAAGACAAGCCCAAAGATATTCTCCCAAAGCCAAGTTTCTAAACACACACACACACACACACACACACACCAATCCATAGGAGCACCAGGTGATCTGAGGGTCCTCTGTTTACCTGGGGGCATTGCCCCCCAACATGTGCATATGTATAGGGAGTACAGTAGAACCAGAGTGGAGTGAGGGAGTAAGTTCCTATGGCCCTGATCAAGAATCCATCCTCAAGATTAAAAAGTCCTTTTCAAGAGCCTAGGGCTACAGATAGTGGGAACAAATCAAAAAGATGAGAAGTCAAACCCAACCCTGCTCCATGATAACTGGCTTCAGACCCCCACACCCCACGGAGTGGGTTCACACACAGGGAGGGAAGTCTTGGACTGCTCAGCTGCCCCAACTCACCCCTCCCCTGGCTTAATTCTCCTCTCCCAAAAGCCAAGTTCCTCTCCTAGCTTTCCTGATCCCTCTACAGTATATAAAGGGGTCCAGGCACAGAGAGCGGGGGTGAGGGGTAGGGGGGTAGGTCTCAGCCCTCCCCAAGGAATCTGGGGCTCCATGGCCTGAGAACAACAACTCTCTGAGCACCCTTTCTGGCCCTGCGAAGGTGCCCTGGGGTCTGCCTGTGTCCTGAGGTGGGGAGGGGGGAAAACAGCAGCGCTGCCTCCCAAGGGGCCGACTTAGCTGCCTTGTCTCTGAGCCTTCGGGAGAGGGGAGGCGGCCAGGGTTCTGAGCCCAGATTACTTGCCCAGGGTTTCACATTTTACAGAGCAGGTAGTGCTGGAGTTGAGACTGTCCAGAGGGGTTATGGCACCCCACTCCAGTACTCTTGCCTGGAAAATCCCATGGACGGAGGAGCCTGGTGGGCTGCAGTCCATGGGGTTGCTAAGAATCGGCACGACTGAGCGACTTCACTTTCACCTTTCACTTTCATGCATTGGAGAAGGAAATGGCAACCCACTCCAGTGTTCTTGCCTGGAGAATCCCAGGGATGGGGAGCCTGGTAGGCTACCATCTATGGGGTCACACAGAGTCGGACACGACTGAAGTGACTTAGCATAGCATAGAGGGGTTGGACTTAGATGGTTTCCTGAGAGTATTTGCTGTCACCCAGGAGGGGTGACACCCACAGATTCCTGTGTGAGGCTGGAGACAGGGGCCTGGGGGTGGGAGGGAGCGCCTTCCTCAGACTTTTCTCCAGCTTCTGACCCAGCACATTGGCCGCCTCTGGCATCTAGACAGCTCCTACCCTCCCTGGGAATCTCTTTGCATCTCCGGACCATTTGGCAGCCTAATGTCTTATTACAAAAGAACTTGAATCTTCCACACTTGAAGCCAACTGGGCCTCTGACTGTGAGCTAGTACAGGGACTGATTAAGAAGGTCAGATGGAGACCAAAGGGCGCAGGGGGACAGAGGAGCCCAGGCAGAGGGCTAATGACAAAGAAGGAGGCCAGGATTAAAAGTCAGCCTAGGCAACAAGATGCTAGGCACGGAGGCGTCTTGAGGTTGGATGACAACATATGGGCTGGCAGTGGGGCCATCCTGCTCCAGAGATCCTGAAAGCCTGTGTACATCCTTCAGGGGACAGGACTGTGGCTGAGACCAAAGGGTGCTGCAGGGACCCACCGCCTGGAGCCTAACGCACAGAGGTGTCCCCTCTCACCTCCAGGCAGGTTGCCCGGCAGCGCCCGCCCCACGGGGACTGTGGGCATCGGCTGTGGCCACATCAGCAGGTGGCGGCCCCTGCTTCATATTCAAAGCCGGGTGACCTGTCCCAGGGCACGTGCGTCGAGAAGCAGTGAGTCCAGGAGCTGAGGCCGACCGTTCACTTGAAACTCCTCCATCACTTCTTCCGAGGGGTCGGCTTGGTCTTCCTTTTCAATCTGGTTAACAAAAAGAAACAGAAGAGCCCTCAGCATCGCTGAGTGATGTGTCCTTTCTCGGGGCTCGGTTAATGGAACTGTAGATTTATAGACTACGTTTGAGGTGATCACGTCTGGTAAACTCAGCCTTAAAAATCTCTCTTTAATTTCTCACTTTCTGGAAGTATCTGGCCAAAATAATATGATAATATTTTTTTATTTTATAATAAGATTTTATATTTTGGGCCTGAGCCTGGGAAAGATATTCTTTAAAACCTCTTCTGTCTTTATTTCCAGTGATTATTGTTTTTATGTTTAATCATTGCAAATATTTTGAAATACAGAAAAACACAAAGAAAATCAAAATACCACCACTTCTAGAAAAAGCTAGTTTTACTGCCTATAGACATGCACACGTGAGCATACACACAAATACACATAGGGGTGTGTATGCACATTATAAAATTGTGGCCATATTGATGAGTTCCTATTTTGATGCAGAATAGACTTTTCAAGAAGGAGATAACACCCAGTTATTTCCTGATAAATATGTGATCATTATAAATATGTGATCCCAAAATACTATTGCTTGAAAGTTTATTCTCCAACTGAGGGGTTAAATTAGTTAGACTGCAGAAGTCTATGTGGCTACCTTCAAAATGAGGTCATGTCAAATAGTTTCAGAATATCACTAAAGTTCTTAATGTAAAAAATAAATAAGAAAAAAAATACCAAGACAAGTGCATCAGGAACATGCATTTTTCCACCAGAGACTAACCTTATGAGGATCACAGATTTTCCTATAATTTGGGGACTTTGAAAAATTCAAAATAAAATTCAAAATAAAAATAAAGTGTTAACAACAGCATTCTCTCAAACTCCAAATTATATGGCAAGTGCTAATGCCCATCAGAAAGGACCCAGGACACCGGGAAAAACAATGAAGAAATACTTTGCTGAAACTTGCCTAGTGAATTGTAGCCTGATAGGTTGGAACACGTCTCTTGACATTTAGGAAGAGAATCTGTCTTCTGGATCTTTTCCATGCCTTCCAGACATGGGCCAGCCTGTTCACATTAGAACGTCCTATAGATCCTGCTGAATATAAAACCCTGGATGCTGACACTCGTGTGTATGCTCACGTAGCCTGGGTACCACCTCTGCAGTTACCACTGCACAGAGACCACTTAGCATCTTAGATACTCTGAGCACCTGGTTATGTCACGGGCTCCCCTGTGTCCAACCTGTGCAGCAGCAGCCCCTGAGTTCCTTCTCAACCAAGGGAAGCAACCAAGTTGGGGAAGACTTGCTAGTAGTTAGGATTGAGTGACACAGTGTATCTGTTAAATAAAAGTTCTAATAAGAGCCACTTACTAGTAGTAGAAAATGATGAACTAAGCATTTTACCATGATCACAAATAAGGTAGATAATAGCCACATGTCACAGATGGGAAAAACACAGCTTTAAGAGAATAAGTGACTTGGACAGGCAGCTGTGCTTAGCCTCAAATCTGATGCTGAGGTTTGACCTTTCCACCGGGCTGGACTGACTGGGCCCTGTGGTTGTGAGTATTAGATAGAGCCCAGAACTTCCCTGGTGGTCCAGTGGCTAAGATTCTGTGTTCCTAATGCAGGGGGCCTGGGTTCAATCCCAGGTCAGGGAACTAGATCCCATATGCCACAGCTAAAGATCCCATGTGTCACGATTAAGACCTGATACAGCCAAATAAATAAATATTTAAAACAAAAAGAAAAAAAAGAGTCCCTGCTCCCACGACTCTTGCACCCTCCAGCAAGGGAGATGGACCCTGGGGTGTCAAATGTACTAGCTGAGCTCACATTGGAGTTGGCCTCTGCTCAGTGAGAAGGCTTTGTCTAAGGGCCATTCCCAGGCTCCTTCCCACTGAAGCAATGATGACTCTGCAGACACGGGGATCCTCTGGCTACATGACCTACTCTGCATATCATCCCCATTGGCCCCATCTGGCCATTGGCCAAACCAAAATAGGAAAATAACTGGCCACTATTAAGCAAAAACCAAAGCTGTATAACATGTCCTAATCATCATCTTGTAGCCTAGCTCTGAAGGGTGAAAATTGTAAAGGCCTTCCACATGGCAGAGCAGAAGAAACAAACGGCTCGGGACCCTGTGGGGTTGGGGAAAGAAGAGGCGTGAGTCTGGCCTACACATAGTCAACCATCACAGGACTGTTCTTTGGGGTCTTAGTTCTCCTTAAGAAGAGCTGGCCCTAAATGTAGATTAGAATTAAGTCCATCATGTAAATGCAACCCCGGGAGCTTCGTCTCTCATAAGCATCAGGGTGATGTCAGTACCCGGTGATCCTGGGCAATTGCCCAAGTTAAGAATTCTAGTGGTGATGGGAACCTCTTTGATTCTGTAAATGCAAAGCATATTCATGCCCATTCTCTAGTGTGATGCTAGAGGATGTCAATGAGCTATGAGGAAAGATAAGCCACATCCTGAAAGAAGAATTTGAGGTAAAAACAGGTATGAGCCTACAACTCAACCCAAGTCCAATATCTAGTTGGGCCTAGGCCTTTGGAATCTAATCCCTTTTAATTATTCAAAAAAGACCATTTGGCAAGGACTTAATCTTATTAAAATATTTTCTAAAAATAAAATGTTCTAGGTAAAATAGCAGTTTAAACCACCTACAAAATCTAGGCATAGAGAGCAAAAAGGAAAAAATAAAACTGTCTCTTTTTACAGATAACATGACTATCAATGTAGAAAATTCCAGAATCTACCCTCTCCCACAAAAAAAAAACACTAGAATAAGTGAGTTTAGCAAGATCACAGGATACATGATCAGTATACAAAAATCAATTATATGTTTATACACTGGCAATGAACAATTGAAACTGAAAAAGAACTATTTTAATAGTACCTAAAAGCATGAAATGCCTACGTGTAAAGCGAACAATATGTGTAAGATCTGTATACTGCAAACTTCAGAACAAAAAGGAGCTAAATGAATGGGGAGATATGCCATGTATGCTTCTCCCCAAGATACTTACAAACTTAACACTATCCCATTCAGTTTTACCAGGATGTATTGTAGAAATTCACACACTGATACTAAAATTCCTATGGAAAAGTGGAGAATGAGAACAGCCAAAAACAATTTCAAAAATGAAAATGAGTGTTGGAGAGTTTACATTAAACTGATTGTAACACTTACTATAAGGCCATAGTTAATGAAGCTGGTTAAAGAAAAGATACATAAATTAATGAAACAGAATAGAAAGTCCAGAAATAAATCCACACATGACCAACTGATTTTTGATAGAACTGCAAAAGTTATTTAGTGGAGAATCTTTCCAACAAATGATGCTGGAACAATTGAATATCTGTATGTAAAAAAATCTTGAACCTCAATCCATATCTCACACCATTTACAAAAAATTAACCCCAAATGGATAGTAATATAAAAGTTAAATTTTGAAATTTTGAAAAGAAAACATAGGAGAAAATCTTTGTGACCTTTGGTTAGGCAAAGAACTCTTACACACAATACAAAAAGCACACATACAATACAAAAAAACATGATATATAAAAATAAAAAATTAATAAGTTGGATTTAGCCAGGGTTTAAAACTTTGGTCCTTCACAGAGACACTGTTAAGAAAATGATAAAGTAAACCACAGATTAGGAGGAGATATTTGCAAAACATATATTTAACAAAGGGCTTATATCCAGATATATATTTTTATATATCTGATACATATAAAATAATTATATTATTTTACAATAATATAATTATAATATATTGTTATACAATAATACAATATTAAGACACAATAATAAAATAATTTGCTTTTTAAGTGAGCAAAAGATCGAGCACACACTTCACCAATAAATGTCTTTGGTGGATGATATATAAGTTCATTTAAAAAGCATAATTAATCAATAGGAAAGGCAAAATTAAAACTACAGTGAGGTACCACAGCTCTTATGTTAGAATGGACAAAATTTTAAAGGGCTTCCCTGGTGGCTCAGTAGTAAAGAATCCGCCCACCAATTCCGGAGACGCAAGTTTGATCCCTGGGTTGGGAAGATCCCCTGGAGAAGGGAATGGCAACCCACTCCAGTATTCTTGCCTAGGAAATCCCATGGACAGAGGAGCTTGGTGGGCTACAGTCCCTGGGGTCACAAAAGAGTCAGACACGACTTAGGGACTAAACAAGAATAAAATGAACCCTTATGTTCACTGCAGCATTATTTATGAATAGCCAAGATATGGAAATAAGTGTCCATCAATGGATAAGTAAATAAACTGTAGAGCATATATATACACACACACACACATATACATACATGCATATAGTTGGCCAAAAAGCAAAAAGTTCATTCAGGTTTTTCCATAACATCTTGCAGGTATATGTATAGTATATATGTATAATAATCCATGTATGCAATGGATTATTATTCACCCATAAAGAGGTGTGGAATCTTTCCATTTGTAGCAACAGGGAAGGACCTGGAGGGCATTATGCTAAGAAACATAAGTCGGAGAAAGATGCGCATCATAGGATCTCTTCTACGTGTGGAATCTAAAAAAAGCAAACAACCAAATGAAAAACAAGCTGAGAGAGAGAATAGAGGCAGAGTAGGGAGGAGAAGTGGGTAAACTGTTTTGACTTTTTTTTTAGTTTAAATAAACTGAAGAACTTAAAATAATTTAAATAGTGAACACTTAAAACATTTTAAAATCAAACTACCAGGATTAAAAAAAGGAGTCTGATGGAGAGAGAGAAGGAAAAGCCAGAGGCACCTGGTGAAGTTTAAGAACAGTTGCTGTGGGAACCCTTAACAGCGCAAGCTGGGAGAAAAGCAGACTGTTGATAAGTTGGATGAGTCCACTGGTGATTTCAGAACTGGCTCTTTGTTTCCGTCATTGGAGAATAAACTCCATAAGAACAGATGGTCCAGACGCAGCTCCATCCAGCAGAGCTCAGCAAGCCCTCAGCACAGCCTCGAAGCCTGTGTCTCTGGTATTCTTAACCTACCCTGCTGCTGCTGCTGCTGCTAAGTCGCTTCAGTCGTGTCCAACTCTGTACGACCCCATAGACGGCAGCCAACCAGGCTCCCCGGTCCCTGGGATTCTTCAGGCAAGAACACTGGAGTGGGTTCCCATTTCCTTCCCCAACTTTCCCGAACCTCTGATTCTTTCCTCCTCAGAGTATGACTTGCCTTCATCTTAGCCCATTAATGGGTCTCTCTGCTTTCCAAAGCCAGACAGCTTTTTGTGCTCCCATCAGTGGCCCACCCCTCCACACACACTATGAAGGAGCCTTACTCTACCCACGATCTCTATATCCTCTCCTTTGTTTCTAGGCTCAGTCTCACTTCTGCATCCCTTCACATCAACTCTAAATGTACTTTAAGTTATGGTTAAAAAAAAAAAAAATCCAGAAAGTAAAATTGGCAAGCCTGTGTGTGTGGTGAGAGGTTGGAAGTCAGACGGGGGCTTGGGTTTCCAGTGGGAGTGACTAGAGGGGCTGTGGTGTTATTTGCTGAGATTCTTGGTAAGAGGAAGAGTGGGAATTACTAAAGACCCAAAAGGCCTTTGTCAAAATTGTATAACCTCTAAAGGTCAGATCTCAAGAATGACACCATTTCTAAAAGTAAGTCAATTTCAGGAAAGCCTTTTGTGACCTTCTCTTCAGGTGGAATTTAGTAGCTCTGCTTCAGAGTGAATTTTTTCCCATTAACCTTCCTCCTACGCTTTGATTTAGGACAGTCAGTGTCAATAGAGTATTGCATGCATATTGCATAGTATGGTGAAGTAGTAGCCGTATTGCATTGCCTTAGGACCTTTGGGAACCTGAGAAGGGAGAATGAGTACCCCAGGAAGGGTTCAGATGAGTCTGGGATGTCACTGGACACTATGATTGAAGCCTGTCAGGTCCCCTGGTCCCAGGGAAGGGCAACAACTGAGGAGGAACAGCCTATAGAGGTGTCTTCTCTGATACCCACCGAGAACAGCTAACTGGGGGAGTCAAAATACACCACCACTCAAATATTTAAGTAAGGAAAACCAGCGAGGCTAAATCCAGACACATCTGTGTCTCAGAGGAGACTGGCTTTCATTGTCTTCCTCCTCCTGATGTCCCCCACCCAACACCCATCACACAACTCACTGGGGATAGTGGGCTTGAAGCCACCACCATGGATGCCTTGCCATGTACAATTAGTTTCCTCTGCTCTCCACGTTTCCTCACCACGTCCATGTATCAAAACTTACCCGTCACAGGACCTTAGTACTCAGGCCCCTTCGGAAGGCATAAATTAACAACCAGATTACCTGGTATACAACTCCCTATTACACTTTTAGTGACTTAGCAGTCACTTACCAATCTGTTATTTCTCTTCACAAATTAACCTCAGCTCATCTATGTTGGGGATGGGGTGGTTACTTGCTGAAAACGCAGCTCCCCTGACCTCAGCAGTGACCCAAGGAATTAGATTCTTTGTGAGCATTTTAAGATTCCCCAGTTGATTCTTCTACCCACTCCAGTGTTCTTGCCTGGAGAATCCCAGGGACGGGGGAGCCTCGTGGGCTGCCATCTATGGGGTCACACAGAGTCGGACACGACTGAAGTGACTTAGCAGCAGCAGCAGTAGCAGTTGATTCTTCTATGTACTAAATCTGAAAACATCATGAGACATGCACACACTATTATACGCTATATAGTCTCTGAGCATCAGGGACTGATCAGAGACTGATCAGAGCATCAGTCTCTGAGCATATATGAGAATCTCAAATACAATTACCACCCACTGTTAACTTATAAAACAGGTTCATTTTCAAATACTAAAAGGATTAAAGAATTGGCTTGCCATGCGTGTGGGCAGAGAGTATATGGGAAATCTCTAACCTTCTGTTCAATTTTACTATGAACCTAAAACTGATCTGAAAAAGCCATCTATTAAAAAAAACAAAACAAAAGGCTGACCTGCCTAAGATGGAGCTGATGAGCACTTGCTCTCCGGTTCATCTATTCTGTTGACAAGCATTACCCTCTTTGGTTGTTGTTCAGCCACCAAGCTGTGTTCAACTCTTCGGGACCCCACGGACTGCAACATGCCAGTCTTCCCTGTCCCTCACCACCTCCCAGAGTTTGCCCAAGTTCATGTCCATTGACTCGGTGATAACATCCAACCATCTCATCCTGTCGCCCTCTTCTCCGTCTCCCTCTTATCCTCTACTTATTCTAACCTAGCCTCTTTGAAGCCCCAAACAGGGAGCCGTTCTCCAGGTTCCCATGGCCCAATGCACATGCTGATTATGAGAGTTCTAGCGCATTTAGCCCTACACTGGGCTAACTATTCTCTCATTTGGTCCTGGTGAGTCACAAACAACCTGGTTGTTCCAGCTGCATCCCCATCCCCAACATAGTATGTGGAACTCTATGCATACGCAATCAAGCTTGTTGAATGAATGAATGGTCTTGCCATTGAGGTTAACATCAGATGAAGTGGGTTGTGGGGAGGGATGAATGATCTGGCTGACCCTCTCCTTTAGCACACACACAGATACCCCTGAGAGTCCCCATTCCTTCTCTCTCTGAGACACAGAAATCGGGGGCCTTGTTTATTCAATCTGTCACTGTGGTTCACATTCTGACTTTATAAATTAATCATTTCCAGCCCTATTAGACAAAGGAAGCAACCCATACTGCCACCTGAAGTATTGTACCAACAGCATCTTTGAGCAAAACAGGAGCCACACCAGGAGTTTCAAACCAGGGGATTTAATGCAGGGAACCGATGACACAGTGTTTGTAAGGCTGAATGAAGGAGGACCATTGAGATAACCCATTGGTAGTAAACACAGGAAGCAGCTACTAACCTGAGGGCTGGGGGGAGCAAAAGGGAAGAGATGGTGTTACCAGAACCTAGAAGCTTTGACGGGGGACCCCCCACGGCTGGTGCCTGGCCCTCTCTGGGGGCTGCTGCGCGGCTGCTGCTTGGCCTTCTGAGGGGGCCGCTGCTTGGCTGGTGGAGGTCGGACTTCTGGGCGGGGGCGTGGCTGACGTTCGGGCCTCGGAGGGGACCGTGGCTTGGCTGGTGCTCTGACCACCGCGGGGGGTGCAGCTGGCTGGCGCTTGGGCCTCTGAGGGGACGTTGCGCGGCGGCTGGTTCTGAGAGGGCCAAAAGAAGCTGCAGGCTGGGGCAGTGGCTCTCCTCTGCTGCCTAAGTGATGCTGACAGGAGCTGGAACAGGGAGGCAGCCCTGCTCCCCCTCCCGCCTTCCGGTCTCCCTCCAGTACCTTCCAAAGGCAGAGCCTAACAGGGAGCCGACTGCCAGGGGCTTGGGGGAAGCGCAGTTTGCAGAGAGCCCCGGCCCCAGCGTCACAGAGCAGAGCGGGAAGGGGGAACTCGGAGCCAGAGACAGAGGCGCCGGCGGCAGCACAGACCACTCACCTGGTCTTCTGGCAGGCGCAGCAGATCCAGTCCTCCTCTTTCTTCTGGTAGAAGCAGCCACTTTTACAGATGCTGTACTTGCGGTCCACGATCTCGCGTTTGGAATTGAGGAAGGTGAACGGCGGGCAGCAATGTATGCTGAAGTGCTCGGAGAACTTCTGGTTCTTGGAGAGTCTGGGGCCCTCCTTAACCACTTTCTGACTCATCTCACTGGGAAAAACAGTGAAGGAGGCAGGGGGAGTGGGGAGACATAAAACTGCACGTCAGGCAAGGGAGGTTTCTACTCAAGGAACCCACTCCCAGCCTCTCCCGTGGTCCCAGCTCACATTCAGAGCTGTCTTCCATCCTGAATCTAGGTCAGTTTCCTGCCCAGCTCTATGGAAAGGAGCTATTGAATACATTGCACTTTTAAAAAAAAAAATTATTTTAAAAATTTTGAGTACAGTTGCTTTCCAGTGTGTGTTAGTTTCTACTGTACAGCAAAGTGAATCAGCTGTACATATACATGTGTCCCCTTTTTTGGATTCCTTTCCCAATTAGGTCACTGCAGACCATTGAGCAGAGTTCCTTGTGCTATACAGGTTATCATTAGCTTCCTATTTTATAGGAATCAACAGTATATATATGTCATAGTATATATATAGACATATATACATACATATATACATACATATGTCAATCCCAACCTTCCAATACATCCCATCCAAAATTTTTTTTAAATATTTATATGATTTTTAAAGGTTGCACTCCATTTACAGTCATTACAAAATTTTTGCTGTATCCCCCATGTTGCACAATACATCCTTATAGCCTATCTTACACCCAATAGTTTATGCCTAGGCAGTACAAGGGAAGAGTTTGTTAATTTCTACTTGTGTATTTTAAAATCATGTTTTCTGAAAACAGACTCTCTTTTCTCTTATGTGTTAGCCACTCATTTAAGACAGGAAAAAAATATTATAAAGCCAAATACATCTATGGCAAAATAATGTTGTAGATTTAGGAGTGACTGTTTCTCTACAGAATCAAAAAAGATTTGTTATTAAAAACATAATTGCTATTCATACAATAAAATACTACACCAGAGAAACAACAGACTATAGACACACATCAACATGTTTGAATCTCACAAACATAATATTGAACAAAAGAAGTCAGACACAAAGAAGTATAAGCTGTATGATTCAATTTATATGAGGTTCAAAAACAGGTAAAACTAGCCAAGTGCATGGTGCTAGAAATCAGAATATAGTTATATTTGGAGGAGGTGGGATCTGAGAAGAGGCAGGAGGGAGCCTGCTGGAGCAGAAAATGTTCTGGATCTTGATCTGGGAGATGACTGCTGCTGCTGCTGCTAAGTCTCTTCAGTCATGTCTGACTCTGTGCGACCCCATAGATGGCAGCCCACCAGGCTCCCCCATCCCTGCGGTTCTCCCTGGATTCTCCAGGCAAGAGTACTGGAGTGGGGTGCCACTGCCTTCTCCAGGGAAATGACTACACAGGTGTATATGTATATAAAAGTTCAGTGACCTCTGTACTTCATTTTTGTGCATTTTACTGCTTACCTAAGTTAAAAGGGGGCTTCCCTGGTGACTCAGTCAGTAAAGACTCTGCCTGCAACACAGGCAACCTGGATCTGATCCCTGGGTCAGGAAGACGCCCTGGAGAAGCAAATGGCAACCCCCTCCAATATTCTTGCCTGGGAAATCCCATGGACAGAGGAGCTTGGCGGGCTACAGTCCATGGGGTCGCAAGAGTTGGACACGACTTAGCAACTAAACCACTACCTAAGTTAAAAAGGAAGAGCAAGAGGAGGAAGACAAGAAACTAGGGAACTTTGATTCTTGGAAAAATTATGAAAGGGTGGGTAAAATCTTAATTACTACAACATCCTTTGAGAAATGTGACACATGCAGAAATAGTCCTACCTAACACTCCAAAACATTGAAGCACACAGGGGACTTAAATGACTATTAATCAACAAGAGCCTACAGATAAACACAGGTAATGTGCATATATACTGGACACTGAGTGTGTTCTTGCGCTCAGCAAACTCAAAGTCAAGCTGCACACACAGGCATGCAATATGTCATTGCAAGACAGGATGATGTCAACCAACAGAAAAAAGTACAAAGATCAAGGAAACCATGAGAAAGTGATGAATTCTTTGAAAGCAGAGCAGATAATCTGGGTTGGGTTTTATTGCTGTTGTTTATTTGCCTGCTCCAAGTCTTAGTGGCGACATGCGAGATCCTCAGTTAGGGCGTGTGGGATCTAGTTCCCCAACCAGGAATTGAACCTGGGCCCCCTGCATTTGAGGCACAGAATCTTAGCCACTGGACCAGGGAAGTCCTGGTCTGGGTTTTAAGGAAGACTATGTTAAAAACAACTAAGTTACTCTGAAGGAATATTTTGATGTTTGTTTTTGGTTTCTTTTGTTTTTCATTCAAGTAGAGTTGATTTATAGTGTGTAATTTTTGTTGTTGTTTTTTGATGGGATTGTCTTCTGCTGTAGTTAGAAGTTAGGGCTGAGGAGCAAGTTGAGTGTAGTTATAAAAAGAAAATACATCCTTTTTCACCTCATAGACCTTGTAGAGTCCAAATTTTGTGTTACACCTGTTATATATGTTGCAAATGTTCTTTCCTGATGTTTCGCCATCTTGTATCGTGTCAAAAAGAATTAATCTTTTTAAAAATGAATGGCTGTATCAGGTCTTAATTGCAACGTACAGGATCTTTCGATGCAGCAACTAGGGCCTCTCTCTAATTGTGGCACACAGGCTTAGTTGCCCTGAGACATGTGGGATCTTAGTTCTCCAGCCAAGGAACAAACCCTGGTCCCCTGCACTGGCAAGTGGATGCTTAACCACTGGACCACCAGGGAAGTTCCCCAAATTATTAATTTTTAGGTAATTAAGTTTCCAGCTTCCCAGGGAGTTCAGTGGTAAAGAATTTGCCTGCCCGTGCAGGAGGCCCAAGTTCAGGCCCTGGGTCAGGAAGATCTGCTGGAGAAGGGAATGGCTACCCACTCCAGTATTCCTGTCTGGACAATTCCATGGACAGAGGAGCCTGGTGGGCTACAGTCCATGGGGTTGCCGAGAGTCGGACACAACTGAGCGTGCACACACGATACAGTTTCTTACTTGGGGTTTTATATTTTAGTTAGGAAAGTCTTCCTCACTTCAGAAGTTCTTAGTCATAGTCATGAATATCCCGTTTTGGAAGAGAATCTTCTCTGAACCTCATTTTCATGTCTCTTTCTCTCTATAACTCCTCACTTCTATAGAGAAGTTACCAATAAATACTCTTTTTTCTCTGTTTCCACATCTCCTCCCCATCCGTGCACTTTTGTCTGGCTTCTGTTCCTATTTGCCCAAAGAGAAGTGCTTCCCATAAAGACCTCCATGCTGCCAGACCGGCCGTCTTCTTGTCTGAGCTCTCTTTCCATGTAAACACTTCCCTGTCTGGTCACTGACATTCTCTTAGATTCCCTCCACCATCTCTAGCACTTCCATCCCAGTATCTCTCATAGGCTCATCTGCTTTGTCCAAAACTTTTAATGTTAGAATTCTTCAAGGTACAACAAATACTAAATGATTAATGGGGTTGCTTCAAGCATCCAATTCAGCGTTTATTATATGTTCCAGTTGTACCAGGCACAGCCTCTGTAAAGAACACAAAGCTGAGTCATACTGAGTCCTGTCCTCAAGAAATGTATCCACCAGCTGGGAAGACAGGCAAGGACGCACATGGCATGCTCATGAGTAACAAGGCCCATCTATTGAGCCCAAATATGTACACATCTCTGGATCAGATAGACATCCTGCTGACGGCGAGCTCACAGTGTACATGAGGAATGTTGCATAGATGTCAGTAAGTGCAATGCAAGGATGGCGTGCTCTGGAACATGAGAATGTGCTGAGCAGTGGCACAGAGAGTCCACAAGAGCGGGGCCACATGTAGGCTGGGGAAGCAGCTAGAATATAAGGGGAAACATTTCATCTCGCCCTGAGATTTGGACAGTCAGAGATAAGGGTTTGTGGAAGGATGGAAGCGGTTGATTCCTAAGCAAAGATACATTGCTTATCCTAAGCAAAGATCCTAAGCAAAGGTGAATTGCAGTCACCCTGAGAGTCTGCCCTGTCTGCCAGCCAGCATGGGAGAGGTGATGGTGTCAGGACACGGGTGATGAGGTAACACAGTTACCCGTCTCTGTGAAGGCTCTAGCCCTTGTGTGTCATGCCATCAGCCAATCAGAAGTCTAAATCCAGGAGAGGGAGAGATCATCTCATTGGTCTGGGTTATCATGAGTTGAAGCATGCTCGCAACATCCGCGTGGAAATGGACACCTGAAACTCAGGAGCCAGAGCTGTCGTCTCGAGGGTCCTTCCCCTCATGGAAAAGGCACCACCTTGGGAGTGGGTGTGGTAGATGTGAGCTGAGTGAGGAGCCATGCCAGGCGAGGCTCCCAGGAGCAGCAGTGGGCCTACCAAGCCCCAGGAAGAGGGTCTGGGGAAGAAGGAGCTGTAGGGGCAGCCAGGGAGGTGGGAGGAGCCTCTTATGCTATGCTATGCTATGTCACTTCAGTCGTGTGTGACCCCATAGACAGCAGCCCACCAGGCTCCCCCGTCCCTGGGATTCTCCAGGCAAGAACACTGGAGTGGGTTGCCATTTCCTTCTCCAGTGCATGAACGTGAAAAGTGAAAGTGAAGTCGCTCAGTCGTGTCCGACTCTCAGCGACCCCATGGACTGCAGCCTACCAGGCTCCTCCGTCCATGGGATTTTCCAGGCAAGAATACTGGAGTGGGGTACCATTGCCTTCTCCGGGAGGAGCCTCTTGAAAGTCTCCAAATTTGCAGGAGGAGGACATGGATCATCAGTATTGAAAAAACTGCTTCGTACAAACAGGCATTTTTAGACCAGTGAGACCCTGAAGTTGATTTTTAAGGTCTGATTCACTGTAATTACAAGCCTGGTGATCTTCCAAAGCCTTACCAAACCCTACACACAGGCAAAGTCCAGCTCAGGTTTCTGCTCCCCTGGGAAATGATGAACTGAAACCCTCTTTAAGGTCACAGCACACGGAGACAATGCTACTCAGCTTTTCACAGGCAATTCAAACATCACCAGTCCCTCTAGCCTGCTCGGGTCATCTTGCCCCCTGGTGTTAGAGGGAGATTTTAAGTCTCCTGTGCTTCTGAATTCCCGCTCTGACTGAATTCTCAATTCCCACCCACCTGACAATATGCCTGGGCCCACTCTATACTCATCTAGACCCCTGCCCAGAGAGTTCTCAAATTATTCCCTGACAACTCTCCTTACTCGACTCCTTACCCACCATGGCCAGCAGGGGGCAGCCTCACCACTTGTTACTCATTGCCGCTACTGCTGCTAAGTCGCTTCAGTCGTGTCCGACTCTGTGCGACCCCATAGACGGCAGCCCACCAGGCTCCCCCGTCCCTGGGATTCTCCAGGCAAGAACACTGGAGTGGGTTGCCATTTCCTTCTCCAACGCCTAAAAGTGAGAAGTGAAAGTGAAGTCTCTCAGTCATGTCCGACTCTTAGCGACTCTATAGACGGCAGCCCACCAGGCTCCTCCGTCCATGGGATTTTCCAGGCAAGAGTACTGGAGTGGGGTGCCATTGCCTTCTCCGTGTTACCCATTGAGTGTGTTGTAAAGGGGAAAGCAGTTCTCTTCCCTGGAACCCTGACATTCTAGAGAACCAGCTGAAAATTCACCCAGCTTTAACACAGCACTTCCCGCCTTCCTTTAGTAAAATGTTTACAGTCGGTGGAAAGTCTCTGGCTACTATTGCCTATGGAAGCAGAAATACTGCATTTGGTTGGGGTACATGGTTAATTGGTTTTACATACTCCTCCAACTCTGCCCACACCACGCCCCAGCTTAAGAATGCTAAGATCCTTGTGCTGAGCCATAGCAACAACAAGCCATCCTTTCCTGCCACACCAGGCTTTCAAGTAAATTAGTTGTGTCGTTCAGTCACCCAGTCATGTCCAGCTGTTTGTGGCCCCATGGACTGCAGCACGCCAGGCCTCCCTGTCCCTCACCATCTCCCAGAGTTTGCCCAAATTCACGTTCATTGCATCAGTGATGCCGTCCAGCCATCTCATCCTCTGACGCCCTCTTAGTTGTGACTACAGGCAAACAGGGCTTCCCAGGTGGCTCAGTGGTAAAGAATTTGTCTGCCAATGCAGGAGACGCAGTTCAATCCCTGGGTCGGGAAAAGCCACTGGAGGAGGAAATGGCAACCCACTCTAGTATTCTTGCCTGGACAGTCCCATGGACAGAGGAACTTGGAGGGTTATGACTACTAGTCCATGGGGTTACAAAGAGTCAGACGTGACTGAGCACACACGCACAGGCAAATAACTAATGGGAGAGGGGATACTTCATGCTTCCTGAGACCCTGTTCTATGGTGGTTGTTTTATATTCTTTATCTCATTTTTCTAATACTGCGTAATCATCAATAAACTAAAGATGAGGTAGGCTAAGGAACATGACTAAGTTCAAAAAGCCAGTGAGAGGCAGATGGGGATTTGAACCTAGGTCCCTGTAACTCCAGCTTCCGGTGCTGTCTGACCAAGCTCAACACCATCTGAGCTCCCTGTGCTCCCGGGGGAGCAGGTGTCCAGGCGATGGGACCAGCCTGGACTATGAGGGCCCGGAGGTGGGCCCAAGGATGGGATGCGGGCACAGAGATGCACGGGCCTGTGTCCCAGAGTGACAAACACCAGAAGCTAGGGAAACAGCTCCCTGAAGAAAGGCAGAGGGTGGAGTCTGGAGACATCACAACCCCCTGCCGGAGCCCAGGGTGGAATGTAAATGTATTTTACTCCCTAGGGGAGTAGGACCCGCAGGTGCTTACGCCATCCCTCCCCAACCAGCCCTGAGGTGGTTTTAAGACCTATTTTCACTGTTGAGAATTAGAAAGCCTGGATAAAGAAAAACAATGAAAATTCCTAAATTACTATCTCATAGTTAACCACTTATAAAATACTTGAACATTTTTTTTTGCCTTGAGAATTTTACGTGTAAATATATAGTTAATAAAGTCACACCATACCTTATATACTTTTCAAGTTATATGCTTGAAAAATCAGTCATTTTTTAAGTCTTATAGATACAGATGTAATAGTACTTGTAGCATTTTCTTACACCTTTTAAAATCTGTAATAAATTTATAGTCACAGTCCCCTTTATGGTTTATAACATATATTTGCATATTCTCTCATTTTCTTGATTAATCTTGACAGAACTTATCCCCTTTGTGACTTAAAAAAAAAAAAAAACTCTTGGTTTTCTTGCTTGTCTTTGCTCTTTTTCTAGTGCATTAATTTCTGAGTGCATTTATTATTTCTTTTTTTTTTCAGTTTTCTTTCGGGTTATGTTCTTGTGCTTTTTCTCTATTCTTTTTTTTTTTCTCTATTCTTGAGTCATACTCTTCTCACATGTGCATTTATGACTGTAACATTTACTTACAACTTCAGCTGCACACCACAATCTTAACAAAAATTTTTCAGTTTCTCTTCATTTTGAATATGAATAAGTTCTTCTTTGATTCATCAATTATTTTTAAAAATCTACTGTAGAATTTCCAAGTGTATGAAGCTATTTTTATTACATTGACTTCTGGCTTTAAGGCATTCTAGGCAGAGTGGTCTGAAGACAGTGACTCTTTGAACTTGGTTGAGTTTCATGTGTTCACAGTCAACATTTTAAAATGTTCCATGTGTGCTTTGAAAGACTGTGCATTTCCAGAAACAATTTGGAATTATCTAGCAACCCACTGCAGTGTTCTTGCCTGGAGAATCCCAGGGATGGGGGAGCCTGGTGGGCTGCTGTCTATGGGGTTACACAGAGTCGGACACGACTGAAGTGACTTAGCAGCAGCAGCAGCAGGGAAGATAGGAATGTGAACAAGCTACAGTCTAGTAATTTATTCTGGGCACAGACTACAGTCTAGCAATTTATTTTTGGATCATAGCTCAACCTTGCTGATAGAGCCCCTTGGTGGAGCACAAAGCTGAAGGAGCCTGAAGCACTGATGAGAGTCCTTCTAGACCTGGACCCCTAAGTACTGATCACCTTTTATGGGAGAGACAAACCAACTTCCATCTTGTTTAAACCACTATTTCAGCTGCATGTGGTGAAATACAGTTCTGACTCAGTACACTCAGTTCTCTCACCTTAAAAATGTGTCTTAGTCAATTTGGGTGTTATAACAGAAATACCATAAACTGAGCAGCTTATGAACAATAGCAATTTATCTCTCATAGACTAGAGGCCGGGGAGTCTGGGATGAAGGTGCTGGCCCATTCTGGGTCTGGTGAGAGCCCACTTCCTGGCTCACAGATGGTGGGATGAACAAGGGAGTCTCTGGGGTCTCTGTAATAAGGGCACTAATTCCATCCGTGAGGTCTCCACCCTCATAACTTCCCTAAGGGCCGACCTCCAACTACCATCACACTGGGGGTGAGATTTCAAAATATGAATTGTGGGAGACACAAGCAGTCAGTCCATAATAGAAATAACAAATAATATTTAGCTCAGAGGGCCTTTGATAATATTAAATAAAATAAATAGGATAAGAACCTAGCACTACCAAATATAAGAAACTTGCTTCATAAATTCCATTTTCCTTTCACTAAGAATTCATTCAAACAATGTGTCTAATCCCACTGACTTCTTCAGGCACGCTCTTTTTGTATCTCATGTGACATTTAATTCAAGCATTAATTATATGCTTAATAAAGTAAAGACATCTTTATTTACTTTTGCGACTAAAAGCAGATCATTATAAACACTACATGTGTTTTCACAAACTGTACCACCTAATCGCAGAGAAAATATAAACTGATAGGATGAAGAGAAAAAATGACTGAATTTGAAACTGTAAAATTATCATCTCTTCCAGGCTTTCCAGATGTCTTCATATACTCTAAAACTAAAGAGGAGGGGAAAGTGAAGCAGGTATTTGAACAAGGAGAAAAAGTAAGTAAAGGAAAGGAGCCAAAGGGAGAACAAGAACCTCTTCTCACTATTTCTTGAGCACCTACTATGCTCCAGATGCTTTCTGTTGTTTCTACACGTGCTCTTAGCCAAAAGGCTGAAGAGCGACTTGTCATTTCCAATTCCCAGTATAACCTTCCAGGTCGTCTCTACTTTCCCCCTATTACAGCTGAGGAAATTGAGACCTGAAGAAGTTACATAAACTCTCCAAAGTCGTATAGTAATGATAACAATAAAAATGATAGAAACCCCATAATGTCCAGTATGCCTACTGACTACCTAGTATCTGCACTGCCTTCTGTAACAAACCTTGCTGATTTGCCCTGTTAAATACACATAACTTCCTATGTGACCACATTCTGGCCAAGAAGACGCAGGCAAAAGTCTGGATACTTGACCTTTTCCTTCAGTAATAAGGCTTTTACTCAGTAAGGGACTCTCCCCTGGTGAGGGCATTCAGCCCAACCCGCTCTTCCTGGCCCCCAAGGGGCAAGATTACTTCAAGCCTTTGGACCTTGAGCCTTAGGGCTCCTTCCCCTACTTCCTTCCCACCTAACAATTAACACAGCAAATGTTTCTAACACCTTGGAGTTCAGCCCAAAGTCAAGTCACTTCCCAAGGGGGCTTTCCAGAACCTTCCTTTCCCCCAAGGAGAAGTGATCACTACTCCCTCTCTTGTGCCCTAGCCCTGTAAGTGAAAAGTGAAGTCTCTCAGTCGTGTCCGACTCTTTGCAACCCCATGGACTGTAGCCCACCAGGCTCCTCCGTCCATGGGATTTTTCAGGTAAGAGTACTGGAGTGGGGTACCGTTTCCTCCTCCAGGGGATCTTCCCCACCCAGGGAACAAACCTGCATCTCCTGCATTGCGGGCAGACGCTTTACCCTCTGAGCCACCAGGGAAGCCAGCCCTGAATGTTGTGCATAACTCTAGGAGAGCATCTGGAACCTGGAAGGCTGCCCTTGTTCCGTGCCTTATTCAGAGCAGGTGTTCCGTAGATGCTGAATATCAAGAGCGTGAACAAAGGGTACCTCTCACGGCTTCTGCAGGGGCCCTCAGACTGTCACTACCTGTCCCCAGATGCTCTTTCGTGGTCCCCATGTCCCTCGGGGACCTCTGCTCTGATTCAGACGGCAGGTCTGCTTAGTGAAAAAGGCAACACAGGAAGGGACTTTTCCAACTGATCTTGAAAGTTATAGAACTGGACTCTTTAGGAAAAAATAAAAGACTTTGTGAACCCACTACACTTTTGCTTTTCTTTCTTTTTAAAAAAATTTTATTGAAGTATAGTTGCTTTACAAAGTTGTGTTAATTTATGCTGTACAGTGAAGTGACTCAGTTATATATTCTTTTTCACATTCTTTTCCATTGTGGTTTATCACAGGGTGTTGAATATAGCTTCCTACACTATACAATAGGGCCTTCTTGTTTATCTGTGCATACCACAGTTTGCATCTGCTAATCCCAAACTCCCAACCCTCCTTCCCCTCTCCCCTCTCCCCCTTGGCAACCACAAATCTGTTCTCTATGTCTGTTTCATAGATAAGCTCATTTGTGTCCTATTTTAGATTCCACATAGAAGTAAGATCACATGGTACTTGTCTTCTCTTTCTGACTTACTTTGCTTAGTTTGATAATCTCTAGGTTCATCCGTGTTGCTGCAAATAGCATTATTTCATTATTTTTTATGGCTGAGTGATATTCCATTGTATATATGTACCAATCTTCTTTATCCATTCATCTGTTGATGGACATTTAGGTTTTCTCCATGTCCTGGCTATTGTAAATGGTGCTGCTGTGAACATTGGGATGCACGTATCTTTTTGAATTATAGTTTTGTCTGGGTATATGCCTATTTTTGGCTGAGCGCTGAAGAATTGATGTTTTTGAACTGTGGTGTTAGAGAAGACTCTTGAGAGTCCCTTGGACTGCAAGAATATCCAAGCAGTCAGTCCTAAAGGAAATCAGTCCTGCATATTCATCGAAAGGACTGATGCTGAAGCTGAAACTCCAATACTTTGGCCACCTGATGCGAAGAACTGACTCATTGGAAAAGACTCTGATGCTGGGAAACATTGAAGGCGGGAAGAGAAGGGGATGACAGAGAATGATATGGTTAGATGGCATCACCGACTCAATGGACATGAGTTTGAGTAAACTCCGGGAGTTGGTGATGGACAGGGAAGCCTGGCATGCTGCAGTCCATGGGGTCATAAAGAGTTTGACACGAGTGAGCGACTGAACTGAACTGACTGATGCCTAAGAGTGGGATCGCTGGATCATGCAGTTATTCTATTTTTAGTTTTCTGAGGAGCCTCCATGCTGTTTTCCATAGTGGCTGCGCCGTGCTACATTCCCACTAACAGAGTAAGAGGGTTTCCTTTTCTCCACACGCTCTCCAGCATTTATTATATGTGGTTTTTAATGATGGCTATTCTCACCAATTGTGAGCATATTACGCCTTTTTTTTAATCCCATGGACAGAGAGGCCTAGTGGGTTACAGTCCATGGGGCCGCAGAGTTGGACAGGACTGAAGTGACTTAGCACGCAGAGATGGCACTCGCATATCCGCGTTCCCACCAGTGTCCTGGGGATTTTTAAACACACTTTCACTATTCCCTGAGACACTGCAGGTGAAAATGAGAATCACGAACATAAAATGGATTTTCTTCCTTCTGTTCATCCATTCCTAACATCTTTTTTAAAAGGCAGTTGGGGTGTGGGTAATTTTAATAAAAGCAGTCTGTGGCCCTCAGCTGTGGATGGTCCTCTGGAAAGACAGTGCAAGCAGTAAGTTGCCACGCTAAATGTCCATGGGATCACAGGAAGTCAGACATGGAAACGGGCACAGACGCTACCGAGTGAACGGGGCGTGCAGGTTACAGTACACGTCTCCAATTCTTGTCAATCAGATCCCTCAGCACCGTGAGCAAGAGCCTGCCCTTGTCTTGTGATTAGAGAACTCAGCGTGGGAAGGACAGGAGGCAGCCTTCACCCTGACTACCCAGGGCCTGAGCCCTCTGAGAGAACAATATTCTGGCTTCAGATATCAAAACTCTAAAGGAGGAAAATGATCAGTCCTAAGACCCCTTAATATGTTACGTGGATTAAGGAGAAGAAAGTTTAATATATACTTGGTAATTTAAGTTAATAAAGCAGTAAGTTTCAGATGTATTAAAAGTAAGCTCAGTTGTACCTATGTATATATATATATATGACTTTTTCATTGCTCTGTATTTGTGCAAGTAATACAATACTACAAGAAAGGATAGGGGAGAGGGAATGAGAACCTCTGAATGCATACCGCCTCGATTATTTCCGGCATGAATTGTCTCTTGCTAACAAGTAGTCAAAGTTCAGCTCCTTATCAGGACTATTCCTTGCCTCCCTCCATTCCTTCTGAAGGTAGACAAGAGTATGGAGAAGCTGAGAGTCCTTGGGGCAATGAGGGAAGGCGAGGCTGGTCCTTGTGGTGTCCGCCCTCCTGGACTCTGTCATAGGTGCCTTGCGTGGCCTCACCTAGCCCCTTGCCATGAATGACAAGTTGCTGCTGGCTACTTGACCCACCAAAGCCACTGGCCATCAGGACCCCAACTCAGCAGCCTCCTAACCTGGTCTAGGCATCCTCTCAACTCCTCAAAATTGCTAAAGGTAGGCGTAGAGACTGAGCAGGAAAGGAAGCCCAGCAATGAACAGGACATGCAGATAGACTGAACACAGGCAGGAAGGAGGGACAAACAGGATTTCTCCAAGACATATTAAGTTAGGTGATGAATCATTTAGCTAAGGTTTAGGGATGAGAAAAGGGAATAGTCAAAAATTTCGTCTGAGGCATGTTAAGTTGGAAGAACTTATGAAGTCTCCAAGCAGCTATGAAAGAGAGTGATTTGGCCACATGGGTCAGATCTTGAGAGACAGAGAAAGGATGAGAAATAAATTTAAGAGTATTTGATGCTGGATGAGATTTATAGCCAATGGAACACAGAACACCCTGGGAGAAAGGGAGTATAAGAAAGGGGAGAAAAACTGGAAAACGTTTCATTCACAATAGCAACAAGAATCTTCAGATACCTAGAAGTAAAGCAGAAATTAAAATGTGTAAATCCTTGTGGGGAAAAAATTCAGTATCCATTCTTGATAAATATCCTTAGTGGAAAAGGAACAGGAAGTCCTTAACATTATAATAATGGGCTAGCTACTAAAATATCCACAGTAACAGCTTACTGCTGGTAAAATCTTAGAAACACTCTCATACAAATCAGACACCCCAAGGAGGGTGCTGTCAGCACTACCATTCAACATGGCACCTGAAATCCTAACTAGTACAATTCGAAATAAAAAACTGTGAGACTCCACAGATTGTTAGAACTTAAAGTCCAGCGAGATTTCTGGACCCAAGATCTATATGCAGCTGCTGCTGTTCCGTCGTGCTGAGTCGTGTGCAACCCTTTGTGACCACTATGGACTGTAGTGCACCAGACACCTCTGTCCATGGGGTTCTCCAGGCAAGACTACTGGAGTGGGTGGCCATTTCTTTCCCCAGGGCATCTTCCTGACCCAGGGATCAAACCTGCATCTCCTGCTTGGCGGGAGGATTCTTTACCACTGAGCCACCTGAGAATACACCAAAATCAAAATCATTTCTCTAGGTCAGGAAGAGCCAGTGTGAAAATGTAAAATAAGAGGAGCCATTCACACTGAGTACAAAACCACAGGACACCTACCTATGGGTAGATGTATATCTGATAGAAGAAATGCAAGACTTCCATGAAGGAATCTGCAAGGCTACAATAGAAATAAGTATGCTGAAGATCTCCTAATACATGTATAAACTTAATGCAATTCCAATAAAAAGCAGATTTTCATGGAATTAGTAAGATGATTTTATGGTTCTTATGAGCCCAGACAATTTTGAATGAGAACAGGGTCTTGCCCTACCAAGCATTAGCACTAGTCATGAAATATACTAATTAAAACAGTAGAGTAGTGGTTTGGGAATAGACCAACAGATCAGCGGTACAGAACAGAGCGCCTGGAAACAGACTCACATATGTATAGAAGCGTGGTTCATGACAGAGGCGGCATTTTTTAAACTATTCAAAAGGGAGACAAAAGATCCCAACAAGAAAAATGATAGCAAACATGTGTGACGGAAGCCAGGTACTATTTAAAAGGGCTTTATGTGTTTAACTCACTTAATCCTCATGACCTCACAATAGCCCCACTTGGCAAATGAGCAAGCCAAGGTACAGAGAAGCCAAATAACCCACTGGAGGACACAGAACTAGAACACAGGAGCCCTAAGATCCCAAGCAAAGTAGACTAATCTCTATTGCTAATCTTCACAGCATACAGTTTCTAATACAGCAGACGTGAAGAGGAGGGAAGCAAGTCAAAGATTATGATTTTTATAGAATAAAACATACCGTGCAGTTACAAGTTTAAAACCCTATGCCAGTAGAGAAGAAAATATACAAACACATAAACGTGTAGTTTTAATAATCAGAATATTTAAGAAAAAACAACCTACAATTTTTTTAACAGCCAAATAATAGAAAGAGAAGATTCTTTAAAAGCCAACAATCATATACAAATATGTTTAACTCTAAAGGACTCTGGGAAAGAGACAGTAACAGCAAGGGGATGTCAATTCACACCCTTGTGATTGGCCCAAAAATGGGATTGGAGGATAACGCTGTGGAAGGAAGGCGGAAAGGCAGTCAGTCAGAGCATGGGAGGGGCACAGGGGCTGGCACCTTCTGTGGTCAAGGCACTGTCCCAGGCTGCCAGAGCCCAGGCTTCCTTCAGGAGAGGAACGCACCTGGGTGCTTTGCCCAGGAGCTGTTTCCAGGATAAAAGCTGCGACTTTGAAAGTTCCACTGCAGGCCTGGGCTTCTTTCACCGAGCCTTCCCACAGCCTTCTGCAGCCTGCCCAGCCTCAAATCCTCTGCTGTGAAAACCGTTATCGCTGAGCAGCAAATTCATTCCATGTTCACCACCTCCCTTAGAGATCTTGAATGTTTCTTAAACCTTGCGAATTCTCAGGTCAGGGGCTAATGCTTGCCTCTGAGAGCAGCTTTACATAGTAAAAGACAGTGCCTTCCGTGTTTGTCCACAGCAGCAAAAACACAACGAGGGAAAAGAACTTCGCTTGTAACTACTAAAGGCTGTTTCTAAGGATGGCTGTATCCATTTGTCCTTGCCTATTCATTTGTTGCCTTAGCAACCAAAATGTTTACTAATTAGTACAGTGAATGTTGAACAGTAGATTCTTGTTGGGAAACCAGTGCCCCAGTAATGGAAACTTTTCATACAGATATTTCTTTTGAATCAGAGTGCTTTTCCACAAAGAGCAACATCCTGCCAAAATCCAACACTGATTTGCAGAGCTGCTGAGGCTTGAAAACATCACAGTAATAAGAGGATGCTGATGTCTTGAAGTTGGTGACTAATTTTGGAAGACGAAGCCCTCACTGCTTTACTTTATTTCCAAGTGATAAAGACAAATTAAAGTGGCCTCAGGACCACACTGCCCACGGACAACTATCTCACAGATTCATGCAAAAGCCCTTTCTGATTGAACAAAGTCTGCCCAATCCCAGCTAGGATACCAACCCAAGGGAATGTCAATTCACACCCCTTGTGATTGGCCCAAAAATGGGATTGGAGGATGACGCTGTGGAAGGAAGGGGGAAACGCAGTCAATCAGAGCATGGGGAGGGGCATGGGTTGGCATCCTTAGCACAAAGATACATTTAGCAGTCTGAGGGAGAAGGGCTACATGTATATGTATGGCTGAGTGGCTCTGCTGTGCAACTGAAACTGTGGCAGCACTGTTAATGGGCTATATCCCAATATAAAATAAAAAGTTTTTAAAAGATTATATGTTTAGCAAATGTTTTAGGAGTCAAAACCTTCCTTATTATAATGGAGCTAAATAAACATGTAAGAAATGCATTAAGTTTCTGAAAGTTATTTTAGTAACACAATGTTCATTTTTTTAACATCTAAAATTACAGAGTGCATTGTTTTAATCCTGTGAATTTACACTGGAATTGAATGTGAATGAGTAATCTCATGCTTTCTATAGAAGAGGGCAAGCAAGTCCAAGAGAAGGAACCAAAAGCATAAGGCTGTCTCCTCATTTAGCCGTTCCCTTACTCAAAACCACAGAGACTCTTTCCAGTTACAGAGTAAAGTCCTTGCTTCTTAGTTAATATGGCACATAAGATTCTTCATCATCTGGGCCCTGTCTACCTTTCCCCCTTCTCTCCCCTCCCCAAACCCACACACTTCTGTAGGTCAGAAACATCATCCTGTGATCAAAAGATGTGCCTGTTTCCTTTTCCTGGAATGCGTTTTCCCCATGGTGGCTGTGTAGTAAACCGCCATTCACTCTAGACAACCCGCGCGGTTGCTTGGTTGGGGTGGGCTGGCGGGGGCGGGGGCGGGGGCGGGGGTGGGGTCGGCAGGAGACCACCCCCCGGCTGGCGACCTGGCACCACTGGGTACATTTCCAACGTGGCAGTGCCTTCTGATCGAGGCCCAGCCCGTGGACTGTGTGAGGACAGTATGGGTCTTCCCCGAGTCGGGTTGCTTGGGAATGCAGCCCAAAGTGGGTGGTAAACTCCATCTAAGGCTAAATAATAAGCACGAGACCTATTGTCAACAAGTACAGTAGGAAAGTTGAAAAGAACCAAGTAACCCAGCTAAGGTCCCAGCCCAGCAAAGGATCCTCTCTCTTCTGGGAGGTAATGTGTATGTACTTCTGTTGGTGAGCCCGTCACAATGTTATAATAGTGTGGCTGTGTGTCTGAACCTCCGCTTGGACTCTGTGAGGGAAAGGTTTCCATCTGAATCCTCAGGATTCTGCCACTGCTTCTGCTCAAAGAATGAGTATTAACTGGGATCAAGTTAGGAGTGACCCCTGGGATATCATGTAGGACTCAAGCTGCTTTTGTCAGATTCCCAGCAAGGCTATTTTAAGAAATAAGGCCTTAACATAAAATGGTTATATTATTATTATTTCATTTTTTCAAGATGTGAAAAATTGTTTGTCTTTCTTAATCCAGTGTTTGTGATATAAAAAATAAAGATGTTTCTCTTTCTCTGTGAAAATGATGGGGTTCTGAATGCACACAAACATAGGTAACACAAATCCTCTCTCTCGTAATTCCTTCCAGAATGATGGAGAAGGAAACCAATCTTCCAGATTTGCACTGTCGTATTTAAAACCCCAAATGTTGATTTGGCCTATGGTCATAGTGGGGTGGTGGAGGTGCTGAAGAAGAGAACCTAAATTAGCTGACTGATGGATTTATCGCCCCACTTAGAGTGTTTAACATGCTTTGGGTTCTGCCTTGGGTTTTCAAAGGGCATCAGTCTCAGGGAGACCAAGAAACCAGGCTAGAGATAAGCCGATTGTCAACCACACCTTTTCCCAAATTTTGTGTCCAAGGTCACCATCTGAGTCAGCCAACAGCGGTGATACTTGTGGACTTCCTCAGCTCGATGAAATGCCACTTATCTTTGTTCCCTTTCGCAATTTGTATTTACCACATTGTATTGAATTCATTCACCTCTTCCAAGAGAAGCAAGAGCTGTCGAGGGTGACTCCGAGGTACATAGTTTGAGCGGCTAGGTCAGTGGCAGGAGCCCCTACTGGAGGAGAAGTTTTGAGAGGAGAGGCTAAATCATGAGTTCAGCTCTAGATGCATTCACGTTGAAGTGTTTGAGGGGCATCTAGATGGCAACATCAAGTGGAGAGTTCAGAGAAATCTGGGCAGGAGATGGAGTTCGAAAGTTGCCAGAGTGCATGGTGACTAAAGCCATGGGATAAATAGACTTGCCCAGGTGGCAGATCGTGGCCTGAGAGGGGAGCATGGCCGTGTGCCGGGGCACTCCCACACTTGCAGGTCAGGTGGAGGGGCAAAGTGATTGACCAAGGAAGAAGAGAAGAATCAGAGAGGAAGGACGGAACCCAGAGCATGCGGCACGCTGGGAGCCAGGGGCAGGAGCGTTTAAACAGAGGGAGTGGTCAGAGCTGTATGCAGAGTGATTCTGAGATGTGGTGAGATAGAAAACCAAAAAGAGTACATTCGCTTAAGGGATAGGGAGATATTTGGTGAATTTAACAGGAACCGTCTCCACGGAGTGGTTGAAACAAGTTACACTGGTGGCCCAGTCGAGGTCACTGACCATTAATTTGCAGTGATACCAAGCCTCCTGGTGTTTTTCTCCAAATGTTCGCAGCAGCCCGGGTGGAGACACAGAGAAGACGCATAGGTACATCCAGGGTTGGGGTTTGCTAGAGAATGTGCAGAAGAATTGAAGTGATAAACCCTAGAGTCTATTCATAATAGAAAGAAAGGCCGAAAGGAGTGATTGTTGAATGGATGGGTGAATGCATTGATGAAGGGATAAGTAAATGGATTCATAGATGGATGGGGAGATGAAGGGGCAAGTCAATCCGAAGCACCTGGTGAAAGAATGGTTGTAGTGGGGCACTTAACAAAGTTGAAAGAAAGGAAGGTTGTGAATCAGGTGCTAGCTAGATGTTTGCACGATTTGATTCAGAGAGGAGAGTTTCGAGTATTGCTAAGTTCCAGCATGGCAGCGGATGGATGCGGCAGAGCGCATAATTCCCTGGAGTGGTGAAGAGTTTATTCACACAGACACTAACGTCGTCTAGGTGGGTGCAACTGAAACGGAGAGGGAGTGGGGGAGCACGGAATCTGGTAACAAAACTATCAGTGAATGACAAGGAGTGACCGGGAAGTCATGAAGACTGACGCAGGGGATGCAGCACAGCTTCAGGTTACAGAGAAATGACGAGGGAGTGAAGGAGCCGCGGTCTGAATGTGGCATGGGGAGGATGCTGCCTTGCTCTCAAATCTGGAGCTTCTCGGAGTGTAAAATGGTCCTCACTCGACAGGCTGACAGACGAGGCATTGTTCTCAGAAGACTGGCTGGATTCAGTTAAGACAATGAGATGGACAGAAGCTCCTGAGGAGAGTCCAAGGCTGTAGGGGATGAACTTCACTGTGCTCTGTGGTACGTGGGTTTGTCAGAGGTGAACAAGTGGTGGTGTGGGTCGCAGTGCCTCTGCCTGATACAGGGAAGTGTACCATGTCTGTATTCCCCCAGCTTAGAATACTGTAAGACACCTGGGATCATTTTCTAAAGTGCGTAACTCTTATTGAAAGTTTGATTGCTCCATCTGTCGCTGATTCTACATTCCACTTTGACATTCTGAATACTAGTAATCATTATACCATAATTTAGTTGCTGATCCCAAAGAGAGTGGGAGATTCATTTGTACCTGTATTTTCATCCGTGCACATCTGGTGAATAGATCTCTGTTGTGGGCTTCTCTTGGTATCATTTGCTTCTTTTTTCCCTAAAAAATGAAGCAGTAGAATGTATTCTGGTTAATTTAGTGTTTTGATGACTGAAGTTGTAGTTAACTCAAGTGTCTTAATCACAGAGCTTCACACACACAGCCCTAGGAAGGATCATGGTATTTCATCTAGATACTGTCTGTCAGATGGAGGATGGGCTGGCTAGGAGGGGGTATAATGACAAAATTACATGCAAACTTTTTAAAGTCCACCTCATCATCATAGAGGAAAAATGACATATATCCAGTTAATTCACCATCACTAGGTAAAAAATAGTCATTTCTCTTAATAAATCTGAGCTCTACAAACCTGATTTTTGCTTATAATGCTAATAAAATTCCAGAGTCCTGCTCTAAAAATGCAAATCTTCATAATTAAGTAAAGCACCCCAAGAAAAGATTTGAAGGAATGTCCTCCTCCCTTACAGCTCTGGAAAGAGACGTGGTTTTTGCATTGTAAACTCAATGAAATATCCTTTGACAAGGTAGCAAATTGAGAACTTCTAGAAAATATCAATGTAGTTTTCTCATTGTACTACAGAGATCTTTGTGACTATTCATGTCATTTGTCCTATTCTTAATACATCTCAGATCTTGGAAATGTTCAAAGGGGTCTTATAAAATTGTGAAGATTCTAGACACACACACACAAAAAAACCTCCAGAAAAAAAATCTGTAATTCTAACTGGTTGTCTTAGTTGATACTTTTTCTAGTGATAATGATGTAATTGGCAACTTCTGTCTAACTGTATAAATCTTTGTAAGATTTTTCTGTCAGATCAGATGAAGATCACTAGAATGTTCCTCTTCTCCCAACTACTTGACAGAATAATTGAAATCATATGACTCTACAAGTTTTCTTACTTAAAAAATTAATCATGATCTACTAACAAGTATTGAACTTACACTCCCACTGTAAGTATTGAACTTACACAACCACAAAAGCTGAACAAAACATGCAAAAGAATTGTTTGCAGGCACTGGGGAGCAAATATTGCAGGGCTTTGATCCTTGAGAGGAAGGAAGCAAGAGAAGATTTCCCCTGGTTTTCTGCCTAAAGATAGTTTTCAAACTGTCCTACAGGGGAAAAGAGCCTGAGCGTGGAGAAGAAGAGTCAGAGATCAGAGCCAGGGGTCGCTAAGACTGCAGGGACCCAGAAGGGGTTTGAGATGCAAGCAACAGATAGTAGGGACCTGCTAAGAAGATACAATAACTTTTCTCAGATCCTTGGCCAGTTCCAAAGTTGTGCATTTGCAGGGTGAAACTGTGGGAAGCCCAGGGGGAAGAAACCAACAGTTACAAAGAAGTTGATAACTAAGTAGAAACATCAGGGCTTGCACATTACTGGGGCAATTGCAAGACCCTGGTGAACACCCTAGACTTTCAGTTGAAGCCCCAGAAAGATCTCACCCTAGGGCAGGGGAGCATGCCTAGGAGAAACGGCAAAGATAAACAAGCCCTAACAAGGCCTAAAACCAAACCTGGACAGGACCAAGGTGATCCTCCAGTAATTTAGCTTAATCCAGAACCTCTGCCACCTAATATCATGCTACTACAGTGTTCAGCCCACAATAAATTTACAGGATTGGAAGATACAGGAAAATGTTCACCATGGAAACATGTAATCCTTTAAGTCGAAATACTTCCTCAAACTCCAGGGTGACTTTGGTGGCCCAGATAAAGGGCCCTAATAGGTAAATCGGTAATATACATTTTCTCCAAAGCTTAGTTCCTCAACATTAAATAACACCACGAGCAGAACCCCAAACTTGAAAGTATCTACCTAATCCAGGGAACAGTTCTGTTAAAGCCATAATATATTCACTTAACCAAAGAGATTGTAATCAAGTTAATCAATTGCCCCATACTCAGATTTATGATGACTTCAAAGTTTTCTCTGGGAAAAAAAAAAAAAGGATGATTTTTATCTGCATATCTGAAGAATCCAGTTTGGTAATATTTCCCAAACAAAGGATGTTTGATGGGAAATTCTGGAATGGTAATTGCCAAATACTTACAAACAAAAGTTCTCCCACTTATATACAAGATGAAAGTTCTTCCTCTACCAGACACCATGTCAACATGCTAAAGGCCAGTGAACCTGGACTTGCTCCTCAGGACAATACTTTATTGAACTCTGTTTTCAGCAGATGATTTTGCTTAGAAAAGAAGGGTCATATTGGTGAAATGAATACTCAGAGCAGTAGGCATGAATCCAACACACACAAAAGAAACTCGATAAATACTTCACTACATGCCTAGCAAGTTCCTGTACATATCATTGTAATTACCATTTATAATTCAAGGACAGCACTTACATACTTTGATTGAATACTTGAGAATTGCATATAAAAGCTCTGGATTTTTAGTTTTGTGTATTTTCTTGTAATATTTTAGGTACTCATTTAAAATCCTGGGTGAATGAGATTCATCCTAGATGAATAAGACTTCGAATTAAAAGTGTGTACAATTCAAGTATGAATTTGGATATGTATGAGCTAAAATACAAGCCTATCCCTACAAAACTGCCTAGTTATGACCTAATCATGAGAAGACATCAGACCAAATCCCAATTGAGGACATTTAACAAAATAACAGGCCAGTGTGCTCTTCAGAACTGTAGAGATCATGAGAGAATAACTGTCTGAGGACCCTTCCAGATTAAGGGAGATTAAAGAAACACGTTAACTAAAGGTGATGGCTGATCCTCGGTCCACTCCAAGGATGGTTGGTGAAATCTAGATGTCTGTTGATTAGATGAGAGCATTTCCTCAGGGTCATTTTCTGATTTGGATCACATCTGTAATTTAATCTCAAAAGGCTTAGAAAAAATATATAAGTGCATATACAGAGAGAGAGTGGTAAAGCAAATATGACACAGTGTCAACATTCAAGTGATGGAAGTACATCTGAAATTTTCCTACTGTTGGCAGTTTTGTTTTTTTTTTTGTAAATCTGAAACAATTCTTAAAATCCACCCACCAAGGCATTCTCCTGTTTTTCTAAATGAACACAGAATGGCATAGCTGCCTATCTGGTGGCAGTCTGTTCTCTGCCTCCCTGTTTTACTCACAGAACATTCAAAATTCTTCCCCCCATTTTCCTCCTAGTATGCTAGCCAAGTTCAATAGTTTTATTCCTCTGACACACATAATCTTTTCATTCCTTTTTCTATCAACCACAACACTGAAAATGGTTATTTTTAGGAGATTCTGTACGAGACAAAGCATTAGCATCTTTTCATTGAAAGTTGCTAGTCTACAGGGAGCAAAATTCTAACAAGATGTGGGCTTTGTTGTTCCACAAGTATTCCCCACACGTAAACCCAGCTGTATGAGGAAAGAGGCTGATCCTAAATAAGAAGAGAAACTCATTTTCAAATTATGACAAGCAATAAAAGAACTGGGGAAAAAGAAGCCAAAGAATGCTATTGATCTAGCCCCGGTGACATGGGACTTTACACCCCGGAGAGCCTGGGTTGAGGTTTGGAGACTGTCGAGTCTCAGACAATCCCAAACACTAGCCAGAACCTTCCAGGAAGGCCCACGGCCCACAGCAGAATCCCCTTGGGGTCCTCTGTGCTTATTTCCTCCTTTCTTCTGTGTCCTCCCGACCTTGACTGCTATTACCCCGTTTCCCTTCGGATAGAGTGAAATTGACCCGTACAGAAAAGTGAAACACAACACACAGCGAGAGGAATACCCGTGGAACCCCTTACCTTCAAGCAGCAGCTGTTTGAGACAGGCTCCACGTCTGCACCAGGTCCCAGGGTGGGGTGGGGGCCCCTCAGTGCATGCAGAATATATAGGGGCAGATTATATATCCGGGTTTTCATTACACAAGGTGTTTTTGATGGGTTCTCAGCCAAGATCCACTTAAAAACAAAAGCTACACAAAGACTACAAAAAGGCCACACAAAGTTTAAACAAAAGGCTAAAGAAAGACCAAACAAAAGCCAAAGCAAGTTTAAACAAAGAAGGAAACAAAGGCAAAACAAAGGCCTAACAAAGACAAAAACAAAGAGCAAAACAAAGGGCAAAAGAAAATCTAAACAAAAGCTGGGCTAAGCCACAACCGCATCACTGCCTCACACACACACACCATACTACATGCTATCCCCATGCACGCACCAACTCTGGTCTTCCACCTCCCATGTCATCAACACCCCCTGCCAAACTCCTCACTAAGGCTCACTCCACACCAACTGTACCCCATCAAACCACACACCAGGTCCAACCACACCACACACCCTTCCAGTGCGCCACGCCACCTCAGCGAGCATGTCACCCCATCGTGCTACACACACACCACACACCACAAGCCAAACCCACCCACCACGAAAGGCGTTGGAGTCACGCTGGTACATGTCTATTTTTAGGCTTCTGTTTCTGTACTCTATGCAGATTAAATACACATACATGTTGCCCTCCCTAACACACCTCCCCACACATGCCCAAGATAACATTCACACACATGCCCTCATACACTAAACAAGAGCACCTTGGTCTAGTCACAACTGAGCTTGGATTTGGAAGATTCTGTGACATTACCTGTTGCATTCAAATTTATGCAGACTTTTGAAAAAGATCATCTCTTTTGGTACCTGATTTCTGTAACTAATCTCATGCAACTAACATGGTAATATCAACTTCAGTCTTAGAGATTTGCATTTTCTTATCATTGTCTGGTAACTTGTGGGTCATACCATTAAGTCCTATAGCTCTGTGCCTCTGTTAAATTTCATGGTTCCTATAAGCCTGTGCTTCTGCAAAAGTTCCTTTTATGTACATAGAGCAATACACAAATGATTTGAAAGAGGAAAGATCACTTCTGAAACTAATCCAACCAACAGCAGCCTTGCCTCGTAAATTCCCAGAGCTCCTGATGGTGAGATATAAAGGCCAACACTGCTGTCGAGTTTCCTTTTAGGCTCTTGTCTGTTGTATGCAAAAAAGAATCACCCAGGGAACCTTGAAAAGGCAACCTATTGGACTACAGACATCCAAAGAAATCTCATTGTGCACTAACCTCATGGCTAGTTAAACATGTGTCTCTGAGTAAGGAGTTATGAATGTATGCTGACTGACTCCTGCCATGAGGCCAGGGCTCTGCCAGTGCTGCAGGGGATGTGTTTGAGGGCTAGGTAGAGTGAGGTGGTTGAGAGCATGGGCTCTGAGCACTGGGATGGTCACAGGACTCCGACTCTAAGTACAAGCCCAGGGCTTGTTGACAAGCGGTGGAATGGGCAGACAGGCTGGCCTTCGCATGGGCAGACCTCAGAATCCAAGTAGCTGGAAGGTTTTCCCATTTGGTCATTCCGTCTCTTCAGCAAAGAGCAATCTATCTTCCAGTCTAGCAGGGTAGGGAAGGTGGGAGAGTTGGAGTATCTTACCACTGATATTCTGTGATCAGGGTGGGCAAGGGGCCCACATGAGTTATGTAGATGTTCCCTTTTTAAGCCCTGCCCATCACCCTGCTCTGCCCAGCTTCTGAATCTGGAAATTTCTCCGTAATAAACTTCCCAGAAACAGGGCAGGTCAGTGCAGTAAACCTGGAAATCTGTTCAGAATGTGCACCTTCCCCACACCTTGCCACACTTTCTGCTCTGCCTGCCACCCAAGCCTGGAGATGAGTGGTGTTTCGACACATGATTGTGACATGCTTTTTTCTGGCATGGCCCCTGCCAGCTCTTACGATGGAACTTCTCGGACAGCCAAGCCAGTTACCACCCTCCACTCATTTCTACTTCCCCAAATTGTGTTATAATTACCCATCTTTTGTTTAATGGGTTAAAACCTTTTTAAAAATTCTCTACTGCCCCTGTGAGAGTTTAAAAAATCATTCTTGGAGGAGGGGCAGCGGCCCGGGGCCGGGAGGGGGCCGGCCGCAGGTCCTGCTCAGCCCTGTTCTCCCCGCCCCCGCCCCCCCCGCCCCCCCGCCCCCCCCGCCCCCCCCGCCCCCGCCCGCCCCCGCCCGCCCCCCCCGCCCCCCCCCGCCCCGCGCCGCGAGGCCGGGGGTCTCTTCCTGGGGCGGGCGGGATCTCTCCGGGCAGGCCGGGCCTGCAGCCGGGCCTGCGGGGAGGGGAAAGAAGTTATTTTAAACAAACAAACAAAAAAAATCATTCTTTACCTTTTAAAAAATATTGTACTATAATTTTAGTAAAAATTTTTGGATAAAAGTAGATAAATAAGCTTGTATAGTCAACCTGTCACTTTTAACCAAAAAGAAAAAAAAAACTATTATTGTTTTTATTGGGATATGGTGGCTCAGTAATAAAGGATCTGCCTGCAATGCAGAAGACCTGCATTCAATCCCCGGGTTGCAAAGATCCTCTGGAGGTGGGCATGACAACCCATTCCAGTATTCTTGCCTGGGAAATCACATGGACAGAAGAGCCTGGCAGGTTACAAAGAGTTAGGCATGACTTAGCAACTAAACAACAACAACATAATTCATATACTATAATAGTCATGATTTTAAACTGTAAAATTTAGAGACATTTAATATTTAATATAATCACTCTACACGTGGACATCACCAGGTGGTCACTATCAAAATCAGATCCTTTATATTCTTTGCAGCCAAAGATGGAGAAGCTCCATAGAGTCAGCAAAAACGAGACCAGGAGCTGACTGGCTCAGATCATGAACACCTTATTGCCAAATTCAGACTTAAACTGAAGACAGTAGGGAAAACCACTAGACCATTCAGGTATGACACAAATCAAATCCCTTACAATTATACAGCAGAAGTGACAAATAGATTCAAGGGATTAGATCTGATAGACAGAGTGCCTGAAGAAGAATGGATGGAGGTTCATGACATTGTACAGGAGGCAGTGATCAAGACCATCCCCAAGAAAAAGAAATGCAAAAAGGCAAAATGGTTATCTGAGGAGGTCTTACAAATAGCTGAGAAAAGAAGAGAACCTAAAGGCAAAGGAGAAAAGGAAAGATATAAGCATCTGAATGCAGAGTTCCAAAGAACAGCAAGGAGAGATAAGAAAGCCTTCCTCAGTGATCAACATAAAGAGAAAGAGGAAAACAATAGATTGGGAAAAACTAGAGATCTCTTCAAGAAAATTAGAGAAACCAAAGGAATATTTCATGCAAAGATGGGTATAATAGAAATGGTATGGACCTAACAGAAGCAGAAGATATTAAGAAGAGGTGGCAAAAATACACAGAAGAACTATACAGAAAAGATCTTAATGACCCAGATAACCATGATGGTGTGATCACTCACCTAGAGCCAGACATCCTGGAGTGCAAAGTCAAGTGGGCCTTAGGAAGCATCACTATGAACAAAGCTAGTGGAGGTGATGGAATTCCAGTTGAGCTATTTCAAATCCTAAAAGGTGATGCTGTTAAAGTGCTGCACTCAATATGCCAGCAAATTTGGAAAACTCAGCAGTGGTCACAGGACTGGAAAAGGTCAGTTTTCATACAAGTCCCAAAGAAAGGCAATGCCGAAGAATGTTCAAACTACCACACGATTGCACTCATCCCACACACTAGCAAAGTAATGCTCAAAATTCTCCAAGCAAGGCTTCAACAGTATGTGAACTGAGAACTTCCAGATGTTCAAGCTCAATTTAGCAAAGGCAGAGGAACCATAGATCAAATTGCCAACATACACTGGATCATAGAAAAATCAAGAGTTCCAGAAAAACATCTATTTCTGCTTTATTGACTACGCCAAAGCCTTTGACTCTGGATCACAACAAACTGTGGAAAATTCTGAAAGAAATAGGAATATCAGACCACCTTACCTCCCTCCTGAGAAATCTGTATGCAGGTCAAGAAGCAACAGTTAAAACTGGACATTAAACCACAGACTGCTTCCAGAGTAGGAAAGGAGTACATCAAGGCTGTATATTGTCACCCTGCTTATTTAACTTCTATGCAGATTACATCATGCAAAATGCTGGGCCAGATGAAGCACAAGCTGGAATCAAGATTGCCAGGAGAAATATCATTAACCTCAGATATGCAGATAACACTACCCTTATGGCAGAAACCAAAGAGGAACTAAAGAGACTCTTGATGAAAGTGAAAGAGGAGAGTGAAAAAGCTGGCTTAAAACTCAACATTCAAAAAATTAAGATCATGGCATCCGGTCTCATCGCTTCACGGCAAATAGATGGGGAAACAATGAAACAGTGAGAGACATTATTTTCTTGGGCTCCAAAATCACTGCAGATGGTGACTGCAACCATGAAATTAAAAGACACTTGCTCCTTGGAAGAAAAGCTATGACAAACCTAGACAGCATATAAAAAGCAGAGACATTACTTTGCCAACAAAGGTCCGTCTAGTCAAAGCTATGTTTTTTCCAGTCATGTATGGATGTGAAAGTTGGACTATAAAGGAAGCTGAGCGTGGAAGAATTGATGCTTTTGAACCGTGGTGTTGGAGAAGACTCTTGAGAGTCCCTTGGACTGCGAGGAGATCCAACCAGTCAATCCTAAAGGAAATCAGTCCTGAATATTCATTTGAAGGACTGATGCTAAAGCTGAAACTTCAGTACTTTGGCCACCTGATGCAAAGAACTGACTCACTGGAAAAGACCCTAATTCTGGGAAAGATTGAAGGTTGGAGAAGGGGATGACAGAGGGTGAGATGGTTGGATGGCATCACTGACTTGATGGACGTGAGTTTGAGCAAGCTCTGGGAGCTGGTGATGGACAGGGAGGCCTGGTGTGCTGCGGTCCATGGGGCTGCAAAGAGTCAGACACGACTGAGCGACTGAACGGAACTGAATACAATCACAAGGATGTGAAAGCACTGTCACTATCTAATTATGTAGCGTTTTCCTCACTGTAAAAATAAACTCATACTGATTAGCAGTGAAACATAATACTGTTTGATATCAGCACATAGAGTAAGACATTAAAGGAGTTAAGAGGATACAGCAAATACTGTGTTGGCCATCAATGAATATTAATACAAAGTGAGGGAATCTCTATGAAAAAGTTACCTTAGGAAAGACACTGATGAGAGGAGGATGTCTCCATATTCTTCCTAGCAGGTTAAATGTGCATGAAGTCACAGCCACAGTTAGACAGGTGTGTACCTGATAAAATCATGTCCCAAAGTATGTGTTGTAAAAGATAGGCTACAGACAGACATTCAGATTAATGGCAATGCTATTTTTCCTGTGGAAATATGAAAAAATGGCCTTTATAAATAACTGTAAAACCATTAAATTATTGCAGGGTAAATAATACTGAATTGATCAAATCAGAGAGAAGCAAACTGAAGCGTCTCTTCATTTGCCCTTCAATCCTCACTTTCAGAGTAAATCTGTCTCCTCCGAGACTTTGACCTGCACCTTACCAATTTTGAACTGTCCCCAACTTTCAGCAGGAATCAGAGGAATACGACACCCAGTGAGCTACCAGCCATTCAGACAAAGCCTCTGTGTGTTCCCGAGTTCCACACCCAGTGTCTCTCTCTTTCTTTCTCATCTTGGATGCAGTCACAATTGTGTTCTGGCTACTAGTGACCTATATGTACATTATGTTCTCTGCTTAAAGGACTGGATTTTATCCAGTTGCTGGGTTAAAAGTCACTCTTTAGAAGACACACTTCTTCTGTTCAACTCTCTGAACCCAAACCATGGATTGGTTGTACTACCCCTTTTTATTTTACCATTAGAAAAGGAAAGAGTGGACACAGGGTAGCAATAAGCAAAGATTCTAGCAAGAGGAGAGAGTCAGAATAAGAATGTATTGTTGTGATGTGTTAAAGAAAACCCAAGCTAAATAGTAATTAAAGTGTAAAAACCAGATTTTACTCAGGAACTATTGCAGTAGGAGAAAAGAGACCACAGTATAAAACTGGGCTCAACTCCAAATACAATATGGGCAAGTGGGGATTAATGCCAAAGAAGCAGATTGGAGGCGTTGATGGATGGAAAACTACTATCCCTGATAAGGAGGGGATTTCTAACTAAACTGACTTGACAGGATTCTGGTTAAAATCACAAGCTGTAACGGGCACTGCAGGGTCCCAGCTGGCATGCCACACAGCACTTCTATATATAAAACCCGTGGTTTCCAAACACTGCAGGAAGCCCTTCTATGCACAGCAGGCTCTCAGGGTGCCATGGAATATTTAAAATGTCAAGAAAAACTCAACAATACTGGACCTCTGTCCGACATCCATGGACCAACAGCTTGCGATAATTCACCATTTCAATAGTACATTGAACTGTGTTTTTCATTTTGCTTGGTATTTTGGCCGCACTGCGAGGCTTACGGGATTCTAGTCCCCTGACCAGAGATGGAATCTGCACCTCCTGCAGTGGAAGTGTGGAGTCCTAACCACTGGACTGCCAGGAAATTCCCTGTACGGTTTTATTAGATGATATCATATTCTTTATAAGGGTGGATTTTTAGATGTTCACTTGATAAAAAGCAAGTATTTCAAGAGAATCGTGAGGAACAGGACCTGAGAATGGCATTGTCACAACTCACCTCCTGCACGCAGCCCCATTAGTGGGTACTTGTAGTTTCTAAGAATAAAAACATTATTGTTTTTTTGTTCCTTCTCTTTTTACTTTTTTTTGGCTTCAGCATAGTTTGTGAGATCTTAGTTCCTTGACCAGGGATCGAACTCAGGCTCTCAGCAGTGAAAGTCCTAATCACTGGGAAGTCTTTTTTTTTCAGTTTCTGTGTGTTTTCAAATTACTGCTTAGTTCTGAGAACATAAATTCTAATGAAGTTATTTGGGTCTAACTGCCCCATGAAAAGGACTGTTAGGGATTTCTTTTGACCTATGGGTGCTATGAAAAAGAAATGATAGAAACCCTAAAAACTCCTTGAACCGAGATGCTCAAGAATTCTGATATAAAATGACTGAGGTGTGCCACAATAAGATTGTCTCTCTCTTACTAGAAAAATGTTTACGATCTGCGGAAGCTCTGCAGTGACTCTGAAGAGCCCCTGGGCTCTGAAGAGCCCAGAGCAACAGTATGAGAAACCCAAAGAACGGAATAGCAGCATATACGCGTGTCAGCCCCAGCCTCCCAGCTCACTCCACGCTCCGGGCCCTGCTTGGTGTCCATGCAGCTGTTCTCCGCATCTGTGTCTCTATTTCTGCCTTTCAAATGGGTTCATCTGTTTTTCTAGATTCCACATATATGCATTAATATACAGTATTTGTTTTTCTCTTTCTGACTTACTTCACTCTGCATTTTCTCTCTTCTAAAATAGTTCACCCCTGAAAAGAGTCAAATGTCCTTTTTATCAAAAGTCTGTCTTTTCGAATATTTCTTTTCTCTTTGGCTGTGTTGGGTCTTAGATGGGGCATGTGGGATCCTCACTGTGGCATCTTGTGCCGCAGTGGGCAGGCTCAGTTGCCCTGCAGCATGTGGGATCCTAGTTCCTGTTCCAGGGCTTGAACCAGCGTCCTCTGCATTCGAAGGCAAATTCTTCATCACTGGGTGGCCAGGGAAGTGCCTCTAAAGTCTGTCTTCAGAGGTTCTGGAGCTCCCTTACTTCAGGATCGGTTCTCACTGATCTTGGGAACATGTCTGTAATAGGTTGGGTCTGCCTAGCTGCGTACAAGGGATACGGCCAGGCCAAGTCAGTGGAAACAGCGGGAAGTCATCACTGATGGGAGGACGGCGATATAATGTATGGAGTAAGAAGTGCCTATTCTTACTGGCTTGGGAATGGGATTCTTCGAGACTGCAGCCTGGCAGAAATGGTGAAAGTGAAAGTAGCTTAGTTGTGTCCAACTCTTTGTGACCCTGTGGACTATACAGTTCATGGAATTCTCCAGGCCAGAATGGTGGAGCAGGTAGCCTTTCCCTTCTCCAGGGGATCTTCCCAACACAGGGATCGAATGCAGGTCTCCCACACTGCAGGTGGATTCTTTACCAGCTGAGCCACAAGGGAAGCCCAGAAATGCTGAAATGTTAGCCAAAGCAGCTTCCTCCTTCCACCAAGGTTCACAGGCAGCTTGAGCTGGGTGCCATACCTCACAGGAGAACTCACACCACCATGGGCCTGGGCAGGCCTAGTTTCTGTCTCTTTTCCCTGTGTCCCTTCTGGCTTATCATTTGTCTGCATTTTTTATTTTGCCATAAAGTATTCTCTTTAATCACCACCTTGGAAGAAGCCAGGACGAGTTCAGTAGGCCTCGACCATGTACGTCTACTTCTGCTGTGACCTCTTCTGCCGGGGTGTGAGACAGGCAGGCAGTGAAAGGGACTCTCACTTAGACGTGCTAAAGTCTGAAAGATGACCCCAGATAACCAGCTCTCTTTCCAAACACAGCAGCTTAACTAATGCCTCCCTGTCGAGAACAGCATTCAGGACGCTTGCTAAAATTATAGTGAGCTGGGACACCAGCTGGGGCCAGTCAATTCCTCCTTGTCTCAGATGGTGAGAGAAGTACCCCAAGCTGCTGCCTCTGCTGGGGACTTGAGTACCAGCCAGATGCACAGTGACAAAGAGCGGTCTGATGGTTTTTGCTGCAATGCTTTTAAAATTTCTTTGTATGATATAAAGCTACAACTGTTTAATTATTTGGCAGTGGTTTTTGCATTTTGCAATAAAGTTTTTGATGACCAAAAGCTCAGAGAGATGAAAGCCACGGTTTAATAGAAAACTGTGTTGAATCTCAGTTTCCCCAGAGAGTTGGGGACAAATGTGTAGCTTGCACCAAAGTTGTACAAGCATTTACATACCGCTGTGGACTCTGTGATGGTGTCAGTGACCCTCCCACGCTCCCCCTCAAAAAAGAGAGAAATCTTTTGTGGACATGAGAAATATCTTTGTGGATGTGAGAAAGCAACAGCGTCCACTTCTAAAGAATGTTAAGAAGGAGATGCATCCCACAATGGCAGGCAGTGTGACAGGCGCAGCTGCTGGGCGTGCAATTACAGAGCACGCCGTGGTGACGCTCAGTTTACATCACATGACAGCCCCTTTTTACCCCAATATGTATTTATTTGACTGTGTCAAGTCTTAGTCGTGCTACACAGGATCTTTAGCTGTAGCACGTGAGTTCTTGGTTGCACCAAGTGGGATCTCGTTCCCTGACCAGGGATTGAACCCAGGCCCCCTGCACTGGGAACGTGGAGTCTTGGCCACTGGATCACCAGGCAAGTCCCAGATGACTGCCCTTTTAAGTATGCTTACTTTTTATTTGAAATTTGCTGCTAGGCATCAGATTTTAGGAAAGGTTGAGCCTTTGAAAAACTACTTCATAAATCAAACTAAATGTCCCAATCGCTTTTGTAAATGAATTTGAACTCCATTAAAATACTCCAAGGATGGAGCACCAGAAACTTCAGTGTTTGAAGTTTCAGCAAATCACAATTATCATTAAACCCAAGAAACTTGCTAGTTCTCCCCACCCCATCATCCTTTTTGAAACACTGTGCTCTATTTTTTATCTGAGTTGGCTGCACTGAGTCTTAGTTGTGACACGTGGGATTGGTTGTTTCCTTTTGTTTTTTTAGTTGTGGCATGCGAACTCTTAGTTGCAGCATGTGAGCTCTAGTTCCGAGACCAGGTATCGAACCTGGGCCCCTTGCCCTGGGAGTCCCAGCCACTGAAGCACCAGGGAATCCCAGGATACTCTGTGTCCTGTGCTGCTTCCAAGTGCCCAGTGGCTGCAGCCCCTTCCCTACACGTGGGGGCTTCCTGCCATCACCTCCCTGGTAACTTACTTGGGAGTCCTTGTGCCTGGGTCTGCTCCTGGTGGGACCCAATCTAAGGCTAGCCCACAGGACAGTCTTCCTGTGAGTCATGCCCTTTTTTCCTTCATCTAACGGGGCCCTCATCGAACTTGGGGTCTGTCTCTACCTTGTATGAGAAGTCACATTTCCCCAGCTTAGCCCCAGGTCATCCTGAAGTTTGGCATGATTTAGCCAAGCATTTGCTGTCAAATCAGATGCTTTGTTCCTAAGAGCAGCTTCTGCTCTAACAAGTCCATTAGCATTTGCTGAAACCTGGGACATCTCTGTATGAAAGGGTTAACCCATCCACTCAACTGTTATTTGCTTCAAGAAATACTCTTTTAAAAAATAAGCTGTGGTACATATACACAATGGAGTATTACTCAGCCATTAAAAAGAATACATTTGAATCAGTTCTAATGAGATGGATGAAACTGGAACCTATTATACAGAGTGAAGTAAGCCAGAAAGAAAAACACCAATACAGTATACTAACACATATATATGGAATTTAGAAAGATGGTAACAATAACCCTGTGTACGAGACAGCAAAAGAGACACTGATGTATAGATCAGTCTTATGGACTCTGTGGGAGAGGGAGAGGGTGGGGAGATTTGAGAGAATGGCATTGAAACATGTATAATATCATAAAAAATATATATATATAAACAGATTGTACCAATTTGTACAAATACTATAAAATTATATTTGGTGTCTACATAAACTACACTGCATAATATGTAACATTCTCTTTGATTATTAAAGAAAAATAACTTTATGCTTGACCAGTCAGAGATTACAAAGAAGTGCATGTCTAATTCCAGGGATCAAGTAAAGCAGTTAAGTCCTCCCGTGTAGGCTGCAGACTTGGTCTCCTGGAACCAGCGATTGGAAGAACTGGACACCAAAAGGCAGAGCGTCCAGGCTTACAAATAAGGAACTTGTTGCCTCTCTCTGCATCTGCAGTGTCTTTGTTAATCACAAAGTGTGATTTTGCATTCTGATTACCAGCGTCATCAGCCTTTGTACAGATTTGAGCAGAGCAAATCACAATCATAATCATTTTATGGCATGTGATTCTAATCTCTTCCCAAATTATTAAATTTTGAATATTATTTAACTGCAATGGTTGATTTAAAAAGACACACACAAGACTGAAAACCAAGATCCAACAAATACTTTGGTTGAAAACAAAGTATTTTAGAAAACCCGCTGTGCAGGCTATATTTTATGGTCAGTATTTTAATTTAAATATTTGATATTGGTTAAATCTATTTTTTCTTAGTAAATTTTAGTGAAGGACAATGTTCAGCATAACTTGTTAATTTATCTTTATTATAAAGACTTTTAAATATACACAAAATTGGGGGGCATTCTCATTTTTTTGCCTAATTTCAGTAACTGTTGACATTTGTCTTTCTTGTTTCATTTATACCTAATCCTCACTCACCCTCTCCCCCACCCACATTCACTTTTTTCTTTTCTTTTCTTTTTTTTTTTTTTTACTGAGGATGGGTTTAGAAGTTTCAAAATCAAATCTCAACCATTATTTCACCCACAAATCTGTACAATTTACTGTCTCTAACAAATTATGACTTTTTAAATTGCCCACAATGCTGTTATCATGCCTAACAATTTAACAGTAATTCCATAGTTAACAAGATGATTCATTTGTGATTGTTGTTGATATTCAGTAATTCAAAGTGGCAGTAGGAAAGAGCTCAGCTGGTACTTTATTTTGAAAATATAAATTGTCATAAGATTTTGCTTCTGTTTCAAATTCACCAGCTAATCTTGTCTGCAAATTCAGTGAAGCCGGGGGAAAAAACAGAACTCTCCCTCTATTAAGGATTGTTTAAGGTAAAGTTACATAAAAAGACAGTTTCTTCTATCCCCAATTTTAAATAAAATGTTTAAGCTCTGTTTTACAAATTCTCAAACAACATTAGGATTCTGTGGGACTTCCCAGGTAGCTCAGTGGTAAAGAAACCACCTGCCAATGCAGGAGACACAGGAGATGCGGGTTCAATCCCTAGGTCAGGAAGATCCCCTGAAGGAGGAGATGGCTACCCACTCCAGTATTCATGCTGGTGAATCCCATGGACAGAGGAGCCAGCAGGCTACAGTTCATGGAGTCTCAAGGAGTTGGACCCGACTGAAGGGACTTAGGACGGCAGACCAAAAATGACTTTTGTTTTGCTGAAGTTAAATTGTGGCCCTACTTTGGGTGGATATTAAATAGCGAGGCTACCTGTCAGTTAAAGCCTTTACTTCCTGTGGCAGTACAGGCATGCTCACCCCATGAGGAAAATGTTGAGCTCTCTCTAGAGTGGGGACTGCTTCCCAGGTGGCTCAGTGGTAAAGAATCTGCCTGCCAATGCAGGAGACACACGTTTGATCCTTGGGTTGGGAAGATCCCCTGGAGGAGGCCATGGCAACCCACTCCCAGTGTTCTTGCCTGGAGAATCCCATGGACAGAGGAGCCTGGCGGGTACAGTCCATGGGGTCGCAAAGAGTCAGACATGCCTGAGCACACACGCATTAGGATTCCACACCCAGTTTCTGAAATACGTTCACGCTGTGTTTATTGAGGTGGAACATAAGAGGACTCCAGGGGTATTTGGGGTTTCAGGAATAAAATGATGCATTTGCATGCAGTGCCAAATTTACTCACATGTATTATGGAGTAAAATCTCATATTTTTAAACAGAAGCAAAAGCTTGTGAAGAAATACCATCCTTTATTTGGGCTGCTTTACCAGACCCCGTTAGATTTGAGTTCAGGCTCATCCTTTCCTCCCCTGCTAAGGAGAGGGACAGCTTTGCTGGAGAAACTTGTAAATACTGAGTCAAAGGATTAAGAAAATGCAGCTAATTCTAATTGAGGGCTATCTTTATTAGTCAACACATTTCAACGCTGCTTTAGGTGAAAAACTTGCCTTTGATTATACAATCCAGATTCCAGCCTGGAAATTCAGAGCAAAATCCTAACTAGCACATTTTAGGCATGCCAGAACCAAAGTCTTTATTATGTTAACAAAAGTAATTACAAAATCCAGCAATCCAGAAGTTAGCAGACTATCTAAAATGCACCCACCCTCATTTAATAAGCATAAAAACTATTTTATGGATTTTCTTTTTGGTGCAATGAGTCCCAGCTTTCAAATATTTCAGAACATATCATTTCTGCTTGTTGTTCACAATACCTGATTGGTATGAATTTGCAATTATCCACAAGATAAAGGCAAAGGGAAAGAGAAGAGAGGATAAAATAGTATACTTTCTAAACAGTGCAGTAAAGAGGATTAGGCCATCATTCATCATATCTCTTGGGAAAAAATTGTTTACTTTCAGTTATATCACTTAATAATACCATTAACTTTACATTTGTCTTTTTTTCTTTTTTTTTTTTTTTAACTTCAAGTCCTCTTTATCACCATTCCCAATTCCAGGGCCCAAATCGAGTCCTTCTCGGTAGTAACTGCTACAGAGCAGATCTCCCGTTTTCATTCCTGTGAGGTTTGTATGTTTATTCCTTAGTACATGTGAGGTCTTAGGAGGGGTCAGTATGAATATACTCATACACTTCTGGTTTTTCAGCAGTGTCTTTAGGATCTGTTCAGATGTAGAGGCACGTGAATTCCTTTTAACGGCTGGATGTCCTGTGTCCTCACATGCAGGTTTATCTGTGATTCTGCCTTCCCCCTTTGGATGGAGACGAAGGTGTTCCCACAAGTTCCTCTGCTGGAGTGCCCAGTGCCAGGCTAAGGTTTGAGGAATGAGAATGCGTTTTGTTAAAGGGGACGATGTCCTTAAGCTGGTTGTTTCTGAATGGAAAGTGCAGGCCAGATTAATATGGACCCAGAAAATTGTGGAAGGTTTGAGGGGGAAGAACACTGAGCTTTGCGCACGTTCAGGATTGGCTGAGATAGGGTTGAATTTCATTAATAAAATGAATGTGAAAGGTAAAGTGGTTTAGAACCTGAATCTGGTTCTCTAAGAGAACAAAGTTTTCTTAAAATACTGAACTGTTTTTGGTAATTGTGAATTTCTTTAAGTGATCTCTATTTGCCAGTGAGATCTTTTATTACCACTGGTTAAAGTTTTTTTATATTTTGATAAACGTCCCCTCCTGGGGTTCCTGTTACATCCAGATCTGGGATCCTCGGCCCCTCAGCTAATTGGAGGCCCTTTTCCTTATTTTTTTTCCTGCTGGGCACACTGGCCTCACCAGGGCAGCTGCTCCAACAAACACACATACACACATTTAGACAAACACATGCACACTCACTCCCAAAGGCCTGTGGGTGAGCAGAAGGCAACCAGAGACAGTAGACGCCTCTTCCAGTGTGGGGGCCTCCCATCTCAAGGGAGTTTCTGGACTTTCTGCTTCCTTGAGTGTGGAGTCCAACCAGAGAACCAGGCAAGGGAAAGAACGAGCTGGGGGGTGCAGGCCAGGCTCTGGAAGGACAGGAGGGACGTTCTAGGGTCAGTTTATAATCATCAAGCTCTCCCCTCTATCCCTTTTTTTCCTGGATATAGAACATGAAAAACTCAGCCTTTTGCAGTGGTCATTGGGGGTTCCCATGTGGACAGAGGGGCTGTCATCAAGGAGCCCAAATCCCACTGCAGGGACTGGACTGGAGAGGGTGGCATTGCTGCCAACATACTGATTCAACACAAATTCCAGAAAGTAGATGTGGACTAAAGAAGCTGACCCATATTGCTCGCAAGTCATTGCCAGGAGGAAAACTTAAGTTTTAAAAGGGCAATAAAAAAAAACCTCTTTAAAACATAGTAAATCCAAGCAGAGCAGAAAGGGCCCGAAGTTCCCAAATCCCTGTGGGTCCTACCTCAGCCCGCCTGAGAGTCTGCCCATCTGGGCCTGAGAGCTTGGGGCAATTGGCCGGAGAGGTTCTCTGGGGCGAGGCAGGCAGCGTGCCTGCTTACAGAGCCCAGCACGGGGAAGCAAGCTGGCTGCACCTGCCCTGGAGGGCTGGGCTACTCGAGTTTGACCTTGGCTTCTGACCCACGTACTAGGTCCATCTGAAAGGCTGAGTTAGACACCGCCCACCCTCCCAGGAAGCGAACCCTGCCCCCAGCAGCCGTTTCCAAATGACACCAGGGACCCTCCCACTCTCTGCTTAGGGTCCCCAGAAACAGCAGGGCTGAGGGGAGGTCTGAAAAGCAGTGGAGCGTTTTCATGGGCAGGTGGGACTTGAGGTCAGAGAAGAGTGCCCATGGAGGCCCTGTGTCTCAGCTGCGTCCCCACAGTGAGCTGAAGACAAAGGGAAAAACGAGGGAGGGTTGAATCGTGTACTTTCTAAATAGTGGAGTTTAGAAAGTGGAGTTTCTAAACAGTGAGAGGCTTAGGCCTCTATTCATTAAGTACTTAAAAAAAAAACTTTCAGTTTTATCACTTTAAATTATACCAATAACTTAACATTTGCCTTAAAAAAAAAACAAAACTCCAAATTCAAGTTCTCTTAAATACCACTCCAAACCCCGAGGTCCTTCTTAATTCTAACTGCTACAGGGCAGGCCTCCAATCTGTTCCTTACACTTTTAGATCGGTATGCTTGTTCGTTAATACACATGAGGCATTTCCTCCTAATAGAGATCGGGATGAATATCCTCATGCACTTTGAGCTTTGTCAGCAGTGTCTTTAGGATCTATTCAGATGTACAGGCATGTGAATTCCTTTTAACTGCTGGATGTCCTTGTCATCACATGCAGGTTTATCTGTGATTCTGCCTTTGTCCTATGGGTGGACATGAAGGGTCCCCGCCAAGTTCCTCTGTTATAAACAACGCTGCAATAATGCTTTACCCAGCGCCAGCTTGAGCTGGAGGGCTGTATAGCAGCAGTCGGGAATAGTGGGAAGAAATAGTTTATCAAGGACTTTCAGAATTTCTTTCTCATGGTGCTAATTAGCAGGCTTTAAGTGAGATGACTTTGAAGTCTGCACCACGCTCTCCTATCCGGCAGCAACAGACTGCTGCCCACCTCTCCACCTCTGCCGTCACGTGCCTCCTATTTCCTGGTAGGTACAAGAAAAACATAATCACATTTAATTTCCATGAATGTTGCCAAATGTTTGTTCCAAACTTGATTTTTTTTTTTCATCAGCCTTTAAGACAACTGTACCTTGGATTTTCTTCATTTTCCCTCCCCTGACCTCCTGAGACTCCTACGGAGTTTCTCCCCCTCTACCTGGCCCTGGGAGCTCACTCCTCTCAGATCTCATCCAGTTGCCTGGCTCCATATTTATGCCAATGAACCCAGCCCCTCTCTGATGCCCTGTCCACACAGCGCACCTCTCCCTGTGAATCTTGGCTGGGTCCAGGTTATCTGTTCACAAATGATTCATCTCTCCAGTTGGCCTGGGCACACCCTTTCTCCCCTGCACACCCCAACTTCCTTCACGCCTGCCTCTCCATCTCAGTTAAGGGCAGGGGAACAGCCAAGTACTAGAATGTCTTTCCAGTCCCTCCCCCATTACAATGACTGATGCTGCTGCTGCTGCTGCTAAGTCGCTTCAGTCGTGTCCGACTCTGTGCGACCCCATAGAGGGCAGCCCACCAGGCTCCCCCATCCCTGGGATTCTCCAGGCAAGAACACTGGAGTGGGTTGCCATTTCCTTCTCCAGTGCATGAAAGTGAAAAGTGAAAGTGAAGTCGCTCAGTCATGCCCGACTCTTAGCCACCCCATGGACTGCAGCCCACCAGGCTCCTCCGTCCATGGGATTCTCCAGGCAAGAACACTGGAGTGGGTTGCCATTTCCTTCTCCAGTGCATGAAAGTGAAAAGTGAAAGTGAAGTCGCTCAGTCGTGCCTGACTCTTAGTCTGTCACATATATTCATACTTGTTTATAGGTTTAAAAAAAAGTCAGCCACTCTCCACCCTAAGAGCCACCCCTAGCCCAGGTCGTGTTCCCCAGGCCCCCACCTAGGTCACCCACACAATCTCCGGCCAGCTTCCAGTCCCTGACTTGCCTGGGAATTTTGTCTTTGCCCTCAGTGTCCCCAGAATGTCCCTCCACACAACACATCTGATGGCACCCCTCGGCTCTCTTCTTCCAGCCATGCAGGCCTCACGATGTTGCCTCTATACTTTTCGATCCAGGGGTGTCTCTCTCCGCCCGCTCCTCTCCTTCTAAGGTCCAGCAGCACACTAGGCAACCAGAAAGGCTTTCAAAGTCAGGACCTTCTCCAGGCAGCTCTCCAGGACATCATGCTGCCCTTAACCTCAGCGTAGGACACCCTGAAGACCATCTTCCTTTGTCAGTTACCAGCCCTCCTAAACACTGCCTCCTCTAGGCAGCCCACCCAGTATCAGCACCCACCCCACCTGGGGGAGAAGATTAAAGCCCCAATCCAGAGTCACTGGGGGCCTCCGGGGGCTGGATGTAGGCCTTGAGGTTTGGCTGGGGCCCTTGTTGATTGGCTGGGGCCCTTGTTGATTGGCTGGGGATGTTGTTGACTTACTGGGGCCGTTGGGGATTGGCTAAGGTCGTTGGGGTTGGCCAAGGCTGTTGGGGATTGGCTGGAGCCGTGGGGGGGGGGGGGGGGTTGGATGGGGCCCTTGGGGATTGGCTGGGGCCGTTGGGGATTGGCTGGAGCCATTGGGCGTTGGCCGGGGCCATTGGGGATTGGCTAGAGTTGTTAGGGCGGGGGAGGGGGGGGCCGCGGGGTTGGCTGGGGCCCTTGGTGATTGGCTGGGGCCATTTTTTTTTCATTTGCTGGGGCCATTGGGGGTTGGCTGGGGCCGTTGGGCGTTGGCTGGGGTCGTTGGAGTCTCAGACAGTTACCAGAGAGGTTCTGCCTGAGTCCAGGGTTGGGAGCTGAGGCCAGTGGAACCAGGAGTTGGGCCCCAATGCCAAGGAGCCTGGTGACACCCTCCCACCAGTGCCAGGACCTGAAGTCGGGGAATCCAAACGAGTCTGCCAGCATGCCAGCCAATAAGGGCCAGGGCCAGGCAATAAGCAACAGCCAGGGCTCCCCTGAGCATCCGCCCTGCCATCTGCAAGCAGCGGGACAAGGGCGCCCCCCCAGTGAAGAGCAGGACTGGTGTGTGCAGGAGACCGAGGCCCCTGCACCGTCCCTGGGAGAGTCGGGCCCGCAGTGGGCTCAGCTGGCCCCCAAGTCCGGGGCCGCGACTGCTGAGAGCCAGGAGACCCCTGCCGCCTCAGCCCTGTGCCCGCAGGAGCCGCGAGGGATCCTGGACTGGACCCAGTGCCCCGTCTTACTGTGGCTCTTCCCAGATCTTTTTGAGCACAGGCTCCAGTTTTAGAGGAGGAGTGGGGCAGGGGACTTCCAGCCTAAAGGCTCCCATAGCTCTTTCTCCACTCACTCCAGAGGAGCTGACCAAGGTGCCTTGGCCACACTCTTTGCTCCTAAAGGCAGGGTCTAGATCCCCTGCCTCACCCGGTCTTGGGAACCTCATATTAATTTTTACTTTATACGAGTTGCCTTTTGTTCTCATTCCTCCATGAGGTAGACTTCAGGGCCTGTGTTTGCCCTTGCCTTCCTGTATCCACACTCTCGGGGAACTCTCTCACCTCCTGAGGCTGGGCTTGGACAGGTGATTTATTTTGGCCAATAAGATACCAAAAGTGTTGCAAGAGGAAACTTGAGAATCATTTGTTACTCCCAGAACCTGCCTGGGTGTGCACAAACCCTGACTGTTCTGACAGATGACTGTGGCCCAGAAGCCTCAAAGTGCGGCTGAGCAGCCACCTTGAATCATCCGGCCCACGGCCCCGACCCCAGACGCGTGAGTAAATTCATCCCAGGTCGGCTGAGCCTATGAAAAGAACCACCCAACACTAAATGTGTTGTTGATTTGAGATAGGCTGTTACAGAGCAACAGATGGCTTACATGCTATATCCAATCCCTTTGTTCTCCCCAGTTCCCCCCGCCGCCCATTTCTTTTCCTGACCTTGTCACTCTAGACAGCAAGCCTGGAGGAACCTCACTAGGGTTTCTAAAGAAGTGTTTCCCAAAAACTTTTACAGAGATCGCTTGCCTCAGACTCACTTGGAGAATCTCTTGGAAATAGTCATGGACTATTTCCGAGACTTTGAGAATGCAGGGTGGGAATCTCCAACTTGGCAAGTCCCTCTGTCCTGGAGGCGGAAATGGCAAGGCACTCCAGTGTTCTTGCCCAGAAAACCCCATGGACAGAGGAGCCTGGCGGGCTAAGTCCACAGTTCACAGTCGGACGCGACTGAGCACACTGGCCCACTGGACACATTTCAGCAGTTCTATTCCCACATCCACAGTTGCAGCGTCCTTCCTTCCCCAGTCCCTGTGTAACAGGAAGAAACCTTTGTATTCTGTACAAGTTAATTGGGAAACAGATGTTGCCTATAAGCTTGGGCATTCTGGCCCTTCTCTGGGAACCCTGCCTCCCAGATAACAAGCACTAAGCTAAAATTCCTTTGTTTAGCACACAGGAACCGTCTTGACCAGATCCATCTATGAATGACTGCAGGTGGGAAGAAAGTAACACACCCTCTGTGAAGGCTGACAGAAACCAAGAAATGTTTGATTCGTTCCCTGTCAGTTAAAGGAAGCCTGAGTTCTAACTCAGGACACAAGTCCACCATCTTCGTGGGGTGCTGGCTTTCCTACTAAAGTCGCCATTCCTTGCCCTGACAGCCTCTCAATTTATGGCCTGTCCTGCGGAGAGCAGTACAAGCTTGTACTTGGAACCAGCTGGTGACTAGCTGGCCCTGGTTGGGGATTTTCAGGTAAGGCCCTAGCAGCTGCAGGAACCACTTGTCCTGAGGATCTTCCCTTCAAAATTCCCGAAAGCAGCACCGGCTGCCCAGCACTTGGCAACTGGAGCAAGGAATCGACATCCGGGAGCCAACGGGCTCGATTCAGTAGGGTAAGTGGCTCCACTGCTTCTAGCTGGGAACTTTATTTACTCTCTGTTTCAGGCATTTTCTCTGCAATAGTCAAGTTGGGGGCCCTGTTGGAGACAGGGAAGGGTTGTTGGAATTTACCCAATCTGTGAGCCAGCTCTTTCGTTTGTTTGGATGCTAGCATTTGTGTTTTGTCTGTCTTGAATTTCTGACTTTAAATATGGTGAGGGCTTCAGCTATTCCTAAACTGCAAGAGGAAGACATTTTATTGCACCCACGTGTGGCCGGAGCGTCCGTTAGGATCTCCACGAGGGGTTTAGGCAGATTACCTTGGGGCCCTGTGTGCCGTGTTTGTCATTGGGATATGCAAAACCCCGAGGCCAAACTTGAGGGTTTCTTTAGGATTCTGTCTGTCCTTTGGATTTTTCGTTTCATTTTGTTTGGTACTGTTTCTCCATTTACCTCCAAATCAAGTTTTATCCTGGTAAATTATATCATTTCTTTTGATAATCTCAAATTGTTGTATGTCACAGTAGTAATCAAGTTTCTTTTCAATTGCATTGACCCCTGGTTGGTTGACACCAAGGCAAAAAGGCATCCTTTTAATGGTTAGAGGTGAACTCTGTGCAAGTGCCTGAGCTGTGACATCAGGGAAAGTACGGACAGGAAGCAGAGTGAGGATACGTTGCTCCGAACTTTCACTCCTCCAGCTGGGCCTGCGGTCTGAGCTGTTACTTGCGGCTTGCTGTTACTTGTTACTTGCTGTTACTAGCTGCTCTGGCCGCTGTGCCAGTATAAGCACCACTTCTGTTCCCATCCAGCCCCAATTCCCAACACTGGGACTCGGGAGTGCCTCTCTGTACAGGCGTCATTTATAAACCCCGTGTCATCTGCTGGAGTCCTGGGACTCAGTGTGGCCTCACCGAGGCGTCTTAAGACGCCTCACTCACGTCTTAAGACCTGGAAGGGCCCCCAACTCAGTCCAGGAGCCGCTCCCAGGACAGACGGTTTCCTTTGCTGCCGCCTCACATGGGGGGTTATGCACATGACCAGTCAGCAGGCTTTCCCAGACTGACTCCTGTAACTAGAGAGACCGCACCCCTCTGTACAGGGAAGATTTCTGTACCTGAAGCCCACCTGGCAGTACCCAAAGCTGAACCAAATCATGACCCCAGTGAGAGGAATGCCCTTATTAGATGACTGCATGTTAGCGCACCTTGGCAGAATCTCAGTTCCCTGACCAGGGATGTGACCCTGGGTCCTTGGAGGGAGAGCAGAGTCCTGACCACCGGACCGCCAGGGAATCCCATCTGTAGGTGTTATCTTACTCACATAGTTCATTCAGATTACTGAAGGGGAGGCTGGCAAAGAAATCTGGTTACTTATTCTTGATTTCTTAGGCCAGGTGTAGTGAGATTAAGATTTGAAAGGTGTGCTTGGGCTGGAGATGAGTAGAGCATGGGGATTCCTGACTTAAAAGTTCCAGTAGAGCTTTGCTAAAGGGATAGGAAAAGGGACTGTCTGTTGAGGGTGGTTTCCTGTAAACAGCTGCTTACAAGCCTACTGCTCACTGCTTTCACCCAACATAAGCTCTCAGCACCACTGGCTAAGGGTGAGTGCTCAAAAGGCCTTGCCTACTGCTCAGCCAGTGCTTGCCCACAGGCTGTGTGCTTACAGCCAGAACACTGTGTGACCTCAATGACTTGGAATGAAGGGATGACATGAGCCTCTGAGGGCCCTGCGATGTCCTAAGCCCCCAAACCCAACTCCTAGGCAATGTTTCTCAAGGTCAGTCTGATATTAGCTAGACATGTCCGCTTTTACCAAAAGCTTTTCCAACAAAGACCTGGACAGACGAGGGCTGTGCCTTCTACTACTAAGAATTGGTCACCATGGAGGTACAAGGCAGTTTCTTAAACCCACACTGTTAAAATAGACAAATGCATAAAAATAAGCAAGGAAGATAAAATCATGAAGGCCTGGTTGTGATGGCCATTTGAAATCCCCCATATATGGCCCCAAACCAACTGCCTTAATCCTACCAGTCCCAGGCCTGTTTCCGGATGACAGAAGGATTTGCTACCTGATTTCCTTCAAGTTACAAGTTATTTTTTCCTTTGAATATTAAGTATCCCACAAAGCGACTTGGTCTTGCAATGTCTTTTTTCTAACGATGACTTGGACTTGAGATTTCTTTGGTGTTTGAAGGTATTTGGTAGTATTTAAGGGACAGTTATCCAGACAGATGCCCTTCTTCTTCAGTTTTATTGGACTCTCTGAGCTCATAAAAGGGACCAAAAGAGGAATTTGGGGGTGTGAAATGCGAACTCTAACTGCATCGTTCCTGTTCCTTGAGAAGGAAGAGGACAAAAGGAGTCATTGCACGCCCACCATAAGCTGTCCACTGGGGTCAGTCCTTTGTCTTTGACCAATCTCAAGTCCTTACACCAATTAATTGGAGTAACTAGCTGGACAGTCCTTACACCTGTGAGGACAAGCACAGGAAATGCTTCTCTTTCTCTGAGACGACTGCCAATGTGTACTCGTGGAGTTACGAGTGATTTTAGTTAAACTGCTCCAGACTAGTTGATCTTCAACTTGAACAGCCCCTGGATTCTACCCAGATTTTAGCTGTCCTGCTAGGGAGGGGCAGAGGTTGACCAAAAGGAAAAAGCTTAAAAAAAAGAAAAAAAGGGAAACTTACTAGTGACTTTTTTCCTGTAGGGGGTCTATTCCCCTCAAGAACCTTTGCTTTAGCTTTCTCTTCAGTATCCTGCAGCAAGCTTTTTTTTTTTTCCCTTTTCATTGAAATAGTTTCCTTTCAATATCAATTTAGATTCAGGTGTATAGCACATTCAATCAGTTATACGTAAATTTCTGTTCCTTTACTGACTTTTTTTCCTTTATAGTATTTCCCTATGCTATACAGGAGGTCCTTTTTATCAATTTTATATGTATTTGTGTATCTGTTACACCCAGACTCCTGATTTATTCTTTCCCCTAGGATAACCGGAAGTTTGTGCTTTAATTCTGCAAGTGTTTCTCCTTGGTAAACTAGTTTATTACCACCAATGATCAGATCTCACTTACAAATGGTATCCTATGACACTGGTCTTCCTCTGTTCACTTACCGTGATCCTCTAGATCCACCCAGGGTGCTGCCAGCGGCATTATTTCACTCTCCTTTCTGCCTGAGCAATATTCCATCGTGTCTAGGTCCCATTCTTCTGTTCGTGGACATGGTGGTTGCTTCCCTCTTTTGGCTTGTGTAAATTAGTGCTGTGCTGAGTGGCGAGTTGCGTGTGTCTTTTTGAATCCTGGTTTTCTTCCTGTAGACACCCAGGAGTGGAACGGATAGATCACAGGGTAGCTCTTTTTTAGAGCTCTCGTGTTCTCCGTGGACTGTCGACAGTTTGCATTCCCAGAACAGCGGAGGAGCCTTCCTTTCCCCACATCCGCTCTAGCATTCACTGCTTCTAGGCTTCTTTTGGCTGTGCTGGGTCTTCATTGCAGAGCATGGGCTTGGCTCCAGGTGCAGAGTGGGGGCTGCCCTCTAGCTGTGGCGCACGGCTTCTCACTGCTGTGACTTCTCTTGTGGAGCACAGGCCCTCGGGCACGCGGGCCTCTGTAGGTGTGGCTCGCAAGCTCTAGAGCACAGGCTCAGCCGCGGTGTACAGGCTTAGTTGGCTCTGTAGTGTACACAGTCTTCATGCACCAGGAATCGAACCCGTGTCCCCCTGTACTAGCAGGTGGATTCTTACCCACTGCAGCACCAGGAAGTCCTGTTTGTAGAGTTTGCTGATGGCCCTGCTGACTGGCAAGAGGCGATTCCTGCCTGCAGCTTTGATTTGCACGTCCCTGATGTTAACAATTACTCATGTGGAGCCCCTTTTCATGCTGCTTCTAAAAGAAGGAAGAAAAAATGAACGTATGGTTGCCAGGGGAAGAAGGGGGGTAAGGGATAGTTACAGTTCTGAATGGCCATGTATGACTGCTGTATTTGAAACGGATAACCAACAAGGAGGTACTGTACAGCACAGGGAACTCTGTTCAGTGCTGTGCTGTAGCCTGAGTGGGAGTTTGTGGGAGACTGGATACATGTATATATATGGCTGAATCCCTCCACCTTTTACCTGAAACTGTAACATTGTTAATCAGCTATATCCCAATACAAAATAAAGTTAAATGAAAAATAAAAAGTGAGAGGGAAACTTCCTTTTTGAAACTGGCTTCCTGACACTGTGCCCCATTTTAATGTATTCTTTTTCCACTTTTCTGATCAAAAGGGCAGGTGTCATTTACAGCCCTGGAGGCCCTGTGATTATCAAGTGTCCAGGGTACAGGTTTTAAAAGTCGCTGCTACCCAAAACAGCCACAAGGGGGCAGGATTTCTCCCTAGCCTCAGCTGGTTACTCTAGAGACCAGTAAGTCATGTTCCTAGGCAGAAAGGAAATACCCCAAACCTTGTCTCATTATTACTCTTTCCTTATTTTAAATGGAGTTGTCACTTTACGGTGTTGGTTGTATATGTACAACATATGTATATGTCCACATCCTAACGCATGTGTGCATGGATCTTCTGATATACCCCTAAGAGGGTATCGGGCTTCCCTTGTGGCTCAGCTGGTAAAGAATCTGCCTGCAACGCAGGAGCCCTGGGTTGGGAAGATCCCCTGGAGAAAATCTTGTCCGTTTATACATGTTGTCACTTCCTCTTCAGGTTCCCTCCCGACGTTGAGTGTTGAGTCAAGCTCCCTGTGGTACACAGCTTCTTAGTATCAACTTCATATGTATTCAGTGTTTTTGTTCAGTTGCTAAATTATGTCCAACTCTTTGCAGCCCATGGACTGTAGCATGCCAGGCTTGTGTATATTAATCCTAAACTCCTGATTTACCCTATGGTAACCAAGTTTGTGTTTCTCCTTGGTGACTAGTTCATTACCACCACTGTTCAGATCCTACTTAGGATGCCTTTTGATACTCACGTCTCAGCTCAGTGACTGTGATCCTCTCTGGGTCCACCCAGGGTGCTGCCAGTGGCATTACCTCACTCTAATACCCCACTGTGTCTGGGTTCCATCTCTTAGCATCTTCCGTCCATGGACATTGTGGCTGCTTCCCCCTTTGGCTTATATAAACATAGTGTTGCACTGAATGGCGGCACCCGTCTCTTCGTCTTCTCTGTAGACACCCAGGATTGGGATGAATTGAAACCTCTGCAGCGTTATATATCAATGTTACCAGTTTACACTTCCACCAGTAGCACAGCAGCATTCTGTCCACGTCCTAATGCATGTGTGCGTGGGTCTTCTGATATACCCCTAAGAGGGTATCGGGCTTCCCTTGTGGCTCAGCTGGTAAAGAATCTGCCTGCAATGCAGGAGCCCTGGGTTGGGAAAATCCCCTGGAGAAGGGAACAGCTACCCACTCCAATATTCTGGCCTGGAGAATTCCATGGACTCTACAGTCCATGCATGGGGTTGCAAAGAGTTAGACATGACTGATTTTCACTTTAAGAGGGTGTTAGGGATGGCTACTAAATAATGCCATGATGTACCAATTTAGCTTCCCAGGTGGCGCTAGTGCTAAAGAATCCACCTGCCAATACAGGAAATACCAGGGACAGGTTCAATTTGTGTCAGGAAGATCCCCTGGAGGAAGGCATGGCAACCCACCAGTACTCTTGCCTGCGAAATCCTACAGCCAGAGGAGCCTGGAGGGCTACTGTCCATGGGGTTAGAGTTGGACACAACTGAGCACGCACGGTCTGCTGACCGGCCAGCAGACAGTTGTTGATAGAAAGTATGGTTACCAAAATCTTTATGGTATTTCTTCTTTATGGTATGTTTGTAAAACACCTTTAATCTTACCCAACCCTTTTCTGTTAGCTTTTCAAGGATAAAGTGTTTTCTCCTTCAGTCTGCCTCTTCAGATGCACAGGCATAGCTGTGTGCCTTGGTCACACGCAGCATCTGGCTGAGTGCACCGCAGCTCAGACAGAACGTCCTACTGTGACAGCTGAACTGTTCTTCCACTTCTGCTACAGGCTGCCTAGATTTACCTCAAGTTGCTTCTTCTCACAGGACTTTGCTGAGAAACTGATGCCTCAGACATTAATTAGATCTAACAGTTTCTCAGCTTCCACTCAGCTCACACTCCAGGCACCATGTTAGTATGGAAGGAGGGAGAATGGACGCTGGTGACCACAGCTTCCTTCTGGCCTGACACTTCTATTTACCTTGGTTTTTTAAAGAAAGCTAGTGTCCTAATTCTTGGGTAACAGAGCTGTATTGACCAATTCTGTGTATTGTACTCTCCAAGAATACATAGGTATGTCTATTAGATCAACTACATGCATGACATATTTTACTATTTAAAACTATTTTAAAATTACACACTAAGGAACGACAAAGTGATAGAATAAGCACTGGCCACATGCCCAGACTCAGGACCAGCTGCTCTGAATCACAGCCCCATGAATATTATCCTCTGCTGAGGACACCTGGGCCCAAAGCCACACACTAGGCTGAGCAAGGCTTTCATACCAGGTTTGTCTGTCCCATAGACTGAAATGAATGAACAAAATTTTTAGAAACAGTTTATTTTCCATCAACCAAATTTCCATTTTGGTGGAAGTTTGTGGAAGTTCTGCAAGTGTCTGGAAGAAGAGCTTACGACCACTCGGTGGTGGTTCCTACCCATTCTGTGGCCTGGGCGGTGGGGGCTGCAGACCAGTCTTCAGTGGAAGGCTGAGCACTCCAGTCTTCTGTTGAGAAAATACAAGGAGGTCATCAGCCACATCCCCAGATTACTTTTGTAACCCCGCCCCACCAATCTGCTTGTATTCCTACAGATACTGGACCCTGATACGTACCAGTGGGGAACTGCTGAATGGGCACGGAAGGCACCTGCACGCCTTCAGACCAGTCTGCCACCTCAGGCTGAGCAGCCGTGAACTCTGGAGCTGGAGCGGTCCATTCACCCTGAAACTCCTCCTTGGTCACAGCCTTCTCAGCTGCTGCCTGCTCTTCCTTTTCAATCTAGTTTAGGAAAATATTTTTTAGTTTATATGCAATGGCGGATTAGTTTCTGTTCCTGGCAGTAAAAAGTATCCATGTACTTATGTGAGTGACAACAAGCCCCTGTGGACGAAGCTCACCTCCTCAGGATCTCTGTAGAAGTAGAGGTCCGGCATGACCTCCCACGGGTGCTCTCGGGAGATGGTGCCACGCATGCGCAGGACTTCCCGGGCGAGCATCCACCACATCAGACCCACTGAGTGCGCTCCCTGCAAGAGCGCCAGGTTAAAGCGACACTTGGCAAACCCCGAACAATAAGCACCCCCTACTCCACCTAACCTGTCCCCTCATCATCTAGGTCCCTTGGTACCACGTGAGCAGACGTGTCTGTTAGTCTGAAAGTGTTTATAGCACAGCAGAAACTAACACAACTTAAAACTGTACTCCAATTAAAACAAAAATGAAAGTTTATACCAAGACTGTTCTCTATCTCTGGTTCTTAATCTTGTCTGCCACTGGAATTAACTAACTGGGTTTAATTAAGACACCACTCAACAAAATGGGGCCAGTGCCTGAATATTGGTAGAAATAAAAGAAAACCTCTGCCCCATTCTTACGTGTAGCCAGGTTTGAGATCAGTGACAAACGACCAATTTGAACCATAGGTAACCCACCTTTTTCAGCATCTCAGAGCAGGATACATGAGCTGAGAAAACAGAAAAGTCAAGTACTGCCTGAAGAGTTAGGAATATTCAAGAGAAAAAAAAAAAAGGCTATCTTTAAAATGTTTTCACCTCTCCTTAGAATCATACTTTTGTAGCAAGTATTACTATCCAACTCCACTCATTGGGCCAGAGACCCTTGTGGCGTTAGCGAAAACTTGCCGCTCGTGTAGCACACTACCTACACTTGAGAGTTCACCGGCCAGCGGCCTCAACCCCAAGCTCTAACAATGTGCAGAGGAGGCCCGGGCGGAGCACTCAGCGGCCGCGCCAGCTCAGTCACAGACTGTTACCTTGTTGTTGCACGGGATGGCAATGTCCACGTAGCGCAGAGGAGAGTCCGTGTTGCACAGGGCAATGGTTGGCAGGTTCACGTAAGAGGCTTCCGTGAGGGGCTGGTGGTCAGCCCTGGGATCGGTGACCACCAGAAGCCTTGGCTCCCTGAACGCGGCCTGGATCTGGTTAGTGAAGGTTCCCGGAGTGAAGCGGCCAGCGATAGGAGTGGCTCCAGTGGCAGCAGCAAACTTCAGCACAGCTCGCTGGAAGAAGCAACAGAAAGAGTAACAAGCGTCCCAGAGACGGTGCCATAGGAGCCCTGCGATGATAAATGGACCACCACCACCTTCTGTAATGTCACCAAGCAAGCTATCTAGCAGGAAGCTCCCCCAAAGCCTTGCTCAAAACATCTAGTAGTTGATCGTTCTATGAAAACTCAAAGTATTAGTCACACAGTTGCGCCTGACTCTTTGCGACCCTATGGCCTACAGCCTGCTATGCTGCTCTGTCTGTGCTCCTCTTATCTGTCTCCAGGCAAGAATACTGAGTGAGTTGCCATCCCCTTCTCCCGGGGATCTTCCTGACCCAGGGATCGACCCCGGGTCCCCTGCCTTGTAGGCAGATTGTTCTCCATCTTCCACTTATTGCCTGGTAACATAGAATCAGGACAAAAAGAAAAACGCAAAGCATGGCCCCACACCCAGGCCCTCTGCTGGGGACGCTCTTCCCTCGGGTTAGCTGATGCTCACTACACCCTCACTTCTGCTGGTTCCACAGCAAACCAGCCTGGTTCAAGTACCACTTACGAGTAACGGGCTAGTGACTCCTGTACATCCAAATTCCTCATAAGACTAAAAAATGACACAAAATGCAAACACACCATGTGGAATCTGACCACCAGAGCACTTCTGTAATCTAGGTAGTAAATTTTCCCTGATGGAAGCATAGACTGGTCACTGAGCTCACTCTACAGCAGTAATTAAAACCATCAACCATGTGCCTCACCAAAGAATTCCAGTGATTAAGCCAGCCACAAGGGGAATAAAGCCCAGTTAAAACACTCTTGCAAGGAGGCCTAATCAGGACAATTGAGTAAAATGAGAATTGAGAAGAATTCACCCCCTTCCACCAACACTGTTATATATTTGTATATATGTATAAATGTACATTTGTACGTATAACAGGACACCTAGGAACAACTCAAAGGGCAAGAAAGAGCTCCACAGAACAGGGCTGAAGGAGGCAAAAAAGAGGAAGTGGGGCGGACTCCCAGTCCTCTTGGGAGGTAGCTGAAAAAGAGGAAATGTCACCCGCTACCCTGAACATTCCCTCACTGGCAGGGATATTAACTGGAACAAAAAGGGAGGTTCCGAAGCTCAGCACAAAGATGACTGGTTTGTGCCGGGCAGGACAGAGACCCGCGCAGGCGGTCTGTGCCACCGCCCTGCTCACTGCAGCCTGAGGCGTGTGTCCGCGAGGCCAGGTGAGGGCTGAGTGCTGCCTTAGAGGACACCAGGCAAGAAGCCTGGTCGGGGGGAGAGCAGTCCCGCTGCAGATGGGAGTGCTGTTGTGCAGCGGCACGAGAAGAGGCGAGGTCGCCAGGGCGGCCTCTGCCTCTACTCACTAGCTCCAGTTGCAACCCTGGCCTCCCTGAACCCAGAGGCAGACACCACCAGGTTGCAATGAAACAGAGGGATCTGAAACTACAGCTGAGGCCTAGGACCAAAGCCACAGTTTGGAATTAACATATACACTAATCTATGTAAAACTGATAGGCAACGAGACCTACCAGAAGCACAGCGAGAGTTCCCCATGCTGTACAGGAGGTCTCGTTGCCTACCAGTTTTATATCTGTTAGTATATATGTTACTCCCATGGAAACAGGTCTGAAGATGGTGACACATAACTGGACACGACCTTGCACACCTACAACAAGCACAGCATTGGAAATCAACTTTACTCCAATAAAAATAAAACTCAGAAACTTGCCTGGTCAAGGGACTGGATCCCACATGCTACATCTAAGATACCCCATGGTGCAACAAGGGTCAGAGACCCTGGGGACTGCAAGTGAGAACCAGGGCAACGCAACCAAACGAACACATAAGCATTAAAAACAACAAAAAACAAAACTTAGAAAATAAAAGGCTGTAATGTGAAAGGAGATTTGGAGTGTTTCTTCTGGCACCTCCACAAAATCCTGCCACCATGTGGCCATTTCAGGCCAACAGCGACCTTGAAACCAGGCCCTGCAGGGCTGTAAATGACAGCTGCCTCAGGAGTGTCTGGGGTGAGTAACTGGGGAAAAAGGCAGCAGAGTCTTTAAGTGAAAGCAAAAGGTGAGGGAGGGGCGAGGTTAGTTGTTGCAAACTTCTTGATGTCAGATCCTTTGTTTTTGAGGTCTGGCCATGGTTAGGTAACAATGTTCCTATGAATCTCTACCAAATGAATGTTATTCTTTGTCTTGACAAGAAAGGGCAAGGTCCCATCCTGGCCAAGAGGTGGCAAATCTCAGTTGGCAGCTTCTTCAGGGCCAGGTCTCCACATCCTGCCCAGCTGTCATCCCCGAGGGAGCCAGGCACCCAATCCAACTGGCCCTCAGTCTCCTCAGGCCACACCAAAGCTGAGGGAGGTCTAGGTCTCACAGACTGTAACCCAGGCAGGTCCAAAGCTGGCAGAGGGCCTTAGTGAAGGCTCTGGAGCCCTGCAGGATGTAGTCCCCAGTCTGTCCCCTGGGCCCTCCCGCTCACTCGCCGGCCCAAGGCTGGGTGAGTCAGAGGGGCTCCATCAGAAGGCCTCAATCTGCCTCATGGTCCACACACTACTGACCCTTGGCTGAATTGCTTCCTTAATGGTCCCCCATTGACAGCTGCTTGTAGGCAGGGCCCACTGAGGTACCCACCAAAGGCTGAGTAAGACTCGTTGCTTAGTAACCAGGATGTGGGGTAACGAGGCACAGCAATGGCTGCCTGCTAAAGGCTGTGCTCATCCTGCTATTACAATGACTTATAGGTGGAACCTCAAAGTTGGTAGCACAAGTTTACCAGGGACAAACTCCCTCGCAGAATTAAAAGCCAAACTTATGCTTACCATGGGGAAAGGATAAATTAGGAGTTTGGGATTAACAGATTCACACTAATACAACACCTACAGCGAACACTGCATCGCAAATCAACTTGACTTCACGGTTCAAGACGGCGGAACAGAAGGACACGCGCTCATCTCCTCCTGCAAGAGCACCGAAACCACAACGAGCTGCTGCAGACCCAGAACAGGAGATGCTGGGACCTACCAGAAAGACACCCCACACCCGAAGACGAAGCCGCAGCGAGACGGCAGACGGGAGGAGGGGCACAATCATGATGAAACCAAATCCCACGCCAGCTGGGTGGGTGACTCAGACCAGAGAACAATTAATACTAAAGAAGTTCTCCCACTGTTGTAAAGGTTCTGAACCTCACATCAGGCCTAATCCCCAGGGAATCCGACCTTGCAGACCAGTGGGATTTGACTATAGGACTTCCACAGGATTGGGGAAACAGAGACTCCAGTCTTGGAGGGCAGAAACCAAACCTTGCGTGCACAAAGACTCAGGGGAAAGGTGCAATGACCCCACAGGAGACAGAGCCAGAACTGCCGCTCACGTTGGAGGGCCTCCTGTGGAGGTGTGGGCCCACAGAGGCTCACACGGATGGGGGCACCAGTCTGGGAAGGTCCTTCCTAGATGTAAAGCCTCTCGGAGGTCACCACTAACCTGACCACTGAGCCTGCAACCCAAGGCTGGGTGTTCTCAGGCCAAACAACTACTAGGGAGGGAGCACAATCCCTGGGAGCACCCATCAGCAGATAACTGGATTAAAACTTTACTGACCAAGGCCCTGCCACCAGAGCAAGACCTAGTCTTTCCCACCACCAGTCCCTTCCATCAGGAAGTCTACAGAAGTCACAGCCTCCTCCAGAGGGCAGACAGAGAAGCAAGCACAGGCCCACAGCGAGTAAAACAAAACCACATTACAGAAAGTTAGTCAGCATGAAAAAGCAGGTGGTTATGTCCCAGATGAACAGACAACATAAAACCCCAGAAAAACAAGTAAATGAAGTGGAGACAGACAACTTTTCAGAAAAAGAATTCAAAATGATACTGAAGATGATGATACAGGATCTTGGAAAAAGAATGGAAGCAAAGATTGAAAAGATGCAAGAACTGTTTACCAAAGACTTAAAACAGACAGATAAATAATACACTGGAAGGAATCAACAGCAGAAGAGGCAAAAGAATGGGTAAATGACCTGGAGGGCAGAACGGTGGAAATCACTGCCACAGAACAGAATGCAGGGGGAAAAAAGACTGAAAAGAAAGGAAGACAGCCCGAGTGCCCCATGGGCCAACATTAAACACACCAACGTTCCCGTTACAGGGCCCCAGAAGAAGAGAGAAAGAAAGGACCTGAGGAAGTATTTGAAGAGGTAATAGCTGAAAACTCCCCTAAAATGGAGAAGGAAATAGTCAATCCAGTCCAGGAAGCAGAGTCCCAGGTAGGATAAATCCAAGGAGGAACACACAAAGACACATAGTAATCCAACTGGCAAACCTTAAACAGAGAAGATATTAAAATCAACAAGGGAAAACAACAAATAACGTGGCAAGGGAACTCCCATCAGACTACCACCTGATTTCTCAATGGAAATGACAAGCCAGCAGGGAATGGCATGATACAGAGAAATCAAAAGCTTTCCAGACAAGCAAAAGTTAAAAGCGAATTCAGCACCACCAAACTAGCTTCACAACAAAAGGAACTTCTCCAGACAAGAAACACAAGAGAAGGAAAGACCTACAGAAAATAAACCTGAAACAATTAAAATGGTAATAGGATCATACATTACCTGAAATGTAAATGGATTAAATGCACCAAAAGATACAGACCGGCTGGGTGGATGGAGACACCTGCATGAATGCACTTCCACTTAGCACATCTCTCTGCTTGACACCACCCCCTCCCCCGCCAAATTGTACGCCATTATTTTATATTGTTAATCATATTCCCATTACAGCTTACAATTATCTTTTATTTTTTGATTGTGAAAACTGATAAACATCTTTCACTACTGCCATTATGTAGCTATTACTCACTTAATACCACTGTATCATGACTGGCCAACAGAAAAGTAACAGAATTCTGTACCACCAAAACTACCATTTAATAGAAAAACCTGTAATCACTTAAAATCCACATGCAAATCAGAATTGTTGTGAGTACAAATGCCCAGGTATTGCTTTTTGTTTGCCAGTGCTCCAGATGTGTGTCTAATGTTTAGAAACAACTGGACTGTAAGATCCCTTACTATTATCTAGTTTGTTTCCGTTTCTATTTCATATTCAGTGCTCCCATTTCACTTAGTTTATGGTTTCCAATTTCTCCCTTTTTAGCTTAATGTTCTTTCTCAAGCATTTGTGAAGCGTAGTAGTAAAGCCTTTGTGTATATAAATAATATGCATAATACGTATATTTTAGAAGACACGAATTTCTGCCTAACTAAAACAACGTATGACATTTTGATTCCACTTGACTTAGAAAACAGATATGCAAGCAGCAACAAAGGCTTACTGTACAGCACAGGGAACTAAAGTCGGTATCTTCTAATAACCTATTATGGAAAACAACAACTCAAACACAAAGAATTCTACTTTTTGAAACTTAGTAATGTTCATCTTTTAGCCAGTTTTTCCAAATGTTCTGTGGACATCTAATAGCAACATGTAAAATACAAAATTTTAAATAAATTTTAGGATATAAAATTACTATAACTTAATATAAATCTATTCTAATTAAATTGACATCATTCAAGATGCTCCAATTTTTTTTTCTGCACTTGATAAAATATTCTCAGAGAAATATTAATGTCTCACTATATGATTATTCCCCCCCCCCTTTTTTTTTTTTTACAGTTTTGCTTTGTTTCTTTGTTGTTAGGCGTCTAATCGTTTCTGTTGTCTATCTTGTGAATAGCACCTCTGATCACTGATCACTTTTCATTTTAAAAATAAGGTAAAAAAATTAAAGTTATTAAGAAAAACTCTATTCCAATAAAAAATAAAAATTACATTAGAAAAAGTAAAGCATAAGGCTTTGGGTGCTCATTCCATCAACTACCACTTTGTCACCCAGGAACAGGAGTCACCTGTGGCCGTCTTGGGCAGCAGCAACCCACAGGGGCTCGGGCACTACCAGTCCAGTGCCTGCAGGGCTGTAAATGACAGGGACTGCCCCAGGGAATGCCTGGGGGAATTATTAGGGGGAGGTGGAATCAAGCCTCAGTCTCACTCAGAATGCCAATTCTGATGGGTAAATCTCCCTCACACTGTATTTAGAAGCAGCACATGGAAAGAGGCTTGATACTCTCATTTCTAGAGATGTGCAAATCAAAACTACTCTGAGGCATCAGTCCAAAAAACCTTTTAGTCACTCAGTTGTGTCTGGTTCTTTGGGACCCCATGACCTGTAGCCCACCAGGCTCCACTGTCCATAGAACTCTCCAGGCAAGAATACTGGAGTGGGGAGTCATACCCTTCTTCAGGAGATCTTCCCAACCCAGGGATTTAACCTGAGTCTCCTACACTGCAGGCAGATTCTTTACCATCTGAGCCACCACAGAAGCCCAAGGAATCAAGATAGCACCAGTCAGAACAGCCATCACCAAAACATCTACAAACAATAAATGCTGGACAGGGTGTGGAGAAAATACATACTCATTCCTATTCTACTGGTGGGAATGTAAATTGGAAACAGCCACAATGGGGGTTCTTTAATAATGTAAAAACAGAGCTCCCCACTCTTGGGTGTCTACGAGGAAGAAACCAGAATTCACAAAGACACATGGAGCCCAAAGCTCACCGCAGTGCTGCTATTTATACAAGCCCAAAGAGGCCAGGAGCCAATATGCCCATCCACACAAGAACCGGTAAAGAAAAAATGGTAGCTAGGGGAAATGGAATATTACACAGCCAGAAAAGGAGAATTTAATAAATGCCATTGGCAGCAAGCAGGGATCAAACTAGGGAGGATCATACTAAATAAACTGAGTCAGAGACTCAAAAGGCCATTATATGACTTACAGGTGGAATCACATACTAAATTCATCATCAACAACCTCCTCAATAGCACAGGAGCTCTACTCAACGCTCTTACCCCCTATACCAGAAGAGAACTGCAGAGGCAAGCATACACGGTAACTGGACAAGATGCTGTACACCTACACCCAACACCCAAGTGTAAATCCACCTGACTCCAATAAAAATAAAAGTAACAACAGACAAGCTTTTAAGTGTTTCTTCTGGCATCTTTCACTTTTAACTTTCAACCCAGGAAAAGGACTTACAGTAAGGCGCTGGTTGCCTAGTAAACTAACTTGAGCAGAGAAATCCTGCCACCTTGTGGCCGTTTCCCGCAATAGCAACTTTCAAACCATGGCCGTGGGCACTAAGCCTTCAAGAGCCCGCAGGGCTATAGACACCTGCCATCAGCAAATGTCTTGAGGTGGGTAACAGAATATAAACTCATTTAAGGCAGAAATTTCAGCTTGCCAATACCAACTGGTAAATTTCCCTCATACTGAGGAACTGGTTCTCACTATTCAAAACGGCCATCATCAAAATGTATACAAACAACGCTGGACCCCCGGGGTGTGGAGAAAAGATGGCAGCTACCAGTGGGAATGGACTGGTGTCCTAGAGCAAGTTTCAAAAAATGAAGGCAAAGAAAGACAATGTTTATTAAGCTATTTTTATTCACTTAATCTGGCAAATATTCTTACTCTTGCTGATGTGACAGTGTGGTGATGTCCTATCGACAGAAGCCCTTCCTTAAAAACTGGCATTTAATTCTAACTTTTCAACTCAGTATTTCAGTTTTTTTTAAAGAAATGAAACCTGAATGTAATTAAATTTTGGGTGCAGTGTCTTCCTTGGTGCGCGTGGGCTTTCTCTATTGGTGGTGGCTTCGCCTGCTGTAGAGCAGAGACCCTAAGGGTAGGGGCTTCAGTACTTGGTGGTGAGTGGGCTTACTGCCCTGGGGCACATGGAATCTTCCAGGACCAAGGATTGAAGCCATGTCCCCTGCATTACCAGGCAGATTCTTACCACTGGACCACCAGGAAGTCCAATATTTCACTTAAAACCTTCAAAGCTCACTGCTGAAAACGGCAGTGAGCCACTTTTTCATTTCTTGAAATTCAGCAGCTCAGGAAAATACACAATGATACAACACGAATTTTAAGTGTCAGATGTGAAGTGATGAATACGGTGACAATCTTTAATTTTGGGAATTCCTCTAACTTAGCCCAGTTTCAAATGTTTTTTGAATACATTCTGGGGTTTGTTACTGCTTTTCTATACATCCCCAAACATCTGTAAGCTTTATAGCAAAAACCAAGCATACTGTTCCACACACCTGGCCAGTATTCCTGGAGGATATGACACTGACATCAGCTGGGTTTTCAATGGCGACAATGGCCCGAGCGGCCAACAGAAGCTTCTCCCACGTCCTCTTCAGATTTATGATGTAGATGCCTAGGCGGGGACACAAGGTTTTCTTAAGAGCAAACCAAGTTTTGTAAGGTAATACTCTTCTAAAAACATGAAGTCATGTGGCAGCGAGTACTATCAAACTCCAGTCATAGAGGCAAGCTCTACTGGTGTTAGCGAAAATCCTGCCATTAATATAGCACACTTCCGACACTCAGCAGTTCATTGGCCAAGACTGGCCTCCACTCTGAGCTTTAATAATGTGCAAAATGCATCTTTTCATTTCTTATCCTCCTGTGTTAACCCACTCTCAAGCCTCCCATGCAGAATCCAAGAAGCTCTTACTTATTTGTGGCCTACCATTATTTTCCTCGTCAACTACCACGTCAAATTTATCGCGAACTCCTTTAAACCTTGCCACTCACAGGGGTAAATCCTTTAGTGTTTCTATTTCAGCTGAACAACTTAATGCATTCCAGTCTCATCAAAAGCTACCTTACTTTTCCTGATACATAAATGAAAAAAATGCTTGTTCCCAATTCAGAAATCAGCTTTACAAACCCGTATTGGTAGCTACAAATTACAAGGCACTCTGGGAGATAAATTATTAGGAACTAAGCTATGGTAGCTGCGATTCATGGGGTCGCAGAGAGTCGGACACGACTGAGCGACTGAACTGAACTGAAGCTATGGTAAAGTGTCCACCTACAATGCGGGAGACCCAGGTTCGGTTCCTGGGTTGGGAAGATCTTCTGGAGAAGAAAATGGCACCCCACTCCAGTACTCTTGCCTGGAAAATCCCATGGACGGAGAAGCATGGTAGGCCACAGTCCATGGGGTCACAGAGTTGGACATGACAGAGACTTCAAGCTATTAAATTTTCTCCTTATCTTTACATTGTGCTTATTCAAGGCCCAACCCACGACACATAACCTACCAGTTTCCACTCTTCCACTGGAGTTCAGAATTTTCCTTTAAAAACAACCGGATCAGTTAATACTTTTAAAGCTTCTCACCAATCTAAAGATCTATTTTCATCACTTAGTAAGAGCCCTCTAAGGCTCAAATTTCACAAAGCACTTCAACTCAGTACCAGAATAGTGGTGTCAAAACTTGTTCTTATAGCTGGAATGACCAAGCAAAGAGCACTAAAGCAATCACTGACCATCACTTTTCCTTTTGTAGATGTACTGTTCCATTTGGAAGTCAAGGTTGGTGCCACCTAAGTGGGTTCCTGCTGCAAGGAATTTGAGGACATCCTCCTCCTTCATTTGCAGGACATCAAGGGCTCCGGACATTGTGAAAGCTTCCCTTTAAGTTACGACGGGAATCTGAAAAACAATAGTTAATCAAAGTCCTTTAAACTCGAGGGACTCAAGCGAGATGATACATTCTACTCTTGGGAGTCAGGTGGCTTAATGTTGAAATCTTAACCATAGACCACACCTCCTACAGTGTCAGGCAGTGGGGTCAGTCTAGTGGATAGGACAGAACATTAACAGATCTATGTAACACCTTGGAAAATCAAATGCTGCTAAAAGAGTGGTGTAGAGACAGACAAAACACCCAGGTAACTAAATGGAAACAGTGAATTGAGACTTTTTAACACTCAAGGTACAGAGGAATTAGATGTGAAAGAGCAGCCATGTCTGAGAATATTCAGAAGGTGAGCAACGGTGATGTAAATAGGCGTTATTTTCAAGCAGATTGAAGGTGGTACCTTCAGCGCTACTTCTGAGATTATTAGTTTTCCTTGAAAGGAGAAAATCAAGGCCAGATCAAGGACAATCTCCTCAAACGCAGATAATCAAGAACTCCAACCCCTTTTTGCTGCACTTAATGTGACCATAAAGCGTCAAATATGGCGTTTACAACACAAACATAAATTAGATTTTGATTAAAGCTCGTCACATCTGAATAGGAAACCCTGCCCACAAATCCACAGGGCCTGGCCGAGCATACTAGCTGCAGGTGACTGCTCTTCAACCTCTCGGGAAGGGCGCTCATAGAGGAAAATGGCTCTTAAAGAGCATGTGCGGTGCCTTCCAGAACCAGGTGCAACCAAGATCCCATCCAATTTCAACAAAGTGTACTTCGCCCCTAATCAAGAAACCTCCCATAAAAACCAAAGAGAAATCAAAGTGAAATGGGGTGTGTGTGTGTGTGTCTGAAAAGCTCTCGGGGCGCTCCTCACCTGCTTTCTTCCCCGAGTGCACTTTCGCGTCTGTTCGTCACTAAATCTCTTTCTCTCTACACCTCAGTCTGTTATGACTTTTTTTTGCATTCCTTGTCCAAGTTATTTTGAACCGAGAGAACAGAAACGTGACGTTGGAGCTTTCCATTAACAAAAACCTCAAGAACCTTAACTCCTGAACACCATGAACAAGGATGAGACCAACTCAAGTAGATGGAGAAAACTGGAGCATAAACCTCGGGATTTACAACCGAGCGTCGGGATTTGCGTCTAAACTAGCGCGCAGCGTAAGGTGGTCTCTTTGCACCCTCGGCCACCCGCACCGCGGCCCGGGGCCTCCGCGGCGGGAGCGCAACCTCTCCCCGCTCCCGAGGCCTAGTGGGAACGTCCCGGCCCGGGCCCGGCCACGTGTGGGTCGCCAGTTTGAGCGATAGAGCGCCTAGTCAGAGACTAACGCACCCCGTCTGCGGGCTCTCACCCCAGGTCCTCCCCACACCTCGTTTGAACAGGAAGCTTGTCCTTTTGACCCTGAGGGCCACCGGCACCCCAAAAGCAACTCACTCAGGACAACGCCGTATGGATCCCTCTCTAGGTAGCGCCGAAAGGACGGGCGGGCGGAAATGACGTCCTTATATAGTCCGCATCCAGCCAATAACAACGAAAGCTCAACGGAAGCGCAATGAAGGCTTGCATCTTGGGGGCGGGCCTTCCCCCGGAAGACGGGCTACGGCGCTAGCGCGGGCGCCAGCGAATGCCGGAAGTTGGAGGGTTGATTGCTGCACTCAGATTTCGAAATGGGTTGCGGTCCGGAAAGACCGGCAAGGGATTGGCGCTCTGCCCGTTGGGATTGGCGCTCTCACCCAGCTTTTTGTACTTATGCGTTTGAGCGGGTTCCTTATTTAAACTGCATTTTTCTTTCGTGGGAAAGCACTGAACAAACCTCTGTTGGATGAACAAAAACTGGAGAAGTTACTTTGCGGTTTTTGGAGGACAAATTAGCGGTGTCTAAATCAGATTTTTAAAGAGTTCTGTTAATGGGAAGTTTCCCATTAAAAAAAAAAAAAGACTACACGGATGGAACGCAAGAGAATTTTTTTCGTAGAAGAATTGCGATAGCAATTATTAGTTAATATACATTCCGCCCAATACCATGCAGCCATTAAAAAGAATTAAAATACATTCTTTGGTTCAAAAAGGAGTTACAGGATGAGGGCGATCATTTTGAAAATTTGAAGCCCTAGGTATTAAACGATTGTAAAGAAATAACCAGTAGCCAGATTGTTAATTATACAGTAGGTTTGGAGTCTGGTTGCACTTAGAATCGCTTGGAGAGGTTTTAAACATATGCCCAACGCTAAACCGAAAGAATTTAGATAATTTTAACGTGCACCCAGGGTGGGAACTACGGATATACAAGTAGAGAAGTGGATAGGTTCTTGGCCTCTTCAGTATTTTTTGAAATTTTCTTTGAGGAACGCAGGTTTTTAAATTGAAATAAAACAAACTCCGCATTTAAATGAAGAGCTGACATACAAGCAAAGGAATAAACTTAATTGTGGCTTTAAGCATCCTTAGAAACTGGTGCAAGTATCTGTAGACAAAAAGGGGGAAAACTTAGGCTGGCTTTTAGGGACAGTTTTCAGTCACTGCAGGACTTTCCTGGAGGGTGTTCTAGGACACTCCCAGACTATCTCAGCTCCCTCCCCAGTGCACCATAGAATCTCCAAAATACTTCCATTCTAACAACTGGGAAATTGCGCTGTAATTATGTTTAGGTTTTGTTTCTCCACAAAATACTTTTTTTCCCCACAAAACAACTCTGTCCTTGAGAAGTGCTAAGCATGATGAAAATTTTCGGCAAGGAAGTGAGTTATCTTCAAAGGTGAAGATGTACTATGGTGATAGTAAGCCAGAGTGAGGAGCCCTCAGCCTACGGGGCGCTTGTCAAACTGCGGTAGCTCCCCAGCCAAGTGTCCTCCTTCCCACCTCAGCCTCCTGGTCCTGTGCACAAGTTTCTCCACTATTTTTTATTCGTACACATTTAAAATAAAAATCTCAGCCTTTCTTTTGCAAACTTTGGTTCCTTGGGTCTGTATTTAAAAAATAATAAAAAATGGGCTTCAATTTTTTTTTTCTTTCAAATATAAAATTGTGCCAGGGACTATTTGGTGGCGGGGGGTGGTGGGGGATGGTTATATTTCACATGGCATTGGATGGCTAGGAGATTCTGTACTGATTTGAAGCTGAGAGAATTATGGGGTAGTTAGCTGGCCCCAGGCATCAAGTTCATCTGGGACCACCCACCTTTGTAACCAGAATTCCTCCTTTCTCTTTATCTGTCTGCTACCTAGTTGTCCTACAGTTCTCTCCATTACCCGAACTTGCCTGTAGTGGTCTGGGCAGGGTTCCAAAATAACTTTTCCCTCTGTTGTCCCAAAGCCCTCATTCCCTCAGTTTAGTGGTAATGGAAAGGTCCCTTCCATCCATCAAAAGCATTCTGTCTTAAAACTTTTCTCTGTCATTTGGCATTCCATCTCTTATATTATTCATGCATTGAAATCCCAGCTTCACTACATGCTTACATGCTGATTCTGAACAACCTAACCTCTCCCAGGAAATAACAGCTGTTGATATTTCAGCTGATGCTGCCTCCCTGAAACAAGCCTCTGTGCCTAGAAGTCTTGCAAAACCCAAGTGAATAGAGAACGCTCACCGGATGGTCATGTTTTATGAACCAGAGACATGTTAATGTTCTATACAAAACCAAAGCTACATATCAAGTATCAGAACACAAATGCTTAAAAATTAAATCACATATATTTATACTTTAGAAATCACATTACCTAAAATGGACACAATGATCTCTGAAATGCAGATAGGCCTGGAGATTCCAGATTGCTTCAGTTCATTTGGCTGTCAATCTTCAGAGCATTCTCACTAACCACCTGCATCCTCACATAGGCCCAACAGTCTTATGCAACTGCCAGCTTGAACCCTTAGGTTCAGCAACAGTCCCACCTGCAGGGTGTTCAGGAGCAAGTTCATGAAGCGGTCCAAGTTCACTGAAGTCCAGGGGGTTGAGTTCTCAGGGTCTGCTGAGCCAAACCTCCTTTCATACAGATGAGGAAACCGAGGTCCAGAAGCAGTCCAGAGTTACAACAAAAGTTTGAATACAAAAATTCATGCTCAGTCCACAGCTTGTTACTCTAAAATCATTAGTCTGTATACAGTTTTCTTTATTGTGGGATGGGACCCAAGTTGCTCCCTGAAGAATACACAGTAGAAGGGAAGCACACAGAACGGAAGGGCATTGCAGACCGAAAGGGGAGACTGAACTCCGATACAATGACATATCCAGGAGAGTTCATCCATCCACTAAGCCACAAGCCCGGTTCTGTGAGACAGGATTATTAAGGGAGGGCGAATTACCAGGACAAACAGGCAGGACATGAGTAGTGTAGATTGAGCCTGATGGAGAAAGACTTGCAATATTCTCCTAGGGAACTTGGGGGGTATATCCTGCAGGCAGTGGGGAGTCAAAGGATTATGAACAATGGGATGGCTTTTATGAGAGGATTTCGGGGAAACTCAGGTTAACTCCCAACTTGTTGAGTAGAAGCAGCCATGAGACATGCATGTATGTGGGGATGAATGGCAGCTGGCTAGATATGCAAGAGGCCCGATCTGTGGAATGGGTAAAATAATTAAAACACAGGGATCAGTCACTCACTACAACGTTCACTGCATGGCCTCTCTGTGTCCTAAGGTGCGGACGGAAGCTAGGACACAGCCATGAGTGAGACACACAACCTCTGCCTCTTGGAGCTCATGACTAAACTGGAGAGGGAGAGAAAACAGGCACTATAGAGTCATTTCAATGCTACAGAAGAGGAGCAGAGAGTCTCTGAGAACTTAGAAGAGGCTGACCTAGCAGGGGGCTATGGAAAGCCTCCCTGTGTAAGTGATGCTTGAACCAAATTCTAAAGGATGGCAAGGACTTACCTGTGTGGGGTGGAATAGAGGGTTCCAAGTGGAGAAGACAGCAGCTCAGAGGTGCAAGGAGGAAGGTGGGAAGCAGGTGCAAAGCAAACACACAAAGGCATCAAGGCCCAGAGTGATCCAGGTTAAGACCCGAGAATGGCTTACGGATCCAAGAGATCAGACTGGCTACAGACAAGTCTGGGGAGATAAGGCACAACAGAGGACAAGACCACACCCAGCAATCCTCGACTAAACCAAGAAAATAAGCCTTAAAGCCAGCACCAAATGAGGGGTGCAGAGGGCAGGGTAATCAGCAAGAAAAACGCAGGATAAAACCAGTACATAAATGGAGCTGGACGTCCATGTTTTGATAACAATTCAGGAAAGTGTTTTTTCAGAAAACAGTGATCTTAAAAAAAAGAAAAAAAAGACTTACAAGTATCAAGTAAGCAGACTTAAATCTTAGAAAAATTATGTATATATATACAAAACTGAAGAAACATCAGTGACAAGAATAATGCAAAATGGTAACCATTAGTGCAATGCTACAAATGCTCATAGCTCTTCACAAACTGTGTTGCAAAGCAGTCTTTGTTTTTTGAATCATCCTTGTGTCAAAAGTATACAAATTTTGTTAAAGTCGACTCCATTACCAGCGATACTTTCACTGGTTTGTTACACAGATTAAAGTCACGGTGCACCACTCTGTTATTCACCTGTAAGATAAAAGAACAAATTGTCCAAATGAACTGTAAAGCCCTCAAAAGCCTCTTAGTAAAGCCCACCGAAGGTGAGAGCAGAACTCTGACTGCATCAGGAAAAGCAAAGGTCACCCACATCCCAGCGAAGGCAGCGCTGTGGCTGGAAAGAGCACTGAAGTGTGCACAGCGTGCTCGGTCGCTTCAGTCGTGTCCCACACTTTGCAGCTCCATGGGCTGTAGCCCGCCAGGCTCCTCTGTCCATGGGATTCTCCAGGCAAGAATACCGGAATGGGTGGCCAGGCCCTTCTCCAGGGGATCTTCCTGCCCCAAGGTTTGAACACTTGCCTCTCACGTCCTCTGCACTGGCAGGTGGGTTCTTTATCACTAGTGCCACCCAGGAAGCCCAAGTGTGCACAGACCTGGGTTCAAGTCTCAACCTGCCCCTGGTAACATCAGGCAACCGTCTCTGAGCCTTGGTAACTTATGGTACCCTGAAAGGATTGGGTTATGTGATGTCCAAAGCATTCAATAGCTCTATGAATTCCAGGGCTGGTTGTAGGCTCGCCTACATCGGCTGCCTCATGAAGCTGTAAGGGCCTTTAACGCAAAGGTCACATCACATTCATTTTTGGACTTTCTTGCCAGTGTCTACTCAGCAAGGACTTTAAAAATGAAAAGTGTTCATACCATATGACCCAGCAATTCCACTTCTGGGTATATATCTGATAAAAGCAAAAACACTAATTTGAAAAGATACATGCACCCCAATGTTCATAGCAACATTATTTACAATTGCCAAGGTATGGAAGCAACCTAAATGTCTATCATCAGATGAATGGATAAAGAAGATGAGGTATATACACACGCGCACACATGCATACACACACACACAGAGACAGAAACACTACTCAGCCATTAAAAAGTGAAACTTTGCCTTTTGCAGCAACATGAATAAACTTGGAGGGTATTATGCTAAGTGAAATAAATCAGAGAAAGATAAATACTGTATATCACCACTTTTAAGTGAAATCTGAAAAATACAACAAACTGGTGAATTAAAAAAAAAAAAAAAGAGGGACTTCCCTGGCAGTCCAGTGGGTAAGACTCTGTGCTTCCACTACAGAGGACATGGGTTCAGTCCCTAGAAGGGGAACTAAGGGCCTGCATGCTGAGTGGCCAGAAGCAGGCTCACAGCTGTAGAGAATAAACTAGAGGTTACCAGTGGGGACAGGAAAGTGGGGAGGGGCAAGATAGGGCTAGGGGTCAAAAAGAGTTCTGGAATTGAAGACGTATGTGAAATGAAGAGTTATAGAAATGAAGACGTGTGTGAAACATTTGAAAATTGTAAAGCACTATAGAATTTAAAGAATCTTTCATTCAATTAAAAAAATAAGCTTTCAATTAAAAAATGAATGCTGTTCAAAAAAGACTTAATGAACACCATTTGGCAAAATAATTTTTCAGTTAGCCTAACTAAAATGAATTTCTACCTAGGTTAAATCTGTCTTTATGATTATATTCTTGAAACACTGACAAGAAACTATTTTATTAAAGAGAGAAATTGAATAATACAAGAGATTTGGGAATATGGTTGGAATGACTATCAAAATCGTATTTCTTCCCTTTAACACTCCCCCCTCGCCAAAAGCTTACCTCAAAATGAGGTGAAAAAGAATTTTGAAAGCTCTGAAGCATCATATGCAAAGCATTAACATTATATTTTTTTAAAGAAATAAAAATTGTTACCGTACCTTGGGAGGTAAGAAGTAAGTTCGTTTAGTAACTAAGTTGTGTCTGACTCTTTGCGACCCTGAGGACTGTACCCCTCCAGGCTTCTGTCCCTGGAATTTCCCAGAGAAGAATACTGGAATGGGTTGCCATTTCCTTCTCCAGGGGATCTTCCTGACCCAGGGATCGAACCTTCTTCTCCTGCGTCTCCTGCATTGGCAGGTGGATTCTTTACCACTGGGCCACCTGGGAAGCTCCTAAGGAGTAATACTGCGTGATTGTGATTAAGGCACGAGCTCTAAAAGCACTTTGTCTGGACTAGAAAGCCCAGGCTGCCACTTTCCTAGCTCTGCATTTGTAACAGGGGATGGGAATCAAAGCACCTGCCAGAGGGCTGTTGAAAAACTTAATGTATTAATATCTGTCAATTGCAAGGAACAGTAACTGGCACAGAGTGAGCTGTTCAGAAGGTGCGAGTACTGCTGTTACTGTGCTCATTTATAACCTTTTCTAGTTAGCTCTCTTCAGAGATAAAACGCCCAGATTAAGAAGAAAATAACTCTTTGATCCTGATATGGTAAACCACTATCATCAGGCCCTCCTCCAAACTACAGTGTGTATATAAATCTGCTATAATTCCCGGCCCCTCATTCATTCACTGAACGTTCAGTATTGGCTACAAGCTGGGCAGACAAATGTAAGATAGTGTTGGTCCTCAAAGAAGCCCTCCGGTTCTCCCCTCTTCCTGGGGGAGATAAATCAGGCTGGCAGGACCATAGTGCAGGCAGAACTTCCAAGCTTGCTAATAACCAACTCACTCGTGTTCCACTGAATGAAGTGTCACTGTCCGTTCTCCATTGGCGCCTGGCTCAGCCGTGACTTCTGCCACAGCCCTCTAAACTCACCAGCCCACTGGTTACAGGCCACTCCTGAACCCCCCTCATGCTTTCACGGCTGAAGGCAATCTTCTCATGAAGATGTTTTCATCAAGCGCATTAGCTTTAGACTGGATGGAGCGCGTGTTCACCTGGAATCTACTCACTATGGTAAAGAAGTCAGCGAGGTGCCACTTATTCCCATACTGCTTAAAGACTTCAGTCATCTCCTTGATCATCACAGAGCCAGTGCGGGGATCCCGTAAAGCGACATGATCTATAAAGGAAAAAAAAAAAGAACCACTTCATCCATTTCCCCCTCTACTTGTAGCAAACTTGCTCTTTGCTCCATAGTTAAAACCTAGAAAATGGCTTTGAACTGATAATACAGAAACACCAGCATTATGGAAAAGAATCTAAAAAAGAATATATGTGTGTGCTTAGTCGCTCAGTTGTGTCTGATTCTTTATGACCCCATGGACTGTAGATCGCCAAGGCTCTTCTGTCCATGGGGATTTTCCAGGCAAGAATACTGGAGTGGGTTGCCATGCCCTCCTCCAGGGGTTCTTCCCAACCCAGGGATCAAACCCAGGTCTCCGTCATTGCCAGTGGATTCTTCCCCATATGAGCCACCAAGGAAGCATTAAGATGGAGAATCCCCATGGACAGAGGAGTCTGTTGGGCTAAAGTCCATGGGGTCGCAAAGAGTTGGACACAACTGAGTGACTAAGCAGAGACAGAAGACTTGTGTGACCAATTGCACACAACCTCTCAAGGGGAAACTTTTAAATACGCATTTTTTATCTAGCTTCGAAGTTTTCAAATATACACTAAAGTGGGAGGGAAAGTTGAATGGCCCCCCGAATAATCATCCCTCAGATCAGAGTTATCAGTTTTTGTCATATTTGCTTTCCTTATCCCCTTTCTGGGCTTCCTAGGTGGCGCTGGTGGTAAAGAATGCCTGCCAAAGCAAGAGACGTAAGAGACGCAGGTTCAGTCCCTGGGCAGGGAAGATCCCCTGGAGGAGGGCGTGGCAACCCACTCCAGTGTTCTTGCCTGGAGAATCCCATGGACAGAGGAGCATGGCGGGCTCCAGTCCACGAGTCGAAAAGAGCTGGACACACTGAGTGACTTGGCATGCATGTACACATCCCCTTTCTACCTTTTTATTGCTGACTTTTGCTCTAGCATTTTAAGCTAACCCTAAATATATCCATATGGAATTTATTTGGGGGTATTCAAGGGTTTGACTACTGAAATTATGCTTATTATTCGATTGAAAAACACAAAATATGTCTGTATAGTGTGGAAGGACTGTGAAAATGGCACCCTCTCATAGTAAACCTGGGTTGGAACACAAAAAAACACAGGACATGTTTGCAACATCAGGATATGCAAAGGTTTCTTACAAAAGGCATACGCCATAAAAGAAAAAAGTCAATAAACTGGAGTAAAAACATAAAACGCTTGCTTTGCAGCAGGCAAGAATTCTACTACTGAATCACCACTGAATGCTTATAAAACTTTTGCTTTTTGAAAGACATCTTTAAGAAAAGGAAAAGCCAGTCACAAAGTGGGAGAGAATATTTGTAACTTGTACCAGAGAAAGGACTAGTATTCAGAATATACGTAACTTAATAAGAAAACAACCCAGTGCAATACAGGGCAACAGGAGATGTGTGAATGGCCAAAAGGCACGTGAACAGATGGTCCAAAAAAAGGCCATACAAATAGAAAGAAAAATATTCTTATTTATTTTTTTTTATTTTTGATCATGCCACTGGGCTTGTGGGATCTTAGTCCCCAAACCAGGGATTGAACCTGTGCCCTCAGCAGTGAGGGCACGGAGTCCTAACCACTGGACCACCAGGGAGGTCCCTCATTCTTAAATAACCAGTTACTACCAGGCTGTGTGTCCCTGTTGGGCACTGCATGACTTCTCAACTTAGGACACCACAATGGTGCTTGCTCTTTCTCCCATGCACATCAATCTATAAAGCACAGATAATTTTTTTCAGAAAGATTTCTGGGAAGGCCCTGGTGATCCTGTGGTTAAGACTCTGCACTTCCATTGCCAAGGGCCCAGGTTCAATCCAGGGTCGAGGAACTAAGATCCCACAAGCCTCACAGAGAGGCAAAAAAAAAAAAAAAAAGGATTTTCAAAAATCAGTAGGAATAACCTAAACCCTCTGGATGAATGTCTATCTTCAAGCCTCACTATCCTACCTGCTTGGGTGGGATATACAATGAAATAATCACTGAATGTAGGCAGCCTCTTCTTCTCTGATCCATCATCCAAGTCCATGGGTTCATCATCTGTTTCAACACCACTGTCTCTTCTCTCTGTTTTTTGAGGAATGAAAATACAAACTACAATAATATACCATTGACATGAATAACTTTTAATAAAAGTCACAAGAAGCTTGTATCTCCACAAGAGAAATAATTAAAACCAAAGTTACATAAATCAGAAATTAGTCCCACAAGCCAACTAGAATCACATGAATGATGGGACATCCCCCAGAAAATTGTCCACCTCTCCCCTAGAATTTGAGGCTCTAAGATACACCTAATGATTTTAATGGCTTAGACCCTCCTCAAATCCCATGGATGGAGGAGCCTGGTAGGCTGCCGTCTATGGGGTCGCACAGAGTTGGACATGACTGAAGCGACTTAGCAGCAGCAGCAGCAGCAGACCTTCCTCAGACTAAATTAACCATTCTAACCAGGTAAGCTGTCACTCCATCCCTTTCTCCCAGCTCAAAGTCCCTACTATGCTATATAATGTAAGATACATCAGCTAAGGGTCTGAGGTATCTTCAGGTATATTATTTAATATAATTATTAAAAAATAATTTTTTAAAACTTACTTTTCTTTCCTCAATCATCAACATGAGAATTTTCTGGAAAGAGAATGATACAAAGACATCTCCACTTACCTCCTCTGCAGGCCTGGATTATAAAGATTTTTGGTTTCTCTTGAAGTGCTGGACAATTTTTATTGTTAAACATTTCAAAAATGTCTTCCAGGCTGACTTTTTCACCGTCTTTCATTTTGATAAAACCTTCTTCTCCATGGGACATAAGAGTAACAAGGCAACAGCCAATGTCATCTTTAATTTCATTTAGTTCATCACGAAATGATGTTATTTTTCCAAGTAAGTCCTGTAAAATAAGATAACATATTAAAAAAGAACTGTATATACATATATATTATATATGTATAATATATAATACAGATAACATATTAAAAAAGAAGTAGAAAAAAACAGAAATCCCAGAGATGGCTTCTTCACAAAGTGAATCAATGAGATGACAAATATGAAAATACCTACATCTCTTGTAGTGTCAGTATGACTTATCACTTCCCTTTTGGTTGCTATCAGACTTCGTATGATTTATTCTTTTACCAATGGTGGTTCTTGTTTGACAAAATTATGGTGCTTCTGATTCTCTACCACAAAACATAAGAAAACTACAGTTCCCCAAAGAATTAATGTATTTAAATGCTGCATTATTAACTTATTTTATTGATTTATTTTTAATTAATTAATTTATTTTAATTGGAGGCTAATTACTTTACAATATTGTAGTGGTTTCTGTCATACATTGACATGAAACAGCCATGGGTGTACATGTGTTTAACTTATTTTAATATAAAAATTATTTTATAAAATTAATACCCTCAGTAAGCTAGAAATGGCAAGGAATGGAGGAGTCTACCCAATCATATCCACTTGCCAGAATCTATCAAGAGGCATCAGCAGAATCAATGCCCCTATAAAGACAAGCAAGAGAGGAATGGCTGCTCTCACCATGTTGTAACAAAGATCCTGGCCATTTCAATACAGTACAGCAAAAGTTAAATGAGGTATAAATACTGGAAACAAAGACTCATTGCTGCTAAGTCACTTCAGTCGTGTCCGACCCTGTGCGACCCCATAGACGGCAGCCCACCAGGCTCCCCTGTCCCTGGGATTCTCCAGGCAAGAACACTGGAGTGTGTTGCCATTTCCTTCTCCAATGCATGAAACTGAAAAGTGAAAGTGAGATCGCTCAGCCGTGTCGGACCCTCAGCGACCCCATGGATTGCAGGCTTCCAGGCTCCTCCATCCATGGGATTTTCCAGGCAAGAGTACTGGAGTGGGGTGCCAAAGACTCATTACTTACAAATAATATGACTTTCTAGAAATATATTCAATTAAAACCTACTAAAAGTAGAGATCTGCAAGTTGACCAGATACAAACTTAATTTACAAAGACCTTGGTTCAGTTCAGTCGCTCAGTCGTGTCTGACTCTTTGCGACCCCATGAATCGCAGCACACCAGGCCTCCCTGTCCATCACCAACTCCCGGAGTTCACTCAGACTCACGTCCATTGAGTCAGTGATGCCATCCAGCCATCTCATTCTCTGTCGTCTCCTTCTCCTCCTGCCCCCAATCCCACCCCAGCATCAGAGTCTTTTCCATTGAGTCAACTCTTCGAATGAGGTGGCCAAAGTATTGGAGTTTCAGCTTCAGCATCATTCCTTCCAAAGAACACCCAGGGCTGATCTCCTTTAGAATGGACTGGTTGGATCTCCTTGCAGTCCAAGGGACTCTCAAGAGTCTTCTCCAACACCACAGTTCAAAAGCATCAATTCTTCAGCACTCAGCCTTCTTCACAGTCCAACTCTCACATCCATACATGACCACAGGAAAAACCATAGCCTTGACTAGACGAACCTTTGTTGGCAAAGTAATGTCTCTGCTTTTGAATATGCTATCGAGGTTGGACATAACTTTCCTTCCAAGGAGTAAGCGTCTTTTAATTTCATGGCTGCAGTCACCATCTGCAGTGATTTTGGAGCCCCAAAAAATAAAGTCTGACACTGTTTCCACTATTTCCCCATCTATTTCCCAGGAAGTGATGGGACCGGATGCCATGAACTTCGTTTCCTGAATGTTGAGCTTTAAGCCAACTTTTTCACTCTCCACTTTCACTTTCATCAAGAGGCTTTTGAGTTCCTCTTCACTTTCTGCCATAAGGGTGGTGTCATCTGCATATCTGAGGTTATTGATATTTCTCCCGGCAATGTTGATTCCAGCTTGTGCTTCATCCAGCCCAGCACTTCTCATGATGTACTCTGCATATAAGTTAAATAAGCAGGGTGACAATATACAGCCTTGACTCACTCCTTTTGCTATTTGGAACCAGTCTGTTGTTCCATGACGAGTTCTAACTGTTGCTTCCTGACCTGCATACAGATTTCTCAAGAGGCAGGTCAGGTGGTCTGGTATTCCCATCTCTTTCAGAATTTTCCACAGTTTATTGTGATCCACACAGTCAAAGGCTTTGGCATAGTCAATAAAGCAGAAATAGATGTTTTTCTGGAACTCTCTTGCTTTTTCCATGATCCAGCGGATGTTGGCAATTTGATCTCTGGTTCTTCTGCCTTTTCTAAAACCAGCTTGAATATCAGGAAGTTCACGGTTCACATATTGCTGAAGCCTGGCTTGGAGAATTTTGAGCATTACTTTACTAGCATGTGAGATGAGCGCAATTGTGCAGTAGTTTGAGCATTCTTTGGCATTGCCTTTCTTTGGGATTGGAATGAAAACTGACCTTTTCCAGTCCTGTGGCCACTGCTGAGTTTTCCAAATTTGCTGGCATATTGAGTGCAGCACTTTGACAGCATCATCTTTCAGGATTCGAAATAGCTCAACTGGAATTCCATCATCTCCACTAGCTTTGTTTGTAGTGATGTTTTCTAAGGCCCACTTGACTTCACATTCCAGGATGTCTGGCTCTACGTCAGTGATCACACCATCGTGATTATCTGGGTCGTGAAGATCTTTTTTGTACAGTTCTTCTGTGTATTCTTGCCACCTCTTCTTGATATCTTCTGCTTCTGTTAGGTCCATACCATTTCTGTCCTTTATTGAGCCCATCTTTGCATGAAATGTTCCCTTGGTATCTCTAATTTTCTTGAAGAGATCTCTAGTCTTTCCCATTCTGTTGTTTTCCTCTATTTCTTTGCATTGATCGCTGAAGAAGGCTTTTTTATCTCTTCTTGCTATTCTTTGGAACTCTGCATTCAGATGCTTATATCTTTCCTTTTCTCCTTTGCTTTTCACTTCTCTTCTTTTCACCGCTATTTGTAAGGCCTCCCCAGACAGCCATTTTGCTTTTTTGCATTTCTTTTCCTTGGGGATGGTCTTGATCCCTGTCTCCTGTACAATGTCACAAACCTCATTCCATAGTTCATCAGGCACTCTATCTATCAGATCTAGTCCCTTAAATCTATTTCTCACTTCCACTGTATAATCATAAGGGATTTGATTTAGGTCATACCTGAATGGTCTAGTGGTTTTCCCTACTTTCTTCAATTTAAGTCTGAATTTGGTAATAAGGAGTTCATGATCTGAGCCACAGTCAGCTCCTGGTCTTGTTACAAAGATCTAGAGTTCCCTAATTACCCAGGAATAAAACATTTAAACTGGATAATGGAAAAGGGATCCTTTGAAGGTCGTAACAAAAGTAAAACATTACCTAGGAATAAACCTAACAAGAAATGAACATTATCTAAGTGAATAAAATTATTTAAAAAATCTTCAGTGAAGAGGCAACATAAAATATGACAGCCTGAAGTTTCTGATCGAGATGACTCAATACTATTAATTTGTCAATTAACTCCAAATTAATCTCTAGTCAATGTCATATGAGTTAAAACCTCAAGGGATTTCTGTGAAACTGGATGGTTCTCAAGGTCACAGAAAACAGATGCTCAGGAATAGCAAGGTACTGAAGAATAGCAAAGAACATTCAGAAGTAAAAAACAAAGGCAAACAAATAAAAACAAACAAAAAAACACAATGAACGGGAGGTAGATCATCTCAGCTGTCCAAAAGCACTATAAAATCAGGGTGAACAAAACATGGATATAGCAGCATGTTGCTGCTGCTGCTAAGTTGCTTGTCTTGTCCAACTCTGTGCGACCCCATAGACAGCAGCCCACCAGGCTCCGCCATCCCTGGGGTTCTCCAGGCAAGAACACTGGAGTGGGTTGCCATTTCCTTTTCCAGTGCATGAAAATGAAAAGTGAAAGTGAAGTCGCTCAGTCGTGTCCGACTCTTTGCAACTCCATGGACTGCAGCCTACCTGGCTCCTCCATCACCAGCATAAGTATAAACAAATATATGAATACATATTTTAGAATCCAGAAATCAATCCAAATACACATATAGGGATTTAATATATGACAAGAATGGAATTTCATGTATGTGGGGAAAGGATGTATCACCAACAAATGAGAACTGGCTTGGAAATAAAGTTAGACCTCCCACCTCACTGTTTCAGTGAGCAGAAGGCTAACCTTAACTATAAAGATATTATAGAAAAATAATTTAAAAAATGTTTAACTGGGGGGCTTCCCTCTTGGTTCAGTGGTAAAGAATACGCCTGCCAATGCAAAAGATCAGGGTCTGACACCTGATCTGGGAACCCACATGCCAAGGAGCAACTATACCCATCTGCCACAACTACTGAGCCTGTGCTCCAGAGCCCAGGAGCCCCCGCACTGAAACCCGCATGCCCTAGAGCCTGTGCTCTGCAACAAGAGAAGTCACAGCAGTGAGAAGTCCACGCCCTGCAACCAAAAGTAGCCCCGCTCACTGCAACTAGAGAAAGCCTGCACAGCAACGAAGACCCAGGGCGGCCAAAAATAAATAATAAATTTTAAGCTGGGAAATCATGGGGTTTAATCAAGACAGAAAAACCAAGAAGCTGACAAAAAGAAAGACTGACGAGTTTATAGTAAAAACTTCCATATGACTTGAGGCAACAAAAAGTCAAAAGGCAAGTAACAAGGCAGGAGAAAAATATCTGCAGTCTATTTTGTCTAAAATTCAGGAAAAAGAACTACAGAATAAGAAAAGAAAATCCAGTAAGAAAAAAGGGCAAAGGATATAAACAGGTAATTCACAGAAGGGAAAATAATGACCAAAAGATGTTCAACCATGCTACTACAGTCAAGAAAATGAAAGTGAAATAATTTTACCAGTAAGATTGCTAATTATTTACAAATAAATGTTGACAGGATGTAGAGAAAGAAGTTACTTCTGGACCTTTGGGAGAATAAACCAGAAAAACATTGGCAATTATCTGTCACCTGAATGGAAAAGATGGATTTAAAAAAAAATCACATAACAGAAGAAATTCTGGTACAATCCATGGAAAACATGAAGGAGTCTGCTTTTAACTTTGAAACAAAATCTAAATTTATCGAGTACTTACTATAGGCCAGCTATTATCCTGAGAACTTTAACATAAAGCAGTTCATTTCATCCTCACCCCAGCCCTACATAATAAATTAGAGAGAAGAAAGCCGTCCATTAATTTCAGGCAGAATTTCTAGACAATTACCCCGCTATGGACATTTTGTGTCAGGAACTCTTTGCCTTGGGGGCTGTCCTGTGCATCCTCATATGTTCAGCCACACCCTCGGTTCTACCTTGGCATCTACACTAATGCCAACAGTACCCTCCAACGATGAAAAACAAAAACGTCTCTGTGCACTGGCATGAGTGCACGCTGAGTCATGTCCGACTCTGTGATCCCGTGGACTGTGGTCCGCCAGGCTCCTCTGTCAGTGGGACTCTCTAGCCGAGAATACTGGAGTGGGTTGCCATTTCCTTTTCCTGGGGATCTTTCCAACCCAGGGATCGAACCCGCGTCTCTTGTGTCTCCTGCATTGGCAGGTGGGTTCTTTACTGCTGTGCTACCTGGGAAGCCCAAAAATGTCTCCAGACAGTGTCAGAAGTAGCCCCCAGGGGGGACAAAGTCACCCCCAGTTGAGGATTAGACTAACAACTGGTAAGAGACAGGACTCCACCTCTGTTGGCCTGTGCTGTTTTCCTGGTCCTCCTGCTATGCTGTTCCTTCATATTCACTAGCAATGACTCCTGGGGTCTATGAAGGACTCTCCTCTGTTACTAATCCAAAGCATGGGCAGGGCTAGACCTGGACTCAGCTGCAGGCAGAGAGGTCACAACGAAGCTCCCACCCATCCACCACCGCCCTTCCCCTTCATCTTCTTCTCTGTCATCTAGTTAAATCACAATGCAGTTTTGCCCAGGGCTCTCAGTAATCCCTCTCCATACCTGCTCAATGCAGACTTCCAAAGAAAAGCAAGGAGAGATAAGAAAGCCTTCCTCAGTGATCAATACAAAGAAACACGGAAACAACAGAATGGGAAAGACTAGAGAGCTCTTCAAGAAAATTAGAGACACTAAGGGAATATTTCATGCAAAGATGGGCACAATAAAGGACAGAAACGGTATGGACCTAACAGAAGCAGAAGATATTAAGAGGAGGTGGCAAGAATACACAGAAGAACTGTACAAAAAAGATCTTCACGACCCAGATAATCACGATGGTGTGATCACTCAACTAGAGCCAGACCTCCTGGAATGTGAAGTCAACTGGGCCTTAAGAAGCATCACTACGAACAAAGCTAGTAGAGGTGATGGAATTCCAGTTGAGCTATTCCAAATCCTAAAAGATGATGCTGTGAAAGTGCTGCACTCAACATGAGAGCAAATTTTGAAAATACAGCAGTGGCCACAACTGGAAAAGGTCAGTTTTCATTCTAATCCCAAAGAGAGGCAATGCCAAAAAATGTTCAAAATACTGCACAATTGCACTCATCTCACAGGATAGCAAAGTAATGCTCAAAATACTCCAAGCCAGGCTTCAACAGTATGTGAACTGAAAACTTCCAGACATTCAAGCTGGATTTAGAAAAGGCAGAGGAACCAGAAATCAAATTGCCAACATCTGTTGGATCATCAAAAAAGCAAGAGAATTCCAGAAAAACATCTGCTTTATTGACTATGCCAAAGCCTTTGACTCTGCGGATCACAACAAATTGTGGAAAAATTCTTAAAGAGATGGGACTACCAGACCACCTTACATGCCTCCTGAGAAATCTGTATGCATGTCAAGAAGCAACAGTTTGAACCACACATGGAACAGCAGACTGGTTCCAAATTGGGAAAGGAGTACATCAAGGCTGTATATTGTCATCCTGCTTATTTAACTTATATGCAGAGTACATCATGTGAAATGCCAGGCTAGATGAAGCACAAGCTGTAATCAAGATTGCCAGGAGAAATATCAATAACTTCTGATATGCAGATGACACCACCTTATGGCAGAAAGTGAAGAAAAACTAAAGAGCCTCTCGATGAAAGTGAAAAAGGAGAATGAAAAAGCTGGCTTAAAACTCAACATTCAAAAAATGGAGATCATGGCATCCGGTCCCATCACTTCATGGCAAATAGATGGGGAAACAATGGAAACAGTGACAGACTTTATTTTCTTGGATTCCAAAATCACTGTGGATGGTGACTACAGCCATGAAATTAAAAGACACTAGATCCTTGGAATGAAAGTTATGACCAACCTAGATAGCATATTAAAAAGTAGAGACATTTACTTTGCCAACAAAAGTCCATCTAGTCAAAGCTATGTTTTTTCCAGTTGCCATGTATGGATGTGAGAGTTGGACTATAAAGAAAGCTGAGCGGGGAAGAATTGATGCTTTTGAACTGTGGTGTTGGAGAAGACTCTTGTAAGTCCCTTGGACGGCAAGGAGATCAAACCAGTCAATCCTAAAGGAAATCAATCTTGAATATTCATTGGAAGAACTGATGCTGAAGCTGAAACTCCAATACTTTGGCCACCTGATGCAAAGAACTGACTCATTGGAAAAGACCCTGATGCTGGGAAAGATTGAAGGCAAGAGGAGAAGAGGATGACAGAGGATGAGATGGTTGGATGGCATCACCAACTCAATGGACATGAGTTTGAGCAAGCTCCAGGAGTTGGTGATGGACAAGGAAGTCTGGCATGCTGCAGTCCATGGGGTCGCAAAGAGTCGGACATGACTGAGCAACTGAACTGAACGGAACACGACAAAAGCTCCTACATCCATAAGGGAAGCTCGGTTAGATTTCATCAGGACATTCAGGTCCATCACCCAGCAGGCCCTGGTTCTAACCAGGTAATAAAACTCAATTTTTTTAAAGAAGAAAAGAAGATTATAATATCCAAGCTACAAATTTTCCTTTTCTTTTTTTGCCATGTCACAGGACATGTGGGATCTTAGTTACTGACCAGGGATCGAACCCGAGCTCCCTGCAGTGGAAGCACAGAGTCTTAACCAATGGACCACCAGGAAAGTCCCAAGCTACAAATTTTCACTTTTGTTTTTAACTTGGTACCATTTTGTCAGGATCGATGCACAACGTCGGTTCGAACTTGCACTCCTTAAGCCAATCCTTCATCAGTTGGACATCCTGGTGAGCTCCTAGCCTGTTCTTCTTCACACACATGAGGAAGGCCTTCCGCCTGCCACTTAGGTCGTAACGGTACTGTTTGCAAGGAAAGCCAAGAAACAATGTTAAAACCAAACTGAATCCAAATGTGCCTTATATGTGAAACGAGTTTAACACTGACTACCTCTCTCGTCATGACTTCCTTTATAATTCTTTCAAATACCTCTGTCAAACTTGGACCAACAGGCCAATCTCATTTCTAAATCCTATACATAGCCATAACTACGTTTAAGGAAAGTGGCAAATGGTAAATGACATAACTACACGGTGTAAAGAAAACGCAGTTATGGAAATCCAGAAGGTGGGGTATTCTACAGGACAAATAACCTGGCTTCGTCAACAAACAAGAGAAGAGGTTAAAGGAAAGGTATTGTAAATAAAGAGTGTTAAAAGACAGGCCTTCAAATGTATTTGTTTGAATCAGAGCCTAACTCAAGCAAGCCAACTGTACAAGGCACTGGAAGCAGCCAAGGACATCTGTAGGCTAACTGCATCTCTACCGAGACGAGGGCATTTGTTTCTAGGCTTGCTAAATACATACTCAGGTATTGTATGTATGAAAGTGATAAGATATCCAAGTGTGGGAGAGGGTTGCTTTAAAATAACAGGGTCGAGGGAGCAGATGAAACAAGATTGGCTACATGACTAATTGTTGAAGTAGGGCTCTAGGAAGGCGGGGCTGGAGTTTGGGGATTCATTTTTCTCTTCTACTTTAGCTTATGTTTTAAATGTTCATAATAAAACAAACAGAAAAGAGTCAGAAGCCAGCAATTTATGTAGTTGCACAAGGCCAAACAACCTGCGGTGCCCTGATCTGTAAAATGGAGATACTAACCATACTTACCTAATTTGGTTCATGCATGCAAAGTGGTTTTAACTGGCGAATATTTTGCTTTTTCTATTTATAACAGAAAGCAGAAAGATGTGACCACTTGAGACAACCACAGATGTTCATTTTCAGCCCAACAAAAGCAGCACAAAAACCTTCAAATGGTGTCTAAATACTATCTGAACTGATTAAGTGTGTGCGTGCACTAAGTTGCTCAGTCGTGTCCAACTCTGCAACCCCATGAACTGTAGCCTGTCAGACTCCGCTGTCCATGGGGATTCTCCAGGCAAGAATACTGGAGTGGGTTGCCATTTCGTACTCCTGGGGATCTTCCCCACTCAAGGATCTAACCCACGTCTCTTGCATCTTCTGCATTGCAGACGGATTCTTTACCACTTGAGCCGGCAGGGAAGCCAGCTAACATGCAGCATTAGAATAAAAGTCCAGATACTTACCAATTCACCATCCACACAGTCATAGCTTCTCTTTAGACTCTTTCGTGGAATCACTGAATGAATTTTCGTGGAAAGACAAAACAGAAAAGAGCATTTTTTTTTTTCACTTTTCTCTTTTTAATTATGATCTGTAGTGGTTCCTGTTAACAGAAAGCAACTCTCAAGAAAAACAGTCGCCTCTTTTGTTTTGGGGCCCAGCAGGCTTCAATCTCGTTTCAGAACAGGTTTCCAGGATCATGAAAACCCTCTCCCAAACTCATGAGAACAGAAACTTAACAGAACTCCTTTAGTCCTCAGTCAGGTTCAGAGGCAGGGAGAGGCAGGCCAGAGATGAAAAGGATAAGGACCAATGAGCATTACTGAACATGAACCTCCAGAAAAGGAGACCAAGGCTCTGATAAAGAGACGAAGTTAAAGACCCCATTTGATGTTTTAATTAAACAAACAGCATTCAAATATTTTGGAGGTATCTACAGTGTGCAGTCATGATACTGTGTAGTTTGGTTGGTTCTGAAAAACCAAAAAAAAAAAACCACCCACTTTACCAAGTGCAAGAGATTCACAGTCTAAAGCATGATAACTAAGCATGGAGAGACAGTATAAGAGCTGTGCAGATGCAGTCAAAGGAGAATCAAAGGCTTCCCGGGGCCAGTATTCTACCCACAGGCCATGTTTTGTGGTGGTTTTCGGTGGTCACCCATTACAAATTCAAATGTCAGCAAAGCAACATACTTGGAACTCAATCAGATCATAAGCACGGGAGAACAGACCCCAGCCATAGTATACTTTGGTGTGTACCTCAACACGTCCAATCTAAGTGCTACTTTCTCTTTCTCCTTCTCTTTCTCACTCTCTCTTTCATCTCTCTACATAAGTATACACAAACTGCCTCATATATTATACACACATACAGTTGTTAAATTTACCAGGGGAAACCCTAACCTCCCCCAGCTTGGTACGTTTCCTGCTCCTAAACCACATCTTCCCAGATTTATGGCAAATGTTCTAACGGTATATTCAAACACTGAGTTTCTCACTGCATCATCTAAAAACCTTCTCCATCATAACCACCCGGAGGTAACTGTTCAAAAATGCACCTCAGTCCTGCTGAGTCAATCTGGATTTCTCAGCCCGTCCCAGAATGGTAAACCCTGATGGCTGCTTTGGACTGGTCACTTGGATTCCGTGCCTGGGAACTCTCTCTCTTCTTCCCGCTGACTCCCGGGCTCCCACCCTCCGCCGCTGGTTCTCTCCGTCCCTCGAGGCCCTCGTCCTTCTTGCTCCGCCTCCCCCAACGCCCATCACTGATACTCTGTCCCCCGCCGCTCACCTGGGCTCCGGGGCCAAACCCGGCCCTCACCTAGGGGGTCCTCCCCTCGCCAGTCTCCCCCTCCCTAGTTCAGTACCCACCCCACCCCCGCCCCTGCCCCAATCCAGGAATCCCCGGGCGGCGGGGGCCAAACCCCGCGGTCCCGAGCACCCCCTCCTCCGGGAATCCCCGCGCACTCACCAGGGCAGTCGGTGGGGGCGCTCTGCCAGCGCGGCAGCAGGTCTGCGCGGGGTAGCAGCTCCAGCACCTGGACAAGGACGCGCTTGGCGACGGCCGCCGGGTAGTAGTGCTTGGCAAGAAGCTTGGCCAGCCCCGACGGGCTGTGGCCCTCCAGCTCCAGCTTCACCTGGCTCACGGGCGGCTCCACTTTCTTAAGGTGGTCGCGGAAGCTGCGCAGCTCCTGCGAGGAAAGCAAGTCCAGGGTCTCCTGCAAGCGGCTCTGCAGCTCCTCTGTGGTCGGCGAGATCTTCGGAGGCGCCGGCTGACCGTCTGACCCCGAGCGCCGGCCGCTTCCCAGGCTCCCCTCCATTGTCCCCCAGCGATGCTGAAGCGCCCGGGCAGAAGAGACCTATCTGAACCCCGCGCGCCACACACGCCTCCCGCTTCTCCTCTTTGTTTTGAAAACTGGAGGCGTTTCCGCTCGCCCAGCGAGCCTGACCAGGGCGGCCTGGAAGCTCCCGCCTTCCCCGCGCTGGCCCAGGCCCCACCCCCGACCCGGAGCCACGCCCCGCTCCGCCCACAAGAGTTCGTCCACGGTTTAACCCTTGTAGCCTGGGTTGGGAAGGCTGAGTGGTGCCCGCCCGGCAAGGCTCCTACATGGTTCTCTGCCTTGGCAGCACGTTAGAATCGCTAGGGGGACTTTTGACATTACTCACGCCCAGGCCACAACCTAACCTGATTACACTAGACCCTCTGGGTGGCCGACCCAGGTACTAGTGGTTTTTAAAGCTTCCCAGGTGATTCCAACCTGCAGCCAAGTTTGAGAACCACCGATCTTAGAGCGTCTATCAGCTACCTAAGCCAGTCCCCAAGGAGCAGGGGAAAACTTGGAAACTGAAAAAACACCTACAGATTATGGAATCGAGCCAGCTTTTTTAGGGGACTTGGTGACAAAGCGAGTTTTTTTAGAGGACCTGGTGACAAAAAACTAGTAATTTGAAGGCAGTAAGATGTCGGAAATGCACTGTTCAGCCTGAGGGGTGTGAAAGGAGCACTGCCTTGGGGAGCACTTCGCAGCTTTGCAATCACCCTCTTCCTCCTACTCCTGTTCCCTGACTTGATAGGGCTCTCAGGAAATGATGACTCATTTAAACCATGGTCTGCCTCAAAATTACTTACCCTTTCAAACAGTTGGTGAAAGAATCTCAGGACCTGAGTCGTGACTCAATTAAACCAACTGTAAACAATCATTTTGGAGACCATCAGAGAACTGTGAATATGGGCTGGGTACCGAACGATAAGCAAAAAAACTGTTTTTCTGGTGGGGTAATAACATGGTACTTACTGAAGAAAAATGTCCTTGAATTTTAGAGATGCATATTGAAATATGGAAGGGTGAAATGGTATGATGCCTGGGATCTGCTTTTAAAAGCTTCATTGCAGAATAAAGGAAGTAGTGGGGAGAGGGGAGAGACAAGCAGCAGTGAGTAAACTCTGATGATTGCTCCATTTGAATGATGTTGAGTGAGGGGCAGTGTACTATTTACTTGATTGATTGAGCTGTTTCATAATATACTCTTGGAAACAGTATAATGCAGCTTGAAAGCTTGGCTTCAGTTCTTTTTGCCTCCTGCCTTACTAGGCCTTATCTCTAGCTGTCAGATGACTGTTCACTCCCACAAAGCCCCGCCCCAAAATAATTTGCTTTAACTCTGGGGCAGTTAAGAACAAATCAAATTTTTTTAATACAAAAAAAAAAAAAAAAAAAGGTGGGGTGGGCACTGGGCAGTGTTTCCAAAGTCAGCTGAAGCTCACTACCCACTTCCTGCCTGAACCTCAATACTTGTGGGAGACAGTGGGAGAGGAAAAAAATTCTTGGAGCCTGGGATATGCAGACCCCAGGGGCCTTCACTCTTAAGAGTCAGATTTCATAAAGGCGAATTTCAGTTTTACCCCACTTTTAGAGAAAATGAGATGATTTCTCCAAATTTTAAGATGATATGCCCCCAAAAGAAAAAATGAGGAGCGGGGAAGGGGACTCTGGTAGCTGAAATTCATCAGTGTGTATAAGATGAGCAAATTTGTACTGGATGAAGCCTGCACCTCTGGGCCTCATCCCTGCTCCTCCCCTCCCAAGTCCCTGGCAGGGCCCTCACTGGCTCTAGGCTCCCAGAGCCCAAGATGAGGGTTGGTCAAGGGAGACTGAAGAGGCCAAGAAACCTAAACATCTTGCCTCAGAGGCTAAGTAAGTCCTTAGGCAGCAGACGCCCCAGCCACCATCTGGGCTAAGCTGCCCGCCCTGCATTCCTGCCCCAGGGCCACCACTGCCACCTCTAAGTACTTCCCGCTTGCCCAGCACACAGCCTCACACACAGCACGCCAAGCTCTGGTGGCTTAGGCACCACTAGAGTAGGATCCCACTTTCCTCTCCTGTACTCCTCCGCATAGTGTAACTGTGCATAGGGCATCCTAACCTTAAAATATAAACTGAAGCTCGGAAATCCAGACAGAGAGAAACATGCAGGAGAAAGCATTGTGAAGACAGAGATTGGAGTGATGAAAGCCAAGAACTGCCAGCAACCACCAGAAACCATAAAAGTAATACCACCAGTAACACCACTCCGAGGCATTTACACGAGGGAAATGAAAATATATATCCACACAAATGATCCATACAGGAATGTTCATAGTAGCATTATTCCTAAGTGCCAAAAAGTGTTCACAATTCACATATTCATCAACTGATGAATGGATAAATAGGCACACAATAGATTATTTGGCCATAAAAAAGAATAAAGTATTGAAGATGCCACATCATAGATGAACTTCCAAAATGTTATGCTAAGTGAAAGAAGCAAGACACAAGAGACCATGTAAGAAAGACTACATGAGACTACGTTGTATTAGTCCCCTTATAGGAGGTGCACAGAAGAGGCAGATTTATGGACAGAAAGCAGATCAGTGGCCGCTGGGCTTGGAATGAGGGTTCATTGTAAATAAGAGCTCTTACTGGAGGTGTGAATGTATTCTAAAACTGACTTGTGCTGATGGCTGCAGCAGACAGTAAAGTTACTTTAAAAAATCATAGAATTGTGTATTTGGAATGGGCAGATCATATAACATATAAAATAAAGCTATTTTAAACAATTTTAAGCTTCAGGACCTATACAGATCAAGTGTCAGCCACCTTATTCTGTTACTGTAGGATGGACTCATGGCACTTGAGGTTTTCCAATGATAAAGTGCTTCACTTTATTTATCCCAACTTTAGCTGCACAAAAATGCCAGATCAGCTTGGGAGTTGAAACCGTGCAGGGGCCGAGACCAAAAAATACACTTGGACACTTAGAGGCTAGGAAGCTACTTCCCTTCCCTGCTTCCCTGGAGCCTCTTAGAAATTAACAAGGAATCAGTTAAGTCATGACATCTTTTCTTCTTCATCCTAACATCACCTCAGAGGGAGACTTCAGCCTGTTGAGTGTGACTCCTCGCTCGGCAGATCCAGTCTCGCTGCTGCAACTCCTCAGACACGAGGGACAGCTCACAGCATCTCTAGCATTGCGATTTCTTGCCCAAGAGCAGATCCAAGGAGGCGGCATGGTGTGGTGGATGGCTGAGTGGGACCACCGACAGCACTCTCTCTGGAAATGCCCTTTCACATGGCCTTGTAGGGTATGCAGACCCTTTTCCTGACTCCCCACCGTGCTCTATCAGGGACTCCTCTTCTGGGAGGTTCAGAAGGCTTAAGTCGGGCCCACCTATTTGAGTTGGGCCCACCTATTCTCTTCTTGAACTGAGTAACTGAAGGCGATGTGTCTGCCAGGCTCTCCTGCTAGGACTTCATCTGACTCCAGCATGGTGAGATGAAGCGGCCCTTGGCAGAAACCAAGCCGGACAACAGGTCCTGTCTTTGCCCGGTCCCCGCTGGGTCAGGACTTCAGGCCCATCTTGGCCATCATCTCTTCGTAGACTGTCCACGCCATGGCTGCCATCAGAGTTCTGCGGAGGGCCCGGGGGACACTGCCTTGGAAGAAGCCACGCAGCCCATAGTCCTAGGAGGGAAAATGGAAGCCCCAACGCTGGAATTAAAGCAGCAATACAGTTACACACCTGCCATGAGAGAGAGGATGTCCCTCTGCGTTATTCCCTTTTTAAGCCTTACTTTATAGACTTTTACAAATATCATTAAAACTATGAATACTGGGTCCAAAGGGACGAACTAAAAAAAAAAATTTGGCTTTGTTGCTAAGCTTTATATGTTTTAGGTGAGCTCTATCCAGGGGACTTTATTTCTCAGATGAAAATCTTCTGGAGGCTTACTCTATATAGTGTGCAACCTGTACAGTACACAGGAGCCAGGAGTCCCCGAGCAGCAGCTGAAATGCACACCAAAGTCTCTCTGCCGAGCCCTGGGCCCCAACTCTAGGCTGAAGGAAAAGGTACCTTCTTGGCAATCCGTCTGCCTGGAGGGAGAACCCTTTTTATTTTATTTTTTTTTTTAAACTCGCTAGATGTTCTTGGTGGCCCTAAATAAGAATTAAAGACAAACACCTGTATCATCTGGATTGTTCTTTCCTACTGTTATCATTCCTTCCATTTTCACATGGAAGATATATGGAGACTCTATTTTCAAACTTTATAGCTTCAGGTATCACAAATAAGAAAGCAAGCAACCTATGCAGTGTGAGAAATATGATCAGATTCACAAACATCTGCTTCTATCTAGGGTAAGACAGATAAGTGCTGGCAGATGCTAACATGTTTCCTCTGCTATGAGGAAAAACTGAGAAGTACAGAAAAATCTAAAGATCTAGGTGACAGATTTACCTTGAAAGAGAATATCTTTTAATAGAACATGTTCCCAAAGGACCAACTCAGTGGCTTTTAAATAGCATTTTAGTGTACTTGACATCTACTTTACTTTTTATCTTCAATACATCTGTACATTTGTATTAGCACAAACTCCTAGAAACAAAACAATGTGCCTGTGGTTTTTTTCTGACTACATTTCCTCCTAGGTCCTTGATTCAGAGAAGGAAATGGCAACCCACTCCAGTATTCTTGCCTAGATAATCCCGTGGACAGAGGAGCCTGGTGGGCTTCTGTCCACGGGGTTGCACAGAGTCGGACATGACTGAAGTGACTTAGCATGCATGCATGCATTGGAGAAGGAAATGGCAACCCACTCCAGTGTTCTTGCCTAGAGAATCCGAGGGATGGAGGAGCCTGGTGGGCTGCCGTCTATGGGGTCGCACAGAGTCGGACATGACTGAAGCAACTTAGCAGCAGCAGCAGGTCCTTGATTAGGTTAATGAGTCCTCCCAAAACTCCCGACTCAGGAGGTCTGGGGTAGAGCCCAACAATATGCACATTTAACAAATATCACAGGCTGTCCTAATGTTGGGCCCCCTCCCTAAACAAACAAAACCCAAAAAACAAAAAGACCCCCACAACCAGTTTTTCAGCAGTGATTCTCAACCTTGGCAACACATTGGAATCACTGTTAAGTCACTTCAGTCATGTCTGACTCTGTGCGACCCCACAGACGGCAGCCCACCAGGCTCCGCCGTCCCTGGGGTTCTCCAGGCACGAACACTGGAGTGGGTTGCCATTTCCTTCTCCAATGCATGAAAGTGAAAAATGAAAGTGAAGTCGCTCAGTTGTGTCCGACTCTTAGCGACCCCATGGACTGCAGCCTACTAGGCTCCTCCATCCATGGGATTTTCCAGGCAAGAGTACTGGAGTGATGCCAGGGTTTCATGTCTTCCAGAGACTCTAATATGATGAGCTCAGGTTATGCTCTGGGAATGGGGAGTTTTAAAAGCTCCCCAGGTGATCTACCAGTAAAGGACAGAGCTACTGCCTTAGAGAGAGAGAGAGCTTTAACCACAACAATATGAACCAATATGTATTCTAAAGCCTCATTTTTTTTTTTTGGTTGTGCCACAAGGCATGGGAGACCTTAGTTCACTGACCAGGGATCAAACCCATGTCCCCTGCAGTAAAAGTGCGGAGTCCTAACCACTAGACCACTGGGGAATTCCCTAAAGCCTTACTTTGAAAATGAGCGTAACTGACTGGCCAATCCACCGAAATTTCATTGGGAAGAGCTGCATGTGAGTTTTGATCACATCTGCAGGTTGAGTTACCAGTGAGGCCAGAATCCCAGCAAATATCCCACAGCTGAAATTCACAACAGGAACAAGGACTGCATCCAGCTGGTCTGAAAGAGGACAAAGGCAACCTTTGGTTATAAATAAATCTCATATCTACCAGATAAATATCAGTGCCAAGTTGCCACTAATTCTTCCTGAAAGCCAGAAGGGTGTGGATATTCAAACAAAGCTAGGAATTCAAAGTCTACACTAATCAATGTAAACAGAAAAAATGGAACTAAAAGTTTACCTTTTTACAATCATCAGCATAGTAATTAATTCTGGCAAAAGTCATTGACTGACGCTAAAATACATGGGTGAAATAACAGGACGTTTTACATAGATTCAAAGTATCGTCCCGCAAAGATACTTAGAAATGACAAAAGAACAAACAACTGAGTTTTCACTGGAGACGTTCTTTTTATCCAAGCGATAAAGAGTTAACATCACCCACCACGGGTCAAAAGCTGACATGAGCTTCCTGACATCACACAATGAAGACACAACCTGTTATATGCTTCTTTTGCGGAAAAGGTAGCGTATAAATGAGTCTAGTTGCAAAGAATCATCAGATAAACCCAGGCTGAGGTTATATAATTGGCTTATACACTTGAAAACAATAAATAAAAATGGCCACAAAATACATTATTGGAAAAACTGGAGAAATTAAGACTATAGATTGGACTACAGACACAAGAAGTCTGTGTAAAACTTCCTAAATATAAGATGGTTATTAAGAATGCTTTTATTCTCAGGAAATGCACACTGATGTATTTAAGAGTAAAGAGTTGCATCATGCCTGCAACTTACTCCTAAATGGTTTGGAGAAAATAATTATACATAGAGAAAGAGAATAATACAGGGCTATGGAGTTATATGTACTATTCTTGTGGCTTTTTTGTTAAGTATAGAATGATTTCTAAATACCAAATTAAAAAAATTTTTTTTAGGATGAATGAAGAAGTTAAAAACATATATCCAAGCTCCCTTATTGCCTTAACCTTCTACTGCAAAGTAAGGCTGTGACCCGCAATGTCACAACTCCTGGTACTTGGGGCGAAGCAGCAAGTCTCCTAAAGCACCCCTACTGACAACATGGTCATGAGGGCGGCATTCTAGCCTTCCCAATTAAATGACCTCGGTTGCAATTCCTGCTCAGATTATCCACAGACACCTGACCGAACACTGTGTTCCTATCAGTGTGTGACTCTGCCTGGGTGGACATTTACTGATTGTTTACTTTGCCCAAGTCTTGCAACACGAGCTTACTAGTAGGGTGGGCCTGCTAGAATGCGGGAGGTTTGGCAGCCTTCTCTCCATCCAGAGGGCTCTCATCGTTAACTGAGAGCATACCAGGTAAATGAAAATAAAATTTTTCTTCTAGCTCTGAACCCACTAGGTTTCCCAAATTTGTCTGTTAAGAATCATAAGTGCTTCTTGAAAAATACAGTTTCCCAGTTCTTACCCCAAAGCTTCTGATTTAAGATTCCTTGGATAGGACCCAGAAATCTGAAGATCAGGCCAATGTGGGAAGTATTGTTGCATGGCCTATGCAGAACGTGGTTTACTCCACCCCCACCCCCGACTCAGGAATTACATACTATCAGTACTCTTCCTTAAGAAGCTATAAACTCAAAAGGGCAGGGACTGTAACTGCATCCCAGCACAGGGCCCCACGCCTGACACAGTGCAGATATGCCTCAGTTTTTAAAACTAGGCTAAGAATCCAGAGCTGCTAAGAACAACAAATAGTCTCCTATCTCAGAGAAAGCAGAGGATGTGATCCCTTGAGAGATCTCTCTTCCCACCACGCCTTCCCTTACCTGTACGGTGAAGCACAACGTTTTTGGTCTGGCTATAAAACATCAGGTAGATTCCGGAAAAGGGAGCGTCACGAAGCAGTGTTGCTGTCAGGCCACTGAAGAGGCCCCGGAACCCCTCGCTGTGACAGATGCTCCTCAAGGCGGCGTAGACGCTCTCGTAGCCATACCGCCCACTCTGTGAAGGAAGCACAGAACCCGTGGCTGCCTCGGTGGCCCTGGGGCTGCGCACTGAACCAAGCCATTTTCAGGCTGCACAGCCAGGGCCCTGGGGGCTCTGGTTCCCACGTGCTTGGCCTGACTACACAGATGGGTTCTCCCTCCACACTGACCTCTGTGTTGGGTTATAACTCAGGAGGTGGCATCAGTGGCCACTTGACGCAAGAGTCCAGTGCCCCTGTTTGCCCTCTCCCAGGCTCTGAGGCTGTCCAACTCACCTCGTACCGTGTCTTGATCACAGTGATGGGTGACATGCAGACCCCTGCAACGGAGCGGGAGCCCGCCCCCAGTATGATGGACTCCAGGGCGGTGGGGGGATGGCCCCGCAGGAAGTACTGCTTCAGAGAGTAGAGGGTGCCAAAGTAGATGCCAACGCCTGGGACACACCTCACGATGGACTGCAGGAAGAGTCGGAGGAAGGACAGGGATCAAAGACCACCACGGGTGGAGCTCCCCAAAGGAGACCCAGAATTGGCATGAGAGAAGTTGACTTAAGGTGTGGAAGGAACACCAATGGGAGAATGGGCACATTAGACGGGACAGAAGGTGGCCAATAAAGGGCATGTCGTCTCATCAGTGTTCACCGTGGGCAATGGAATCCCTCCGGGGAACTCTGGGAATCAGCATGGACGTGTCTCAGTTACCCTGCCGCCTGAGGAGGGAAGGGGGCTTCTAAACCTCAGGTCTTGTCTTTCACTGGTTAAGAGCTGCTTTGAGGTTGGGGTGAGCATGAATTCCCCGGCTTTTCCAGCAAAATGACTTCTGAAGGCCAGAAAGTCTTCTAGGTAGGGAAATGCAGGTAGGAGGCATGGGAGGAAGGGGCGGGGAGTGGGGGGAGGACCTGCTGACCGTGGGGCGCCGGCTACCTCTGCTCTAGGACTTGATGCTGCTAAGAAGCCATGCCCAGGGCACACACAGGCAACGGCCCCCAGGGCCCTCAAGCGGAAGCCAGGGAGAGTGACGGGCAGGGAGACAACAGAGGCCTGCTCACAGCCTCCAACCCTCATGTACTCTTAAAAGCGAGGATGTGTGAGGTGGATGAGAAATGGCTGGTGAGTAAAGGAAGTGGTGCAAGACCCAAAAGGCAGCTTACGGGAGACATCCCTTTCCAGAGGCCCAACGGACTCTCCGTGCGAACCACATTCAGGAGCAGAGCCAACATGCCAACACGTCTGGACCTGAAGGCAGACAAGATAGAGGGAAGGAAGGAAAGATCACTGAGACTACGTCCTTGTGAAAGGACTCCCCGCTCAAAGACTTCTCTGTATGGCCTCTTTTCTACAACACTTCACGGTCTCTGCTAGGCATCTGGGAGTTACTCTGAGTTCCTACGCATTCAGTGTGGCAGGTCCGTGATTCTTTGTTCATTCAGGCTGCAAGCAATGGGATAACTACTCATTTTCCCTACATTTCACACACTTCCCACAGTGCTGAGCCCAATAAGGGGGCTCACAAGAGGCACTCAATACTTCCCTTATTTCCAGAAAACCAGCCCCTGCTTGCGCCAGGCAGCACAGTCATGACATTACAGACCAGCACAGTAGAATGCAAATGTCACCAAGGCAGATGCCAGGGGGCAGCTGAGCGAAGGACCCCGTTTAATTAAGAGAAACGTCAAATAAAACAGTATACACAAAACACAGGAGAGCTGGGCCTGATCTGTGTTTCTCTTTGATCATCCCACAGAATGGAAGTTGACTGAACACAGATGCTCCCGCTGAAACCAGCTCCTCAGTGAAATGGGGGTGGGGGGGGTGGGCAGCAGGCCTTACCCACGGGCTGAGGGCTGAAGGGTCTGCAGGCGGGTTTTGAGGAGATCCAGGGGTTGGAAGAGGAGGGTAGAGCAGGTCCCACTGATGGAGCCACACAAGAAAGCTTTGATGACTGGCTGCAACTGCAGGGCAAGAGAACACGGTGTCGTCAGCTGTGTCCCACCATTCACCACACCTGGACCAATCAGTTCTTCTAAGGATTTCTTAGAAACTCACCTGGCGGTGCCCAGCTTCTGACTTCAGAGAAGGGCAAAATGTAGTCAGGGATGAACAGTGTTAGAATGTTGTTGAGAACATTGTACACTCCAAGAAGTAGCTCTCTTGTCTTACTGATAACAACTTTAGTAACCACTGATAATTGAAAATTATGGATAGGGCTTCCCTGGTGGCTCAGTGGTAAAGAATCTGCCTGCCAATGCAGGAGACATGCATTCAATCCCTGACCCTGGAAGATCCCAGATCCCTAGGAGCAAGTAAGCCCATGCGCCACAACTATTGAGCCTGTGCTCTAGAGCCCAGGAACCAACTACTGAGCCCATGTGCTGCAACTGCTGAAGCCCAAGCGCCCTAGGGAGAACCCATGGCAGTGAGAAGCCTTTGCACCACAACTGGAGATGGCCTCCGCTTGCTGCAACTACAGAAGAGTCCCCAGCGCAGCAACAAAGACCTGCACAACCAAAATTTAATAATAAAGTATAAAAAAATTATGGATAACTTCTCTCCTACTGAGCAACATGGTTATTTCCATCTGTGAATTATGCCACTGACCACAACTCCCTAATTTGTCCTCAACATAAGTTACTGGCCAACTTCTTCTCGTGACAAAAGCAAAATGAGCAGTGTGTTTTAACCCTGGACTGCTGGTTTCAGGTTCCCTGGGTTGTGGAACTGGTAGATTGTTTACAGGAGTAAGACAAAGGAAGTGAAACCGTAAGTGAGCTGATGCACTGTGACATGTATGTGCCACTTCCTGTAAAATTCATGCATTTCCTTAATCTAAAACTTTCCCCGTCGTACACCCATTCATCTCACTGGGACCGAAGCAGACCGCAGGTGCACCACAGGCCGGCAGCCACTCCTGGGTTTGCTGGCGGTCCTATATACTGGGACAGTCACAGTTCAGTTCAGTTGCTCAGTCGTGTCCAACTCTTTGCGGATCCATGGACTGCAGCATGCCAGGCTTCCTTGTCCATCACCAACTCTCAGAGCGTGCTCAAATTCACTTCCACTGAGTCGGTGATACCATCCAACCATGTCATCCTCTGCCGTCCCCTTCTCCTCCTGCCTTCAATCTTTCCCAGCATGAGTCAGTTCTTCACATCAGGTGGTCAAAGTATTGGAGCTTCACTTTCACCATCAGTCCTTCCAAGGAATATTCAGGACTGATTTCCTTTAGGATGGACTGGTTGGATCTCCTTACAGTCTAAGGGACTCTCAAGAGTCTTCTCCAACAGCACAGTTCAAAAGCGTCGATTCTTCGCTCAGCTTTCTTTATAGTCCAACTCTCATATCCATACATGACCACTGGAAAAACTATAGCTTTGACTAGACAAATCTTTGTTGGCGAAGTAATGTCTCTGTTTTTTAATATGCTGTCTAGGTTGGTCATAGCTTTTCTTCCAAGGAGCAAGTGTCACTGTTTCCATTGTTTCCCCATCTATTTGCTATGAAGTGATGAGACCGGATGCCATGATCTTCACTTTTTTGAATGCTGAATTTTAAGCCAGCTTTTTCACTCTCCTCTTTCACTTTCATCAAGAGGCTCTTTTGTTTTTCTTCACTTTCTGCCATAAGGGTGGTGTCTTCTGCATTTCTGAGGTTACTGATATTTCTCCCAGCAATCTTGATTCCGGCTTGTGCTTCATCCAGCCTGGCATTTCATATGATGTACTCTGCATATGTTAGGGGAAGCACACTGACTGAAACCGCCCACCCTGGCCAGGCCCTTTAGTAACCATTTGCATGAGCTGTTTTATGACAGGAGATCCTGATAAGGAATATGGAACTAATAAGCCACCACCAACCGGAAGAGTTCGGGAAAGGTTGAAAGGAGACACCACGTGTCCGTCCACTTCCCAGAATCCCTCTCACTAGCATCCACCTTGGCTAGGCGATGTGTGCACCACCAGGAAAGACTCTGAATTAGAGTGATTGGCCAAAGACCACCTGGAAACTAATCCCACCACCATAAAACCCGAGACTGCGAGCCATGCGGCAGAGCAGTTCTCCTGGGTTCCCTTAGCCTACTGCTCTCCACCCGGGTGCCCTTTCCCAATAAAACCTCTTGCTTTGTCAGCACATGTGTCTCCTCCGACAATTCATTTCCAAGTGCTAGACAAGAGCCCAATTTCGGGCCCTGGAAGGGGTCCCCTTTCCTGCAACAAATGGCGACTCTGGTGGGGACTGTTCTTCACTGAGACTGACATCCTGACCACTGGGGGTACTCAGGGGCCAGCTTGCCTGCCAATGGACCAGACCTAGTGGCCGCAACTGGAACCCTTCTGTCCCCAGTCTCCTCCTGATGCTGACAACTGGCCAAAGTGCCCCAACCGGTAAGGAACAAGAGACTTTACTGACCTCTCTCCCTTCCCTCTCTCTTTCCTCTCCTTTAACCCTTCCTATCCTTCCCTGTTTTTCTAGTCCCCCAGTCCTGGACACAGGAATCTGGTCGAAGGGCCTCAGCCTAAGCTGAGGATTGGAGACAGATCACCTCCTCTTGGCAGAAAACTCGAATTATTTCTGGTAGGGCCGAGTTCCAGTCCTCCCTTCTCTGGAGGCCCAGGGTAAAGTCCCATAATGCCTGGGTATCTGCAGGTGGCAGGAGATGTCTGTAAAGCCACCCCTTTTGCCCCCTTCTCCCACCTCCTCCCCGTTCTTTCAACCTGGCTCCTTTTCCTCCCTTTGAAATCTTTGAAGACCTGAGATATTTTCCTTTACTCTCTTAGTACTTGGATCTGAAGTTCTGTGCCTCTATAGGAGGTTTTCTGAGAGACTGTATTCTTGTATTTAAGGGCGTGTCTGATGAGGACTGCCAGGTTTACATGTGTATGTTTTAACTGTGTGTTCTGTGTTGTGATTTTTTATGGCCATTTTGCTTTGTCTGGCCACCATTTGGTTTAGACCTGCCACCGTTTTGTTAGAACCTGATATTCTTTCCCTGTGCCTTGAGACCAGGGCTCTCAGGAACACTTATCTAGACCACCTCTAACTCCTGAAACTGAGGGGAAAGGGGGAAAAGCCTTTAAAATTTTTATTTCAACTGTTTTTTAATAAACTAGTAAATTTTATATTGTAATATCTAATTCATGACTAAACTTTGAAAATGAAGCTAGATCTTGCACTGTATCTGTCTAAATATGTCTTGGTATGTCTTTGCCTCTGGGTAATATTTTTGAGGTTACTTTGTAAATGAGCTCTATTTAATTATATTTAACACATATAAGTTGAATAAGCAGGGTGACAATATACAGCCTTGACATACTCCTTTCCCAATTCGGAACCAGTCTGTTCCATGTCCGATTCTAACTATCGTCTTTTGACCTGCATACAGACTTCTCAGGAGGCAGGTAAGGTAGTCTAATGGTATTCCCATCTCTTTCAGAATTTTCCACAGTTTGTTGTGATCCACACAGTCAAAGGCTTTGGAACAGTCAATAAAGCAGATGTTTTTCTGGAACTCCCTTGCTTTTCTGATGAATCAGCGGATGTTGGCAATTTGATCTCTGGTTCCTCTGCCTTTTCTAAATCCAGCGTGAACATCTGGAATTTCACAGTTCTGGGAGAGTCACGCACGCTGGCTAATCTACAGGCAGCATTCAGAAGGGCAGGACTGCTTGGTAGGCTAACTGCACTTTCCCCAAGCATACTCCAGGGCCCCACAGCATACCCTGGAATCCAGACACACTCAAATGGTTGTGCAAACACACTTTTAAAAATCCAAGCAGGAGAGAAAAGTCTTCTTTTCCATAGGAGACACTGGGCAAACTCCACCCAAAGACCTTCTCTCTCCTCATTAAATGGCATTTGCACTATTATTTTGTAATACATGGCATACTGTCATCCTAAAATGCTATTAAGATGAAGTTGCTTGTTACCTACATTACATAACTACCTACCTAGAACCAAAACGTTTGTAATCTGTGTTATTTGTTTCACAGAGAAAAGAGGTAATTCCACGTTCCACCAAACCAGCAATTATCAACTAATAACTGGAATTCCTTAAAGGTCTAAGTTCAGATAATAAATACTGGCGCTTACAGCCACATTCAAATAGCTTTCTAAGCAAAGGTCAGACCGTAAGCACAGCCAAGTCACATTGCGCTCCATCAGCTGTGTGCACAGAGTCCTGCTCCTCCTGCTAACTTGCACTCCCATGAGCTTTGTTTCTCAGGCTCATCCGAGACTTTGGGCTCACAGCGAGGGCCTCCTGCCTACACACTGAGCCTCACTTCCGCTGACTCCTTTGCCTGGAACAAGCTTGAAAGCCCCCATCTTTCCAGCCTGAGGCCACGTCATCTCCACCCCCTCTTCACCAGTCACCCCTTACGTCCCCCCAGTTTGCCATCCGGCTAAAGGCCCTTCGCTGAAGCTGCCTCACCGAGGACCCGAGCAGCCCAGGGCCCCTTTCTCGTGCCCTTCTCTTACCTGGCCTCTCCGGTGCATTTGGAACACCTGCTGATGGCCACCCCTCTCTGGCTTCTCTCTCCTCTTCTGGGTCCCCTTCTGAGCCTCCTTTCCCCAGGGCACAGATGTCGCTGCTCCTCTTATCTCGCTGCTCCTCTTATCTCCCTGTAGCTGCCACCTCTCGGGGCACCCTTATCCCCACACCACACCTCGCTTCACACGCACATGCCGGCAACGCCCACGTCTCCAGCCCAGTTCAGCTCGCACTCCCGTATCTCCCCTCAGATGGCCTGCAGACATCTCAAACTCTACATCCCCAAGTGGAAACTCAGTCCATAGTTCTTCACATGCCTGCCTCTCCTTCAGTCCACACTGAGATGTTCCAGCAGGACATTCTCAGGAGACGAGGAAGACGCCTTGGTCTACCTACCATTTCACGACCAACTCCTGCCGCTGACCCCTCTTTCCTCCCACAGCCTGCCCCTCGCTGATCCAAGTAACCTCCCTGTGAGTCTCCAGCCTCAGCAGTGCCAAGCCCACTGAGCAGCCTGGGGTGAGGCATCCATATGCACCACCTCAAAATCTCACAGTGCTCTTATGAGCTAGGTGTTCAAACCCACAGTGGTCCCCCTCAGGACTGATTGCAGAGCCTGGTCCGCATGAGGGGCTCAATAGTCAACAATGAAGGAATCACATCATCTAACAGGAAATCTGCACGTGGCTCTCCTTTGACCACAATCCCACACGATAAAGCTTAGTGGGCCCTGCGGGCCCCATCCCTGGGCAGCGGGATCGCCCCAGGCACCCTCCAGCCCTTTGCTCCAGTAAGGCTGTAGGACTGACCTGCAGTTACCACTTCTAAGCAGTTCTCTTTGGAGCTGCTTCCCCAGTGTTCTCACAGGTACTGTCTGGAACTACCCCTCTCCCCTGGGCTTCCCAGGTGGCTCAGTGGTAAATAATCTGCCTGCCAATGCAGGAAATACAGGAGACTCCGGTTAGATCCCTGGGTCACAAGAACCCGTGGAGGAAGAAATGGCAACCCACTTCAGTATTCCTGCCTGGAGAATTCCATGGACACAGGAGCCTGGCAGGCTACAGTCCATGGGGTAGCAAAGAGTTGGACACGAATGAGCACACTCAACATATAGTACGTTGCTTAGACATTATACTGACTCAATAAATATTTGTTGAATACATCCATACATAGAGCCCATAACCTTTTTAACTGTAACTTTCCAGGTCTAGTACCATAACTGCTGCTGCTGCTAAGTCACTTCAGTTGTGTCCGACTCTGTGTGACCCCATAGATGGCAGCCCACCAGGCTCCACAGAGCAGATGCTAAATATATACCAGCAGTATTGATTAACCTCGAGTTAAAAAAAAAAAAAAACAGGCAACAAAATTGTTTTTAAAAAACAGAATTTACACTTTTCTTTTCGAAAGATATTATCAATAGTGGATGGCACATTCTTTAAGGCTCACTTGACTTTCTTCTAAGTAGCCCAAATTTATTCAAAGTAAATACTGATAACAACCGAATAATAATACAAAGATACATAAAGGCAATAAACAGCACTTGAATAGTTGGCAAACAAATTCCACAAACAACAATTTCCCTTGACAAAATTAAATCCTAAAAAATTAATCAGATCTCCAGGTCAGAGCTGGAGGACCCAGAAAAAAATCGGTAAGCACGTGATTAAACATGTAAACTTAAAACGGCCGACTCCGCCTTTTTTAAAGATTAAAAACAAAAACAAAACACTAAAAAAAAAAAAAAGTGCCCACAACCCCGCCCAGCGCCTGCGGCAGGTGGACCGTAACCTTTATCTCCGGAGAAAGCGGCTTGCCACAGGCCCTCGAGAACTAAAGGAAGCCGCATTCCCGCCTCCATCCACGTCTAATTGCGACTTGGCCAGACAGTCCTCCTCCGCCCGCCTTTCCAGCCCCGCCTCCACCAATGGCAGGTCCGCGGACGGCCACGGCAGCCAATCCAGACGCGGGGGACGATGCAAACCACACCAGTTTCCCAGCGAGTCCCTCTGGCCCAGCCCGCCGGTCCCTTGTGGTCCTAATCTACCTTGCTTGAGCAAGGATCGCATTTCAGGCTTAGCTTCATTGCCGGGCTTTGCAACGGTCCAAATATCTACCCAGATGCCCTCTCATCTTTCAATCTAGGAAAACAACTCAAAGCAACTTCCCATAGCTCTCGCACGTCGTTCCCAGCCGCAGGAGGACATTCCCCATACGGCCCCCAAGGCCGCAGCAATCCCGCCTGCTGCTGCTGCTAATAAGTCACTTCAGTTGTGTCCGACTCTGTGCGACCCCAGAGACGGCAGCCCACCAGGCTCCCCCGTCCCTGGGATTCTCCAGGCAAGAACACTGTAGTGGGTTGCCATTTCCTTCTCCAATGTATGAAAGTGAAAAGTCAAAGTGAAGTCGCTCAGTCGTGTCCGACCCTCAGCGACCCCATGGACTGCAGCCTTCCAGGCTCCTCCATCCATGGGATTTTCCAGGCAAGAGTACTGGAGTGGGGTGCCATTGCCTTCTCCGAATCCCGCCTACCTCTACCCAGATACTAGCATAGAAATGAGGCCTTTGCTTGCCTGTCCAAGAGTTGCGCTGCCACTCCTCTCCTTCCTCCCTACCCTCCTTTTAATCCCTTAGTCAAACTCCCATCTCTGCCGCCAAGTCCCCAACCCGTTATGAGCGCACCCCGGGTGCAAAAAGCGGCCCCCCAAGGGCCGCTGACCCTCGGCAACCTTCCGAATTCCCCTCCCCGAGCCTGCGACGCCGGAATCCCTGCCTTCCCTTCCCTGCCGTTTACCATAAGCGTTTCCACCCGGTCTCCGACATCTTGATGCTGCAGCAGCGCCGGGCGTGACTTCTGAATCATTGGAGGGGAGGCCTGTGAATACACTGGGCCCCGGGTGCCGTTGGTAGGAGCGCAGGCCCGGCCCTGGCGATCCTGGAGGAAGACGACGCGACGGCGGTAGCCGGGAGACGCTTTCTACGGCAGGGCCTACTCTGCAGTGTACGCCGGTCGGGACCTGCGTTTCCACCCCCACCTCAGAGCGGCGCTTTTCACTTGCGCCGTAGACTCTTCGGCTCTGCTCCCCGGCCCATCCTGCCCAGTCACGGGCTTCAGGACTTGAGAATGGTAGGGTGCACCAGGGGTGAAGAAAGCCGGAAGAACTACCTAGAATGCCGGAATTTAGCTTCCGGGGTTGGATGCGCTTCGCGGGCTGGCGAGGATGTGCTCCTTAGTGCCACCTGGTGGAGACGTCCGGGGCTGCAGGATCGGCGGCTTCCCTGCGCCCGGAGCTTCAAGGGACGTTTGCAGTGCTGGATGCTTTCGGGTGCCACGTCTGTGCATGGTTACAGTCCAGACTTAACTCTGCCCAGTGCAGTAGCCAGGAGCCAACGGGGGCTACTGAGCACTCGAGAAGTGGCTAGTGTGACTGAAGCCCAGAATTTTAAACTTGACTTAATTGTAATTCATTTGTATTAAAAACTGAAGCAGTGTGGAATATTTTTCTGTAAACATGACTTTATTGTTCTAGCGTTTCCACATTTCCCTTTAAAAAATGCTGAAATCTTGATGTCAGAAATGTGCTGTAAGTCATCCACACACCGTATATCTGACATGGCAATAAGATAAAATAATTTCATAAACAATTTTTTCATTTTTACCCGTTGAAATGATTTTTTTGGACGTATTAGGTAAAATAATTATTAAAATTAATTTTACCTCTTTTGCTTTTTTAATATGGCTACTAGAATACTTAAGAATACACTTGTTATCCTGTGATAAGCCATAATGGAAAAGAATATATATGTGTGTGTGTGTGTGTGTGTGTGTGTATAACTGAGTCACTTTGCTGTACAGCAGAAATTAACACAACATTGTAGATCAACTATACTTCAATAAAAGAAAATTTTTAATTACACTTGGGGCTTGAACTTCTTTTCTATTGGACACCACTGGTCTAGATGGTTAAGATTATGGTTCTTACCTCTTATCTGGACCCTATCAATAACCTTCATTTTGGTCTCTCAACTTCCCATTATTCCTATCTGGCTGATTGGTGGAAAACTATCACCGCTAGAATCCTGACACTCTTTTTGGCAAAGGCAGGCATACATCTTCAAGAGTCCTGATTATCTGCAGAAGGAAGTCCAGACTTTCCATAGTGGCAGCCTTCACTACTTCCCACCATCCATTCTTCACTCAGGAAATCTAGGTCAGAAAAGAAACTGATGATTCAGGGAGCAAGAGGCTGTTTTTTTAAGGCTTAAATTCCTGTACTTCTGAGGCACAAGGAACAGGCAAGAAAGTGTGGGCTTTTTATCATCAGAGGGGATTAAGCAAAGAGTAAATATAAAAAATACATAGGCAAACCTGCCAGGTTACTGCTGTATACTTTGCCATCTCTTGCAAGGCAAGATGCTGAACTAGGCTGAAACTTGTCTTTAAAGGAAGACCTACTTTTCTGTCCTCACAGGGCAAGAATTCCTATTTATGAGAAATAATCGATTCGAGTGTTTTAGAGGCTATTCTTGGCCACTCTGAGAATGGGATAGAGGTGGGACCCAGAATGAAAGCCTGCTGCCCACTGCCCCACCCTCAGCAGGTACTGGCTTGGCTCTGGGCTCAGATAAAATGGGCTGGTTTTCAAGGATGGTTGGTGCCGGCCTGGGTTTTCCTCCTGTGTATCTGTTCCTGCTACACTCACAACTCTGGAGCCCAAAGTCCCCCCACCTTCTCAATCCTCCCCCCACATCTGAGAGGGTGCAGAGATATATATGATCATGTAAAAGGAGTATTACCCATCAGCAGATGAATGAAGGTTTTAGGGCAGTACTTCATGGTAGAATTTAGAGGAGTGAATTAAAAAATGAAAGGAAAAAGCAAACAGAAAAAAAGAAAAGGAAAAATACCTGGTGAAAACATTGTGTGTGACTTCAATTCAAAACAAGATCATTAATTAACATTGGGCAAGGCTCCCTTGACTTGTCTGTAGCCGGTGGAACGTGACATTGCTTCTGTGACCTTACTCCCTTCTGCAGTTACACGTTGGGTCCCTCAAACCCAGTCTGGCCCTTTTTCTGTTTTCTGAGTTGGGTGTTAATGTCACACGATGCTTTCCAATCCCACTGACCATAGACATCTCTATGCAGAAAGAAATGCACGTATGTCCATTTGGATACATGATCTTCCTTTTCAAAGTTTATTCATAACAAGCTCTGACAGCTGGAGGAGTTTTCACCATCCAAGGAGGAAAGGGCTGGAGTAAACACTGGCAGCTGGAGATGGGTGGAGAGACAGACTCTGCTCCAAAGGAAGCTTTGGTTTCCTGCCCTCTGGGCCAGGAGGGGATGAGCCTACGGTGCCTTGCACCGTATCACTTCATTTGGAAGAAGATGGCTGGAATGGTGAAGAACACAGAGAGAAGTGGCTCTCAGGTTTGGCTTTTGGGAAAAACTAGTTCAGGGAGACCTTTCCTGTCTGCCTGGAGCTAGAGCTGCTTCTGGAAATATCTAAATTCCCTCTGTTGTCAAAGCAATGAGCCTGCTTTTGCCTTCTGGAAGCCAGGAGGGGAGATAGCATGCACACTCTGCTGCCACAGCCCCCTCCCCTCCATCCTCATAAGCCCCTTTCTGACTGGTAGTCTCCCAGGGAGGTGAGTGGGAGTGTTATAATGGCCTCTATCCTATAACTTATAGAGGCTCCTCTCCATGTGAGCATCCCATCCGACCCCAAACACACACCTGTAAGAGTCTCCCAGGGCAGGTGCTGCCCCCAGCAGTGGGGGCAGCCACCCTCTGTGCCTGTCACAAGGATGGGCACCAACAGCAGGAAGAAAGAATTCTCACGGCCTTACCAGAAGCTTCAGCAAAGAGGATGGTCCTGTCGCTGCTTTGGGCTTCGCAGGAGAGAAACACCTTTCTCCCTTCCATGCTGGTGATGTGTGCCTCCAGCCTCACCACTGAGCCGATGGTGATCGGGCTAGGAGAGGGCAGTGGGGGCGAGTGGCTGGTAGCCTGGTCTCTGAGAAAGGTGGGGGATGACCCTACAGGGGTTGGAGGCTACCAGAGTCGGGGTCCCGGGCGTCTACTCAAAGGGCCAAGATGTCAGGGCCTTTGTGTCTATCACCTGCTAGCTGTCTTTGCTTCAGCTTCTTCGTTCGTCAAGCTGGAGACAATGGTACCAACCTCCCAGGATTATAGTAAAGATTGTACAAAATAATGTGTGCGAGTTTAACAACAAATTAATCACGTGTCAGGAATTATCATTTCAGTAGCAGCCCAATAATTATTTGTGGACTGAGTTAAATATTTACAGGCACACGGGTTGGCTTTCTTTAAATCAGAGGTGGCCAAAAGTAGTTTATCATTGTCCTCTGTAGTGTATTTTTATGTTGGAACACATAACCCATGTTCAAGCTCATCACCTTGAACTTGGATGAAAAGGGAACATCTAACAAGTTTAGGTTGGTCCGTGAGAAAAACAAAAGTAGAAACTCCTCTTTGTACTCAGGATTGCTACACGAGCTCTTATCTTCCATCATAACACCTGGAATAACCCCGTGTCAGCTTACCCCTAGCTGGAACCCAGGAAAGGAGACAGACCTCTTGAAGGTGATGGTCATGGTCCCGGTGAAGACCGCATTAGCACTGCAGTAGGCCGTCATGAACAGCGTGGTGTCTATCATGGTCCCCAGCGCGCCACCATGGATAATCCTGCAGGGCCAGACAAGGGGAGAAAGGGAAGGAAAGAGTCTCCCAGGATTCCACCCCGCATGGCCAATTTCCAGTGAGGCAATGTGCTGAAGGGTTCCCTGCAATCCAGGACCAGATCCTTCGATCGATCCATTTAGAGCAGAGATGTAAGCGCAGAGCACATGCAGGGGAAGCAAACGCTGCTGTCTGAAGTGAGTCACACCAGCTTAGAAGAGAATGAACTAAAAGCAGGAGAAGCCCCAACCACAAATTCTGATGAACCTTGTATTCCCTTCTGGGTTAATGTTGGGGGAACTAGAATGGTACCATGAAAAAAGCATGGGCTTCACAGGCAGAGAGCCCTCACTCTAAATCTCACGGTTCTAGCCATGTGACCTCAGTCACAGAACCACTTGGGCCATCTGCACCTTTATCTGTAAGAGAGGAATATCTCCTAGGAATTTTTGTGAGTATGAAATTAATACAGCCAAAGCTTCATGTAAAGGGTCTGACATATACTAGCACCAAACAAGAATAGTCTTCCCCCTTCTCATTTCTAACTTCCATTGCTTACTCCACTGCCATTTATCAGGTTAAAGAAGTTCTTAACAGGGAGAGGCCACACCTTGGGTGGATCATTGAGGGACTGGCAGAGCCTCGCTGCCCAGGGAGCCAGTAGAATAAGGCTGAGGTAACCAAGAATCTAGGGGTTGCTCAGTTGGTGAAGAATCCACCTGCCAATGCGGGAGACCCAGGTTCGATCCTTGGGTCAGGAAGATGTCCTGGAGAAGGAAATGACAACCCACTCCAGTATTCTTGCCTGGAAAATCCCATGGATGGAGGAGCCTGGCAGACCACTGTCTACGGGGTTGCAAGAGTTGGACACGACTTAGTGACTAAACTACCACCCACCAACCAAGAACCTGCTGAAGGCAACCAGGGACCCCCAGCTGGGCTCTCACCCACCACCTGCTCTTGGACCAAGATAAAGCCCATTTGAGCTGCTGGCTGGGACAAGCCTGCGTGCCTCACCCAGGCAGCCCCTCCAGGAGGGGCCCAGGCTGGAACAAGCAGACGCACTTCTTCTCAGAGTCATTGTGGAAGACGACATACTCAAAGCCGAGTCTCTCCATCTCTGTGATCCGGAGAAAGAGGCGGGCGTCTTCTACCATTTGGACTGGAGGGAAGAATGGATTTGATAAGAAAGACCTCAGGCTTAAGTCTGATCCTCAGGGCGGTGTGGTCTCTGGGGCAGAAAGCACCGGACCAGAGGAGGTCCCAGGAAACGCACCCCCCTCAGCTTCCCATGGGCATGCCACCCCGGGCATGGTCCCATAAACTTCTGACGGAGAAGAGCAGCTTCCAAGGGGAGGATGAGGTCAGCGGTGTGAGGGGCAGTGAGGAGCCAACTGCCTGTGAATTCAGGACACCACTGTTCCCATCAGCTGAATAACAAACGCTAATCCGAACGCATCGCTTGTGGCAGATCTAGGAGTTAGCAGGCGACAGTCCTTTTTGTAGAACACGTGTATGTGTCTCCTCTCACTGCCACAGGCCTGAACTTTCGGTGAGATTTGTTTATACTGTATGACTTCCGAGGGAAAGGGGGATAATTTACAGGCCCTAATTTGAGGTTAAGCCTCCAATATCCAATACTTAAGGACTTCCCTGAAGCTCAAAGGGTAAAGAATCTGCCTGTGATGCAGGAGACCAGGATTCGATCCGTGGGTCAGGAAGATCCTCTGGAGAAGGGAATGGCAATCCACTCCAGTATTCTTCCCTGGAGAATTCCTTGGACAGAGAAGCCTGGCAGGCTATACAGATCGTGGGTTTGCAAAGAGTTGGATACGACTGAACAACTAACACAGCACATCCAATACTTATCAAACACCTTTTTTGCCAAGAATCTCAAAGCAGAATTTCTTTTCTTTTTTTTTTTTTTGGCAGCATGGCTTATGAGATCTTAGTTCCCCGACCAAGGATTGAACCCATGCCTTCGACAGTGAAAAGGCAGAGTCCCAGTCACTGGGCCACCAGGAAATTCCCCTCAAAGCAGAATTCTGAATGACAGATTAGGTATATAAAATTATATACTATAAACATAGTATATAAGTATGCTGCTAAGTCGCTTCACTCGTGTCCGACTCTGTGCGACCCCAGAGACGGCAGCCCACCGGGCTCCCCCGTCCCTGGGATTCTCCAGCCACGAACACTGGGAGTGGGTTGCCATTTCCTTCTCCAATGCATGAAAGTGAAAAGTGAAAGTGAAGTCGCTCAGTCGTGTCTGACTCTTCACAACCCCATGGACTGCAGCCTACCAGGCTCCTCGGTCCATGGGATTTTCCAAGCAAGAGTACTGGAGTGGGGTGCCATTGCCTTCTCCAGTATATAAGTATAGACTATAAGTATAAGACTTCTGGCTGGTTCCTCCTGTCTCTTGAACGAATCTCTTCATCTTCTGTTTTCCATCCAGTGTCCTTCACTGACAGGTTCAAGAGCTCAGCTCAGCTGACCACTAGAGGGAGCGCGAGTTCTGTCCCCAGCAGATTCTGGCTCCTGGCCCCAGATATCAGTAAGATCCTGCCCCCTGTAGCATCACTGAGCTGCCAAAACGGTGTACCAGAGTGAAGGCACTGGCCCTTAATCCCAGGCACTGCCTCTTCCCAATTCCTCACTGACATTGCACCTGTCTGGTCTACAGGAGATGTGGGGCTGGCAGGTGTAAGGAGACGCCCTGGGTGACTGCAGACAGGGGTGGAGAGAGCACTAATCCGGGAGCCAGGAATCCCTGACTCTAGTCCAGTCTCTACCAAAAGAGGCTTTGTTGCCTCTCCAGACCTCAGTTTTCTCACTTGTAAAATGACAGGTTGAACTAGACGGCCTCCACGTTCCTTTTCTAGCCTGATAGTGTATGAATCTAGGATCACCATGTCCAGCCTCCTCATACCTGACTCTCAGGCGAGTGCAGGCCACACGGGAGGTGTAGGAACTGGGCTGGAGCGCGGAGCTCCCCGAGGAAAATGCACACACAGAAGCAAAGTTTTGCCAACAATCCTGCACTCTCCAGAGCCCTCCTCCAGCCCAGGTGAAGCGCTCCTAATACAGGGGTGTGAACGTACCAGGGACAACTTTAGCGATCCTAGCTAGGTCCCCCTCTTTAAGGAACTGCCAAGAGCGACAGTAACCGGGAAGTCGCGTCCACGTCCCATCCACAGTCTTCTCCATGAGTTCATTGTACAGCTTCACCATGATAGGGCTCCAGCCGGAGTTCGGGAGGGAATAATCCTTTGAATCGGAATGGAGGTGACTTCTTGAGACCTGGGAAGTTCAAAAGGTCTGCTCCTACAGGGCCGGCACAGCTGAAAGAAAACTTGGGGTGGGGGAGGACTCAGGCCCGGGACCGCGCAGCCAGAAGTGACCTTGGGGAGTCGGGGGTGGGGGGAGGGGAATCAAGCCCAAGACCCAGGAGGCCAGAGGGGACCCTGAGGGGTGGGGGTTCAGACCTGTGGCCACAGCAGACTTGCTGGCGCCAAAGTGGGCAGGGAAGATGCTGGTCACGTTTTCTTATGATCCTCCAGTCCCCCGAAGGTCCCTTTCTGTTCTGCTGATCCCCTCGCCATTAGTAGGCCCCATCCAAGCACGGGAACCTCTCCCCTACCCCAGCCCCCATGAGGGGCATCCCGCCTCCGCTGTTCTTGCTTCCCTCCTTCCTTTCCACGTTCTACCCTGTCGTCTGGGGATTCCTCTCATCTCCTTAGGTGTCCAGGGACCCCCACCAGCGCCCAGTAGGTGTTCCTACTTATGAGCAGGCATGAACTCCTTGTCCTCCTACTCAATCATCTTAACTCTTACCCACAATTTTCTTTTAGTTTCGCCTCTTTTTTGCCCAGAAAATGTTATGTTAAACAGTAACCACTGCTTTCCCTTGAGTCACCACTAATCAGATTCTCTTTCCCTGATTCTGCTCACTTGCTCACGCTGGGGCTCGGCAACCCCACTTAACCATATGGGAAAGGTTCAGCAGGGTCAGTAAGGCTGGAGGGGCCTCCAGATATTGTCGTTAAGTTCCCAGTCTGAGGGTGCACCCCTCCATACAGGATGAAACGGCCGAGTGGCATAAGCATCTTCTAGGAATCAGGAGTCCTGGCTCCGAGTTCTCATCTGTCAAAGGAGCCTAAGGTCCCTTGTAGCTCCCTCGATCTGAGACTCTGACCACACTCACAGCAGCCCGCATCTGGATGCAATGTGCGTACTCACGGTGATGAGTGGGGCTGGCGCCCAGGCTGACCAGAGCATCCGGGGCTGGCCAGCCAGGGCTGGGAGAAGGCGTGCTGCCTGTCGGAGCCTCACCAGCCACCTGAGACCTCTCTGCAGCATGATGTCCAACCGAGATGCGCCAGCTGAACCTTCTGCCAAAGGCAAGCCTTCCTCCTGGTAGTTGAGCACAGCCCTGAGGCTCAGACTCAGCCAATCGGAGCCTGTGTGGGTCCTCTGAGGGCCAGGCCATCCCACGTCCCTCCCCTGCATCAGGCCAAGCAGTGGGGAGTGGAACTAGAAAGGACGTTAGGCAATTGTGGGTTAGTAAGTTACACATGTATTTGATCTTGGCAGTTGCCAGGTGTATTTCTGGCTGCGTGCCTGGAACAACTGAGTCAATCAGAATGTTTTGCAGGCCAGGTTCCCCAGTGGACAAACAATGACCAGGAGCCAGAGTGGATAACCTCAGTCTCTGTATGTAAGGACAGATGGCTTTGATACCTCACCCTGGTTCTTAACTGTGTCTTGTTTCAGAGGCCATTCATCTGACAAATGTTAATTAGGCGCATACTATGTGCCGGGAACTGTTCCAGACTCTGGGGGCACAGGAGTGAATAAAACAGATGAAGTCGATGACCTCATGGGGTTTATGTCCTAAGTAGGTAGTTAACAAGTAACGCTAATTGTTGCACTTTCTACCCCCAACTGCTGTTCTACCTGTTTCTCTGTTTTATCAATTTTAATACTTAATGTTATCTCATGCTGCTAAGTCACTTCAGTCGTGTCCCCTCTGCGACCCCATAGACAGCAGCCCACCAGGCTCCCCCATCCCTGGGATTCTCCAGGCAAGAACACTGGAGTGGGTTGCCATTTCCTTCTCCAATGCATGAAAGTGAAAAGGGAAAGTGAAGTAGCTCAGTCGTGTCCGACTCTATGCAACCCCATAGATGGCAGCCCACCAGGCTCCCCCATCCCTGGGATTCTCCAGGCAAGAACACTGGAGTGGGTTGCCATTGCCTTCTCCAATGTTATCTCATAAACAGCCCAAATTAAAAGTTCACCAATCGTCCCCAAACTGTCTTTCAGAGCATTCCCCCTCCACCAAGCCAGAATCCAATTTAAGATCATATATTTCAGTTAATTGTCATGTCTTTAGCCTCCTTTAATCTGGAACAGTTTTTCAGCCTTTCCTTGACACATTCTTAACACACATATACCAGATACCTGCAGCAATGAGCTCCCATTCTTTCCACCCTGCTTTAGGGGACTCCTGTTACTCCCAGTGAGTGAACGGTAGGTGGTGTTAGAACACAGCTTCATAACCTTGCATAACCGTCACAGAAATCAGAGGTGTGCATTATTGCTATTAATATCTGCATTTACATACAAAGACACTGACACACAGAACAGTTAAAGTACCTCGCCCAAAACTGCACAGCTAGTAAAATGTTATATGCCGTGTATTTTTATTACAGTAATAACAAACTTTTACGTGTATGAAGATATTTATAGGCTATAGGTGGGACATTGGGTAGGTCTATGGAGCAGGCAAGACAGAAAACACCATCATCACCATCTTCAACCTTATCTTACACGTGTCTGCCTTGACATGCAGAGATGCTACCTCAGGCCAGCTTGCAAGTGAGGAGCAGGGTCCAGACAGGAAATCCAAGGTGTCCCTTGCAATGTCCTGAGCAAGGCCAGCATGGTTCAAGATCTGAGGCACTTCCCACGTCACAAGTGTTGCGGGTCAGTATCTCTCATGAACACAGATACAAAAATCCCAAGAGAAGCCAATTGTTTTTTGTTAAAATGATCATAAACATGAGGTCATTTTTTCTAGGGAAAACATGAGTTGATTTAAAATAAGAAAACCTATCAATATAGTTCACGAAATTAACAGAATAATGGAGGAAAACTACATGATCACCTCAATAGATAAGGAGAAAGCATTTGATAAAATTTAAGCTGGTATTTGATAAAGATACTCCAAAACCTAGGGGAAGAAAATCCCTATAGCTAACACAGTGAAACATATGGACTATTTTTAGAAAATAGTGACAAAGTCTTTGAAAGTTGAGAGGGTTGACTTGCAATAGTAGTAATTCACTGAATATCATGAAAGAAGTCTTGTGTCTGTAGCCAGCTTTGTAAGAATCTCCCTTCAATGTAGCCTCCAACTCCAGTGTGAATCGTTTCTGTTTCAAGAAGGTGGATGATGGAGGCAGGGGGATGCTCTGCCCTGCACGGACTCACAGAATGTAGTCTATGGTGGAGGAGCGAGTGGACTGCTGATTCGAGGATGACTTTTCCAAGACCTCCCTAGAGACCTGTCTCCCTATGTAGACTAAGGTGTGGCTGCAACTCTTCCGAAATAGTTCTGATAGGTGTTTCTTGAATTTCTCACCCATGAACGCATAGATAATAGGGTTCACGCAGCAGTGGGTGAAGGAAATGGTCTCTGTGACGTGCGTGGCATAGGTCAGCTGCTGGCTCATGACACACCCATCCAGGACGTGCATGTCATGCAGGGAAGTGAGGAAGAGGACCGTGTTGAAAGGGACCCAGAAGAGTAGGGAGGCAACCACCACGATGAGCACGAGCTTAATGGCCTTGGTCTTGTTGTGGTTCTGGCAGCTCTTCAGCTGGTGGAGGATGCGGATATAGCAGAACATCAGGATGCTGAACGGGATCAGCAGGCCTAAGATGTTCACTTCAAAGTGGATGAAGATCTTCCACTTCAGCGTCTGCTGATTGTAATAGGAGTAACACTGCAGGATGCCATTTTCGGAGGCCACTTGGTAAAACACTAGTAACGGGCTGGTGGCCACCAGGGCAGTCAGCCACACCACCAGACTCAGGGCTGTGCCCATGCTGATCGTCCTCACTTTCAAGGCATATACGGCATGGACAACCGCCAGGTACCTGTCCATACTCATGAGGGTTATAAAGAACATGCTGCTGAAGAAGCCGATGTAATAAAAGCCAGAGACCACCTTGCACATTACGGTCCCGAATACCCACTGGTCCAGTTGATAGTGGGTCTGAAAGGGGAAGGAGAAGACAAAAAGCAGGTCAGACAGGGCCAGGTTCAAGAGGTATACATCCGTGACACTCCTCAGTTTCTTGCAGGCGACAAGGACTAGGATGACCAGGCTGTTGCCCAGAAGACCAAATACAAACAGGATGCAGTAGAAGACGGCAAGAAGCAGCTTGCTCTCTCTCCCCTCCCCATCGCAGGGGCTCGAGTAGATGTCAGGATAGTAGAAGTCAGTTGCTGTTGTCAAATTGGGCTCAGGTGTGTAATCCATCAAGGCAGGAGGAAGCCAGCCACAGAGGCACCTAAGAGACATTCATTTCTTAGTGATATTTTTTATTTAAAAATACAGACTGAATTGTGCCCCACTGCTCCCCACCAAGTTCATATGTTGAAGCCCTAAAGCCCTGTTATGGACTAAATGTGTCCTTCCAAACTTTGTGTGTTGAAACCTTACCCCCATTGTGATGGTATCAGGAGATGAAGCCTTTGGAAAGTGATCGAATTAAGTGAGGTCAGGAGGGTGCAGGGCTTCCCAGGTGGGGCCAGTATAAAGAACCCGCCAGCTAATACAGGTAGATGTAAGAGACACAGGTTCGATCCCTGGGTTGGGAAGATCCTCTGGAGGAGGGCATGGCAACCCACTCCAGTATTCTTGCCTGGAGAATCCTTTGGACAGAGGAGCCTGGTGAGCTACAGTCCATGGGGTTGCAAAGAGTCAGACACACCTGAAGCAACTTATCACGCACACACGCCTGAGGGCTCCACCCTCATGGGAAGAAAGCCCTTATGAGAAGAACAGGAGAGCTTGCTTCCTCTCTCTGCTCTAGAGTGTGTGAGGATACAGTGAGAATTTGGCAGTTAGCAACCTGGAAGAGGGCTCTCACTAGAACCTGACTGCTTGGGTACCTTGATCTTGCATTTCGCAGACTCTAGAAGTGTGATAAATAAATTTTGTTGTTGTCAGCCACCCAGTCTATGGCATTCTGTTTACAGGAGCCCAAACTGACCGAGACACCCCCAGCATCACTCAACTTGGAGACAGTCCAATAAGGAGGCAACGTAGGTTAAAGGAGATCACCAGATGGGGCCCTGATCCAATCGGACTGGTGTCCTTGTAAGACGACAACCAAGTGTGAAGGCAGCCCTAAAGGCTCTCACCAGAAATCCAATTTGTCAGCATCTTGCTCTTGGACTTCTAGCCCCAGAACTGTAAGAAAATAAGCTCCTGTCATTTAAGCCACCTGGCATTTTAGGATGGCAGCTTAAACAGAATAATAATACAGGGGCTATATGGAACCTCTCTGGGGCTTCCCTGGTGGCTCAGTTGGTAAACAATCTGCCTGCAATGCAGGTGACCTGGGTTCGATCCCTGGGTCAGGAAGATCCCCTGGAGAAGAGAATGGCAGCTCACTCCAGTATTCTTGCCTGGAAAATCCCATGGAAAGAGGAGCCTGGCGGGCTATATAGTCCATGGGGGTCGCAAAAAGTCAGACATAACTTAGTGACTAAACCACCACCACCACCTCCACCATGGGACCTCTCTGCCTTTTCTATGCAAATTTTCTGTAAACTTGAAACTTCTCTAGAAAGTAAAGCCTATTTGCATTTTAAAAAGTTGAAAACTTCCCAGGCTAACTAATACAGAGGGATTCGGTGGGATAAGAAAAGTCAAAATTTGCCAAGAAAACTTAAAAACCTATAGTTCTACCTCTCAGAATTAGCAACTGCCAGCATATTGCCATATTTGCTTTTGATTCTTTCCCCTTTCCTCCCTTCCTTCCTTCTGCAACAGAGATGAACAACGTGAAGGGAAGATTCAACATTTAAAACATGATCATTCTCCTCAAACTGATACTTACATTCAAGGCAATTTTGATCTAGACTTAATGATTTTTCCAAGGCATTTGATTATTGGACACTTAGACATCCCTCTCCACCATGCCACATTTCTATAATTTGAAATGCGAATCAAGTTAGCCATTTTTAAACATATTAATTTCACCTAAGTATATACACAAAATAGATTTTAAGACAGTTTCTGAAGTATGGAGGTGGGTCTCTTTTTTATGTGGCTAGCATCTTTCAAAACAGGAGTCTCCCCTCCTACATCTTCCTCCCCACTTGTCTTTTACAGTTACTTTAAAAAACAATTTTCAGTTCATGGTCCTTCTGTTCTGCTCTCCTAATATCCTGGGATAAGAGGAAGTCTTCAACTCATTTTCTTCCCTAGATCCTTCCTATCCACTCCACATTCCCCACCATGTTCCTCCATCATTAAAATCTGTGGAAAGTATTAGCAAGCCCTACCATTTATCACAGCGCACCAAGAATTTACATGCGTCTCATTTATTCCGCTTGCATGCCTGTGAAGCAGGTACTATCTCCTTTCTCTTTCTGGAGTTACAATTATACCTGAGTCTCAGCTTTTGTCCAGTACCTGAAGTTACACAAAGGGTGAGGCAACAGAGCCAGGACTCAAAAACCGCATCTGTCTTCTCCAAATCCTTGTTCTTTTCTGTACTTCATTGTGGGTTAAAAAAAAAATTAAGAGGAAAAAAGCTACAATCTTTTAGAATCTAGACCATTTGACTTCCAAGTTCTAGATTACTTTGTAGCAGAATAAACTCGGACTTGCTTTTCAAACTGAAAAGGAGGCTTTTCAGTTTGTGAGAAGGAGGCCAAGAAGGCTTTTCAGGGTTTGGTGGGATGTGAAATGGCAACCTACTCCAGTGTTCTTGCCTGGAGAATCCCAGGGACGGCGGAGCCTGGTGGGCTGCCGTCTAGGGGGTCGCACAGAGTTGGACACGACTGAAGTGACTTAACTAGCAGCAGCAGCAGCCTGTGGTCATTTAAGTTAGCATCTAGTCAGGGATGAAATTTGCTTGCCAGCTTTGTTCCTTGAGAAACATACCTACATGCCTTCCTGTCATTGACGCAATGCACACAGCGTAAGGACAGATTCCTCCCCAGATGCCTGGGGATAGGCAGAATCTTCTGCTATCCACCTTCCCACTCTTGGGGAGCTTTGACACCCTCCTAGCATCCTGCAGAGAAATGGCATGGCTTGCTTTTCTCCACTAGACCGCTATGGACAGGCACTGAGACATAAGCGGGGTTTGTAAACACTGGGGATATGCAAAGAAAAGTGTCACCTCTTGTGCCAGATTTCTGAAATCCCGGCCTCACCCCAAGGACATAAACTATCCTTGCTTCTTATGTCTTTCTTTCCCAAGGATGCTTATTAATACCTACCTTAATTAGAGCCTTCCTTCTAGAGGTTTTCAGTGTTGCTAATTTCTTTGTCTCAGGCTGCACAGCTGTGTGTCTGCAGCTCAGTGGAGAACAGCTTCTCTGCAGCTATCTTATCTATCTGTGGTTGGTGGCAAAATAGGGGTGGGTCTACTGATGCTCCCTACAATGATTTTTAAAGTTAAAAAAAATTGATCTCATTTAGAGAACATACTAGTGGTTACCAGTGGGGAGAGGGAGGGGCAAGGTAGAGGTAGGGAATTAAGAGGTAGGAACTATTAGGTATAAAATAACCTGCTGCTGCTGCTAAGTCGCTTCAGTCGTGTCCGACTTTGTGACACCCCATAGATGGCAGCCCACCAGGCTCCCCCGTCCCTGGGATTCTCCAGCCACGAACACTGGAGTGGGTTGCCATTTCCTTCTCCAATGCATGAAAGTGAAAAGGGAAAGTGAAGTCGCTCAGTCGTGTCTGACTCTTAGCGACCCCATGGACTGCAGCCTACCAGGCTCCTCCACCCATGGGATTTTCCAGGCAAGAGTACTGGAGTGGGTTGCCATTTCCTTCTCTGATAAAATAAGCTACAAGGATATATTAATAATAAGGGAACAGAGGCAATATTTTGTAATAACTATAACTGGAGTCTAACTTCTAAAAATTGTGAATCATTTTAGTGTACACCCGTGATATGTCATATTGTACATATGTAATATTGAACATCAACTATACTTCTACTTTTTTTTAATGCTTAAAAATCACACATAGTGACAATGCTAAAACAAAACACTATAACAAAAAAACCCCAAAACTTCAAAAATAGATCTCACCAAAGAACACATACAGATGGAAGATTAGCATATGAAAAAACAAGAGGGAACCGCATATTAAAGCACCAGTAAATTATCATTACACACTTGTTAGAATGGCTAAAATCAAAACACCAAATACTGGAGAGGAAGAAGATTAAGGGACTTCCCTGGTGGTCCAGTGCCTAAGACCCCATGGTCCCAGTGCAAGGGCCTGGGTTCAACCCCTGGTCGGGGAACTAGATCCCACATGCGGCAGCTAAGAGTTCACACAACCAAAGATCCCGCACACTGCAGCAAAGATTGAAGATCCTGCATGCTGCAACTAAGAGCTGGTGCAGCCAAATAAATAAAAACAAATACTTTAAAGATTAACAAGAGAAAAGCATATCAATTAATTTTTTACAAAAAGAAGATTAAGAGGCGCTCTCATTTATTGCTGGTGGAAATGCAAACTGGTACAACCACTATGGGAGACAGTTTGGTAATTTCTTACAAAGCTAGAATAGGCTTACCATATAATCCAGTAGCATGCTCCTGATTTCTACCCAGATGAGTTGAAAACATATCCACACAAAAATCTGAGCACAAATATGTATAGCAACATTACTTATAATTGCCAAAAAATGAGAATCCACCAAGATGTCCTTTGATAGATGAATGGATAAACAGGACTGTGGTCCTGTACACAGTGACATGTTTTTCAGTGATCTTAAAAAACCAGCTATCGAGCCACAAGCAGAAGCCTTAAAGTGCGTATTGCTAGCTGAAAGGAGCCTGTCTGAAGAGGCTACATGCTGTATGACTCCAACTACAGGAGAATGTTTTGGAAAAGGCAAAATGACAGAGACAGCAAACATTTAGTGGTTGCCTTGGGGTTCAGTGGAACGGGGGGCTAATTCTTCCAATCCAAGGGGAGGAGATATTTTTCCATTTCATTGAATCATCTTTAATTTCCTTCATCAATATTTTCTAGTTTTCAGGGTATACATCTTTCACCTTCTTGGTTAAGCTTATTCTTAGGGCTTCCTTTACTGTGATTTTTTAAAGATTTATTTTACTTATTAATTTTTTTGGCTGTGCCACATGGCATATGGGATCCTAGTTCCCCGACCAGGGATCAAATCTGCACCCCCAGCAGTGGAAGCGTGAAGTCTTAACCACTGGATGGCCAGGGAAATCCCTATGCAATCTTAAGTGGGACTTTTCTTTAAACTGGCTCTTTCTGATATTTCATTTTTAGTGTGTAGAAATGCAGCAGATTCTTCCTTACGGTGTAGAGAACAGGCACTTCAGGAACAGAATTGTGAAGTGATGAACTCATGGTTTATTTCTGTTTGTGAGACCAGGTCGCTGGGATAAGTTCAGTCATCCGCATTGAGGACAGTCTCCTGCCTCAGTATCAAGAAGCAGGGATATAACCTGACAAAACCAGACCAACTCGGTCACCTCACCACGAAGGTCTACAGCCACGGGCACCTTTACTGTGGAGTTCAGGCTGCCCTAAAAAGGTAACAGAGAAAGGGGCCCATTCCTCTAGCTTTTGTGGTCCAACGGATACAAGTGACAAAATTTCCCCACCTGCTAGTCATAGGAACTCATCACCGCCACCAACCCCACCCCCAACGCCCCACCTCCGTCAGGAAGAGAGGTGGAACCAGAGCTGTCTTTTCCGCTACTGCTCCCCCTTCTGGAGGGATGTGGAAGTTCCCCGTGGAAACGCACGGAGCGAGCTAAGAATTCCCCCAGGAGGATTGACATCCGTTTCAATGCTACACTTTCAACTTCTTTCTTTAGATGCAGTTTAGAATGGCTATGTGTTCCTCTATGTTTCGTTTCATGACCTCTAAATCCATTCTCCTTTGTCTGCAATTTCATCTCATGTAAATAACCGCTGGTGTCCGAGTTCATATCTAGGTAATTCCCCTCACCCACATTATTCATAGGCTGACGTAGTTTGGGGAAAACCTCAGATCTTTTACAAGAGTTTTGTCAGTGATAAGCAAAGATCAATGGTTCACAGACAGGGAGACTCGGGGGCTCACAGTTACTGCTGATTCACATCACAAGGGCGGAAACTATGATACCTGCTTTACCTGAAGTTGTGGAAGGGACCATGGACCTCTCCCTGTCTGGGCCACGCAGGCCTCAGGGACTGGGTGGAATTCCCCCAAGACCAGCTTCCACGTAGGGCTAGAATGATGGCACGGGACTTGGCACAGACATCCTTGCTTTATGCAGGGTAACTGAGCAGGGGCCAAGGGGCGTTGGGGACTGGGCTGGCCTCTATCCTGCCTGTTTCCTCCACTCCACAAAGCCGGACCACTTGGTCGAGGCCAAGTTCGACTGAGCAACCTGACTTGGGCAGAGGCAAGCCCAGTCAGCAGAGGTGTTTCTGCAGCTGATTTATACTCCCAGGCATCCTTACTGTGAGTTCCTTGAAATCCTGCTATTTACTGTTCCTTCACCTGGTGGACTGAAGTTTTCCAATAAGCTGAATGGTATATGAGGCGCTATGAAGATGAGGGAGTCAGGTGAGGCACTGGGGAGAGGACCTCACAGCCTGGACCAAAGGACCGCCTCTTGCTCAGTTCCAGGGCCATCACAGACAGCTGGTCTGGGCCCCTGTAGACCTGTGTCTGCCCTGGCCATGTATCCAAGTTTACTGAGGTTGCTGTAAAAAAAAAAAAAATTACTGCAGACTTGGTGGCTTGAAACATTAAAATTTATTCTCTCACACTTTTGGAGTTCGGATGACTGAGCTTTCTCCAGGATCTTCAGAGAGAATCCTTCCTTGGCTTTTCTAGCTCCTGGTGGCAGCCCCAGCAGTCCTGGGCTTGGGGTTACATCACACCAATCTCTGCCTTTGTCTTTACATCGCTGTCTCCTCTGTGAGCTACGTGAACTCTCCCTCTGCTTCTATCTTATAAAGACTCTTGAGACCGCATTTAGGTTCCATCTCAATAATTCACGATAATCTCTCTATCGTAAGATCCTTGACCTAACCACATCTGCAAAGACCCTTTTTCTAAATAAGGTTACATTTACAAATTTCAGGGATTAGGACTTGATATCTTTGGTTGGGGGCTTCCCTGGTAGCTCAGCTGGTAAAGAATCCACCTGCAATGCAGGAGACCCCGATTCGATCCGTGGGTTGGGAAGATCCCCTGGAAGAGGATCTCCCAGTATTCTTGCCTGGAGAATTCCCATGGACAGAGGAGCCTGGTGGGCTATATCCATGGGGTTGCAAAGAGCTGGACATGTCTGAGCGACTCAGCACAGCACAGCACAGCATCCTTAACTGGCTTTTATCCAAGCTACTATACCTGGGCTCTACAGATCTAGACTGTGATGGAGTTAAAGAGAAGCCTCCATTCTTCAATTTTGGACACAAGGCAGGGATCCCAGCATCCTAGAAGAAAGCAGCCAGAACCAGACTACACAGCCAAGGTCATGCAGGGCTCAAGAATCGGTGCTTTATCCAGGTCCATCTTCTGTTGCACAGAAACATTCACTAGATCCTGAAAGGAATACCCTCAGGGACAGACTTTACTTTTTTAAGAAAACCTCTTGACAAAGATATAAAATGCAATGTAGAATGGCTTTGTATTCCTCTACATCTTGCTTCATGACTTCTAAATCCATTCCCCTTTGTCTGCAATCTCATCTCCTAGAAATATTTTCTGGTGTCTGAGTTCATATCTAGAGAAGAAAATGGCAACCCACCCCCGTACTCTTGCCTAGAGAATTCTGTGGACAGAGGAGCCTGGTGGGCTGCTGTCCATGGGGTCACACAGAGTTGGACACGACTGAAGAGACTCAGCATGCATGCATGCATTGCAGAAGGAAATGGCAACCCACTCCAGTATTCTTGCTTGGAGAATCCCAGGGACAGAGGAGCGGGTGGGCTGCCATCTATGGGGTCGCACAGAGTCAGACATGAATGAAGCAACTTAGCAGCAGCAGCAGCAGAGTTCATATCTAGGTAATTCTCTAGGACACAGAAGTGCTGGACTGCCTCTATCAGAGACAGTTCAGTTCAGTTCAGTCGCTCAGTTGTGTCTGACTTTGCGACCCCATGGACTGCAGAACGCCAGGCCTTCCTGTCCATCACCAACTCCCTGAGTTTACTCAAACTCGTGTCCACTGAGTCAGTGGTGCCATCCAACCATCTCATCCTCTGTCGTCCCCTGCTCCTTCCGCCTTCAATCTTTCCCAGCATCAGGGTCTTTTCAAATGAGTCAGCACTTCGCATCAGGTGGCCGAAGTAGTGGAGTTTCAGCTTCAACATCAGTCCTTCCAATGAACACCCAGGACTGATCTCCTTTAGGATGGACTGGTTGGATCTCCTTGCAGCCCAAGGGACTCTCTCAAGAGTCTTCTCCAACACCACAGTTCAAAAGCATCAATTCTTTGGTGCTCAGCTTTCTTCACAGTCCAACTCTCACATCCATACATGACTACTGGAAAACACACAGCTTTAACCAGACGTACCTTTGTCCACAAAGTAATGTCTCTGCTTTTTAATATGCTGTCTAGGTTGGTCGTAACTTTCCTTCCAAAGAGTAAGCGTCTTTTAATTTCATGGCTGCAATCACCATCTGCAGTGGTTTTGGAGCCCCCAGAAATAGTCTGCCACTGTTTCCACTGTTTCCCCATCTATTTGCCATGAAGTGATTGGACCAGATGTCATGATCTTAGTTTTCTGAATGTTGAGCTTTAAGCCAACTTTTCACTCTCCTCTTTCACTTTCATCAAGAGGCTTTTTAGTTCTTCTTCACTTTCTGCCATAAAGGTGGTGTCGTCTGCATATCTGAGGTTATTGATACTTCTCCTGGCAATCTTGATTCCAGCTTGTGCTTCATCCAGCCCAGCACTTCTCATGATGTACTCTGCATATAAGTTAAATAAGCAGGGTGACAATATACAGCCTTGACGTACTCCTTTTCCTATTTGGAACCAGTCTGTTGTTCCATGTCCAGTTCTAACTGTTACTTCCTGACCTGCATACAGGTTTCTCAAAAGGCAGGTCAGGTGGTCTGGTACTCCCATCTCTTTCAGAATTTTCCACAGTTTATTGTGATCCACACAGTCAAAGGCTTTGGCATAGTCAATAAAGCAGAAATAGATGTTTTTCTGGAATTCTCTTGCTTTTTGATGATCCAGCGGATGTTGGCAATTTGATCTCTGGTTCCTCTGCCTTTTTAAAAACCAGTTTGAGCATCTGGAAGTTCATGGTTCATGTATTGCTGAAGCCTGGCTTGGAGAATTTTAAGCATTACTTTGCTAGCATGTGAGATAGTGCAATTGTGCGGTAGTTTGAGCATTCTTTGGCATTGCCTTTCTTTGGGATCAGAATGAAAACTGACCTTTTCCAGTCCTGTGGCCACTGCTGAGTTTTCCAAATTTGCTGGCATATTGAGCGCAGCACTTTGACAGCATCATCTTTCAGGATTTGAAATAGCTCAACTGGAATTCCATCACCTCCACTAGCTTTGTTCGTAGTGATGCTTCCTAAGGCCTACTTGACTTTGCATTCCAGGATGTCTGGCTCTAGGTGAGTGATCACACCATCGTGGTTATCTGGGTCATTAAGATCTTTTTTATATAGATCTTCTGTGTATTCTTGCCACCTCTTCTTAATATCTTCTGCTTCTGTTAGGTCCATACCATTTCTGTCCTTTATTGAGCCCATCTTCAATGAAATGCTCCCTTGGTATCTCTAATTTTCTTGAAGAGATCTTGAAGAGATTTCCCATTCTGTTATTTTCCTCTGTTTCTTTGTATTGATTGCTGAGGAAGGCTTTCTTATCTCTCCTTGCTATTCTTTGGAACTCTGCATTCAAATGGGTATATCTTTCCTTTTCTCCGTTGCCTTTTGCTTCTCTTCTTTTCACAGCTATTGGTAAGGCCTCCTCAACCATTTTGCTTTTTTGCATTTCTTTTTCTTGGGGATGGTCTTGATCACTGCCTCCTGTATGATGTCACGAACTTCCGTCCATAGTTCTTTAGGCACTCTATCAGATCTAATCCCTTGAACCTATTTCTCACTTCCACTGTATAATTGTAAGGGATTTGATTTAGGTCATAACTTAAATATAGATTCACATAGATTACCTCCCCACAAAGCTACAATAAACAGACTTTTTTGTTACTGCTAAATATTTATTTCCTGTATAAGAGTGGTCAGGAACATCGCCTGCATACAATCAAAGGTATGACCACAATATTGCTCTGAAGGGTTGAACATGGAGAAAAATGTGTGGTTTATAGTATAATATTCGTATTTTTAGCTGTATTTTCTGGAAACTTATGCTATATTGTATGCAAGAAGAACTGATAAGACCTCTTAGTCTTTTACATGGTTCATTATTCCTAGAATTTGTCTTCTATGAACATTTTTTTCCCAAGGCTGCAAACACTGAGAACTAAGCATATTCCCAGCACTGCTCTAGTCATTAGAAGAGATAAAAAGATGAAATTATATATTATACTCCCCTTTAAGGAGTTTAGCAAGCCATGGCACTTTTGTCACAGAAGTCCTAGGAGGTAAATGGCTCTCTGAAGAATGATGAATAACGAAAGGAAGAACTCATATGAGAACTATGTAGAAACCCAGAAAAATCTTTATGATGAGAAAAGCAGATTAAGGTGGTATATCTGGTACAACTGTCAAGACACGGATGCATGGGATCACATTCTGGAATGGAACAGGCAGAAATTCAAAGTCAGATATTAGACTGTTCCTCTTCATTTTGAAAGTTTTTGAAAGTTTTCTTTAATAATGATATGGTATCTTTTCAAAAATAAGTTTTTAGCCATTTAGAAAATGGCTATCACTGATAAATGCAAAGCAGAGAGGTTTCCATTTTGTAAATAACTTACTAACTAAATTATAGATGAAATTACTAATCCACTTGGAATTCTCTCCCAGTGACGAAAAGTATTTACATGACAAAAAGTGGTGTGCGAGGGAAGTCTGAGTTCATCATTATTAAGCATATGCTGGGGAGAAAACTGTTTTCCTCTAGTTTCTTAACTCAGTAACTGAGGGTCTGTGAATTAAACTAACAAAAGGCAGATTAAGAGAAAAGACATAATTTTTATTCAGAATATGTTTAGGTCCACAGGTGTCCACAGAAAAGGGGTGAAACTCAAAAAAGCAGTTAGGCTTGGAGGCTTATGTACCATTTCAACGAAGGAAAGGAAGTTTGGGCTTCCAGGGATGATGAACTATGATGAAGTGTCAAGGAAATATATGAGTGAACTAAAGGAAGATAAGATCTGTTTTAATAAGTTCTGTTTGCGCACACTAAACTTGGTGTCAGCGACTCATCTTTGGTAATAAGAGTCACTTGTTCTGGTACAGGGCGGGCACCTTTCTCAGAGGGAAACGTATGCCTCGCTTTTGGTACCCAGGGGAAGGGCAAAGAACTCTTCCTCTCTTGGCTGATTCTCAGCTGCCTGTAGCTGAGAATAATCCTTACACCAAAGTGGCATATTCGACTTCACATAGTAATGATATCTCCATTCTGTGAGCACCCCTCAGGGGCCGGCCATAGCTTATATGTTTGGCCCTGGTTGGGGTTATGGGAGTACCCCAGCTCCTTTTTTAAGTGTCAGTGGCCTGAGGTTGAGTCTGCCCCAGAACTGAGTACTAGCCCTCAGGCAGTGGGCATTTCCGCTGCTGGTGAAACTTGAGCTCACTGTGTTGTCTTATGGTGGGCGCCTTTGCATCCCTGCCCCTATGGTTACTGTCTATTCTATTGATTCCAGCTTCTGCAGGAGGAGCCTAGGGACTGGGATGTTTGCCAAAGACAGGATGCTTTGGCAGTCACGGGCATATGTGGAACTCTTAAGGGGAAGCCAGGAAGACTTCTTCCCCTGCCCCAGGAAAAGCACTCCTGAGTTAAGGGTGAAGGTAGACTGTTAAGACGCTTCTCTCTTTCTTTCCTGATACCATTCAGCCCTGTTTCCTGCATAGAAGAAGAGTTTACAAAATAATGCATTATTCCTCTTATTTTTCTCCCCCGCATTAAAGTTTGGTTCAGCATATCCATTTTGGAACCAGGCTGGGGACACCTCTATTTTAGTTTCTTGATGAGAAAAGACACGGTAACATCAATATGATCTCCACCAACCTCTGTCTTCTTTTTAGCTACTCCCAGGTCCCCAGAGGCCACAGCTCCTAGAAGAGGCCCCGAACCTGCTGCACCAGCATTTCATTTATACTAAATCTGATTCTCAGATCAGCCCTACAGGTATTTTGGACAACTTTCCCAAGATCCACATGGCTCCTAAGAGGCAGCACTGGTCCCAGTCCAGGTTACACCATCTAGGTGGACACCAGTGCCCCTTCTCTTACCTCCATCATTCTTCTTCAGAAACAGAGTGAGCTACCCAAAATCATCAGGGCAGTCAGAACCAACTTCCTTCCCCTCTGGGCTGCCAGAAACCCTTGTTTCTCACTGTAGATCTTGTCCATGTCCACCCTTGTGTTCTTTGGACTTTACACACATCTTGCCTTTTTTTAGGGGAGGGGGTCTCTACTCACTACATCCAAGGCAGTGCCTGGAAAGAAGAGGTAGTTCTCAGAAAAGGCCAGATGAATTAAGACCCAACAGCTTATAACCAAGAAGACATAAATGCCACCTTCTCTTCTGATCAGTTTTTGTCAGGGTCACATCCCAGGGAATTTGTGGCGCCTGAAGGCTTTCACACAGACCCGAGTGAATCCCAACCCTGCTGCTTCTTTGCTGGGTGACCTTGAATGTTTTATTTCACCTCTGTAGCCTTCATCTTTCTCATCTGCACATGTGGAGTGATGATCCCTTTCTTAAAGGGTTAAGAAGATAAGCGATTTCCTCTGAAGACATCTAGCACCAAGAACGTGTTAATAATGACACTCTATATTCAAACCACCAGATGATCCTTATCATTTACCTTTGTGGTTTTCCATTTGCTAGATATGAAGGCATTTTTTTAAACTTATTGTTTTGAAATAATATCCAGAAAAGAAAGCTTGCAAGAATATAGAAAAAACTGCTATATTCTTCTCCAAGATTCACCAACTGTTAACGTTTTAACACACTTGTGCACTCTCTCTCTCTCTATATATATACACACACACACATATATATGTGATATATAGATATTTTTTCTAAATCAGCTGAAAATTTTGGCATCACATTCCATAAACCTTTCAGTGTGAATTTCTAAAAAACAAGGACATTCTCTTATGTCACCTTGGCACCGTTATCAAGATCAAGAAATTTAACAGTAACACGGTATTACTCTCTAAGAAGTCTATTTTGCGATCTCACCAGTTTTCAGATGATGTCAGGTGACAACGATGTCAGGTGATGACCTTTATAATACTTTTCATCCCTTGGTTCAGGATCCACTCCAGGATGGTGCACGGATTCCACTGTCAAATCCTTTTGCTCATCTTTGATCAGAAACTGTACCTCGTCTTCTGGTTTTTAAGACACTGACATTTTTTAGAAGAATACAGACCAGTTATTTTTCAGAATGTCCCTCAGTTTGGATTTGTCTGATAATTCTCTGTGATTAGGTCCACGTTAAATATTTTCAGCAGAAACGCTACAGAAATGATGAGTCCTTCTCAGGGAACGCATGATGTCCATTAGTCCCAGCACTGGAGATATTAATCTTGTTCATTTCATTCAACTGTCTGCCAGTAGGAAGGTTGCTATTTTTCCCTTTGTTATTAATAAGCCATTTATGAGAGATATTTTGAGACCATGTGGATATCCCGTTTCCCATCAAACTCTCAGGGCTGCTGTTCTGGAAGCTTTTGTGGACAAACTTCTCTCAAAGATGAAACACTGAAGGTCTGTACTGCCTTGGCTGAAGAGGCATGAATACTCATTTTCACCAGTTTCCTGTGAGGGAACCTTGTGGTTAATAACTCAGGGAGGGGTGGGCGAGCCGGAGCCTTGTGGTCCAGGCGCTCTCCACCCTGCAGCAGCACCAGCAAGAGGGTGGGGACGGGAGAGGAGCCCCCCACTGCAAAGTGGAGGCGAGCGAGAGACAACCCAAGCCTACACGGTAGAGTACGCCTCAGGTTCACAAAGGCAGAGGTTTTCTTCTTCTGCCCCTACAACCGTGCTCTCCACCCGTTCCTTCTGAGTATGTGAGACTCATCTAGTCTGGGGATCTCAGCAGAGAGGCACATATCACCAAAGATTCCCAGGAGGGTTACTGTGAGAGACTTGTTTCATTCCTCTGACTGGGGAACGCCTGAGCTAAGCTCTTGTCGTGTGAACAAGGAGGAAATCAAATTTGCAGTTTTCCAAACAGTATGGGAGAAACTGGGAATCAAAAATTGTTAGAAATGGAGGGTGTCAAGAGTTTATCTTAGCATTCATAGCCTTTCAGGGAACTGGCATCATTACTCCAAGAGTTCTAGACCAGAGCTGCAGTACAGATTTGCTGTCACTGGGAGTTGGATCTCCAGTTCTGGTTTGACTCTGACCCTATTGTGCAGTTGTCTAAATATACCTAGTTCTTGGGGCCATTTTCTTTCATTTTGTGGAAAAAAAAAGTTATTAGAGCAACCTCCCCCCTCAAATATAGGCCAACCCCACTAATGAAGACTGAGGTGAAAACTCTACAAAAACCATAGCACATGAAATCAAGCAACATACAATTTGTACATCTTGACCAAGTTGGATTTATCCCAGGAAAGAGAGGTTCCTTTTTCACGAGGAAAAATGAGAAGTGTAATTCACCACATTAACAGATTAATGGAAAAAAAAATCTTATGAGCACATGGTCATCTCAAAAGATGCAGGAAAACTGATAAAATTCAGCATGTATATGGAGCAAATGAAACTCTCCAACTCTGCTGGTGGGAGTGGAAACTGTTGCAACCACTTTGGAAAATAATGTGGCATTTTTCTACTAAAGTGAAACATGCACATTTTCAATGGTTTACCAATGCTACTCTGAGGTATGTATCAAACACAAAAGTATATATTTCACTAAATACATGTATTAGTATATTCATAGCAGTACTATTCATAAGGAAAGTTATAACCAACCTAGATAGCATATTAAAAAGCAAAGACATTACTTTGCCAACAAAGGTCTGTCTAGTCAAGGCTATGGTTTTTCCAGTAGTCATGTATGGATGTGAGAGTTGGACTGTGAAGAAAGCTGAGCGCCGAAGGATTGATGCTTTTGAACTGTGGTGTTGGAGAAGACTCTTGAGAGTCTCTTGGACTGCAAGGAGATCCAACCAGTCCATTCTGAAGGAGATCAGTCCTGGGTGTTCTTTGGAAGGAATGATGCTAAAACTGAAACTCCAGTACTTTGGCCACCTCATGCAAAGAGTTGACTCATTGGAAAAGACTCTGATGCTGGGAGGGAATGGGGGCAGGAGGAGAAGGGGACGACAGAGGATGAGATGGCTGGATGGCATCACTGACTCGATGGATGTGAGTTTGAGTGAACTCTGGGAGTTGGTGATGGACAGGGAGGCCTGGCGTGCTGCGATTCATGGGGTCGCAAAGAGTCGGACACGACTGAGAGACTGAACTGAACTGAACTATTCGTAATAGACTTACAGGAAACCACCCAAATGCCCATCAAACATAGGATAAATAGATTCCAGTATATTCACACAACAGCATACATTTCATTGTCAAGAATAAGTGATCTACAATTGTACAAAAGAGTATAGATGAATATATTAACATAACATTGCACAGAAGAAGCCTGTGGCTTCCCTGGTGGTCCAGTTCAGTTCAGTTCAGTTCAGTCACTCAGTCATGTCCGACTCTTTGTGACCCCATGAATCACAGCACGCCAGGCCTCCCTGTCCATCACCAACTCCCGGAGTTCACTCAAACTCATGTGGTTAAGAATTCACTTTGCAATGAGGTGGACACTGGTTTAATCCCTGGTCCAAGAAGATCCCATATGCCATGAGCAATTAAGCCCACAAGCCTCAGCTACTGAGATCATGTGCAGCAACTACTGAAGCCCATGTACTCACGAGCCTGTGCTCACAATAAGAGAAGCCACTGCAATGAGAAGCCTGCATGCTGCAACTCGAGAGTCGCCCCCACTGGCTGCAACTAGAGGAAGCCCGAGTGCAGCAATGAAGACCCAGTACAGCCAATAATAAATAAATAATTATTTAGAAAAACAAAAGAAGCCAGTCACAAAGGCAGTACTATGACTCCACTTACATAAGAGACTAAAACACAGGTAAAATTAGCCTATGGTACCGGAAGATTGGGTACCATTGTGGGTTGAGTAATAAGATGGAAAGGCATATCTCAGGATCTGGTGATATGCTGTCTCTGGCCCTAGGTGGTGGTCACACAGATGGGTTCAGTGTGTAGAACTGCATACATTTATGTTATAGGCATTTCCCACATGTGGACTACAGTTCATTTTTAAAGGGGGAAAAAAACAACAACATCTCTTCATTAAAAAATTCTTCAATATGGGGCTTCTTTAACCTGAAACTACAAAACCAAACATCAATGACAAAATGTCAAAACAGATCCCTCTAAAATTAGGAATAAGAAAACTATGCCTTCTCTGCCACCACTTCTACTTGGTACTAGAGATATTCACCTGTGCAACAAGTCAAGGGAAACAAATAAATGGCATAAGGACTGGGACAGAAGACAAGATATCGTAATTTATAGGAGATGGGAAGGTAAAGACCAAATCCATTCTTTTGGAAATCCGAAAGAGTCTACAGGTAAGATACTAAAGTTAGCAGTAAAATTACATAACAGTGCTGAACGAAAAGCTGATAACACAATTCCATTGCATTTCTGTCTCTGCAACAATATATATAAAATGTAGTTTTAAAAATGATTTTTTATTGTAACATCAATAAATATGAAGTGTTGATATATAAATGAGGAAGAATCTTTATAGAAAAATTATAAAACTTTGTTAAAAGACATAAAAGAATTTATAAAAGTTGTAGAGAAATATCCTATTTATGCTTTAGAAGACTAAATATCAAAAGATATGAGTTCTCCCCCAAACTGACTTAAAGGTTCCATATAATTATAAAAAAATTCTCACAATACATTTTGGTGATTAACAAACTAGTTCTAAAATTTATTTAGAAACACAAATGCCTATAAAGAGCCAAGATACTGCTAAAGAAGAAGAATATGGGGTCTCATCATGTCAGATATGAGTAATTATTATAAAGCTTTGGTAATTAGATCACATAGTTTTACACTGAAAATAACAGGTAGATCAAAGAATCAAAGATGGAACCCAGAAGCAAACCTATTCAGAGACAGAATGTTTTTTAAGAACAAGTTGGCACTGCAGCTTAGTGAGAAAAGGAAAACTTTTTCAACAAATCTTGAGTCAAAATTGATTATCTATATGAAAAAGTTACTTAGGCTCCTACCTCAAAGCTTACAAAAGAAAACATTTGCAGATTGTTTGAAGATGTAAAGACTTTCCTGGTGGTTCAGTGGTTTAGACTCCACGTTTCCACTGCAAGGGGCCTGGGTTCTATCCCTAGTCAGGGAACTAAGATCCTGCATGCTGGAGGCACAGTCAAAAACATTAAGTAAGAAAAAGCATAAAATCTTTGATGTTCTGTTTCTTGATTTGGAATGGTGACTATATTGGTATTCATTTTATTACTTTTTTTTCAAATTGCATATCTGTATTTTCATGTTATAATATTTAATGTATCTTATGATAAAATTTTTTAAAGCCAATCTACAACAAACAGGCAGGGAAAAAAATGAGGGAGTTGGACAGGATAATATTTATGGACTTTTTTTATGCTCTCGTTCATTCATACGAGAAACATTTTGGCTATATTATGCAAGGTCCTAGGGATTCCAAGAACAGGAAATAAGCTGGTCCAGACAGTCACTATGCAGTTCCAGGGCCCTCTGAGGGCTCACAACAGTCCGGCACCAGCCAGTTCCCAGCTTCACTGTGTCATTCCAAGACTCCACTTTGTGTAAAACACCACCCATTCACACTGTCTACCAAAAACAAAACAACTCCCCCAAAGCAATCCATTCCCACCAAGAATTTACAAACATTACTGTACCTCTTCCTCCAAGGCTCTGGCACGCTCCTCCTCTTTTCTCCTCCTAATTTCTCTGCCCACCTTTGTCTTTGTTCTCAGGATCAACACAAATTCCTTCTTTTGCACAGCAGTTTGTTTCCTTTGCTCCCTCATCACTCAAGTAGGGCAACCAAAGTGATGTATGGAGCTCTTCCAGACAAGTCCAGTGGTTGCCCTGAGAAGATGCTTGATGGTTCGGTTTTCTCCCCCTTATTACAAGGCTCAGTGCCTCTACCTCTTGGAGCCTGGGTTTTCATCCCAGGTGAGCCATCATGCTGTCCTGGAATGCTGGGAGAGTCACTATCCTTTAGTCCAGCACTTCCACTCTTTAATGTGCACACAGATCACCTGTGAAAGTGAAAAGTCGCTCAGTCATGTCCGACTCTTTGCGATCTAATGGGTAGCCTTTCCCATCTCCAGGGGATCTTCCCAACCCAGGGATCGAACCCAGGTCTCCCGCATTGCAGGCAGATTCCTTACCAGCTGAGCCACAAGGGAAGCCCTCACAGATCACCTGGGAATCATCTTAAATGGCAGGTCATGATTCAGCAGGTCTGAGCCCAAGATTCTGCATGTCAAACTGGCTCCCAAGCAATGCCAATGGTGTCAGCTTGCAGATCACATTTTGACAAGGGGTTAGGATCTTCATCTATAAAATTGGCACAAAGTCTCCATGCAGATGTTGTGATTTAATGAGATAATAAGTATGAATGTGCTTGGGAAATTTTCTAGCCCTTATGAATATGATGGGTTGTTATTATTGAAGAGCTGGGATGTTCCAAGCTTGTCCAATAAACTGGTGGTAGGACCTCCCCCCATATTTCTACTGCTTGACAACCTGAAAAACTGCCCATACTCAGCCAATTTGGCAGCTGAGCCCTTCAGAAGTGTCAGCTGTGCCAAGAAGACACACCAGCCCTCAATGAAGAGGTCCCTGGAGAAGAAGGGACCAATATCAGCTGGATCATCGAAAAAGCAGGAGGGTTCCAGAAAAATATCTATTTCTGCTTTATTGACTATGCCAAAGCCTTTGACTGTGTGGATCACAATAAACTGTGGAAAATTCTGAAAGGGATGGGAATACCAGACCACCTGACCTGCCTCTTGAGAAATCTGTATGCAGGTCAGGAAGCAACAGTTAGAACTGGACATGGAACAACAGACTGGTTCCAAACAGGAAAAGGAGTACGTCAAGGCTGTATATTGTCACCCTGCTTATTTAACTTATATGCAGAGTACATCATGAGAAATGCTGGTCTGGATGAAGTACAAGCTGTAATCAAGATTGCCAGGAGAAATATTAATAACCTCAGATATGCAGATGACACCACCTTTATGGCAGAAAGTGAAGAAGAACTAAAGAGCCTTGTGATGAAAGTGAAAGAGAAGAATGAAAAAGTTGGCTTAAAGCTCAACATTCAGAAAACTGAGATCATGACATCCGGTCCCATCACTTCATGACAAATAGATGGGGAAAGAGTGGAAACAGTGAGAGATTTTTTTGAGGTGGGGCTTCAAAATCACTGTAGATCATGATCACAGCCATGAAATTAAAAGAAACTTACTCCTTGGAAGGAAAGTTATGACCAACCTAGACAGAATATTAAAAAGCAGAGACATTACTTTGCCAACAAATGTCCGTCTAGTCAAGGTTATGATTTTTCCAGTAGTCATGTATGGACGTGAGAGTTGGACCATAAAGAAAGCTGAGCACAGAATTGATACTTTTGAACTGTGGTGTTGGAGAAGACTCTTGAGAGTCCCTTGGACTGCAAGGAGATCCAACCAGTCCATTCTAAAGGAGATCAGTCCTGGGTGTTCATTGGAAGGTCTGAGGTTGAGGCTGAAACTCCAATACTTTGGCCACCTGATGCTGACTCATGATGTTGACTCAAATGAGCTGACTCATTTGAAAAGACCCTGATGTTGGGAAAGATTGGGGGCAGAAGGAGAAGGGGACGACAGAGGATGAGATGGTTGGATGGCATCACCAACTCAATGGACATGAGTTTGGGTAGGCTCCGGGAGTTGGTGCTGGACAGGGAGGCCTGGCATGCTGAGGTTCACGGGGTCGCAAAAAGTCGGACAGGACTGAGTGACTTAACTGAACTGAACTGGAGAAGAAGGAAAGAACAAATCAAGGATGTGATGTGGCAGCTTATAGATTTGCACAAGTGCCCAGCCACTTCCAGAGTTAATGGGGTGGTCAAAGAGTCTGCAGAAACAGGAAATCCTGCAAGAGAGCAAGGAAACACACATTCACACACACACACACACACACACACACACACACATTATCCAAACCAGAGAGGGACTGTTGGGTTAGTATCACATTTTCTTTAAAGGTCAGAAGCTAGTTAACCCTTGGCAGATCCACAGAGAGCTGAGAACACAGCCCAGTAAAGATTAGGGCAGGTGCATGAAGGGGCAGATGGTGAGATGGGGCAGGTGAACTCAGGACCACTTTGGTGCTGGAACTCAGGACCAGAGATGTTCCACAGCCCCATCAACCTTCTCACCTACCAGGCCCTGGGTTTCACTTCCCACACTGGCATGCTGCTCTCAGAAGCTGCTCATTCTTGAGGGGGCAGCAGAGTGAGTTACTGGATGGAAGGTGTTTAAGTGGCTTGCCAAAGTCACAGTGGAGTTTCTGGCGGAGCTGACTCCCAAGTCTCTGGCTCCAGGCTGTCCATCACAAATGCAAGCGCAGGTTATCTGGGTGGCTCCGCTCAGGGATTAGCAGAAACTGTCAGCACCTGAAGTGAGGAAGGATGTAAAAAGGACTAGTATTTGTTCAGCACCTACAGTGGGTCAGGTACAGGCTATATGCTAATTTATCCTCACAGCTTCATGAAGATGATATTACATCTATAAAGGTTCTAGTATGGTGTATCGTGCAGAAGAAGTTTCCGCAAAATGTTTGGTTATTTGTCCTGTTGCCCCAAGTTACTAAGAATGCAACCCAAGAAGGTATAAGCAACTTAACCAAAAGCCACCTCTCTAAGTGGAGATTTGACCTCAGGTCCACCAGGCTCTGTGTTCTGCATGCTCTCCATTATGCTGTGCTGGAAAGGGAACAGGCTGGGCTCTGGTGCAAAACAAAGAACCCCTCTTTGCAAGGGGATTTGGGCAAGGTATTTCTCACATGGACCTGTGATGGCTTTAGGAATCTTCCCATCTTTAGGTAAGAAGAGTGTACTGGATTGGAGAGCATCCTGCCCCCAAATTCATGCTCTTCTCAGAGTCCTAGAATGTGATCTTTTCTAGAAATCAGATCATTGCAGATGATATTCATTACAACTTATGGCAGAAAGTGAAGAGGAACCAAAAAGCCTCTTGATGAAAGTGAAAGTGGAGAGTGAAAGTTGGCTTAAAGCTCAACATTCAGAAAACGAAGATCATGGCATCCGGTCCCACCACTTCATGGGAAATAGATGGAGAAACAGTGGAAACAGTGTCAGACTTTATTTTTGGGGGCTCCAAAATCACTGCAGATGGTGATTGCAGCCATGAAATTAAAAGACGCTTACTCCTTGGAAGGAAAGTTATGACCAACCTAGATAGCATATTCAAAAGTAGAGACATTACTTTGCCAACAAAGGTTCGTCTAGTCAAGGCTATGGTTTTTCCTGTGGTCATGTATGGATGTGAGAGTTGGACTATGAAGAAGGCTGAGTGCCGAAGAATTGATGCTTTTGAACTGTGGTGTTGGAGAAGACTCTTGAGAGTCCCTTGGACTGCAAGGAGATCCAACCAATCCATTCTGAAGGAGATCAGCCCTGGGATTTCTTTAAAAGGAATGATGCTAAAGCTGAAACTCCACCTCATGGCCACCTTATGCGAAGAGTTGACTCATTGGAAAAGACTCTGATGCTGGGAGGGATTGGGGGCAGGAGGAGAAGGGGACGACAGAGGATGAGATGGCTGGATGGCATCACTGACTCGATGGACGTGAGTCTCAGTGAACTCCGGGAGTTGGTGATGGATAGGGAGGCCTGGCGTACTGCGATTCATGGGGTCGCAAGGAGTCAGACATGACTGAGTGACTGAACTGAACTGAACTGAGGTCATACTTAAGTAGGGTGGGCCTTTAATCCAATATGACTGATGTCCTTAGAAGAAGTGAACAGACACAGGGAGGATTCCAGAGGGTGACAGAGGCAAAGATTGGAGTGATGTGTCTACAAGCCAAGGAACACCAAGACTTGCCACCAACCTAAGACATGGAATGGATTCTCCCCAAAAGGTTTCAGAGAGAACGTGGCCCCGCCTACATCTTGATTTTGGACTTTGGCCCCCAGAACCGTGAGGAAATGCATTTCTATCATTTGAGTCACTGAGTTTTTGGTAACTTGTCATGCAATCCTGGGAAATTAATACAAAAATCACTTAAGAAATTTAGAGTGCCTAGTCTCGGAGCACTGCCATCATCACCTTGAGTCAAATGAATAAAAAGGACAAAACTACTTTTAAACTGTGAGACTTGAGGGAGGAAGGGACATTTTGGTTGACGCTGAATTCCCATCACGTGCATAAATGTCTCTCGAGCATACGTACTCACACATACCCTCCCTCCCCTTCTTTCTGCACAGATAATTCAGAGTGCCCACAACCCACTCAGTGGGGCTGTCCTGGCCTTTCTGGATGCAGTTAGGGTGGCGATTTTATCAGCAGCCATTTCATGCACTGGTGTGACATACTAGGGTTCAGGTGGGGTGACTCTTCCTAGGTATTTTCAACCTCACCTGGATTTAGAAGAATCATCCTTTGTCTGTGTTGGCATTAAGTCCTTAACCACATTTATCTTCCATAAATAAATAACAGTTATGGAATAAATAAGTGTCACGATTCTTATTATAAATCTATTTCTCAATCTTAGCTGTTTATAAAATTGTCTTGTTGTTCACTTGCAAAGATGGGTCCAAAAAAAAAAAAAATGGGTCCAACTCTTTGGGACTCTATGGACTGTAGCCCACCAAGCTCCTCTGTCCATGGGATTTCCCAGGCAAGAATATTGGAGTGAAAAAAAAAAAAGAATATTGGAGTGGGCTGCCATTTCCTCCTCCAGGGGATTTTTCTGACCCAGGGACCGAATCTGCGTCTTCTGTGGTTCCTGCATTGGCAAGTGGATTCTTTACCACTGAGCCATCAGGGAAGCCCTTATGGAATTATAGGGGAATTTTAAAAACATCAGCATCAGGATCCCACTCCAATGAAATCTGAATCTGAGTTTTTTGCAAATTCCCCCATGTGATTCTCATGTGTAGCTAAAGTGGAGAACCACTGTTCTGGATCTTTGCTATTGTAAATGTAGTCCATGCACCAAAGCACTGACACCACTTGGGAGCTAGTTAGAAATGCACACTCCTGCCCTACTCCAGATCTGACTCTGCATTCTGACAAGGACCCAGGGGATCTGTGTGCACACTATATTCGAAAGCCTTGAGCAAGACTGACCCTGCCTTATACCACCTTGGATGAGAAGGAGAATTCCTTTGGCATCCAACACCGAGCCATCAGCAAGCACAGGAGGTCCAGCTTTCCTCAGAGATGATGTTCAAGCTATTTAATAACAATGCTGGCCATTGAGAGCTGGGATTGCAGGAATGCTGAACTCTGGCTGAATGTCAATTCCAGTATTACTATTAATATTCTGGTTCTTAGAATTTCCTGTCTTGGCTACTGTGATTGCATCTCAACCTCCAGGGCCTCTCTGGCAGGGGAGAGGTGGGGAAGGCTGCAGCAGTCACGACTGGGGTGGCTTCTTATCTCCCAACTGTTCTGTTGCTTTTGGAAACTGTCATCATGCAGGGGGAGAGTTCTCACTGGCTGGTGGCGGGGGTGGGGGATGTCTATTAACCACATCTCTCTTCCAGGTTCTGAACAAATTCTATAAATACAGACAGAATTGTTAAATAATGCCATTTTAGCACATTTGGGCAAAGCTAGAATGGAGGACAAGGGTTTATTGAATGGATGAACCCAGGAGGACAGTAGCTGAAAATGACATTTTTCTCTCCAACTGCTGTCTCTGCCAACTGTACTGCTGAATGCTGACTCACCCATCCTTACACAGATGACTGCTCAGACCCCACATCTTTCTGAGTCAGACTTGGGTGTTAATACTTTTTTTAAAAGGTATTTTTAAAAGTCCAGTCCAATAAAATATCAAAGCATTGATCTCTTATCCACCTGACGTTCCCTGGGCCTCCTGCCAAGGAAACTGGCCTGGGGGAGGTGGGAGAGGGTGGCTTCTCCTCCTTGTCCTTCCCTTCTTCTCCCTCCCTTCTCACTCTGCTGCCCTTCCTCTGCCAGGGCTGGGCTGGGCTGGGCTGGGCAGGCAGGGTGGGGAGCAGAAAAGGCATATCATGGCTGCTCTGGGAACAGCCTGTCACTGAGGTCCTCTGTGTGGCAGTGCCTGAGGCTGCCTCTTTCCCGTGGAGCATCTTTGTGGGTTTTTGAAGGAACTTCCGTCACTGATCTGGGTGATACATTTTAAGCCCGGCTGCTACCCCCGCATTTCCCATGGACTTCCCTGCTGGTTGTCTTCTCGTGTAGGATGCCCAGGACACTGAAACTCTGGCTCCCATGGTTGGGGTTCATCTCTGGCCCTGAGAAGCCCAGGCCCCGCTTCTGGGAAGGGCAGGTCTTTCCCAGGTGGCCCACCTCTTGCTCTACTGCAGATGCACCTCACCTCAAGGATTACACAAGGTGGCTACCACGAGGTACGAGAAGACTACCAGTCCTGGCATCTCCAGATTCTGAAGACACAGCCTAGTTCTCCAAGTGATTCTCTTGAATGTTTCCTTCACTGGCTTCAGAGGTCACAGAAGCAGAAGGGGGTGGGCCCTGGAGAGAGGAGGGATATATTCAGGCTCCCTGAACTCTAAACACATCCTCTAAACACATTCTCTCTGTCCACTGCAGGGGCCATGGACACCCAGGCCTGCGTGCCTTCAGCAGACCTCTGAGGTTCCTGCAGGACCAGCTCTTCCTCCCTCTGACTCTGCCTCAGGGCCGCAAGTGCTGAGATTTAACAACCCAGGGGAAATGCTCAATCATTGAAAGGCTCAGCGACAAGATCCCTGGCTCCCAGCTGTGGACGGAACAATCATGAGGTTAGTTCTGCACAGTCTCTCAGAGCAGGGCAGGGACTAGGGCAAGGTAAGAGAGGCTCCGGGGTGCAAGGTTTAAGGCGGCATCTACCAGGGTTGTGCGAGAGTGGGTCCCTCCTTAATCCAGCACCCCAAGTGCCTCACCCTAGTCCTGGCCCCATCTCAGAGGGTCCCCAGCGGGCCTGGGCCCTGGGTGCTCACAGCAGACGCTACTCAGTAACATCTGGGTCAGGCTCCTCTCTTCAGACCTGAGGTAGGAGATGCACAGGCCCCCCGGCTGAGCAACTGCAGCTGGTCTCCTGCTGATGCTTTGAGATGGGAGGCCAGCGGGTGCACTGGGCCCAGACGGGGTGCATTCTTGTGGGGTTTCCTGGCTCAACACACACCCAGAGAAGGCCCTCAGTCGAGGGGAAGGACAAAAGGAGGGAGAAGAGGTCAGCTGGAATCCATCTTGGCTGAGAGATGCATGCCCATACAAGGACCAGATATGAAGATGACTGGTCAGAAAACAAAAGCAGAAAACTACCTGATTTAAGCAACCTAAGCCAGCCCCGTTGCACATAACTCTCTCTGAGTTCAGCTGCGTGTTCTTTTACACATATTCTGCTTCTTTTTATAAACACCTTTATCTTTTCACAATCTTGGTCTCTGCTGAATTCTTCCTTCAAAGAAGACAAGAACAAAGGTCCTTCCTTCTAATTTTTCACCACCGGAATCAGAACCACCTCCCAATAAACTACTTGTACCCTGGTCTCAGGCTTGCTTCTTGGGAATCCAAGACCCTTTCCTGTCTCTCCGTATCAACTGTCAGCCTCATCTCCGTCTGCCACTGACGTGGTGTGGACGAAGTTCCCAGGACTGGGTGTTTTAGCCACTCCTGCCGGTAGGCTTCGGTCTCCCTGACCACAAACCTCCTCCTCCCTGGCAGTAGCCCCTCTTTTCCTCTGGTTCTGAGCCTGTCAGGCTGCCGGCAGCACCAACAAACCCAAGAGATGGGACAGTCCTGGCGACACTGGAGACCTGCTTCCAGCTGGGAACAGCATGACGTCATAAGTGGTCTTCTTCAGGCTTTTTAGGGCTTTCCTCGTAGCTCTGCTGGTGAAGACTCTGCCTGCAACACAGGAGACCTGGGTTCAACCCGGGGTTGGGAAGATCCCCTGGAGAAGAGAAAGGCTACCCACTCCAGTATTCTGGCCTGGAGAATTCCACGGACTGTATAGTCCAGGGGGTCACAAAGAGTCGGACACAACCAAGCGACTTTCGCTTCAGGTTTTTAAATAATTAATGAATGGATTTTGGTTGCACTGGGTCTTCATTGTTGCATGGGCTTTTCTCTACTTGGGGCAATCGGGGGCTACTCTCCAGCTGCAGTGTGCAGCTTTCGCATTGCAGTGGCCTCTCCTGTTTCATGGCCCGGGCACTAGGGGGCGCGAATTTCAGTGGCTGTGGCACACGGACTCAGTAGTCGTGGCTCCCAGACTCTAGAGCGCAGGATCAGTAACTGCAGCACAAAGGCTTAGCTGCTCTGTGGCAAGTGGGATCTTCCTGGACCAGGGATCCATCCTGTGTCTCCTGGCAGGCGAATTCTTTACCACTGAGCCACCAGGGAAGCCCTTCCTTCAGCTTGAAGAAAGAAAAGCCCACAAACCCCCCTCCCCCAAAATTAATCTTAACAATTGGAAACACTCCAAATGACCAATAGTAGAAGGTTAAATTACAGTATATCTGTACAGTGGAATATACACAGGCATTCAAAATGATGTGAAAGGCACTCAGTCGTGTACGACTCTTTGTGACTCCAAGAACTGTAGCCCACCAGGCTCTCTGTCCACGGGATTCTCCAGGCAAGAATACTGGAGTGGGTTGCCATTTCCTTCTCCAGGGGATCTCGACCCAGGGATCTAACCCGGATCTCCTGCATTACTGGCAGATTCTTTATGTCCGAGCCACCAAGGAAGCCCTTCAAAATGATATTGTACCTCTATTCTTACTGATGCTGATGAATTTTCATAACATATTAAATGATACAAAGATTTTTTTTAAAAAAGGAAGAAGCCCACAATGGAGAGGAGGGTAGAGACCGGGAGGAGAGTTTTCACTCAGATTTCAGGGCTCTCTGCCTTTCCTCCTTCCTGGCATTTCTGCCCCCACTTTCCAGTTGCTCTGGCAGCCTCAAGTTCTGACCTGCCCAGAATACGACATGGCAGCATGACAGAAGTAGGCACATCCCCCCATGTCCTCACATTGACTCACGAAACAGGGCCATGGTCTGGAGGCTAGGGGAGCAGAGGAGAAAGTGTGGGAACAACTTACACTTGAGGAAGGAGGTGGGCTTGGGGCCTAGAAGGTGACACCTTGTTAGGGAAATTAAATAGTCTTGTTTAGGCTTCACAGACGAAGCAGAGCAGGCCTCTGACCTTGCTTCTAACCTGCCTGGACACTGCCCTGACTGTGAGTGACTGCTTGCTGTGACTGGAAGCCTTGCAAACACCATAGATAGAGGATGTATCTTGAGACTGTTGAGCGCCTGGTCAACCAAGTCCCTGGGCTTAACAACATTCCAAGTTTTATAAGACAAAGCAAACAGCATTAACAGGAAACCAGAGCTGCTATTTGCTCACAGATTAATGATATCAGTTTGCGTCCTGGGATTAAAAGCGGGAACCCTGAGGTGCAGTCTTTGAAGTCTCACCCACAGAGCAGATGCGATGCCTGGGTCCTTTTTCCCAACTGGGACTCCAGACATGCTGTGTCACGGGGACTTCCCAGTGCTGTTTGAGTCTGGATGCTGGTCAAAACCCAGCATCCAGTGGTGGTGTATCCTCTCAGATCAGTTCAGTTCAGTCGCTCAATCGTGTCTGACTCTGTGACCCCACGGACTGCAGCACATCAGGCCTCCCTGTCCATCACCAACTCCCAGAGCTTGCTCAAACTCATGCCCATCAAGTCAGTGATGCCATCCAACCATCTCATCCTCTGTCATCCCCTTCTCCTCCTGCCTTCAATCTTTTCCAGCATCAGGGTCTTTTCCAATGAATTGGCTCTTCATATCCGGTGGCCAAAGTACTGGAGTTTCAGCTTCAGCATCAGTCCTTCCAGTGTCTATTCAGGACTGGTTTCCTTTAGGATTGACTAGTTTGATCTCCTTGCATATGTATCCTCTGTTGTTTCTATTTATCTTTTCTTTTAATGTTAATATATTGAAAGTAAGCTAGATAATCTTTAACAAACATTTGTATTATTTATTTGTATAGAACGAGTGGCTTATTTTGTTAACAAATCCTTTGAACCTGAGATGAAGCGAAAACCTTCAGCAAAACACACATGCAATTATGATTTTGTAGAACAGGAGGAATCCAGGGAAGGGACCATTTTAGAGTTCAGGTGTGATGTTAGTGCTATGCCAAGAAAACCAATTTCACCTTAGTGTCTGCTTTCTTGGGTCACTACCGGCCTCAACTGTTGCAAGTTGGGTCCCCCAGAAGAATCTCTGAGTGGGAGATGAGGGTGATTATGCTGATTAAGGGGTGCCCTTGAGGTCAACATCTGTGGGAGGGAGAGGAGGGAGGCAAGAATTGAGGAGATGGAGAGGTGAAGCTGTGAAGCCTCAGCTCACTCCCCGCCAACTCCCCCAGGAGCTCTGTCACTGGAATGACCCTTCTGGGACGCCTCAACTTGGGTTGAGAAAGTCAGGCCTTTATAACCTGGTATAGACCAGTCACTGGATGCGGGCTGGACCTTATAAACCATTCCTGAGCCTGCCGACAGCAGGGGACCACCTGCCCATTGCACTCCCAGAAGCTGGGGGAATAAGTCCTTCAGTCTGAAGGGAGACTGGGACGCATTCCAGCTGAGTCCTTTGGACCTGGGTACACAGCAGAGGGGACAGCTCAGGGACCACCTTCACCTCTCACAACAGGCCTAACAATAATTACACCTTGGGCCACACTTAATTGATGGGTGGACAAGCTGCTTCCTCCAACTTCAAGGAGCCTGCATTCTAAGAAAATCAGCTCTGGTGCTGGCACACAGGTAGGAGTCTTTGTCAAACAGAGAAAGTCACTATTACTGTGCCCTTTTGAAGTACTGGTTCCACTTCTGGCTGAGCTGGCTTGTGGGCCTGGTTTTCTCAGGATGAGAAATTTAAGGAGGCGTCAGGGGAGACAGAGGAGGAGGATGGCTGAGGCCCAGAGGGGTGAAGGGCAGGAAGGTAGATGGGGGCAAAGAGACCAGGAAGGCACCAGTAAAAACAAGACCAGCATCAGAAACAGGACCAAGGTCTGGGGAGTAGGAAGGAGGCTGATTCAGGGACCTTCCTGCCATCTATCTCACACTTGCCTAACCGAACCTCAGCACTCCTAAGCCCACCTGTCTGTTCCACATAGTAGCTCCTGGTTGAAGTATGTATTATCTCCTGCGTGGAGCTTCTCATGTGGCTCAGTGGTAAGAATCTGCCTGCCAGTGCAGGAGACACAGGTTTGAATCCTGGGTTGGAAAGATCCCCTGGAGAAGGAAGTGGCACCTCACTCCAGTATTTCTTGTCAGGAGGATCTCATGGACAGTGGAGCCTGGTGGGCTGCAGTCCACGAGGTTGCGAAGAGTCGGACACGACTAAGCACCCATATGAGCACCTGGTTAGTTGCACTTAGCTCCTGACGACAAGACTCAAGCAGGCTTTCCTCATTACCAGGCTATTCTACTCAATGTCCCCCATACACTCAGCCTCCCAGCCTCCAAAACAACCATTTCACCCCACACTCTGTCCTCATTATCAGTCAACTGCCTTGCTTCTTGGCTTCCCCTGTGGCTCAGTGGTAAAGAATTTGCCTACAATGCAGGAGACACAGGAGATGCCAGTTGGGATCTGATCCCTGGGTTGGGAAGATCCCCTGGAGGAGGGCATGGCAACCCACTCCAGTATTCTTGCCTAGAGAATCCCATGGACAGAGGAACCTGGCAGGCTACAGTCCATGAAGTCTCAAAGAGTCGGACATGACTGTGCAACTGAGCGTGCCCTGTACACCCTTATTTCACTGAAAAACCAGAATCAATCAAAACAGCTGTTTCGGCAGTGGGGCCTAGGCAGCCAGAGCAGCGCAGACCTCAACTCTGGGCTCCAGGCACCATGTGAGGGGGCTTGGGGGCTGAGGGGAGCTGGCGCCCCCCAGGGGAGGTGTGACCCCACACCCCTACCCCCTGGGCCATCTGAAGGATGCCGGCCTCTGCCCCACAGCAGTCGCCAGAGAGAGATGAGTAACAACAAACAGCAGCGGTCAGCAGCGCTCCTGATCCTCTTTGCTCTCATCACCACCCTCATCCTCTGTAGCCCCAACAGTGCGAGTGCGGCCTCTCATTACAGCTCCCTGCGGGGCCAGATCCGCCAGCTGGTCAACCTCAAGAAGTGGGGCATCACTGACGGCTACATCCCCATTCTCACCCACAAGACACTGCCCTCCTGGTGCCACCAATGTGATTGTCACCAGCTCCAGCCACCTGCTAGGAACCAAACTGGGCCCTGAGGTCAAGCAGGCAGAGTGCACAATCTGCATGAACGACACCCCCACCACAGGCTACTCAGACCACCTTGTGGGTAACAAGACCACCTTCTGCGTAGGGGCCCATTCCAGTGTATTCCGTGTGCTGTGGAGACTCTAGGAGTTCATCAACCAGACCTCCGAAACCGTGTTCATCTTCTGGGGTGTTCCAAACAAGACGCAGAAGCCCCAGGACAGCCTGGTGCACGTCGTCCAGCGGGCAGGCCTGGTGTTCCCCAACATGGACGCTTACGCCATCTCTCTTGGCTGCATGAGCCAGTCTGATGACCTCTTCCAGAGTGAGACGGGCAAGGACAGGGAGGAGTCCTACTCGTGGCTGAGCACAGGCTGGTTCACCATGGCGACTGCAGTGGAGTAGTGTGACCACGTGCCCATCTATGGCATGGTGCCCCCTGACTACTGCAGCAGCCCCACCTACAGCACATGCCTTACCACTACTACGAGCCTAAGGCGCTGGACGAGTGTGTCACCGACATTCAGAATGAGAAGGGCAACCACCACCACTTCATCAGGAAGAAGAGGGTCTTCTCTTCCTGGGCCCAGCTGTACAGAATCACCTTCTCCTACCCTCCTGGACCTAGGCCACCCTGCCTGTGGGGCTCTCATGAGGGACAAAGGAGAAGTGGGAATCCGCGCAGGCCATCTCCTGGCCAATCATGGCTTCCAAGAGTGTCTTCTGACCCGTCAGACCTTGAAGAGGGTGTATCCTCCAGCCATTCAGGGCCTGGGGGAATCTCTTGGCCAAACAGGGATTTTGGCTTCTACGTGGTTAATGGGTGTCAAGGGTATTTCCTGTCCATTCAGGGTCTGAGCACAGTCAATCAGAGTAATCTGAGGTTAAGGTTATGTCCTTTCCCATGAGGCCTTGGTTCAGAGCCCCAGGGTGGACCCCAAATCACTTCCTATTGGCTGGACAGTGGGGTCCTGTCCCAGGAAGCTGAGAATTTTGTGTTGCCCCCTCACTTTCCAGGGCTAAAGAGAGGTTGTGTGGGGGTAGGAGGCCAGGCATTTGTGGGGTTGGGGGGTCTCCAGGGGTGAGACACTGGTGAGACTGGTGACTGGTGTCTTGGTCCTCTCCCGACAAACGACATCTGCATCTCCCATGCTCAAGTGAAAAACAGAATCTGTTTTCTCTGCAAATGACCCTATTTCGTTCCTTTCATGGGTGGAGTAATATTCTATGGGGGAAGTGATGGGAGGGAGGCCCCAGTGGGAGGGGCTGTATGTATACATATGGCTGATTCACTTCACTGTGCAGCCGAAACTAACAGAGATTGTAAAGCAATTGTAGTCCAGAAAAATAAGACAAAAAGAATCATAATCCATTAGCTCCTCTCTCTGCCTCACCCTGTACCTCCAATCCACTAGCACGTCTTGTTGTTTCAACCTTCAAAATATATCTGACTCCATAGCATGTCCCACTAGAGCTACAGTAACAGCTTCGCCGCTGTCTCCAGTCACTCATTCCTTGAACAATCCCCACTCTGGTGACACTGTCCATTTTCTGGTCCGTCCTGCACAAGCTGTTTTCCTGGGAGAAGAGTAAGGCAGAGGTGAAGGGACACACACTGGAGCAACAGCCTGCTTCAAAACCCTACCTATGGGCTTCCCTGGTGGCTCAGTGGTAAACACTCTGCCTGCCAAGGTAGGAGACAAGGGTTCAATCCCCAATCTGGGAAGATCCGACATGCCGTGGAGCAGCTAAGCCCGAGCGCTACAACTACTGAGCCTGTGCTCTAGAGCCCAGGAGCCAGAACCACTGAGCCCAGCTGCAAGTACTGAAGGCCGCGGGGTCTGAGCCCATGCTCCGCAACACGAGAAGCCACCACAGTGAGAAGCCCACACACCGAAACTAGAGAGTAGCCTCCGCTCACCACGACTAGAGAAAAGCCTGTGTAGCAACGAAGGCCCAGCACGGCCGAAAATCAATAAATAGATACATTTTTTAAAAAACCTATCTATGATTAGCCACGTGCCCTGGGGCAAAATTATTCAACCTCCTCTTTCCTCACCTTTCTTACTTGTAAAGTAGGAATAACAAATATGGATTTGCCCTATAGAACTCTTCTGAGGGTTAAAGGGAGTCCTCTCCCCTAACAGCTGCACTCATTTACTAAGCACCTGAGAGGGTCCAGGCTTCCTGCTCAGTCCAGTACACATTCCTGTTTTTTAAACTGGACACACACATACCTGGAGACAAGTGACCGTGGGCCAGGGGCACTCTAAGCCACAAGGTAAATGTTAAAAAAAAAAATCTTGAATACAGTTGACAATGGGGAAAGACAGTCCCATGAAAAGAGACCATTTATGTAATGGTGTGGGAGGAGTAACAGCAAGGGCTTAATGAATACTTATTGTATCAGGCATTGTTCTAGGAGCTTTACAAATACCAATTTACTCAATTTTCTAGCAGCTCTATGAAGCAAGTCTGGTATTATGCCCATTTTATAAGTGAAGAATAAAAAGAAGTTGAGTAACATGTTGAGGTCACCTGGCTAATCCAGACAGGATTTGGAATCTGGCAGCGTGGCTGCAGCATGGGTCCCTCTGACTTCCACCTTCCACTGTCTCGCTGTGAAACAGCTGCCAAGGGACAGGCCTTGAAAGGACACAGGTTTCACCAGAAATGAGTGACTGGAAACAGACAAGTGTAAAAGAAGAGATGGGAATGAACAATGGTAGCTTTGGGTGCCCTCAACCTGGGCTTGAATCCCAATGCAGCCACATTCCACCTGTGGAACTTGGACCCAGTACACAGGTTCCTTACCTGTAAAATGAGTTCACAGCTATATTTTTAGGCAGTTGGGTACATGAAAAGCACCCACTGCTTATTAACCATCCTTCTCCTTTAGGATCTTCTTCCTGTTATTATGAGCTTCCCTTGTGGCTCAGCTGGTGAAGAATTCGCCTGCAACGCGGGAGACCTAGGTTTGATCCCTAGGTTGGGAAGATCCTCTGGAGAAGGGAAAGGCTACTTACTCCAGTATTCTGGCCTGGAGAATTCCATGGATTGTATAGTCCATGGGGTCACAAAGAGTTGGACATGACTGAGTGACTTTCACTTCACATCTCCTGTTACTATAAAAGACTTGAGCTCTTCTAGGTCCTAATTTACTATGACGCTATGATAAAAGGGTCAATCCACCAAGAAGACATAGCATCTGTAAATGTGTGTGTGCCAGTCAACAGAGCTGAAAACATATAAAGCAAAATCTGATAGAACGAAAGGAGAAAAAGACACATCAACAGTGATAATTGAGGGGCCTCCCTGGTGGCTCAGCAGTAAAGAATCCGCCTGCCAATGCAGGAGACACAGGTTCGATCTCCAGCTCAAAAGATCCCATATGCTTTGGAGCTAAGCCCATGTGCCATAAATCATTGAACCTGTGCTCTAGAGCCTGGGAACCACAATCACTGAGCCCACGAGCCACAGCTAAAGAAGCCCATACGCCCTAGAGCCTGTGCTCCGCAGCAAGAGAAGCCACCACGATGAGAAGCCGGCGCACCGCCACTACAGATGAGGCCTCACTCTCAGCAACTGGATTGAAAAGCCTGTGCATCAACGAAGACCCAGCACAGCCAAAAATAATAAATAAATCTTAAAAAAAAAACAATGATAATTGCGGACTTTAACAACCCTCCCTCAACAATAGATAAAGCAACTAGACAGAAAATCAGGATCTATAAGAGCTCAACTCCACCACCAACTAACAGAAACTCACTGACATTTATAGAACACCCAACAATAGCAGGATACACATTCTTTTTAAAAGTTCAGAGATCAAATACTAACAGAGGCTATATCCTGGTGAATAAAATAAACCTCTACAAATTAAAAAGAATTTAAATCATATACAGTGTACTCTCTGATCATAATGGAACTTAACTAGAAATCGGTAAAAGAAAAATTTCCAAATACTTGGAAAGGAAACAACACACTTCTGATTAACCCATGGATCAGAGAAAGTCTCAAGAAAAATCAAATATACACAAATACACACATAGTGAATTGAGTTATTCTTAGTACCATTTATGTTAACTTATGGCTTGCAGGGAACATTGCTGTTAAATCTAATGTACTGACCACTCCACGTCAGTACACTACATACATGGTCACATACAGTATCCCATTTAATGCCCTCCAAAACTCTAAGAAAGAGAGTTTCTATTATTATTCCCATTTTGTTAATGCAGCAACAGAAGCTTACATCAGCTAAATAGCTTGTCTGAGGTCTCAGAGCCAACAAATGACAAAATCAGCTAAATTGAGGCACCAGAACTCTGTGAAAATGTCAGGTTTCAGGGAATACCTGGGAACCTGCCACAGATGACAACCCTACCTAACCAACCCCTTTATAACTAAGTCATATCTCCACACCCTTACCAAAACACTGCCCACCATCTGGTGTGAAATAGGCTTTCTCTCCAGCCCCTGATAACTGCCAGGAGGTGGGAAATTCAAAGGGAGAGAAGGACTACAAAGCCCTTTGCATGAGCAGGAGAGATGTAGAAATCTCTGAGGTCATAAATGCTAATACCTCTCTTGATATGAGTCAGAGGGTTCATTGAGAACATCAAAATAGTTTTATTTCCAGATAACATCAGAACAGAAATAAAAATAGTTATTTGACCTATGAAATATGGAAAAGTTCATATGCTTTTTTCTAGGGTGGGGTGGGAAGAGTGGTATGCAAGATATTTTAAAATTGTACTTAATTTTTATTTTTAGCTCTCTCTGTGTGTGTATGAGTGTGTGTATGCACACACACCAAGTCATGTCTGACTCTTTGAGACCCCATGGACTGTAACCTTCCAGGCTCTTCTGTCCATGGCATTTTCCAAGCCAGGATACTGGAGTGGGTTGCCATTTTCTACTCCAGGGATCTTCCTGACTCAGGGACTGAACCCGCATTTCTTGTGTCTCCTGCATTGCAAGAGGATTCTTTACCACTGCACCGCCTGGGAAGCCCCTTTAGCTCTGTAATAATGCCAAAAATGTAAACAATATTCAAAATTTGTAACAAAATATAGCTGTCCATATAGCTGTCCCTTGTCCCCAACCCACATACTAGCCCCACACTCCAGAAAAAGATCACAAAAAAATACTTTTAGTTCCTTTCCCCCTCTGGTATTTCCTTCAAAATTTCTAAATAGTAGGCTTATCCTGGGGCTTCCCGGGTGGCTCAGATAGTAAAGAATCTGCCTGCTATGTGGGAGACCCAGGTTTGATCCCTGGGTCAGGATGATCCCGTGGAGAAGGAACCGGCAACCCACTCCAGTATTCTTGACTGGAAAATCCCATGGACAGAGGAAACTGGTGGGCTACAGTCCATGGGGTCACAAAGGCTTATCCTACAATTTCTCAATTTATAACTTTTATTTTCTGTTGATCTGCTGTTGAGAAGGTTGAGGATTTGGTCCTCTTCCTCTCCTGACTCCTTTAACCTCACGTAACATTTCAGAAAGATGGCTCCTAGGTCCTCATAGTTGACAATGCACTGTATGTAGTAGACTTCTAAGTCCAAGGGTTTTTTTTCATCCCATTGAAAATTTCCTCTTAACTGCCACTTAATGCATAATACCTCATCATACAGAAGTCTATAATTTTTTTTCAACTGCTTCCTTATTTTGGAATTTGGGTTGATTTCAACTTTTTTCTACTGTAAATAGTGTTTAAAAAAAACCACTTGAACATGCATTTTAAAAACACGTTTAAACATCTCCTAAGGATTCTTAGACGATCAATTAATAAATCAAAATATATGTTGTCAACTGTGAGGGGGAAATGGCCACAGAAAATACACTGGATGGCGTAAGAACAAACACAATAAAAATAGAGAGTTAATCCTCCTTGTCGCAAAGAAGGGAAAAAACTTTTCCCCCCTCTCCCTTTTTGTTTCAGAATTTCTCTGTCCTACTCAAATGTGCATAAATCTTTATAATGACCTCATAAGTGAGGATCATTTCCTGAGGACCTGGGAGCCGTCTTTCTAAAGAGCAAACTGTATCCCAGTTTGCATGGAAGGATAAGAGCCTAACTCGTGGCCCCTTGTCTGTACTATGAGAAGCTTGTTTCTCCTCTGATTAAGGCCAACATAAGAGGTCTCCCCAAGTACGTGGGTAAATGTGGAGCCAACTACGTGTGACAAAAGATGCCGCTGAGTCCTCTTACCCAGGGAGCATTGTTTACCTCAAGAATGTGTATGTAAGGGGCTGTATCTGCTTGGCTAAATAAGGGGGTCCGATTACATTCCATCTTTGCCATCTCTGAGCAGACTACCTGCGATGTGATTGCATTCTGATTTAATATAGTATATATATAGCATAAATGCACATTCTGGTTTAATATAGTGTATATATTCAATAATAAAAAGTGTTTTCTTCCTCTGCTGCCTTTGTGGAGAGGTTTCTGGGCTGGGAGAAGTTTTGCTTTTTTAAACAATATTCTTTCTGTAACCAAGCAGGACCCTATGGGGCCTTTCCAGGACAGACCCCTCCCCCCAAGTCCTCTGCTATAGTTACCCTCTCAAGTACCTAGATAACAGTATCTGCTGCAAATTTCCTGAGTTGTTTTACAGATGCTTAAACCTCCACCAAATGGAAAAAGTTAACTGCTTGATGACCATGAACATGTAGCCCCCAGACTTTCTGGAGCCTGAGGATTGATAATGTTAGCCCCTGTGACCCTGCCCTGTTACCTCACCATCAGCCAATCAGAAAATTGTGCAAGAGCTGAACACATGCACTTCAATTCCCTTCCCTCATCTGGCCTCCCATAAAAACGCCCTCCCTGAAACCCATCATGGAGTTCAGTGGTGTTTTTTGAGCATTAGCTTACCCAGACTCCTTGTCTGGCAGCTTAAAATAAACTCTGCAGTTTCCTTCACCACAACTCAGCGTCAGTAGATGGGCAAGCAGACCCAAGTTTGGTTCCGTAAGATCTCAACAATGGCACTCTGCCATAATGATATTAACATTTGCCATCCCTGGATGGAGTGGAATCCCACCTGTTAGTAAGGTGTCAACTCATCACTACGTTAGTTTTTCATACCAGAGAGTGAACGTTTGTGTGTGCACCTAGCCTTGGAAACCTCAGGCCTAGCAGTGCGTCCTGTTGCTCTTCAGACCCTTGAGGATGACTTTTTTGTCCTTTTCAATCACTTGCTCATGGCTCCTAAACATTCTACAGATGGCACTGGACATCTTACCCACGTCCTGTGCTGTCCTCTCCCCACTGAGAACCAGCTACCATCACATATTTACATTGAGGCTATTTTCACCTTCTCCTGTCCTTGAACTCCTTTCAACCACAGACTATGACAAGCTTCCAAGATGCACCGTCCTCTGCTCCTGACAAGACCCTGTGAGTAAAGAGCCTACTGAGAATCTGCTAGCAAGAAGACGATCGAACGTGATGTAATTCACAGAAACGATACGCCATCACCTTTATCGTGTCCGCGTTCCATGGTTAGCATCGAGTTGCAGGTCCTGCCCAGTTCAAGAGGAGGGGATCTTTGGCCCATCCTTGAGTTTACCCATCACAGTTTTCTGAGATTTTGGTTAGACACAGACTCATACCTCCTCATCCTGTGATCCCTGCCTCCTAACCTTCCTTAATTTTTTCTACCCTTTTGTCTTGCAGTGCATTCTGGTAGTATCTTCAGAGCTTTCTTAAAGTGCACAAATTCTTCTTCTCCTGCTGCTGCTGCTGCTGCTGCTGCTGCTAAGTCGCTTCAGTTGTGTTCGACTCTGTGTGACCCCATAGACGGCAGCCCACTAGGCTCCTCTGTCCCTGGGATTCTCCAGGCAGGAACACTGGAGTGGGTTGCCGGAGTTTAACCTTAATTCATCTGTGCATTTTGCCCTTTTAGTCATCTTGTATTTCTTATTTCCAGAATATCTACTGTTTTTTTATATCACACAAACTAATTTCCACAGCCTTGTTTTTTCATCATATTCCACTATTTTTATTTCTTGAAATACATTAATATATTAGTTTTAATCTTTATTTACAATTTCTGTATCCAAAGTCCTCATGGGTTTGGTCTCGACTGTTTGATGTTTTTGGTTAATTCTGAACATTGCTGGCTCAGTTCCCTGTATATTTTGATTTTCCATTTGTTTGGATTTTGGACTGGGAACTCATATTACTTGGAATTTCACCTAAAATTCTACCTTTTCCACCCTGCTATGCCTATTTGGATCTATTTTCACCACATCAGGTACGTAGCCCTCTGTATCCCTTCCTGTGACGTTGCCTCAGCTTGACTAGGGTTCTCCGAGCAAGATCCCTAATCTCCTGTACCCGACTCTCTGCTTCCAGTTCTGGAAACCTCTCCTTCCCTTGGTCCTTTTAAGCCTAAAAGCGGTAGCAGTTCATTTTGCCATTATGCTGTGGGGAAGAGGTTGCTGTATTAGTCCCTGTGGAGCTGCTATTTGCCTGTATCTTTGTAAATAACCCCACCTTTTAAAAAATTTTTTTGGCTGCACCAGATCTTCGTTGGGGCACACAGGACCTTTAGTTGAGGCACATGGGATCTAGTTCTCTGACCAGGAATCCAAGCCGGGCCCCTTGTGTTGGGAGTGTGGAGTCTTAGCCACAGGACCACCCAGGAAGTCCCTAAATAGCCCTTTATAAATCAACTACCTGATTCGATAGAGATTCCATCCTTGACCCAGCTTATGTGCCTTCCCAGACTGTGCAGCCCTGCTGGCCTTCCGAACACTGACTGCTTCCCAGCTGGAGTGTCCCAGTGTGTGAGCATCCCCAGGGATTAGGTGATGGCTGTGAGGCAGCCTCTGTCATGCCCACTGCACCCGCAGAGGCAACAGCTGTGCTTCTAGGTCTGACCTGCCTGTACCCACGGAGCCTCTGGCTGTCCCAGTGGCTGCCCAGAAAGCCCAGGTTACACAACCCAGAAATGCAGGGACGTGAACGCCCCAGGGGCGAAGCGTGGACTAGAGAGACTCAAGAGAAAGAGAGGAGTAAACTGCTTGCCCTTTGCTCCTGCAGGTGACTGCTCTAAGAGGCAGTGGCTCCCCGAGTCTCTGGGAGAGGTCCCACATGACCTGGTGACCAGAGCACTCTCTCATGAAGCTGTGGCCAGCTCAGGAATAAACCTCTGTGTACTGTTCTTCCTCTCCCAGCCTCACTCCCCTTTTCCCTTCACTTTGTTCCCTTGACTCACACATCCCAGTATGGCAATTACTACACAGGCTTTATGCGTCAGCCCCTGCTTTCTAGGGACGGAGCTAAGACAGGCATTGAGGGGGCTGTCCTTTGAGGAATCTGGCTCTGTGTGGGCCTCAGACAGACTCCCTCCTTCCCAGCCCAGCCTTTCTCTCCTTGTCTCCTCGCTGCAGGGCCACAGCATATGAAGACCAGGCTCCCGACCTGAGGGACCCCAGGGTGCCCAGAGTGATGCAGGCTCCGGTTTTCCTCACTTTTCTGAATTTGCATCCCAGGCCCTGAGATCTTTCTGTGCTTTTCTGTCGCATCAGTCATTTATTTTAAAAGGTGTTTTAAAATAATCACCCAGTTTCTTAGGTAGTCTGAACCAGAAGGGCGCCCCTAGACTTTCTCATTGACTATATTACCTGGAAACCCTCTTTCTATTTTGTATTTTTTCTCTACCTTTCTCTTTCTTTTCCTCAGCCCACTGTCCTTCATCTCTTCCAGGATTTGACGTAGGCATAGTCTCTGGAAGGCAGAGACTCCAGACTGAATCTTTGGGATTCAAAGTTCTGCACCCCTGTCCTACCCCCAGCTTCAGCTCAGGGCTCCATAAATCTGCTGGAACAGGCAAAAAGCAGGCAAGCACACTCCGTGTACAGCCTGGAGAGGCCCCAGGGAGGATGTGGACTCGCTGTTTCATCATGCTGAGTGGGAAACGGTCACACACGTGTGGGCTCAGCCCTCCAGCCACCCCTGCTTCTCATACACAGAGGCAGGGCTGAAAGAATGACTCAAAAGCATTTGGAAAATAGCTGTCCATGGCCCCCAACGGTCAACTTACGTATGGCTCTGACTCACTGAGCAGGGAGCACGCAGTGGGTGCCCTTTGGTCACAGCAAGGTCCCAGATGACATCATCCGTGAGATGTAGCATCAGCCCGTGCAACCCCAGACGTGTTGTTCAGAATCAGTCACCCGGCAAATGAAGGGTCAGTGGAAAAGCAGCTGCCAATAGCCACAGAGAAGAATGGGCAGTTTCACAAACGCTGTGTGTGCCGCTGCCCACCTTTCTGAAGGTCTGCCTGACTGTTCCCCCAGCCCACGTGTTACCTGAGCAGAAACCCTTCTGAGCCCTGGTCACCCGCAGTGTGGTGTCTCCAAAGACCACCATGGCAATGGGGGACCCAGGTGCACAGCTGAATTCGAGGAACCCTTGAAGTGAACCAGGCAGCTTTTCCATGGTGGCCTCCAGGGAAAAATCCATTCAGTTACAGGATTGAGACCTGGCCCCCTTGTCCAGAGGCTTCGCCCCTTGCCCTGAATGTGGATGTTCCCCAGGGCCCTGGAGACTGGCCTGGCAGGCCTCATGACCTCATCCTTCTCCTCCCCACCTTTTAACTTCTGTGTCTCTCCTCTCTCATCTGATCTCCGCTCCCCTCCCCCCCTGCCCCGCCCATGTCTTCAGCAGATTCCTTGTTCACTCTTATGCTTTACCATTTTCCTTGTTTTTGGTAAACTTGGTGAGTCAATGTCACGGTCGTTTCTGTGTGTTTTGGGGTGAGGCAGAAGCCTAGCTAAGCAGGCCTTGAGGTGTGCATCCATCAGGGTAATAGAGGCGCATGGCTCAGGTCTGCCTGCAAAAGGCTTCTGAGTGTGGGGGGCAGGGGGGTGCTCAGTGAATACATTACCTGTTCTCCTGCATGCTCCCTCAGACCATCCTTTTCAGTCTTTCAAGCCAAGCGTTTTCCCCTGATGCCGGGCTTCCTCTCCTTCTCGCTCCCGCCCAGCACACTTACTTTCTGCCAGCCTGTCTGTCTGTGTGTCTGTCTCCGCACCCATCTCCACTCTCCCCACTGGCTCCTTCTCCCTGAGAAGAGGGGGAGGCGAGTGGGGACTCAGAACAGGGTGCAGCCCCCGGGGCTCGGCCTGGAGAGGAGGGACGGTGACATCTGCTGGGTGACTGCTGAATCCGCCTGGCCCTGCCGGGTTTCTGGACCTTTCCGGGCAGAACTGCTTCCGCTGATACTCTTCCATCTTGGGGGAAGGAGCCCCGAGGTGGAGTTCCCTGCACCCGGTGCCTGCGCCCACCAGCCATCTGGCCCCTTTCATCATTTCCCCTTCACCCTGTGGGGGGGTCCCCAAGACCAGCACAAATACTCTGAGATTTTTAGGGCTTGGATACTGTTTCCGAGAAGACTGGGATCTCCCAAAGAAGAGGGTTGAGCTGGGCTTGACTGGGTGACCACAGCCCCTCTGAGACACACCCTGGAAGAGGGGGCCAGCCCGCGGTGAGGAGGAAGGCCCCAGGTGTGGGGGCTCTCCAGGCCCAGCCTCTGCCCGCTGAAGCACTCACCATCCGGGGGCTGTGGGCGGTGGCGGCCCTTCCAAGCGGGCCCCATGACTGTGGCGCCCTCTGGCGGTGGCTGCCGCAGGAAGTAACGGTGCAGCTGTCCGCACAGGTCAGGACGCAAGGTTCATGTAAACCTCCAACCAGACAAATGTTACTCTCTGTTCTGCAACTTTTTACCTCTATAGGAATGGCAAAGTGTTATGTCTTTAAGGTCAGAACCTTGAGAATGGCTCTCTTGCGTGTTTCAGGCTATAGGCAGCATTCTTAACTGGAAGCAAAAGCAAGAGAATACAAAGGTTAGGCCAAACAGATCTGATACGGAGTCAGATTTGTTCTTCCCTATTACAAGGGGACCATGTTGGCACCAGGACACAGCAGTAGGTAAGCACAGTCCCCGCCCTCATGATGCCTCTGTTTAATGAGGAGACATCAAACACGCTCCACATTCTAAAGGGTGCCGGTAAAGCGGGACCAGCCCTCTGAAGACAAAATCAAGGACTGAATTGACAGGGCGGGGCATCTAGAACAGCTGAGAGGGCTGGGGAGACCTCTTTGTGGGACCCACTTGCCATCTAAAGAGATAGCCACGGAAGGAGAGGAGGGGAGCAAGGAGTGGGGAGAGAGGAGGCGGGGAGGAATGGAAGGAAAGGGCCAAGACCAGAAAAAGCTTGGAGCCTGAGGAACTGAAGTGAATTCATGGCTGCTGAAGTGTAGCATAGCAGGAGGTTAAACCAAGGGATCCTGGCCAAAGTAAGAAGTGTGGTTCACATAGAAAATGGGCCACTTTTCTGTTTCCCTGTCACCAGGCTGCAGAAACTCTTCCGTGTGCCCATTCGTCAGAGAGACAAAGCTGTGAGGTCACCTCTCCCTCCCTCCCACTCCACCACTGGCCAACTCCAAAACCTCGCAGAGAGTCGGACGAGCAGGCCACACTGTGGGACAGCTCCGAGGGGTGTCTGGCTTCCACTGTATGTCGAGAGGAACCAAAAGCTTTAGATCAGTGCCTTCCAGTAGTGTCCAACAGCAATAGCCACCTACATAATTTCCACTAGGATTTTAAAAGTAAGGAGAAACAAGTAAAATTACTGCTATTAAAACATTTTATTAAACCCATACCTCTAAAATATTATCATTTGAACACGCAATTAATATAAAAATTATGAATGAGATAGGGAACATTCTTTTTTTTTTCATGCTAAGTATTCAAAAGCCTGGTAAATATTTCATACTTACATCCCAGTGCAATTAGGATGAGCCACATCTCCAGTGGTCCATAGCCACATGTGGCCCTATGACCACTGCCCTGGACAGTGCAGCTCCAGACACTGCAATTTTGAAACCACGACTCCCAGGAGAGACTGACCCACCGGCACAGGCTTCTGCCACCTGCCAGAGAAGCTTTAGAAGAATCCTCAGGACATGCAGTCAGGGTAAGTTGTGAGCTTGGCCTGGAGTGCAGCCTTGACCTTCACCTCTGGCAATGCACCCATCAACCACCCATCCCCAGGACCTTGAATCTGCCCTCATTCATCTTGCTGACACTTTTTTCTCCCCAAAGAACTGAATGTGACTCATCTTTTCTTAAGTTTCCAAGTGTATTGTCACCTGCAGATGCTGAAAGAGGGCATCAGAGCCAATGTGGTGCAGTAGAAAGAACACTGCACAGGGCGTCAGAGAAGAGAGAATCCCGTTCCTGCTCATCTTTCACCAGACCTGCGGCCCAGAGAGCCACGAGTCGGTGCAGGGCACTAAGCAAGCGCTCGGAGTCCAAAGTCAGACTGCAGCTCTGGGTCCTGAGCTGTGCCCTTTTCTGGGCCTTTGCATCCTCCTCTGTAAAATGGGGGAGTAGGCAACGGCACCCCACTCCAGTACTCTTGCCTGGAAAATCCCATGGACGGAGGAGCCTGGTGGGCTGTAGTCCATGGGGTCTCGAAGAGTCGGACATGACTGAGCGACTTCACTTTCACTTTTCACTTTCATGCATTGGAGAAGGAAATGGCAACCCACTCCAGTGTTCTTTCCTGGAGAATCCCAGGGATGGGGGAGCCTGGTGGGCTGCCGTCTATGGGGTCACACAGAGTTGGACACGACTAAAGTGACTTAGCAGCAGCAGCAGCTGAAAAATGGGAACAGAACCTGCTCTTTGCAGACAAGGTAACCACCACAAAGCACTCAGCACAGGGTGCACATTAATAATGAGGATGATGATGATGATGTCTCACCTGTTATGATCTCTGCACCTCTGCTTCCTTGGTTGGAAAGTGGAGATAAGCATGTCTCATGAACCTGCTTTCTGGGGTTCTGTGAGGCCAAGAGACAGTGTGAAAGCACTTTATGAAAATAGGAAGCTCTTTATCAAGTCCAAAAATGACTCCTCAGTTTCACAGCCTAGCTGGTGGTCTGACTGTAAACAGCCCTTACAAATTCATAATCGGGAAGGGGAGTCTGTGCTGTACCCGCAGCTCCATGACTGGACGAGGCAAGGCCTAAATGCCCAGCTTCAACACTCTTTTCCTGGGTAAACTCTGACTTCAGCTGTGTTATCATCTGTATGATGGCTGAGTACACACAGCTCTCAGGTCAATGGGCTGAGTATCAAATGAGCCCCTGACTATGATGTGCCTGGCAGAGGGCCTGCCTGACTCAGAGCCCCAGAGGAGACCTTGAGGTCCACACATGCCTCAGCCAGGCGGGGGCCAGCCGTTCATGTGACAACCACAAAGTGGAGCCCCAAGGCTTTCATTTAGGAAATGATTCACCAACCTCCCCAGCAGGCGTTAGTGGTAAACAATCTGCTTGCCAATGCAGGAGACCCAGGTTCGACCCCTGGATCCAGAAGATCCCTAAGAGTAGGAAATGGCATCTCATTCCTGTATTCTTGCCTGGAAAATTTCAAGGAGCATAGGAGCCTGGAGGGCTACAGTCCATGGGGCTGCAAAGAGTTGGACATGACTGAGCCATCGAGCACACAATTCACCAACCTTCTCCTCCCCCACCATCAACAACCCCTCCATTTTCCATTCCCCCCCTCACCTGCTGTTCTCTCAAGGCCAGGAGGAAAGCCCTTTAGGAAGGAGTGATGGTTCTCTACTTCACTTTGTGTTTGGTAATCTGCAGAGAAACAGTCAAGAACTGCATGTATGTAAATTTCTGACTTGGTGTGGACTTCCTTTCTACTACCCCTCAACCTACCAGCTGAATGCCTGGTTACTCTAACCTCTGTGGATTTCAGTTCCTGCCCTGAAAGGGAATTCCTGTGGGAGAGCTTTGTAAACCATGGACTGAACTTCACATGCAGTCATGGCCATTCTTCTCATTGTCCCCATTCTGTGGGCTCCACCGTATTGGATTCCCTAATACAAGAGGGGAAGCTCCCCTGTTGGCTGCCTGACTGTTAAGTTCTCACCTGAACATCAAAGCTGCTCAGACAGGGTCACTCCCCAATAACAAAAAGACTAGCCCCACCCTCGCACATATACCTGTGGACCAATGTTGGTGATTGTTGCCCCGTTACCAGGGACAACTCTAGCCCGTTTCCATACTCTCACGTACCAGGTAAAATGTATTAGATTCCAAATCACCAAATTCCCCTGCTTCTTGGCAGCAGCCAATCCAGAACTGACTCTGCCTCCTGGATCCCTGTACAGACTCAACCAGCCCAGGCCCAGATCCTGTAAGTCCCTCCCAACCCGCTGTCACTCAAGAATCCTTATCAAGGGAGCAGCTGGGATGGAACAGGATCACAGGCAGTGAAGAGAGGATTGCCACTTTTAAGGGGATAGGCAGTAGTGTTCAAAGTCCCAGAGACCCCAAGAGAAGGTGGTACATTGAGCGGCCCCCCAGTATGTGAGGCCCATCACCCACCCTCTTGACTCTATACAACTTGGTCCTTCTGGCCAGTCCTCCCGGCCTGTCCTCCCAGGGGAAAGCTTCCACCAGAGCCTCTTAGAAAGAGAATGTTCCTTCTTCCATGAGTCCCCTGAATGCAGATTTTTTATTACCCTGTCTGGGACCTTCTTGCCTTAAATAGTCATTCTTCATTTCCTGAGGGCCCACAATGTTCCAAGCACCATATGACATGCTTTAGATATGTCATTGCTTATCCTCACACTATCTTTGACTAATGGGTAATTAGCATAATTTTTCACAATAAGGAAACTCAGGCTCAGAGAAATAACTTTACCAAGGTCAGACAGCTTGAGTGGCAGGGTCAGGATCTGAACTAGGACAGTGTGACTCCCAGTCACTGTGGGTCTGCAAGCTTTTTACCTGTAACTTAAAGGCTTGCCAGTTTCACCTGTACCTACCACTCCCTCCCAAGAACGCAGCTACTGCAGATTTCTTTGGTTGTCAAAGCCATGCTCTTTGAGTCAAACTGAGGGGTATCCCACAGCCAGAGGTTGCCTGATGGGCTGGGCTATGTGTGCTGACTGGCTGTCCAGCTTGAAGCTCTGGGCCTCGGGGAGTGCTGGGGAGAAGTGGAGACACCAGGAGGGGGAAGAGAGCCCTAGGTGGACAGAGGCAAGACAGACCACTCCCCTGTCCTCCGGAAAATGACTGATCACTCAGTGTTCCCAGAGCGGTCTCTTTTTGCAACCTTGAAGTGTGGAAGGCAAACTCAGATCAAGACCATGGAGAGATCGGGTAGAGACCCTGCCCTGTTCACGTTTATGTTACAAATAGCCAGCCCTGTGCACAGGGTATGGCATGCAGGATGTGCTTAATAAATAACTGAGGCACTCTCTGGTGGTCCAGTGGTTAAGAATGTGCCTGCCAAAGCAGAGGACCCAGGTTTGATCCCTGGTCCAGGAAGATCCCACGTGCTGCGGAACAGCTAAGCCCGTGCACCACAGCTCCTGAAGCCTCTGAGCCCTAGAGCCTGTGCTCCAAAACTAGAGAGCAGCCTGAGTCCAGCAACAAAAACCCAACACTGTGCAAAAAAAAAAAAAAAAATTTAATTAATAAATAAATAAATACCTAATAAATCAGTGCTCAAACAAGTGAGTCAGGCTGGTACAAAAACTTTACACAGGTACAAACACTACAATAGCGGTGGTTACCAAACACTGGTTAAGAGTTAGCCTGCAAAAGAAAACTCATTTTGGAATAAAGGGACACTTGTGCTTCAATTTGCAAATAAGCCTGTAGAACTTCTGCCTGATTCTGTTGAGGTTTAGAAATGTTTCAACCCAAAGGAGACTCCTGGAGAATGACAGACACGTTTTCTTTTTGCTTAAAATTTTTTTTCCCAATATTTATTTCCAGCTTTATTGGATATAACTGACATATAATATTACATAAGTTTAAGTGTTAATGTGTAAGTTACTCTTACTATGTGATGATTTGATACATGTATAGACTGTAAAATATTTACCACAATAAGGTTAGTTAAAGCTTCCTTTACCCAGTTCCTGAGCCTAAGTTTCTACTACTCCCCACATGAAAGTGAAAAAAAAGTGGAAGTGTTAGTTGTTCAGTCATGTTCAACTCTTTGTGACCCCATAGACTGTAGCCTCTGTCCATGGGATTCTCCAGGCATGAATACTGGAGTGGGCTGCCATTCCCTTCTCCAGGGGATCTTCCCAACCCAGGGATAGACCTCAGTCTCTGGCATTGCAGGCAGATTCTTTACCATCTGGGTCACCAGGGAAGCCCGCTCCCCACATGAAAGGCCAATAAATTGAGAGACGAGGTGTGGAGACAAGGAATAACAGCTTCATTTGGAAAGCCAGCAGACCAAGAAGATGGGTGACCAGTGTCCCAAAGAGCCTTCTTACCTGAGTGAGAACTCAAGAGTCCTTTTATACTAAAAGCAGATGGAGTGTGGCTGGTTATTGCAGACTTCTTGGTGCTGGCCAGACCCTGGGAGGCATGTGATAATCCTTTGTTCTTACAGCTGGCCAGGTAGGTCTTGTAACAATGTACCTCCAGGACAACGGTTATTCTCTGTCCTGCGTCTTTTTATCTCTATATGAATGGGAAAGTGTTTCACCTTTAAAGGTCAAGCCTGAAAGGCAGAGCCTTGAGAAAGGGCTATTATGTATATTTCTGGCTGTAGGCATGGATCTTTTACAAGGTGCAGAGCCAGCAGAACTAAGCACAGCAAACAGAGCACAGCGCCGAGAGCCAGAGGACTAGGTCCAATATGGCGCCAGACGTGCTCTCTGTTCCAGCTCACCTCCGTCAGCGCCCATCCCACGATCCTGTAGGAGAAGGGGTGACGGCCATTCTGGCTACCTCCTACCAAACAGGTGTGAAGATGGGGTGGTCGTGTCATGCAAATGGCCAACTTGGGGCTGGAAGTATTCCTGAGTCCCAGGCTGGGCATGAACAGTTTGAATCGTGGGGATGTGGATACCCTTTTCATGGCCCGGTTGCAATACTTAGACAAGCACTTGAACATACACATAAACTTGGAATAAGGCTGCCCATGATGCTCTGCCTATGACCTTTATATCTTCAAAAAAAGAGGATTATTTTCCCCCTTTGGCCACCCTTGAGATAGCTTTATTAAAGCATTTCCTTTCCAACAAGTGGCTGTCACCAGCGTAGTGAAACCAGAGAAGAGCAAGAGTCATCATCAATTATCTGGTAAGAGGCTTGACTCCAAACAGCAACTTAATATTGCCTGACACCTCACAAGGCCAAGTCTGCTTTTCTTCATGCCGTCAAATCTCTGGAGGAGTGAGTTCTACTCAGGTGTGGGGAATCCATGGCCTTGTCCTGGCTGATTTATCAGAGGAGTAAGTGTTCTGCAGTACCTTGTATGGTCCTGTCCACTTAGCAGCAAGTCGATGCCCAGGCCCTTGTTCTCTCCAGGTTTCAAGGAGGACTCGATCCCCAGGCTGGAGGGGGCGCTGTACCATCTTAGTTGGGTAGGTGGATGTATTGGAAGCAAACTCATGAACAGAAGTTCATACAGTACCCAAATCTTAACATAGTTGGTGACTGCTAGGTCCTTTAAGACCTCTACAGATTCTCCTGCCCAGGCAGACACCTGGAACAGTTTACCACACAGTATTCCTGAGGGCTTACTTCTGGGAGCCACTCTAATCCATCGCAGGGCAACTGGCAAGGCCTTACTCCAAGTTAGTCTCCTGACTTATTTCAGCAGCGGTCACTTTCAGTATGTGATTCATTTCCTCAATTTTTCCTGTTGATTGTAGTCTTCAGGATGAATATAGTTGCCAACAATATGCAATGGTTTTAGATACCTGGTGGGTTATACTGGAGACAGAAGCAGGCTCGTCGTCACTTTGAAGGGTGTAGACGATCCAACTTGGAGAAAGAGTTCCTTAAGGAGGGTTTTAACTACTTCATAGTTTTTCTCTGTCTGGGTGGAATATGCTTCCACGCATTCTGAAAAGGTGTCCATAGGGAATTCCCTAGTGGTACAGTGGTTAGGACTCCATGCTTCTACTGTTGGGGACATGGGTTCAATCCCTAGTCAAGGAACTAATATCCTGCCTGCTGTGTGTGGTGCGGCCAAAAATCAGAAAAGAAAAAGTGTCCACAAACATGAACAAGTATCTGAAGTTTCCTGCAGCTTGAGGCTTTTGAGTGAAGTCCATCTGCCAGTCCTCAGTGGGACCGGCTCCTCTGTATTGCGTTCCCGCCTGGGGGTGTCTAGCAGCAGTCTGTGGATTATTTTTGGCACACATTTCAGCATGGCCAAAGGCAGGGAAAGGTGGCCTGAGACTGAGGCCAGGGAGAGACTGAGAAAGGAAACGGGGCAACGGACTTCCTCAAACACCAGGTGGCCACCCAGCCTGTGGCACTGCAGTCCCACCACAGCTGGTTCTGGATGGGGAGAAGGCGAGGTGGAAGCTGACGGAGTAACCCCACCCTGCGGAGACCACAGGAGACCCAGGGGCGTGCTGGGCGCAGGCTGTGAGAACAGTGGCGGCCAGGGAAGGCCTTGGCGGGTGGATCGTGTCACTGACCACTCAATGAACATGTGTGCTGAAGGCCCACTGGAGCCAGAACCTGGTCAGATCCTGGGATAAAGACAGACCAGAGGGAGGCTTGGCCTTAAACATGACTTAGGCAAGTAAGGAAGTAGCGGGAAGGCAATGCAGCCGAGGTGACTGAAATTAAGTCAGAGAAGCAGCTGGCCAGGGTGGGGAGCAGCAGCATGGCCCGGACATCAGGGCCTGGCCAGGTACCACATCCCGCAAGAGCAGCCTGGGCCATTGCCCTTCAGATACAGAGCTTGGGCTTGACTGCAGGGCACAGGGAACCACCAAGTGCCCTGAGGGAGGTGAGGGGAACCGTAATTAGTAAGTATCCACCAGGAGCCAGGCACTCAGTAGGTGCTTTCTGTATCAATGCCTCTCAGATTCATTGTGTTTATATCAAACTCCTAAAAATTTCATTAAAATGCAGTCTCTACGTTTCATATCTTATAATAACCTATAATGGAAAAAAATCTGAAAAAGAATATATATGTATGGATGGATGTATGCGTAACTGAATCACTTTGCTGTATACCTGAAACGCTGTAAGTCAAAAACACTTTGATAGAAAAAAAATTTTTTTAATAAAACAATGTAAGCATATCTTGGAAATATTGTGAGTTTGGTCCCAGACCACTACAATAAAGTAAATTCACAATAAAGTGAGTCACATGAAAAAATACAAAAAATACAGATACCTAGAGATGACTTTTCTTTATTGCAAATAAAAGCTTAGAAGGCATCAAAAAAAATGCAGAGTTTGATTCAAGAGGACTGGGGTGGCGGCGGCCTGAGGTGCTGCATCAGAGAAGCTCCCAGCTGGGATCACACTTTGAGAAGAAAAACTGTAGCTCATTTAATCTGCACCCAAGTGCTGTCCGGTAAGTATTATGGGCTCCCTTGTATTAGCAGGAAAACCGAGGGTCAGTTTCTGGGCCTCCTGAAGGCACATCATTAAAGAGAGCTACTCTGTTCCCTGCCCGTGGCCCCGTTAGAGAGGTAACACAGTGCCCAAGTAAACACACTCCCTCCTAGCCCCTCTGGGTCTGCCCCAGGCTCTTCCGAGTCTCTGACTTCAGACCCTCCCATCTCAGCTGGCCTCTAGCCTGGAGCTTCTCAGCCTGCAGCGGCATCTAAAGATAGTCTGCCTCACAGGAAACCAGATACTATTGGCTAACTTTGCAAATAAAGATGCCCTCAGAGGAGAGGGAGATACTCTCTGACAGACTGTGCGTGGGACAGGAAGGCTGACGGGCACATCGCCACCTCTCGAGGCTCCCTCCCCAGACCCAGCCCAGGTAGGAGCGGAGGGCTTATTTCACACCTGTGGGCGCCCTGGGTGAGGCACTGTGGTCAGAGGTCAAAGTGGGCTAATGAGGCTGGTTTGCTTTACTTGCCAACAAGGGAGACCATTTTCCAGAGGATCTTACAGCCTAAATGTACTAGGGCACTTGGTAGTGGGAGATAGTGACTGATTAGATCACTTATGATGTGCTCAACATGGTGAAATATGATTAGAAGTATTAGTAATTACGTTTCAGGGGCATGGAGAAATGCTCATTAAAAAAGCATCATTTAAAATTGCATCTGCAAGCTATTATATATAGGGTGGATAAAAAACAAGGTTCTACACTACAGCCAAGGGAACTATATTCAATATCCTATAATTAACCATAATGGAAAAGAATATATACATATATGAATCACTATTCTATAGCAGAATTAACACATTATGAATCAACTACAATAAAAGAAAAAATTAAAAGGTAAGGTTGTATCTGGATGATATTGAGGAATTACTGTTAACTTTCTAAGGTAAGAAACAGCATCAAAGTTATTATTATCATCATCATTTTTTTTCTGGCCATACTGCAAGCGTTGCGAGATCTTAGTTCCCTAACCAGGGATTCAACACAGCCAGGGTAATAAAATCGTGGAGTCCTAGCAAATAGGACCACCAGGGAACTCCCATTATTATTATTATTGTTAACTTTCCACATCTGTTTTATGCTCCTTCTCTATGTATTCCTAAAAAGACTTTTTTTTAATAGGAGCAGTAAGAATCCACTGTAGAGTCTGAAGCATACACATACAATTTGTATTTTTAGGAACAAAATAAGTAAAATGGACAGCAAGCCCTTAATGATCTTTCCTTCTGGCACTACCTTATTCTTGACTTTCTGTTCAAAAGTGTGTTGTCTTTTCCTTGTCTAGGTCTTTATTTTTTTTTCCTATAATTTAAAAAATATATATTTCTTCTTTCTTTCTTGAGTTTTTTCTTTCCTTTTTCTTCCATGCTTTTTTGCACCATCTGCATTTTTTATAATGAGCATCTACTGTATTTATAATGAAAACCATTTTAGTAATAAATTGCTGACAGACTTTGATGTTCAACATTGATGTATGCTTTTATAATCACTGTGAGGACATTCGGGCTCAGAAGGTTTGTGTCATTGGGAAACATCATCTTCATTAAGAAAGTATGAGTGGACATACATGTGGGTGAATTGTGACTCTTGGTAGGGAAGAAAACCTATACAACATCTCTTGTTCCTGTGCCCTTTTGTCTTTTCCCTAAACCTATGTTCATTTGAAAACATAATACACTCAAAGGACAGTGTGCAGGTCAACAACTCATAAACTGATCTCCCATCTAACCATCATCCAGGCAGCAGCAGAGAACCTGACCAGCCCCCAGCAGCCTCCATCAGGTGTCTCCGGATCGCCACCCCTGCCCTCCCAGAAATCACCCCAATCCTCACCTTTATGGTCATTGATTCTCTCCTTGTCTTTGTAGCTTTACAAGGATTTTAACGCTTTACATGGATTATCCTTGCGTGTTTCTCACCTTCACATATGTGAATTCATACAGTAGATCTATTTTTTTGGTTTGCATTTTAAAAATGCATTCATACTGGGACTTCCCTGGTGGTCCAGTGTTTAAGGCTCCATGTTCCCAATGAAGGTTGCATGGAATCAATCCATGGTCAGGGAACTCAGGTCCCACATGTCGAATCAGATCAGTCACTCAGTCGTGTCCGACTCTTTGCGACCCCATGAATCGCAGCACGCCAGGCCTCCCTGTCCATCACCAACTCTCAGAGTTCACCCAAACTTATGTCCATCGAGTCAGTGATGCCATCCAACCATCTCATCCTCTGTCGTCCCCTTCTCCTCCTGCCCCCAATCCCTCCCAGCATCAGAGTCTTTTCCAATGAGTCAACTCTTCACATGAGGTGGCCAAAGTATTGGAGTTTCAGCTTCAGCATCAGTCCTTCCAATGAATACCCAGGACTGATCTCCTTTAGGATGGACTGGTTGGATCTCCTTGCAGTCCAAGGGACTCTCAAGAGTCTTCTCCAACACCACAGTTCAAAAGCATCAATTCTTTGGAGCTCAGCTTTCTTCACAGTCCAACTCTCACATCCATACATGACCACTGGAAAAACCATAGCCTTGACTAGATGGACCTTTGTTGGCAAAATAATGTCTCTGCTTTTGAATATGCTATCTAGGTTGTTCATAACTTGTCTTCCAAGGAGTAAGCGTCTTTTAATTTCATGGTTGCACTCACCATCTGCAGTGATATTGGAGCCCAAAAAAATAAAGTCTGACACTGTTTCCCCTGTTTCCCTATCTATTTCCCATGAAGTGATGGGACCAGAGGCCATGATCTTAGTTTACTGAATGTTGAGCTTTAAGCCAACTTTTTCACTCTCCTCTTTCACTTTCATCAAGAGGCTCTTTAGTTCCACTTCACTTTCTGCCATAAGGGTGGTGTCATCTGTATATCTGAGGTTATTGATATTTCTCCTGGCAATCTTGATTCCAGCTTATGCTTCTTCCAGCCCAGTGTTTTCCATGATGTAATCTGCATATAAGTTAAATAAGCAGGGTGACAATATACAGCCTTGACGTACTCCTTTTCCTAGCCAAAAAAAAGAGCATTCATACTATAGGGGATGTAGATGTATACACAAAAATGTTTATGCAGCACCGTTCACCAAGGTCTCAAACTGAAAGCCACCAGGGTGCACCAGCATAAAACAAATGATAACCGCGGGACACTCACACGGTGCAATCCTATTCAGCAGTGACAATGAACAGACCACAGCCACCACAATAACATGCATGAAATACAACCAGAAACGCTTAGATGAATTTATAGATAAATGCAAAATTGGCCCATATTCAAAGGGCACTTATCAAATGCACCCCATCACTTTTCTTACACTCTTGTTATGAAACAATAATAAAAAATTCACAGAGACTGTATCTTAGACATTTTTACCTCCACAGAAACAAGCACAGTACCTATTGTTGGGGAAACAGAATGAAAAGCAAAATATCTGACCCAGAAAATCCTCTCCATGAAGATAGTAGAGAAAGAACTCTGTCATTATTTTTTGTTTGTTTGTTTTAATTGGAGGCTAATTACTTTACAATATTGTGGTGGTTTTGCCATACATGCACAGCTATCAGCCATGGGTGTACATGTGTCCCCCATCCTGAACCCCCCTCCCACCTCCCTCCCCATCCCATCCCTCAGGGTCATCCCAGTGCACCAGCCCTGAGCACCCTGCCTCATGCATCGAACCTGGACTGGCCATCTATTTCACATATGGTAATATACATGTTTCAATGCTATTCTCCCAAATCATCCCCGCCTCGCCCTCTCCCACAGAGTCCAAAAGTCTGTTCTTTACATCTGTGTCTCTTTTGCTGTCTTGCATATAGGGTCATCATTGCCATCTTTCTAAATTCCATATGTATGCATTAATATACTGTATTGGTGTTTTTCTTTCTGACTTACTTCACTCTGTATAATAGGCTCCAGTTTCATCCACCTCATTAGAACTGATTTAAATGTATTCTTTTTAATGGCTGCATAATACTCCATTGTGTATATGTACCACAGCTTTCTTATCCATTCATCTGCTGATGGACATCTATGTTGCTTCCATGTCCTGGCTATTATAAACAGTGCTGCGATGAACATTGGGGTACACGTGTCTCTTTCCCTTCTGGTTTCCTAGATGTGATATCCAGCAGTGGGATTGGTGGGTCGTATGGCAGTTCTATTTCCAGCTTTTTAAGGCATCTCCACACTGTTCTCCATAGTGGCTGTACTAGTTTGTATTCCCACCAACAGTGTAAGAGGGTTCCTTTTTCTCCACACCCTCTCCAGCGTTTATTGTTTATAGACTTTTTGATAGCAGCCATTCTGACTGGCATGAGATGGTACCACATTGTAGTTTTGATTTGCATTTCTCTGATAATGAGTGATGTTGAGCATTTTTTCATGTTTGTTAGCCATTTGTATGTCTTCTTTGGAGAAATGTCTGTTTAGAAGAACTCTGTCATTACTGAATAAGAATTAAACATCATATGCTTCACAGGCAAACCGCTACACGGTAGTAAAGAGACACAAAAACATCTCACTTCAGATACAACTCCTTAGACACTCAAGACACTCAACAACTAGAGCTCAAGTCAGGGAACCTGACAGTCACACACAGTTCATCCCAAGTTCAGCATGGTCATCTGTATTAGCTGGCTTCATCCGTCCAGAGGAGAAACAAGCTTCTCATCTCTTTCTCATCAGAAGTAGTTGTGTAACTTGGAGCCAGGTTCCTGCCCAAGTCAGGCTCCTCTCCTCCCCCTGGCACTGGGAGTCTGGCCACCAACATGTGCATTTCAAAGAGATGGGTCCCAGCTGGAAAGCTGCAGAGGAAATGATCACATGTCCAAGAGGGGAGAAGGGACTCACAACTATACATCTTCTAAAGTAAATGCTCTAAGAAAAAAGAGACAAGGGGACTCTTCTCCCTTATTTTCAACAAGGAGAATTAAGCCTCTTATTTTTAATTTTTACTTGTCCTTATGCCAGTGTATGGTAAAGATACTTAATAGATATTGACTTAATCCACAATTAATTAATGAGTGAGTCCATGTCTTCTTCAGTTATTAAAAAAGGAAAATCATAAAGCATTTCTTTTCTAGATTTCACAGTTTACTTTGACAGAGATAAATACCAGTAAGGACGCTGCAGAGGAAAGCAGAGGGAGGCGTGGCCCAGAACAAAGGCGGGTTCTGTGCAGGGCCAGCTCACGCACGAGCACAGGGGCCTTCCCCATGTATGGTCTTTTCCTGTTACTGGTCTTGGCTTGGGGTGTGCATTTGGCTTGTATAAAATGCTGGGGGGTGGTCATGCCAAGTCCTTCTAGGTTGATGACTTGCTGGAAGAATAGAGTCACTCAATGTAGTGCATGGAAGATGCGGTGTAAGTTGTAAAATGTGGCCACTGCCCCTCAGCATGGAATTCAAGGCCCCTCCATCTGCCTGATTTTTGCCTTCTCAGCCTTCGCTCTCTCTGAATCCTAAGGAAAGGTCTCTTATAAAAATAACTATCATTGTAAACTGGAAAACCACCAGGTTCTGAAAACACAGGGGCTCAAAGAGCCAGGGGAGTGGACTTGGGGTCAGACTGAGAACCTTCCTATTGCCCGTGGTGAACTCCAGATTTGTCAGAACCCAAAGTTAACTGATTCAGCTCTCTGTCTCCAAGCAGAAGCTCATCTGAATGCTGGGTGCCTGTGAGCCCAGAAGCTTCGCAGGTTGCTGGGCAGTCACTCTGTGGACACGAGGCTGCACTTCTCCGACCCAGGACTCATGCTGCTCTTTTAAGACTGTTTCCTTCTGTTCGGTCCTTGGAAAACTGATGATCCAGGGCTGACCGGGCTCTCAGAGATGGTCCAGTCCAGGGTTTGCATTACCCACATCAAGGCACTGAGGCACAGCTGGGAGGGAGATGCTCAGGGTCTGCCAGCTGATCTCAGGGTGTGTGGACCCCTATGAAGTATGCAGCTCTGAAGAGCAACTCTGCGTATTTGAAGGCAGGAAAGAAGCTGATCCTTTAGCTTTCAACCTTTTCTTCTCCAGAGAAAAGGATCTAAATTTTCTCACCACATTACTGAGAGTTAGATTCTGAGGGTCTGACAGTGAGGACCACCACCTGGTCACAGCTGGAGAGGCAAATAATATCTCCTCCCCCTCCATTCCCCACCTGCTATCTCACTGCGGGTCAGCCTTCTGGGTCCCGAGTCTAAACCCAGGAACAGTGCTCAGGGTCACATCATGAATTTTATCCTTTAAAGGAGGGGGGGTCACCTCTACTATTTTCCAGCTCTTGTTCTAGAGATGTGGCCTGCAGTAACCTGCAGAATTTCCCTCCAAGAGGAAAAACCCAGTGCAGGGCAGGAAGCATGGCTTTGTGAAGAGACGCATCTGGCTTAAAATCCTGGCTCTGCTGCTCCTTTGATAAGTTACTCAAGTCTCTCTGCTTGCTGGTGGTTATTTTGCAGTCATTTCCCACGAGGTGTTGTGGCAAGAATTAAATAGGGTCTTGTGTCTGTAGCATGACACTTAGCGGGTCCCCAGGAACGGCAGCCTTCTCTCCTTCTAAACCAGGGCTTTCAGAGGATAACCTCAGGTTCTGGAATGTCAAGAGACAGTGGCACCCACGTGGGGAAAGTCGGGATCCAGGATCAAGCAATTCCTGAGTTTTGTTTGGTCCAAAAGAAAAATACTAAGCCTAACAATTGGCATTAGACTGAACCTCAAACCCTTCTGTACTCAAGGGCCGAAAAGGCCATGAAAAGAGAGCAAGGGAGGTAAACAAACAAGGCACATTGGATCTAGAAAACGGTAAGCAGGACGTGAAGCCAAAAGACAGGGGGAAGCAACACGAAAAAGACGTTAGGGAGAAGAAAGGGGATGGAGGCCACCTAATGAGAAGGAAGTACAGAAAAGGGAAGCTGGTTGGAAAAAGTGGGTAATAATGACCAAAAAAAAAAAAAAAAAGGTTAAAAAATAAGTGAGCAGGCCAAAGAAAAGGAAGTGACCGGAGGAAGTAGGACAGGATCAGCAGTAGAGCTGGCTGGGTGTTTTTTAAAGCAGGTTCTACAAAATTCATTTTTACATGACTAAGACAGCCATGTGTACTCAAAGCTCAGCTTCTAGGTTTAGCCCAGACTCTCTCAGCTCAGCATCATTTAGTAAAACGTTGACTTAACAGAGCAGAGGGTGAGGAGGCCCAAGTATAGTTGGGGGGATGTGTGTAGTGCAGCCTGGGTTAGTGCGGTGGGACTTATGCTAATGCTTCATTCCAGCACCCATCCTTCCCCTGGCAACCCCATCTACATGGATGTCACTTACTACATGCTGCAAGGGCTTATTGCATTGGATTCTTGCACTTGATTTCTGGCCCCTCAGGGGCCAGGAGGCCAGTGTCCAGCCTGAGTGAAAGTCAAGTAGATCCCTGACAGCCCTCTGACCCCTGGGCATTGGCCCCACTCTCATCTGCTGCCAAGAGTCCTATCTTCAGGTTCCTGGCCCAGGGCTGGAACATCTCAGAGGACCTAGAAATAAAAGGTCCTGCTTGGGCTCACCTTTCCTGAAAAGGTGCCTGGATAAAACTATCAAGTTCTAGACACTTGGTGTTATTTAAGCCTTACTACAGTTCTGAAAGGAAAGTTCTGTATTTAATTCACTGCCCTGCTGAAGGGCTCCTGGGATATTTGTGATGAGAGGTCAGGGGAGGTGCAGCAAGAGCTCAGGGGAGGCCAGGATGTCTGAAACAAACAGGGGCCAGGGGGCAAGGAGGTGCCCGGTCCTCCTCTCTCCTTACTGGGCGCCTGGCCCAGGGCTGCGATGTGTGTGCCTGTGCCCTTCTCGCCTGTCTCCTTGCTCTTCAGTGATCCAGAGACACCTTCCTGAAGATTAGTAGGAGGTCCCTGTGTATGAGACACAGTGCCAAGAGAACATGAGACCCAGCACGTGCATATTTGGCAAAAATCAAGTCAATCTCAGACGGGGGCATGTGAAGAGCTCCAGACGGCAAGTCTTAGGACAGACAGATGGAATCACTGACTGAGTGTGAAAGACTCCCCGTGTCCCCCCTTGCCCTGCAGATGTCCCCAACCCACCACTCTGCACTCAGCCCCCAAGTGTGGAAGGACAGGGGCAGGAAGGGTGGTGATGGGGAACAAATGAGACAGGAATCACGGACATCCCACTGTGTCCTCGTGCGGCCCCTCCCTATCTCTGGCACCAAGGTGCCCTTGCCTCGCTGGGGCTGCCCTTGACCTGCAGGTGTTTGCCAGGTGCCCTCTCCGGGAGCAATGCTGCAGGATCACTGGGCGGAAGGCAGTCTAGCCAGGTAGGAATGCGGGGTGAGAATCAGGGAAGGGGGCAGTGTCATCCTGGCAGACGTCTTTCCTTTTCTATGACTACAGAACCCAGGACTTTTTGTTATTGTTAATAATTATTATTGAGAAGAAGAGACCTAGCCCTGGCAGAGGGGGCCTTCTCTGCTCTCGTCTTTCAGGTTTTACTCCTGGCACTGGCTGTGGAATTTTGGAATACTTGGAATTTTGAGGTTCAGGGAATTCAGAGAACTTGGTCGCACAGTGTATTGGGAGAAAGGGAAAATTCCTGGGTGACAGTTGGGTCACTCCAGCTGACATGTTTCTAGAAGTGGGTGGGCAGATTTGACTGAGAAAGTCTTGGGCTCTCGCAGCAATGGTGGGAAAGAAAGATTCATTTTGTGGCTGCACTTCTTTTAACAATTCTCTCCCCTAAAAGGACGGACTGTGGTAAAGAAATGAAAATAATTAGAAGTGAAAAGTCAAAAGAAAGAATTAAACAATGTTGAATTTCCAAGTGATTCTGAGGTGTGGCTTTTCTAGCATCTTTTCCTCCTGAGCCCATCCCTCCCACCTGCTTTGCAATAGCAGTTTAATGAACAGTCTGAAACAAATCTTAAGCACAAACACAGGCATCAAAAACTATGCTCTGAGGATGAAGCAGCTTCTAATTTGTGGGAAAAGGATTAAATATTTCTGTTTTCTGAAAAGAGTTTATTTTGTATTTTGTTTTCTATTAAAATGTGTTTAGTTTCCAAAAAAAAAAAAAAAATCAAGTCAATCTAAAAGCAGCAAGTTCCTGGGCTTTAGGACTGAATACAGGCCCCGAAGAGACATAAAATGACTTTTATTGTCCTTGGACTCCTCTCTAGGTCAATACTGCCAGCTCCTGACACTGGGGGGAGGAGGAGGAGGAAGAGGGGAGCCAGCCCCAGCATCCCCAACAAGGACTTGACTGTTTGCTATCCTACGAGCTCCAAGTCCGGGAAGACGGGCTCCTGCTGCAAGCCACTTGCACCACACGACTGCTCCCTGCCTCCCCACATTTCAGCTGAGCATCTGACATCTCTGTCACTTAAAAATGGTTGAACATCAGCCACTTTATACGGTTCAACTTAACTTTTATTGATTAAGGTCATGGCTAGAGGATCCTCTCTGAGAAAAGGGCATTGTAGCCAAGAGCAAAGAGCACACACTTTCCTGGGGCTGAGGACTCCATCCCAGCCTGAGATGGCCCAGGTCAGAAGGCCTTGGGCCACTTCACCAGCAGGCTGGGTGAGACAGAGAAGTAGATCAGCATACCAAGCTGAGGCTGGGAAGGGAGAAGCAAAGGGTGGGTCCTCCCTTTGGCAGAGACACCATCTTGGTACAACCAGCATGAAAAGGGTGTAGCAAGGTGTGGAAACTCCCTTGGTTAGAGAAGTATGAGCTTTGGTTTTAGCTGTGCTGGGAGACAGGCAGTGACAAGCAGAAGGTGTGTGCTGAGGTTTCTGAGAGCCTGTCTCGTGGTATCACAAGGAAGAGGAGGGGCCCCAGAGGTCCATCCATCTGCGAAAGGATTCCCCTTGCAGACTCTGGAGTGAGTCCTGGCTGGGAGCCTGGCTGGGAGAAGGGAGGATGGGCATGTGTCACTTCCCAAACTGAGAAATGTCTTGCCTTTCCATTCCTGCCCAGAAAGAAACAGGAGAAGAACAGTAGGGGAGGGTAGGCCACACTGAAGTGCAGGACTGGTAATTATTATTAGCCCCTGGAACCTGAGCTCACAGGCTAACTGAGCCCGCCCTCCATCTGGGATCCATTGGCCCCTTCATGACTGCAGAGGCCTGGATGATGCTGGCACACCCTCTGCACTTGTAGGATGACTGACCATCCCAGTTGACTTAGAATTTAGGGGTTTCCGAAATGTGAGGCTTTCAGTGCTAAAACCAGAAGAGTCCTGGCCAAATCAAGGCAAGGTAATCACCCTAGAGTGTCTGACTCTAGGATTATTCCTTAAGGAAGGAATAACAATCCTTAAGGATTATTCATTAAGGAAGAGAAAGACTTGGTTCATAGAGGAAGAGGAAAAGAAATGGCTCGCAAAAACAAAGACAGGTCTCTGGGTGCAGGTCTGCCCAGGGCTCTGCGACATCTGAGACCTCTCTCTTCAGTCTTCAAGCAGGAGAAACAAGAGTCCAGAGGGTAGAGAGGTGGAAGAAAGGAAGGGGGTGGAGAATGGCACTGGGGAAGTTTGAAATGGAAGTGTGAATTATGGCACCAGTTCAGCTGGTAAAGAATCCGCCTGCAATGCAGGAGACCCCAGTTTGATTCCTGGGTTGGAAAGATCCCCTGAAGAGGGTTAGGCTACCCATGCCAGTATTCCTGGGCTTCCCTGGTGGCTCAGTTGGTAAAGAATCTGCCTGCAATGTGAGAGACATGGGTTTGATCCCTGGGTTGGGAAGAACCCCTGGAGGAGGGCATGGCAACCCACTCCAATATTCTTGCCTGGAGAATCCCCATGGACAGAGGATATATGGCAGGCTATAGTCTATGGGTTGCAAAGAGCAGGACATGACTGAGCAACTAATACACACACCACCCCATCCCTCTCCTCCTTGCTTGCTCATGGTCCTCTCTCACCCATCCACACCCTGGTTAAGCTGGCTACCTTTCAGATAGACTTTTGAAAATCAAAGAAAAAAATATCTGTCTCAAGCTTCAAAAGACTGACGTTCAAATGCTAACTGAGCCATTTACTGTGTCGTTTCTGGCAAGTCACTGAGCATCTCAGAGCCTGGTTTCCTCTCTGCCAGAGGGGTCTGTTATAGCCTCCATCACAGAGATTAAATAAGGCCGCACACAGGACACTGGGAGATGCACTGGTCAGACACCCAACCAAAAGCTTGTTTCGTCTGCCTTTGTACGTAAGGAGTGGAACTACAACTTTGTTTCTCTGAGAACTCATGCCATTACTTGTCTTCCTTTCTCATCCAGGTGCTCACCATGCACACCACCCTCCCTGAATCAACTTCAGAAAACTTCGAGTATTATGACTTTGCAGAAGCCTGTGATATGGGGGACATCGTGGCCTTGGGAACTGTCTTCGTGGTCATACTCTACTCCCTCGTCTTTGCCTTTGGCCTGGTGGGAAATTTGCTGGTGGTGTTTGCCCTCATCAACAGCCAGAGGTCCAAAAGTATTACTGACATTTACCTCCTGAACCTGGCCTTGTCTGATCTGCTCTTTGTAGCCACCTTGCCCTTCTGGACTCACTATGTGATAAATGAGCAAGGCCTTCACCACGCCACGTGCAAACTCATCACTGCCTTCTTCTTCATTGGGTTTTTTGGAGGCATATTCTTCATCACCGTTATCAGCGTCGACAGGTTCCTGGCCATTGTGCTGGCTGCCAACTCCATGAGCAACAGGACCGTGCAGCATGGTGTCACCACCAGCCTCGGCGTCTGGGCAGCTGCCATCTTGGTGGCCACACCGCAGTTCATGTTCACCAGAGAGAAAGAGAACGAATGCTTTGGCGACTACCCTGAGATCCTGCAGGAAATCTGGCCTGTGATCCTCAACACGGAAATAAATTTTCTTGGCTTCCTGCTCCCCCTGCTCATTATGAGTTACTGTTACTTCAGAATCATGCAGACATTGTTTTCCTGCAAGAACCACAAGAAAGCTAAAGCCATCAGGCTGATCTTTCTGGTGGTCGTCGTTTTTTTCCTCTTCTGGACACCCTATAATGTCATGATTTTCTTACAGACACTCAATCTCTATGACTTCTTTCCCAAATGTGACGTGAAGAGAGATCTGAAGTTGGCCATCAGTGTGACAGAGACAATTGCATTTAGCCACTGTTGCCTCAATCCCCTTATCTATGCATTTGCTGGAGAGAAGTTCAGACGATACCTTTACCGTCTGTACAGGAAATGCCTGGCTGTCCTGTGTTGCCATCCTGACCACCTCAGTTTCTCTTCATCTCTGTCTGAATCACAAAGGAGCAGGCGGGAAAGTGTTCTGAGCAGCAATTTTACTCATTACACCAGCGATGGAGATGCGTCCATCCTTCTCTGAAGGGATTCCAAAGCTGTGTCCCTCCAGCAAGGCTGGAGTTTCTGAGTTGACACTGAATAATGAGGATAGATTTTAAAACTTCTTACACGCAAGAAACAATGAATCCAAAGCTCCCAAAACAATCCTAAAGTATTTTCAAGACTTGTGCTCAAAATTTGAATGATAAAGAGTAGACATGGCTCTTACTGCCAATGTCAGGACTTCCTTGCTTATAAATGACCGAAATTCAACTCAGACTAACTTAGCCTGAAAAGAGGCAGTAACATTCACCTTATAGCATGGGCAATGGGTGGTGAGTCCTCAGTGAGAGAAAACTAGAGACTGAGTCTAACTAGCATGTCCTCTGACTCTCAATTCTCTGAGTGGTAAGAGAGATCCCAGACTCACATAACACATCTTTGTCATCCGAGAGGGAGTGAGACCCATCCCCCTCTGAGGCCAAGGTTGGGAAGGGCTCTGATTGGCCAAGTTTGTATCAGATCTTCATCCCTGGACCACGAGATGGTATCCACAGGGAAGAGGTAGACAAGATGGCAGCTTCCATTCCAATATTGTGGTTGGAGATGCAGGAAGATGTATTTCCAAAGAGCTGAAGGTGTGGGTGCTTCTTTGATCAGACTGAACAAGAGTTGCCCACCAACTGTCCTGGGTGTCTGGCCCAGCCTCCCTCCTGATCATACTGGCCAGCACACAATGTCAGACTCTTCTTCATTAAACCCTTTCTGTCATATCCCCAAACCTACAAAGGTTCCCCTAGCGTACATTGTATCAAGTCCAAACTCAAATGCCTGGCCTCCAAGATGTTCCATCATGCAGTCCCAATAACAGATTCCCCAGCGCCTTCTTTTCTCAAAGGACTCCAGCTCCCGCCTCAGGCAGGTCTCTTCCATCTGGTCACATGCATCACCACCTGATCCAGAACCCAGGGGAATAAACAGAAAAGAAACACTGGCCCAAACTGAGAAGGCATGGTTTCTAATCTCAACTCTATCACTTATCCACTGGATAACTGGGGGCCAACTGAGCTTAGTTTCCTCATCTGTAGAATGGAAATTATAACTCTTTTCATGTAGGAAGCATGCAGCATGAGGAGCCAGCCTCCAGCTCTCACAGATTCCAACCCTCCTGCCAGGTTCCCAGACTTCAGCCTTTCCCCCACCCGGCGCCATGCTTAAGTAGTGCTGTTGACAGAGCTTGGAAAGGCCTCACAGGTTCTGCTTGTGATGCAGCCCTTGACACGGAGAAGGCTGCCTCCCACAGTAGTGCTCAATGGACACTCCTGGATATACAGATTGATAGGCTTTCCTGACTCAGTCCTCCCAGGCTGCCTGGACCATTTCCTCCCAATCAACTGGTGACAACCCTATATGGAGAGAACCTCATCATTCATGCCACTGCCAACCTGAACAGCCCGAGTCCCTGGAACAGCTTTCCCTTTCTCAGTTAATGTTTGAGATGGTCTGAAACTTTAAAGCTTGAAAAACAATTGTGATGATGCTAAAGAAAATATCACCTATAATCTAATCACGCAATATCTTCATGTGCCCACTGGACCTTGTTCACAGCCTCACGTGTTTCAAGTTGCAGTCATAGTGTACGGACAGTTCTATAATCTGCTTTTTTCTTCTCTCTCTTAACATTAGGCCACAGATAACGCTCTGTCTCTGCACAGTTTTGTAATGATCATTTTAGAAGACTCAGCCAGGTTGTGTACTCACTGAAGGCATCTGACTCATTGCTGTATTTCTCACGCCTTGGAAGTCAATGTATTTGTTTACCCAATGACAGAATGAATTACATTCCATTAAGATCATGTACTGCAACTTATCCTTACCCTGTTAATAAGCACTTCATGTGTTTCTAATATTTAACAAATACATATTTTATGGCACTTTTCTGTGTAATTTCCTTTCTCCCCTTCAATTACTTTGTTTGGATAAATTCCTTCCCATGGGGCTAACTGAGCCAAAGAGCATGGGTACTTCTTAGCCTTTGACACATACATATGGGACTAATAAACTGCAAAACCTTTATTGAGTACGTATTATATATAACACGTGAGCTCAGATCCAGAGCTGTTCCAAAGATGAGTGTGATAAGGCCGCTGCCCTCAATGCTTAAGAGGCGTTCAATGTTTAAATGCAGAACTCAGAAGTTAAAAAAAAAAAAAGCATACTCTTACATTATTTGGTAACACAAGAACAAGGACACCTGACCTGAGTCGTTAAGGATCTTAAGACCCTAATCTTAGAACATCTTACCTGAGTCTTAAGATCTTGAGATTTTAGGAGAAAAGTCTGAGAACAGTGAAAGGCATTGGGAACAGAGTATGTGGTGGGATGCTGCTGGAGCTCTGGCTCAGACAACCAATGGAAGAGGGTGTTCTCAGGGTGTTCACAGTTTCATCCCTTATCACCTGATCCTTGTCCCAACTGTTGAATCATGAAGTTTTTCATTAAAAATTTAACTTATTAGTGGACTCCTAAGAAAAGAGGGAAAAAATTCTTTTGTCTTGAGGAACAAAGAAGAGAGAAAACACTTTTATTTCTAGAAGACAATTAGATTTGTATCATAAGAAACGTTCATTCATTTTACTAAGACAGAATAGGGAGAAAATTAGGAAGGTCATTGAAAAGCCCTAAATAGCTGTGATGCTGGTGTCTAAGGAAAGGAAGGCACATCTGAAAAGGACAGTTGACCCTAAGAGCACGGCTGAATCAGATCCACCACGGCTGCTGGGCTCTGGGCTTCCCCAAAGCAGAAGGGAACCCCAAACACAGATAGACGTCTGTGACTGTGTCCAGCAGACTGACTCTGTGACCCTGGGCAAGGTATTTGACATCTCTAAGGTTCAGTTTCCTCAGCTGGCAAATAAGAATAAAAACAGTGCCCACTTCCTGGAAAGATGATGAGGATTTAGTAAGATTACCTTCCCAAAGCTCACAACACAGGCTTGGAAAGCAAGGTCAGACAAATGGTGGCAACTACTTTCTTTTATTATTATTATTATCAGATTGGATCTTTCCCAGTGAGGAAACTCATACTACATTGCCCATGCCATCTTGCTTTTTCCCAGAATCACAGAAGGGTGGGTGGTCAGAAATTGTTGAGTACAAACCCACACTTTGCAGGTTAGAGAAAGGATGTCCAGAGAGGGCCAGAGACTGGCCCAAGACCAAACAGTGAGTTAATCAAAGAGGTAGATCCCTTAAGTCTCGGTTTACTGACTTCCTCCTCCTAATACAAATTTAGACCAATCCTATGGTGACTACAGTTAACAATACTGTGTTGTATATTTGTATATTTGAAAGTTGCTTAAACAGTTGATTTTAATATTTGAGAAACTTTTTCTTCTTTATTTATTTATTTTATGTCTTAGACCAGGCTGTGCATGGCATACAGGATCTTAGTTCCCTGACCAGGGATCAAACCCGTGCCCCCTGCATTGGGAGCGCAGAGTCTTAACCAATGGACTGTTAGGGAAGTTCCTAAGAGAGTAGATTTTAAAAGTTCTCACCACACACAAAAAAATTGTTAACTATGTGAAGTGATAGATGTGTTAATTACCCTTATTTCATAATCACTTTACAATATATACATATATAAGTATACATAGAAAACCATAAAGATTTCATCAAAAAATTGTGAGAATTAATAAACAAATTCAGTAAAATTGCAGGACACAAAATCGAAACACAGAAATCTGTTGTAATTCTTTCCACTAATGATAAACTATCTGGAAGAGAAATTAAGAAAATAATTCCATTAATAATTACATCAAAAAGAATATAATACCTAGGAATAAATTTACAATAGCCCAGATATGAAGGGGGTGACAGAGGATGAGATGGTTGGATGGCATAACTGACTCATGCACATGAGTTTGAGTAAGCTCTGGAGACAGTGAAAGAAAGGAAAGCCTGGGCTGCCATTGTCCATGCAGTCAGAAAGAGTCAGACACGACCTTGCAACTGAAAAGCAACACGCTCTTAAAACGACCATTTGAGGAAGAAGGTGGCTTCCCAGGAGCTTTGCTACCAAGACAGATGGAGAACACATGTTTTTGGTTACTGAGAAGAGCTATCATCTCTTATAATCCACTGCATCTGGCAGGCTTTCCATAATCGCTCTGTCTCTGCAACACTGTCCCTGAGCACCCAGGAGGAGAATTCTCTTCTGGCCTCAAAAAGCCAACAACCACACCTGGAAACTTGGCAACCCAACTCTGAAAGGTCCACCTTGGGTACCACTTCAGCCCTAGATAAAGTCCCATTAGTGCCCTCAAAATTGGGGCAGTCTGTCCCAACTCAGTAGCAAAAAGCAAATTTTCTTTTCTACCTGCATCTCATTCTCCAGGCCCATGAGGACCACTTCAGTTTCAACATGACTGTAATATTGTTTGCTTAACTTGCTGAGTTGGCAACCACATTCTGAGCTACCCAAGACCAAGTGAGAGGAGTAGGTGTTCACAAGTGTGGAAATAGCCCATCTCTCTTCAAGAGGCCCTCTGTCTTGAGGAGGGTTGAGATGTTTTCTTGAGGATGCATGGTGCCACGTTTGCTTCTGCTATATGACACATGCCGCTGGGCAACAGCCAAAGTTCCTCCCAGAGTTACATCCTAGACATCTCTAGAAACTGCAAAACACACTCAGCAGAAGAACGACTCTTTTACCCCATATTTTCTCATTTATTTAGGCAGATCCAAAAAAAGTTTTACTTCACATTTCTTTGACTAATGAGAAAGGCTGTTCAATTTTTAATGTGCTTGCTTTATACTCTTTGTCTTTTCCTAATTATCAAAGAGATGGACAATCAGAAAATACAAAGAATAAAGAGGTGTATACAATTTTTACATTACACAACATTCCCACCTCCTATAGATCAAACATTGTATAACACTGAGGTAGGTTCTACCATGTCCTTCTCTGCAGATACAATTTTTTAAATAAAAGCTTTGAGACCATAACATACATACAGTTTTAGATATTTTTTCCACTTAACATTATAGCATTAACATTTTCCCATGTATTAAACTCAATCATGATTTTAATGATTACACAGAAGTCCACATAGACTTTATCTAGGCAAGCCTCTACTGACGGGCGTGAATGTATAAGGAAAAGCATGGATTCCTCCCCCTCCTGTGTAGGAAAAATCCAGCTCTTCCCCACTATGTTTCTCTCCTGTGCATCTCCTCTAGTACTTACACAGAGCACTTCATTTCTGACACTTCTGATCACCAAATATATGTGGTGTTTTCTCCACATCTCTGTGACACCAACTGGGTATCTTACACTTTACTGAATAACTTAATTCTGACACTATTTACCTAGAGGTCCCACGGGTTAAGCGCTCGGTCCCACAAGACCTCTCCACTCCATTCAGAGGCTGATCACAAGCAGTAGGTCTCCAGGTTACCCACGAGTTCTGTCTCAGTTGACTGAATCAGAGGTTCCCACAGTCCCTCCTCAGGTTGGATTAAGTTGCTGGAGTAGCTCACAGAACTCAGAAAACATTCTTTATGTTTACCAGTTTATTAAAGAATGTGACGAAGGATACAGAGGAACAGTCAGATGAAGATGTACACGGGCAAGGGCCTGAGAGGGTCCCTAGTGCAGGAGTTCTGTTTCTGTGGAGTTGGGCTGTGTCACCCTTCTGGTACACGGATGTGTTCACCAATCCAGAAGCTCCCTGAACCCCATACTCCCGGGAATTTGTGGAAGCTTCTTTACTTTGCGTGATCAATTATTAACTCCATTTCTTTTCCAGTCCCCCTCCTCTCTCTGGAGGATAGGAGGTAGAGCTGAAAATTTCAAGCACCAAATCAAGCAAATTCTAAGGCTGGTCTTCAATGACCACCCAGCAGCCACGCAGAGTGTCTCACTAAATAAAAGATGCTCCTGGTGTTCTTATCACTTAGGAAATTATAAAGGGTTCAGGAGCTCTGTGCCCAAACCTAGACAGTATATTAAAAAGCAGAGACATTACTTTGCAGACAAAGGTCCATCTAGTCAAAGCTATGTTTTTTCCAGTAGTTATGTATGGATGTGAGAGTTGGACTATAAAGAAAGCTGAGCACTGGAGAATTGATGCTTTTGAACTGTGGTGTTGGAGAAGACTCTTGAGAGTCCCTTGGACTGCAAGGAGATCCAACCAGTCCATCCTAAAGGAGACCAGTCCTGGGTGTTCATTGGAAGGACTAATGCTGAAGCTGAAGCTCCAATGCTTTGGCCACCTGATGTGAAGAACTGACTCATTGGAAGAGACCCTGATGCTGGGAAAGACTGAAGGCAGGAAGAGAAGGAGACGACAGAGGATGAGATGGTTGGATGGCATCACTGACTCAATGGACACGAGTTTGAGCAAGCTCCGGGAGCTGGTGATGGACAGGGAGGCCTGGCGTCCTGCAGTCCATGGGGTTGCAAAGAGTCAGATACGACTGAGCGACTGAACTGAACTGAATCAAACTCCCAAGGCAATAGAAATAAAAGTATAAGTAAGCAAATGGAACCTAATCAAATGTATAAGCTTTTTCACAGTAAAGGAACCCACAAAAAAAAGGCAGCTTACAGGATGGGAGAAAGTATTGGCAAATGATGTGACCAACAAGGGCTTAATTAATTTCTGAAATAGACAAACAGCTTACACAATTCAACGACAAAACAAACAACCCAACTGAAAAATGGGCAGAAGACCTCAACAGACCTAACTGCTCAACATTGCCAATTATCAGAGAAATGCAAATGAGAAATGTAAATCAAAAATACAATGAGGTATCACCTCACACTGGTCAGAATGGCCATCAGTGATATCTCTTTAACAAATGCTGGAGAGGGTGTGGAGAAAGGGGAACCGTTCTACACTGTTAGTAGGAATGTAAGTTAGTAGAGCCACCATGGAAAACAGTGTGGAGGTTCTTCAGAAAACCAAAAGCCGAGCTGCCATACGGTCCAGCACGGAGTAGGTATGGCAACCCACGCCAGTCTCCTTGCCAGGAAAATTCCAGGCAGAGGAGCCTGGCAGGCTACAGTCCATTGGGTTGCAAAGAGGAGGAGCCCCAACGGCTAAGCACACACACACACATTATCCAGCAATCCCATTCCTGGGCACATAGCCAGAGAACACTCTAATCCGAAAAGATACTTGCACCCCTCCCTATGTTCATTACAGCACTATTCACAATAGTCAAGACATGGAGACAACCCAACTGTCCATCAACAGAGGAATAGATAGACAATGGAATACTACTCGGCCATTAGAAGGAATGAAATCACGCCACGTGCAGCAACAGGGATGCAACTAGAAATTAGCATACTAAGGAAAGTAAATTAGAAAGAGAAGGACAAATACCATGTCATATCACTTACACATGGAATCTAAAATATGACACAAACGAACCTACCTATGAAACAGAAACAGAATCAGGGACACAGAGCAGACTGGTGGTTGCCGAGGGGGTGGAGGCTGCAGGAGATGGACTGGGAGACTGGGTCAGCAGATGCAAGCTATCACACACGGAAGGGCGAACAGCAAGGCCTCACCGCACAGCGCAGAGAACTCTGTTCACTACTCCATGATGAACCATAATGGAAACGCATATTTAAAAAAGGATGTGTACATAGGTACAACTGAATCACTTTGCTGTAGAGCAGATTCACACAACATTGTAAATCAACTATTGTTTAATTAAAAGCCAAATACACAAAAGTGACCGATAACATCACAAAAGAAGTTATTTTAAGGAAACAGAGATGACTTAGCATTTGAGTTAAGGAGAGGCCATCTGAGACCTGCAAAGTCTACTGGAAGGGGTCATAGGAAGTTATTGCTGAATGGGTATAGAGTTTCCGTGTTGCAAGAGTTATGGGGAGGGATGGTGGTGACAGTGTATAACCCGTATGAGTGTATTTAATATTTCTGATTTGTACACCTAAAATTTAAGATAGTAAATTTTATGTGTATTTTGCCACAATTTTAAAATTAGGGGGAAAAAATCCCAACAAAATCTAGGAAGAGAAGAAGGTAATGACACTCTAAGAAGGGAAGGGTGTCTTGGAGGAAGAAGAAATAGGGATGAATTGGGTACCCCTGAAGTCCTTCTGTAATTTGAATGCTTAAAATATTGACTTTTATATGAGATATAAACAATCTGCAAGAGGCAACAAAGAATTAATTCAAGGTTTAGCACAGTTGGTTGCAGGAAGGTTGACTTTCAATGCATCCATTATCATTTTGGATACACTGGGATGCAGCCATCTCAATATAATGTAGAGCTCGGTACTTGCAAAATGAAAGAAAGAAAGAAAGAAAAAAACAAACATAAGCAACCTTATTTAAATCTTCATGTGTATACCTATGGCTGTTTCTTGTTGATGTTTGACAAAAAACAACAAAATTCTGTAAAGCAATTATCCTTCAACTAAAAAATAATTAAATTGGAAAAGAAAAAAAAATTCTCCAATGAATTCTTTCTGGGTTGCATCTCACAAATTATTTATATCTTATATGGCAATGAATTGATTAGAAATCCATACCACAATAACTTGCAGACACTCTGGATCTTGGGCTTTGGCTAGCAAAGGTGGTGCTCCAGTCAGTCAGGGAACTCCATTAGTACAACCCTAAGGACTCCTTGGCCTATCCAGGCAGCACTGTTTGGGGGTAAGAGGATGCCCAGCTGCCAAGGTGAGAAGCCTAATAACAAAAGGCTAATTAACACTTCCGTCGTTTAAAGTGCCTATTTCAAAAGTGCCTATTACTCCACTGAGAAGTAGAAAAGAGTTTCCACAGGTTCCCACGACCACATCTTCCACCGACCTGCAGATGTGCCATGTACTCTTCCTTTCCTCCAGGTAAGAATCATCCCTGCCCTTATCTAAAGCCAAACTCTTCACTTGTGTAAGAGATCCCTTCCCTCCTGCTTCCCCAAGGAGTGTCTTCCTGCATTTGTCTTGTTTCTCCCGCACAGTGAATCTCTTCTCTCTGCTGAATGATACCAGGAGGCCAGATACCTCTCACTTTTAGAGCCCTCCTCTTGATTCCATATCTCCTCCAGCTCTTGTCTCAAATCTCTTCTCCACTCAGAGATACTTAAGAGTTGTTTCCTGTTCCCTGGACCTTATTCTCTCCTTTCCTTTCTTCTTCCCACCCCTTTAGACACACGCTTGTCAAAATCACCAACGCTCTCCATGTGGCTCAATCCTATGGGCCACAGTCAGGCCCCACCTTATCAACCCACCAGAGCATTTGACAACATAGATCGCTTCCTCCTCCATTTGGTGCTGGAGATACCACTCTCTCTCCTCCAGTTCTCTGACCACCTCACTGCCTTTTCTTTCACAGTCTCCTTCACTGGTTCTTTCCGCCTCTCTGGCCTCAAAACATCACGGTCCCCAAGGTTAAGTCCCCAAATCTCTTCTGTTCTCTATCTACATTCACTCCCCTGGAGATCTCAGTTCATTGCAAAGCTTTGGACACCATCTCTCCACACTGATGATGCCCAAACATTTTTCTCCAGCCCAGACTCCTCCCGAGGCCAGATGTGAACATTCAATTCCGTAACAGCTTCCCTTGGACAACAGTATCTTACAGCATCACTGCAAAGCCATGCACTATTCACTGTCGCAGGAAAGGACAACTCCCTTCTTCCAGTTGCTCTGGTCAGAAAGCTCAGAGTCATCCTGGATGCCCCTCTTTCCAACACACCAGCAAGTCCCAGACAGACAGCACCTTCTGCAAAACCGATGCTGCAGATTTCTCCCCATCACTTCCCCCACTGTCCTCCATCCAACGTATTACCTTCCTTCTCCCAGACAACTCCACACTTCTCTCTGTTTCTACTCCATGGTCCATTCCTTACACCACATCCCGGGGAGTCCTCTTAATATCCAATCAGATTATGTCCCTTCTCCTCTCATGACTACCCAGTGGCTCCCACCTCCCCACTAACTCCCCAAACTATCTACTGGGAGGTTATTAAAAGACATCGAATATAGTGCCTTGTGTTACGCGGTAGGTTCTTGTATCTATTTTATATATAGTAGAGTGCATAGCCAGATGTTTTTTAACCTGCAAATCAAGAAAATAACTCTTAGCTACAATATATTTATCAAGGTCATTAATGTAAATTGCTCAGAGGGAGCAGAAATGACACTGCATTAATCCATCATTACTCAGAGTTAACAGACAGATGCTCACAGGCTGGGGAAAATCATAGGCAGCTGATGCCAATGCCAATTCTTTGGAGTTTTTATCACATTTGACTTGGCTACTTCCTAAAGGCATCCAGGTATATTACCCAAAGAGGTATGAACCAGTAAGACGGTACCAGATCCTTAGAGGAGGAGGATTTTTGAAATGCTTGGTCTGGAGATGGTACAACGGCAGCAGTGAAGAAGGTGGATTGTGTCTGAAGTCTCCTGTGCCTTCACCAGCAAAAGAGGAGAGCCGGAAACACTATGTACAGACTCCAGATACGACATCAGAGCAAATTCAGGAGGCATAAGGAGCCCAGGTCATCTTTCGGGAAAGTTCTATTTGTCGCCCTGGTCACTTTGGTCACTCCAGGCTAACAGACTCCCCCTCCTTCCAAGTATTACAGATGTCCAGTCACAGGGCCTGGGAGTCTCCAATGATGCCAGAAGGATGCCAAGGATGCCAGAAGGATGCCAAGGCCATCTTGCTTCTCTCTTGTCTGTGAAGATCCACCCTCCTCCCTAATGAACCTGGACTTGGAGGTTAGGCACTTTCTATTCTGAGAGTGTTGGTTTTTGGATATTACTTAACTGCTTTGGGCCTTAGTTTATTCATCAAAAAAAATGGGGTGGTGATAGCTATATTCAGAGGAGAAAAGAGACCGTGGTAAAAGTAGCTGTGATGGTTTCTAGCACAAGGCAGGGCCTCAAGCCAGGCTCACAACCCTTGTCCTCTGCTGCCCCAAAGTTTATTTATTCATTTATTTAACTTTTGGCTGCGCTGGGTCTTCGCTGCTGTGCAGGCTTCTCTCGTTGCGGCAAGCAGGGGCTACTCTCTAGTTGAGGTGCAAGGGCTTCTCACTGCGGTGGCTTCTCTTGTGGAGCATGGGTTCTAGGGTGCTCAGGCTTCAGTAATTGTGGCTCCTGGGTTCTAGAGCACAGGCTCAATAGTTGTGGCGCATGGGTTTAGTTGCTCCATGGCATGCGGGATCTTCCCAGATCAGGGATGGAACCCGGGTCTCCTGCACTGGCAGATGGATTCTTTACCACTGAGCCACCAGGGAAGCCCTGCGTAAACGTTTAAAGTCCCCTTCTCCCAAACCCCACTGGCCTTAACATCACTGTCTAGAAACTTGCTCATGTGCCCCTCAGTTCTCTTCCCTCTTCATTAGTGGAAAGGGGTGAAGATGCATTACCTTGAGACCTCACATGCACAGGTACTCCAAGTAACCCATGGTGATTCCCAAAGTGCCAGAGCCGCTTATGCAGCTTTAGACCCACCATGGGACCTACATGGGACCTGAAGTTTCACATGCATCTTCATGAATCCAGTTTTGTTTATCAAAATATGAAAGGTGGAGAGGGTGAGGATGCAAGAGATGTTATTCTGCTCTGTAGGTAACATGAGCGAATCCTTGGAAATATATGACTTCTGTGTTCAGTGACATATGCTGCATGATGTCAGCAGCTGCTATTCAGAATGTGAAAAATATTAATCAAGTAGGAAAGGTTTATGGGCTTCTCTGGTGACTCAGATGGTAAAGAATCCACCTGCAATGCAGGAGGTGGATTCCATCCCTGGGTTGGGAAGATGCCCTGGAGGAGGGCAGGGCAACCACTCCAGTATTCTTGCCTGGAGAATCCCTAAGAATGGGAGCCTGGTGAGATACGGTCCATGGGGTCGCAAAGAGTTGGACATGACTGAGTGACAAAGCATAGCATAGCACCTAGGAAAGGTTTACTGTGGTAAAATGAATAGAGCAAGAAAAATAGTGATCAACTGGTTAAAAAATGGGCAAAGGACCTGAATAGACGTTGTTTCAAAGAAGACATACAAATGGCCAAGTACATGAAAAGGCTCATCACCAGGGAAATGCAAATCAAAGCCACAATGAGATATCACTGGACATATGTTAAAATGGTTATTTTCAATAGACAAGAGATTAGGTGCTAGCAAGGATATGGAGAAAAGGGAACCTTTCTGTACTGTTGGTGGTAAAAGAAAATGGTATGAAGCTTCCTCAAAAAATTAACAATAGAACCACCATATGATCCAGCAATTCCACTTCTGGATATATATGCAAAAGAAATCAGTATCTTGAAGAAATATGTGCACCTCCATGCTCACTGCAGCCTTATCTACAACAGCCAAGGCAGGGAAGCAACCAAGGGACCATAGGTGGATGAATGTATAAAGAAGATGTGGCATGTGTGTTCAATTTAATATTCTTCCACCTTAAAAAAGAAGGAAATCCAACATCTGCAACAATACGGATGAACCTTGAGGATATTATGCCAAGTGAAGTAAGTCAGACCAGAGGAAGACAAGTACTGTGTGATCTCAGCTATATGTGGAATCTTGAAAGGCTGAACTCATAGAAACAGAGAGTAGAATGGTGGCTGCCACAGCCTGATGGGTAGGGAAATGGGGAGACGCTGGTCAAAGTGCACAGGCTTCCGGCTATGAGTAAGTTCTAAGGATCTAATGTACAGCCTACTGATGAGAGTGAACACTGCATTGTATACTGGAGACCTACCAAGAGAACAGACCTTAAATGTTCTCACCACACACGCAAAGGTAATTATGTGAGGCGATGGATGGGTTAACTAACCTTACTGTGGTAATCATTTTGCAAATACATATGGGTATCAAATTATCATGCTGAATACTGCAAACTTGCGCAATGTTATATGTAGATTATATCTCAATAAAGCTAGGGGATAAAAGAAAAACAGTGACCAAGTTCCCACTGACAAACGATTGACATGTGGCTGACCAGGATGCATTGTGAAGTTGTGAGTGTGTGTGTGTGTGGTGCTAAGTTGCTTCAGTCGTGGAAGTAGCTATAGTTAGTTTGACACTGTGTACTATATTTAAACATATCTAAAGAAGTATATGCACTTCTATATTTATGATCATTTTTTTTGAGGATGGACCACTTGCATGAATTAAATTTATCTCTTAAATCAAAAACCACAATTTGCTACCTTTTTCTTCCCTAGTAACAGGAGGGTGAAGAAGGACGGCATGACCTATCAGGGAGCTGCCTCTGTGCAGAGGTTCCTGGGCCCCGAGATGTGAAAGGTGTGGAGAAGGGAAAACAGGCGTCAGGCCCCAGTGCTTCCAGAGAACCTGCCAGACCCTCTCAGGAGCAAGACCATTTGCCCAGATCCTGAAGGAAGCAAGGCTGGTCTGTGTGAAGCCTCAGAGCTCATTCCTGACAAGCCCTGGAAGACATGGACGCCTGGAAGCGGTTGATGATGTCTGGCTGACATGGGGAATGCCATCAGAGAGCAGTCTTGTCCCTGACACCTGGGAGGTGCCCCTGTGACTCCAGAAAGCCATAGGAAGATGCCACCCTCCCCCAGGGCACCTGGGGCACCAGACCACTGAGGGTTGGTGTCGTTAGTTCTCGTGTGTTCCCTAGGGTCTCTGGGCTACGCTAGCCAAGTGACCGTGAGTTCATCTCTGAACGTGACTTGGGATCGGCTGCCCCGTGAGTGAGATGGTAAGAGCAGTGCGGTGGTTTAGCGGGTGGGTTCAGGTCTCAGCTCTGCCACATACTAGCTGCAAAACTTGAAGCAATTCACTGTACCTTTTTGTGCCTTGGTTTTCTCGGGTGTAAAATAAACATAACACTAGTACTTAGTGTTAGGGTTTTCTGCTATTAATAGCGGAGGGGGTCACAGAAGCAGATGCCAAGACGGGAAGGAACTGGATAGGAGAGCTATGTGTTAGAGGAAACGGCTGTAAGGGAGGTGGGGGAGCCAGGGGGGCTGAGAGAGCCTTCAGACCATCATGTAGTGTGTCCCCTCGGTTGGAGACAGGAAATGACGATTTTGGCAAGGGCACTGGGGTGTCATGGAGCCAAAGTCATTGTCAGAGGAGCCCCCCTCTGCCGAAGGTGGACCTGCCCAATGTCCATGCCACATTCATCACCTGAGCGGGGAGCCGCCTCGGAGCACAGCAGTCAATTACACCCCCACAGTTGGAGGTTTCGGGGCACCTTCTCATGCCACAATCGCTGTTGTAAGAGTTTAAGAATTTGCTTGATTTGGGTGGAAGTGCGTTTAATAGACCTGAGTTGAGCCTCCACAAACGCCCCCAGCTTCCCACCCTCTGGGACCACTTTCCTTCTCCCCACTCTCCGTGCTCTGTCTACTTGAACAGCCCTCCTGGTTTTATTCTTTTCCCCCTCTTCATCCTTTCCCTTTTCTCTTTGTAGTGCTGTCCTCCAGCCACAAGCCCAGCCAGAAAAGCTGCAGAGTAAGGGGAGAGGTATGGCAGGAAGCGCTTGGAGGGCCCTAATGTGAGGAGGAAAGCCTTGGACCAGCTGCTCCATGCCCCCTCCTCCCCAGGCTGGACCTCTGGGGCAATGCGGTCCATGAAGGAGGCTGCCCCCCAAATCGTGGCCATATACTGCCCCCACCCACAGGACTTGTGCCTGGCTTGCTTCACAGGGAGACTTTGCCAGTCAGCATCCTGCCTACACCTGCCAGCCAAGAAGCAGGGGGAGCTGGGTGCCCTCACTCCCCTCCCGGCATGATGGAGATCTATTTTAGTTCCCACTGCCTGTTAGTCATCAGTGCGGTGGAGGGACATTAATCTCCACTGTCAGGGGGAAGCTGAGGAAGCTAATACTTCTCCTTTGGGGTGTGAGTTGCAAAACCCTTCCTCAATCCCCAGCATTATAAATCCTGTATTTATTTTCATAGCTATGAGCAAAATCCAAATAGCATCTTTCTAAAACTGGACAAAAGATGCCATGACTTATCCTGAAGCAGTCCAAGGCCCTGGGAGGTCCAAGGCCCTGGGAGGTGAGGCTAAGAGAGGCTACTCCAGCAGGGGCCCCTCTCTGCTTGAGGGGACAAGAGGGATGCCACGAGCCTTTCACTCTGCAGGACGGGCTGACTTCCTCCCAGGGCTTCTCATTTCAGGAACCAGCCGAGGTAGAGCAGTCTGGGAAACATTTACACCCCAAAGAGTGGCATCCTCCCACCGAGGGAACTGCCAGCAGCATAGCACAAATCGACTGAAAGAGAGAACTGCCATTGTGTGTGTGTCTGCTGTGCCGAGGCACTGAGCTAGGGGATGGTGGCAAGGCAGTCTGCAGCCCTCCACACCACTGGCCTGGTTGGCACTCACCACAAGGCAGCCCTGAAAGCCTGAGAGACCACTCACAGTGTCCGTCCGAGTCAGAGTCACGCCACTGTGCTGGCTGCTACCCTTACAGGGTTTGAGGCACAACTTTAGGTTGACAAAGTCAAGTGCATGATCTTTCCCAAGCTCGCTCCCCCCATTCCCTGAGAGGATCTGTAACTGGTTCCTGCCCTGGGTAGTCCTTCTAGCTGAGCTGATGTGAAATCCACTATGGGTACCTCTTCTGCTACCCATGGAGAAAGGTGAGGGAGTCTGGCCAAGAGGTGCGCAGGCCCTCGGGTTTTTACAAGGAGGAGGACGTTCAGACACATACCCACAATGGGATGGTTGGTCCCCCGGAACTTGCTGGCTGATCCACCTGCCACCCAGAACTTACTTGGATGGAATTTCATCTTGTTCTTTATAAAGGAACTTCCATTTTGTGGACTAAGGTTGGTTCCCCTGCAGGTACCACCCCTAGAATGGCCCAGTCATAAGGGTAACCCCATGATTAACCTCCTGTTTGCTCTGCTGAGGGTATTAAAGGTTCACATGCACACGGACCAGTCCCTCCTCAAAACTAAACCACTGGCCAGCTGCCTTTTGCTGTAACTCTTTTCCAAAGGCTATGTCTGAAACATCACACCATGTAATAGTGACAAGGGGGAGCTCCAGAGGGTCACAGCCCAGTGCAAATATCATCTTTCACCTACCAGCTGTAAGATCTGGGGCAAGCTCTCAACGCTGTTAGACTTAATTTATTCCTCTATAAAGTGAGTGTGGCAATAATAGTTCACCTCATAATTAACTGAATGACATGAATGAATTAAATTAATTAATATGTATTCATAGCTATAAAGTTCTTAGATCTGGACCTGGCGCATAACTGGTGCTCCATGAATATTCATTGTGGTGGAGGTGGTGGTGATCATTATTGGCTGAGTCCCACGAGCAGAAGGGCTTCCCGGGTGGCGGTAGTCATAAAGAACCCACCTGCCAATGAAGGAGACATAAGAGACTAGAGTTTGATCCCTAGGTCGGGAAGATTCCCTGGAGAAGGGAACGGCAACCCACTGAAGTATCCTTGCCTGGAAAATCCCATGGACAGAGGAGCCTGGTGGGCTATAGTACATAGGATTGCAAAGAGACACAGCTGAACAACTTAGTGTGCACACACAAGCAGAAAATGGCCAGGCTGGGAGATGAACACAGGACCATGTTACTACTCAGCCACCCTCTTTCCAGGAGGTTGCTTTTAATTTGGGAACTTCCATCCTTTAAAGTAAAAAGAGGGTACTTTCTCTCTTGAGTTATTAGCAAGTAACTGGATGTTTTAGTTATGACAGCCCCCTCTTTGAACCTGCTGGTTGGTGTTGTCTGGGCTTTGCCCAGGTTGAAAACACCCAGCTGTCCCTGTCTCAGACAAGAACTGTTGTTCTTCTTAGAGAAATAGGAAGAGGAATTCTGGGGAAATTCACTTCAAATTTTTTCATCTTCAGATTTTGAAAAAGCCAGAATATTTAACTAGATTAAGAACTAAAATTAAGAAAGTTTCTTTCACTTGTTTCCCCCAACTCTTTATTTTGAAAAATTTCAAAGCTAAGAAGTTAAATGAGTACTACAATAAACATCATATAACCTTTACCAGGATTCACCCATTTTAACCACCTGCCGCATTTGTTTGATCTCTATGGAGACAAAGAGAGGTTGAGAGAGGTGTCTTTGGGATGCCTAAGTGGGACTGCCAAATGTCCATTTTTCTAAGTCATCAGGCCAGTGTTTTTCCTATCAATATGTGTGCTCTTTATACTCAGACTATGAGCCATGATTGGCAAATACTTTTGTCCCATTTTCTGTTTTCACTTTTATCATGAATGTTGACATCCAAACTCCTAATTTTCAGTTAGGTAAACCTATTAAGTGCTACCTTTGTGAATTCTTTTATGTCAGAAAGTCAGAAAACACTTTGATATACTCTAGGCTGTGGGGAACACATTATATTCCACACCTCTGGCCCCAAAGATTGGTCATGAGAAGACATCTGTTCCAAGATGGCACAGTAAGAGTCAATTTCAGGACACTGTGGTCACTGCTGGAAGCAGGTATCCCCTCTCTCTCAGAGCTTCAGTTGGCGGGCTGGAAATGTAGATATGTTCATCGCTGTCTTGTTACCAATAGGAAGAATCTGCTGGACAATAAAGCCAACACAAAGAAAAGCAGAACCCACTGATGATGAAACACAAACACTCCTGATGACATAGCTCAGGAACCCAGATCCCATCACACCCAAACTCCTGGCCTTTTCATTACATAAGGCAGTAAATTCCCTTTCATATTTAGTTCAATTTGATTTAAGTTTCCATCACTTGCAACTTTAAGAATTGGGCAATGGGGACTTACCTGGTGGTTAATCTCTGGTCAGAGAACTAAGACCCCAGATACCATGGAGCATAGCCAGAAGTGAAAAAAAAATGGGCAATGAAGAAAATGAGATGTAATCTCACCCTGAAAGGAGGACTTTCCCACCACCTCTGCCTCCAAGGCCTACGTCCAGGCTGCATACACACCCCCTGTAGAGGGTCTCTGCCTGCTTTGGATACTGTCACTGCCCAGCTCAGCGTGGCTCCCCAGTGGTCTCCAGATGACAGTTATTCGCAGGGGAACCAAGAAGGACAGCATGACAGAGAATGACAGGACAGAAGGATCTGGAGGGTAAAGAGCCCGTTTCTCCTGCCCACACTTTGGACTTGTCTCAGCTCTGACTCCATATGGTGGTTCTGCATCCAGACATGTCTGCCTTCGGACATTTGTTTTTCCTATGACCTGGGCAGGTTTCTTAATATCTCTCTGTCCTTTCAGCATTCTCAAAAGAAAATGCACAATGAAGCCAACAATACCTACTTCTGAGAGAATGTTATGAACATTAAATAAGAAAATTATGTTATGTGAAAGCAAGAGAACCAGACAGGAGATATACATACATATCCTATTAGTTATACACACATACACACACACACACACACACACACACATGAGATTTAAGACATTGGTTCATGTGATTATAGGAACTGGCAAGTCTGAAATCTGCAGTTCAGTCTGGAGACAAAATTCCCTCTTCTTCAGCAGAAGTCAGTGTTCTTGTTAAAGGCCTTCAAATGACTGGATGAGACCCACTCACATTATGGAGAGTAATCTGCTTTACTCAAAACCCACAGATTTAAATGTTAATAACAACTTAAAAGTGGCTTCCCTGGTGGCTCAGCAGTAAAGAATCCACCTGCCAATGCAAGAGACAGAGGTTCAATCCCTGAGTTGGGAAGATCCCCTGGAAAAGGGCCCGGGAACCCACTCCAGTATTCTTGTCTGGGAAATCCCATGGACAGAAGAGCCTGGCAGGCTGCAGTCCATGGAGTTGCAAAGAATCAGACAGGACTTAGTGACTAAACAACAAGGATATCATCTTAAAAAAAATACCTTTATAGCAACATTTAAACTGGTGTTTGACCAAACAACTGGATACCACAGCCTGGCCAAGTTGACATATAAAATTAACCATTACAGGACCCACTGCAATGTAGACATTCTAATACAGATTGGTTGATGTGAAGTGAATTCAGTTTCTCCCAACAAACTCAGCAGCAGTCTTAGGGTATGCTTTGAAGGGTACCTTAACCATTATTTGGTATTAACAACAGAGCACTTTACAGGTGGTAGAGTCCTTTCTTATATAGGATTCCTTCGCAGGAGACTGGGTGCCAGGGTGTGGCAGGAGGGGTTACTGGCCTCTTTACAGAGGAAAAACATGAAGTTTAGTGAGAGGCAAACCCATTAACAGCTCACTATAGTCTTCTGTGACAGGTGCATGGATAGGAAGGCAAAGGGAGGACAGAGACCCCTGTGTTCTTGCTTCGGTTCCAGTAAAGAAGTTTGGATGTTTGGTGTCCATCCCTTTATTACCTGTGTCTTGGACTATTTTATTTTATTTTATTTTTTGCTGTGTGTTTCTTTTTTTTTTATATTTATTTTTTTTTTATTTTTAAAATTAAAAAAATTTCAGGTATACACGTGCTCCCCATCCTGAACCCTCCTCCCTCCCCCCTCCCCATATCATCCCCCTGGGCCGTCCCAGCGCACCAGCCCCAAGCATCCAGCATCGTGCACTGAACCTGGACTGGCATCTCGTTTCATACATGACATTTCACATGTTTCAATGCCATTCTCCCAAATCTTCCCACCCTCTCCCTCTCCCACAGAGTCCATAAGACTGTTCTATACATCAGTGTCTCTTTTGCTGTCTCGTATACAGGGTTATTGTTACCATCTTTCTAAATTCCATATATATGCGTTAGTATACTGTATTTATGTTTTTCCTTCTGGCTTACTTCACTCTGTATAATAGGCTCCAGTTTCATCCACCTCATTAGAACTGATTCAAATGTATTCTTTTTAATGGCTGAGTAATACTCCATTGTGTATATGTACCACAGCTTTCTTATCCATTCATCTGCTGATGGACATCTAGGTTGCTTCCATGTCCTGGCTATTATAAACAGTGCTGCGATGAACATTGGGGTACACATGTCTCTTTCCCTTCTGGTTTCCTCAGTGTGTATGCCAAGCAGTGGGATTGCTGGATCATAAGGCAGTTCTATTTCCAGTTTTTTAAGGAATCTCCACACTGTTCTCCATAGTGGCTGTACTAGTTTGCATTCCCACCAACAGTGTAAGAGGGTTCCCTTTTCTCCACACCCTCTCCAGCATTTATTATTTGTAGACTTTTGGATCGCAGCCATTCTGACTGGCGTGAAATGGTACCTCATAGTGGTTTTGATTTGCATTTCTCTGATAAGGAGTGATGTTGAGCATCTTTTCATGTGTTTGTTAGCCATCTGTATGTCTTCTTTGGAGAAATGTCTATTTAGATCTTTGGCCCATTTTTTGATTGGGTCATTTATTTTTCTGGAGTTGAGCTGTAGGAGTTGCTTGTATATTTTTGAGATTAGTTGTTTGTCGGTTGCTTCATTTGCTATTATTTTCTCCCATTCTGAAGGCTGTCTTTTCACCTTGCTAATAGTTTCCTTTGATGTGCAGAAGCTTTTAAGTTTAATTAGGTCCCATTTGTTTATTTTTGCTTTTATTTCCAATATTCTGGGAGGTGGGTCATAGAGGATCCTGCTGTGATGTATGTCAGAGAGTGTTTTGCCTATGTTCTCCTCTAGGAGTTTTATAGTTTCTGGTCTTATGTTGAGATCTTTAATCCATTTTGAGTTTATTTTTGTATATGGTGTTAGAAAGTGTTCTAGTTTCATTCTTTTACAAGTGGTTGACCAGATTTCCCAGCATCACTTGTTAAAGAGATTGTCTTTAATCCACTGTATATTCTTGCCTCCTTTGTCAAAGATAAGCTGCCCATATGTGCGTGGATTTATCTCTGGGCTTTCTATTTTAATAATTATCTCACATCTACAGATTAGTTACTTAATTTTAGTTTTCCTGTTAGATAAGGAGTACCCTTTCTCTTTTACCCTGGGGGCCTTGATATGCCTCAGGTGGTCCCCAAAGCCCAGGAATTTAGACTTCTTCCTGCCCAGAGTTTCCTTATCTGACCTATTAGCCACTAAACCAGGAGTCACAGACCCAAATGCTGACAAAGGCCAGGTAAGCGAGTTAACAGGAGTGAGGAAGCTGGTAGGGCAATGGGGGTCTTCAGCAAACTGGAGCAAGCATATCCCATCATAAGACAATAGCTACAGTGCATCTCCAAGACACAGTGACTTTGGGTAGCTTAGTGCTTTTAATATGTGGAAATAGGGATTTTAAATGAAATAGCCTGATTTAAATTGGCAGTCAATTCAAATTGTTTTTTAAAAACACTACAAGGGGGCTTCCTGGGGGCACAGTAGATAACAATCCACCTGCCAATGCAGGAGACACGGGTTCCACCCTGGGCCGGGAAGATCCCACATGCTGTGGAACGACTAAGCCTGTGAGCCACAACTACTGAGCCTGTGCTCCAGGGCCCGGGGCCGCAACCACTGAAGCCCCATGCCCTAGAGCCTGTGTTCTGCAAGAGAAGCCACCGCGACGAGAATCCCGAGCATCTCAACTGGAGGGCAGCCCCTGCTCGCCGCCACTAGAGAAAAATAATGAAGACCCGGCACAGCCAAATATATACATATATAACTAAATATATATATATATATATATAGTTAAAAAACACTGTGAGAGCCAGATAAAACTCATCTTTAGATAATCATTCCTGCCTGGTGGTTAAAAGAGAAAATAAAGTGTGCTTTTGCATGACTGCTGCTGCTGCTGCTGCTAAGTCACTTCAGTCGTGTCCGACTCTGTGTGACCCCATAGACGGCAACCCACCAGGCTCCACTGTCTCTGGGATTCTCCAGGCAAGAACACTGGAGTGGGTTGCCATTTGGCACATATACCATCTATCCACTCATAAATGAAGGAGGCAAGAATTACTATATTTGCCTATTTCTTAGTGCAAGGTTAGAGGAGGATCTTGCCTGGAAGATGTAGAAGCAAAGAAAATGGGGACCTGGCTTCCCAACATTTCCACCAGGCTCTCCACTGAAGACACTGCTTAAGTGTTGTCAACTCCCTTGCAATGTCCAACAAGAATAGCCTTAAATGTCGTTTCTCTAATCCATCAGTCACTACTGATGCCTTTTCTCTTAGGTTGTGGAAGCTCCCCAAGGAAGGTACATCTGTAACCATCACTTGAGCCGGAGTCCTTTCAGCTAAGAGCCTCTGCATCTCGAACAAGGATGATTCACCAGGTCAGCTGCACTAACCAGGAGGGAAGGAGCGAGCACTGCCCTGGAGAGTTCCCAGCATGGGGTGTGTTCTTCTCACTTCTCAGCTGAAGACACCCACTTGTTGCTGGAGTCTCACAGTGTACTGGAGAGTACACAGTCCGGGGCAGGAAGTAGAACCACTCCCTCCCTTGGCCCCTTTACAGGGGAACATAAACCCAGACTCTTCAAGGTGGAGGACACTGCCCTGCAGTATCACTGAGTTCTCTCTCAGTATCTCCTAAGGTTAACAGTTTTCCCCAATTATTTTTTTTGGGGGGGGGGCTCATTTTTCTCCAGCACAAGTTCTGTGGTCCTCACATGCCCTTCACTTACTTGCCTGACATGAGTCACATTTCCTGCCAGGAGAGAGAAGGAAACTCTGAGAATGCAGATGTCCAGCTGCCGCCCCTCAGAGCCCCCTCATCTCAGAGCATGCTCTGCTCCTTCTCCAAATCCTAGACCAGAGTGCCCTGACTCCTCGATCTGAGATTCCCTGTATGGGGAGGAACAGGCATGCAGATTACAAAATCATTTCCAAGGATCCCATGCAGTTTGACTGAGGACTGGAGGCAGGGCTAATGAAAGACCCTGCCTTCGATGAGCTCACCATCTACTAGGGGAAACTAACATGAAAACTGAACTTATATCTGGAAGGCCCTTAGTCTCTCTCCCGTTGGTGTGGATGAGTGAACCGGAGTGGGGAAGGGGTTTCTGCCAGGCAACACTAAAGGATATTAACAGAAGGGATTTGTTAGGTAAACCAAAGCGGCTGCAGCGTAAAATCTCTTAGCATAAAGTCAAAAAATTATACTAGCCAGGGAGATTATCAAGCATGTTTGAATCTTTTTCAGGCATCATAACGGAAGATCAATCCAAGTAGTGAAAGATGCCCACCTTTTAAAGAAAAAAGGTAGAACTGCAGAAAAGGAAAACTGGGACTTCCCTGGCTGTCCAGCAGTTAAGACTCTGCACTTCCAATGCAGTGGTGCAGGTTTGATGCCTGGTTCAGGAACTAGATCCTGCAAGTTGCATGGTTTGGCCAAAATAAAAGAAAGAAAAGGAAAGCCTTCCTCCCTTTCCTCAACATGGAAAGCCTCTCCCTGCATCCACTTTCCAATGGTCTAGGGGGGGAGAGGGGAGAACGGAGACTAGTTGAAGACTAAACAATTTCCAAAGATGGAGGAGTCTGAAGGCTTGCAGTTTCTAGGAGCAGAGTCATGACCCAGGTAAGGAGGGAATAGAGTTTGACCTTTCTAAGGTTGAAATAAGTCCTACCTCCAATCCCCATGCCCCATGGTGTTGGTAGAGACCACATGGGAGCCTGGACGTTTCCTCCCACCAGGAGGTAGCAAGGCCCGCCTCCCCTCCCCACTGCGGTGACGTCCGTGGAAGCCTGCCAGGCAGTCAGGACTTCTACCACCATGTAGTGAGAACGAGGCCACTCGCTCTGTGTTGTGTTGGTGGCGGTCACATGGGGCGCAGTAACAAGCCCTTCCACCTCTTCCCTCCTTCTGGACAAGGAGGTTATCAGCAGAGATTGGGTGGGAGCCAAAAACTTCACATACACCATCAGTAACAGGGAGTTTCCTTCCTCAGGTATCAAAAAGTGGGGAACCTGAACGACTTCCTTCACCAGCAGTAAGGAGGCAACACCACTCCTTCTCCTGCTTGAGTGATGTCAAAGCAAGTCAGCCAAAATAGAAGGTTTGAATAAGATCCAGAGTCTTACAGAATCCAAAATGTCCAGGTTTCAAATAAAAATCATTCATCAGGGGTCTTCCCTGGTGGTCCAGAAGCTAACACTTCATGCTCCAAATGCAGGGGACCTAGGTTGGATCCATGGTCAGGAAACTAGATCCCACATGCCACAACTAAGACCCAGTGTAGTCAAATAAATTAAAAAAAAAACTTTTACCATATCAAGAACCAGGAAAATCTCAAACTGCATAAAAAAATCATCAGTGGATGCCAACACCAAGATGTCAAAGATGTTAGACATCGTTGACGATGATTTAAAGCAACCATCATAAAAATGCTGGAACAAACAATTTCAAGAAAGCTTGAAACAAATGAAAAAAATAACAGAAGTCCTCAGCAAGGAAATATGAATTCTCAGCAAATACATTACAATTATAAAGAAGAAACAAATGGAAATTTTAGAACTGAAAAATACAATAGCCAAAAACAAAACTCAGCAGATGAGTTAAACTGAAGAATGGAAGGGACAATAGAAAGAATCAGTGAATATGAAGAGTAAACAACAGAGAAAATATTAACTGAAAAAAAAAATAGAGCCCTAGGGACGTTCAAGACTATAAGAGATCTAACATTCAGGTCTTCTTCCTCAGAAGGAAAGGAAAAAGAGAGCAAGTCTGAAAAGTACTTGAATGGCTGAAAGCTTCCCAAGTTTGGCAAAAGATACTAACCTACAGATTCAAGAAGCCGAGTAAACTCCAAATGGGAGAACCAAAGAAATTCACATCAACACTTAATAGTCAAACTTCTAAAAACTACAAGCAAAGAAAAAAAATCTCAAAAGCCGCAAAAAGAGAAACGACAACTTTCAGATGAGAGAAACAATTCAAATGACAGTGGATTTCTGATTGTCTCCACCAGACACCAAAGGCCAGAAGGAAAGTGCTGAAAGAAAAGAACTCAATCCAGAATCCTATACCGAATGAAAACATCCTTCAGAGATGAATAGGAAATCAAGACGTTGTCAACTGAAGATAACCTAAGACCACGTTGCTTGCACCCAACCTAAAGAATGGCTAAAGGAAGTTCTCTAAATGGAAAAGAAGCAACAAAAGAAAAACCTTTGGAACATCAAAATGGAAGAAAAAGCACAGCAAGCAAAAATAGGGGTAAATATAATACATTTTTCTTATTCTCTTTGAGTTCTCTAAATTAGGTGTGATAACTGAAACAAAAATTATAACACTGTCTCATGTGGTTCTAAATGGATGTCGAAAAAATATTTAAAGCAATTATATTATAAATGGGGGGAGGACAAAAGGATGTAAAGGGAGACAAATTTTCTATATTTCACTTAAACTGGTGAATGTCAACATCAGTTGACTGTGAAAAATTAGATATACAAGGCAACACCCAAAGAAACCACTAAAAAGGCTTTGCCAAAAGATAAACTCAAAAGATTATAAATAAAATTGATTTCTAAAAAGTGTTAAGTAAACAATTTCCACAGGAAGACAGTAAACAGAAACCAAAAAAAACAAAAAAAGAGAGAGAGAAAGAAAATGAAAGATACAATAGCAGACCTAAGTCCTGACATATCAATAATTACATTAAATGAAAACGGACTAAAAATACAAATTAAAAGATGATTGGCAGAGGAGATTTTAAAACATGACTAAACCATATTTCATCTACAAGAAATTCACTTCAAATATAACCTAAGTCTTATGTCTTATGCAAAAATTAGCTCAAAACAGATCACAAATTTAAACGTAAAGCATGAAACCGTAAGATTTTTAGGAAAAAAGCCTAGGATAGTATCTTTAGGATCTAGGGTTAAGCAAAGAGTTCTCAGATTTGATACCAAATGTACAATTCATAGAATGAAAAATCAATCCTACACACTGAACATCATCACATATAAAATTTTTGCTCTGTAAAAGACTCTGTGAGGTGGGAATTTGCTGTATGACTCAGGGAACTCAAACCAGGGCTCTGTGACAACCTAGATGGGTGGGATGGGGTGGGAGGTGGGAGGGAGGTTCAAGAGGGAGGGGATATATGTATACCTACAGATAATTCATGTTGATGTATGGCAGAAATCAACACAATACTGTAAAGCAAATATCCTTCCATTAAAATAAATAAATAAATAAATATATATATATATAAAGCCTCTGTGAAGATAAGAAGACAAGCTACACAGAAAATATTTGCACACAGCATATTCAACAAAGGACTAACATTAATATAATTTTTTTAACTCTAAAATACTTAACAGCAAAAAAGGAAACAATACAATTAGAAAATGGGCAGAATATATAAAAAGACATTTCACTAAAGACGCATAGAAAGCAAACAAGCACATGAAAAAATGTTTTACATCGTCAGCCAGTAGGAAAATGTGAATTAAAACCACAATGAGGTACTATTATACATCTACCAGAATGGCTAAAGTAAGAAACATCCCCAAATGCTTGCAAGGATATGGCTAAGTTAGATCACCCATACATTTCTGGCGGTACAGACATTCTGGAAAGCAGTCTGCAATTTTTTAAAAAACTTAACATGCAACTACCATATGGCCCAGCAGTTGTACTCCTGGGAATTTATCCCAGAGAAATGAAAATTTATGTTACAAAATATCTGTATACAAATGTTCAAAGCAGCTGTATTTGTGGTAGCTCTCAAACTGGAAACAATCCAGGTGTTCTGCAACAGATGAATGATTAAACCCACTGTGGCACTTCAGTACCAAGGACTACTACTCAGTAGCAGAAAGAAAGGGAGTACTAACACATGCAGCAACCTGGAAGAATCCCCAGAGAATTATGCCTAGTGAAAAGCAAAACAATACCAAAAGTCTATGAGTCTACCATATAATACTATTCTGGAAATAACAAAATTATAGAAATGAGAGGGGGATAAATTAGGAGTCTGGGATTAAAATATACACACTGCTATATATAAAATAGACAACCGACAAAAACCTACTGCATAGCACAAGAAACTATACTCAGTGTCTTATAATAAGCTATAAAGGAAGAGAATGCAAAAAAAAAATGTTTATATACAGCCATGAACAACTGAATCACTTTGCTATATACCTGAAACCTACACAGCATTGTAAATCAACTATATTTCAATTAAAAACATTTTTTTAAATTACAGAAATGGATAACAGGTTAGTGGTTGCTGTGGTTAAGGAGAGGGTGTGGCCCTTTAAGACAACATCAGGGATCCTTGTGGTGATGGAAATGCTTTGTATCCTGTCTCTGTCCATGTCACTCTCCTAATTTGAACCGTGGTCTGTAAGACGCTAACATTTGTGGTAACCAGGTAGAAGGTTAGACAGGATCTCCCTGCACTATTTCTTACAACTGCACATGAATCTACTATTAACTCCAAATAAAAATGTCAATTAAAAACAAAACTGGCAGAAAAATAAGTTGTGAAGCCTTAATTTAAAAAAAAAACCAACTCTTGGGAATTCCCTGGTGGTTCAGTGGTTAGGACCCTGTGCTTTCACTGCTGGGGGCCTGGGTTCAATTCCCGGTCAAGGAACTAAGATCCTGTAAGCTGCACGATGAAGCCAAAAATAAATTTAAAAAAAAAATTAAAAGTGCCTCTTGATACCACTTCCCCTTCTGTAACACAGAAATCCATTTCTCTGTTCTCCTTCACAGAAAAACCTTTTTAAAAAACAGTTTTCTTCTTCACAAAAAAAGTCTTTTTAAAAAACAGTTTTCTTCTCTATTTAATTCCTCTCTTTCCATTTTCTCTGAAATGTACTCCAGTCAAACTTCTGCCCACGTGATGTCACCAAAATAGCTGTGGCCAAAGTTACTGACAACACTGTTAAGCCGCATGGTCAAGCCTCAGTTCTCATATTAACCTATAGTCCACATTTGACACAACTGATCTTTCTGCTCCTAGACTCACTCTTTTAGCTTGCTTCCAGAACTGCTCATTTTCTTGGTTTTTTTCTTATCTCACTGGATGTTCTTTCTCCATTTCCTTTTCTGTCTCCACAATTTCCTAATGTTTTGACATCCCAAAGCTCTGTCCTGATCTTTCTATGCTGTCTATATTTAGGTGCTTATTCAGCTTCATGGATTTAAACATTCTCCATCTGCTGATGACTCTGAAATTTATATTCCCAGCCTGGATATCTCTCCCAAACTGCAGATTTGTATGTCCTATTGTTTCCCCAACCTCTCCTTCTGCTTATGTATTAATAAATTTCTCAAAGTATTGTGAATAAAACTAACTTCCTGACTTCCACTCAAAACCTGCACCTTCTCAGTATTCCCCTTTTTGGCTTACAGCATATTGATCCTTCTACTCACCCAGACCCCAAGTCCAGACCATCTTAGACGCCTCTCTTTCTCTTCCGAGTGAAAAAGGGGTCCTCGCAGGTGCTCATGACGTTATAGATTTAGATATTAACATGGAACCAGATAAGGATAACTTTATTTAAATACATTTCATGTATCATATAATTCATTGTTTTATAGCCTATTCACTGAGTTGTGCAACCATGAACACCAGCAATTTTAGAACATTTTCATCACCTCAAAAAGAAACCCATTCCCCTTTAGACATCACTCTCCAATCTTCTCATCAACCTCCACCCTAGGCCTAAATAACCACTAATCCACTTTCTGTCTCTGTATAGTTGCCTGTTGTTGTTCAGTCGCTAAGTTGTGTGTGACTCTTTGCAACTCCATGGACCGCAGCACCGCCAGATTCCTCTGTCTGCCACTATCTCCTGGAGTTTGCTCAAATTCAGGTCCATTGAGTTGGTGATGCCATCTAACCATCTCATTGTTTGTCACTCCACCCCATTCTTTTGCCTGCAATCTTTCCCAGCATCAGTGTCTTTTCCAGTGATTCGGCTCTTTGCATCAGGTGGCCAAAGTATTGGAATTTATTTGCCTATGCTGGAAATTTCATATAAATGAGATCTTATCTGTGTTCTTGACTGTCTTCTTTCACTTAATCTTATGTTTTCAAGATTGATCCATGTTGCAGCATGCAGTATCAGCTGTTGCTGTTCAGTCTCTACAGTCTCATGACTGCAGCACGCCAGGCCTCCCTGTCCTTCACCATCTCCCAGAGCCCACTCAAACTCATGTCCATTGAGTCAGTGATGCCATCCAACCATCTTGTCCTCTGTTGTCCCCTTCTCCTCCTGCCCTCAATCTTCCCCAGCATCAGGGTCTTTTCTAAGGAGTCAACTCTTCGCACCAGGTGGCCAAAGTATTGGAGCTTCAGCTTCAGCATTAGTCCTTCCAATGAATATTCAGGACTCATTTCCTTTAGAATGGACTGGTTGGATCTCCTTGCAGTGCAAGGGACTCTCAAGAGTCTTTTCCAACACCATAGTTTGAAAGCATCAGTTTTTCGGCGCTCAGCTTTCTTTACGGTCCAACTCTCATGCTTTGACTATACAGACCTGTGTTGGCAAAGTAATGTCTCTGCATTTTAATATGCTGTCTAGGTTTTTCATAGCTTTTCTTCCAAGAAGGAAGCATTATCAGTACTTTATTCCTTTTTATGACCGGATAATTTTCCATTCTATGGACTGACTACATTTTGTTTATCTATTCATCAGTTAATGGACTTTGGGGTTGTTTCCACTTTCTGACTATTATGAATAATGCTATGACATTCATATACAAATTTCTATTTCCACACATAGTTTCCTTTCTCTTGGGTACTCCTGGGTACATACCTAGGAATGGAATTGCTGGGTCAAATGGTAACTTTATGTTTCACTTTTTATGGAACTGCCAGACCGTTTTCTAAAACGGCTACACCATTTTACACACCCAGTGGCAATGTGGAACCCAACAAGGGTTCTTACTTCACATTCTTGTTAACACTTATTGTCTTATTTTGATTCTAGTCATCACAGTGGGTGTGAAGTTGTTATCTTACTGTGGTTTTCATTTGCATTTCCCTGACGACTAACGATGTTGATCATATTTTGATGTGCTTAATGGTCATTTACATCTCTCTTTTGGAGAAATATCTATTCAGATGTTTTGTCTATTTTTATTAGGTTGTCCTTTTTTTTTTTTTTTGGCCGCACCACACAGTATGTGGAATCTTAGTTCCCAGACCAGGGATGGAACCCACACCCCCAGCAGTGAAGTGCGGTCTTAACTCCTGGATTGCCATGGAAGTCCCCAGGTTGTCTTCTTATTATTGGTTGTAAGCATTCTTTACACATCCTAGATTTGCAAATTTTCTCCCATTCTGTGGGTTGTTTTTGCTTCTTTGATAGTGCCTTTTGAAGCAGAAGAATTCTTTAATTTTCATGAAGTCCAATTGATCTTTTTCTTTTGATGCTTGTGTTTTTGGTGTCATAGCAAAGAATCCATTGTCAAATCTAAGGTAATGGAAATATGCATCTATGTTTTAAGAGTTTGGAATTAGGGCTTTTATGTTTAGGTCTTTGAGCCATTTTTATTTAATTTTTAAAAATATGTATTTATTTGGATGTGTGGGTCTTAGCTGCAGCACATGGGGTCTTTCATTGTGGCGCGCAGCCAGGACTCTCTAGTTGCAGTGTGCAGGCTTAGCTGCTCTGCTCCGGGGCATGTGGGATCTTAATTACCCAACCAGGGATCAAACAGGCATCCCCTGCATTAAAAGGCAGATTCTTAACCACTGGATGGCCAGGGAAGTCCCCATTTTTATTTAATTTTTATATGTGATGTAAGGTAGGAGATCCAGCTACATCTTTTACATGTTGCTATCTGGTTGTCTTAATATCATATGTTGAAAAGACTATTCTTTCCCCACTGAATGGCCTCAGCATCCTTGTCAAAAATCAATTAACTACAGAAACATGGATTTACTCATGAACTCCTGATTCTACTCCATTGATCTATGTGTCTCTCTCTATGCCAGTGCTACAGTCTTGGTTATTGTACCCTTGTAAGTTTTGAAATTGGAAGGTATGAGTCTTCCAACTTTTTCTTCTTTTCCGAGGTTGTTTTGGCTATTCTGGGTTTCTTGTGTTTCCAAATTAATTTTAGATCAGTTTGTTAATTTGTACAAAGAAGCCAGATGGGATGCAGTCTGATAGGGACTGCATTAAGTCCACAGGTCAATTTGGGGAGTACTGCTACCTTAACAATATTCAGTCTTCTGATCTAGAGAGGATGTTTTTCCATTTTTGAAGATCTTTAATTTCTTTCAACAATGTTTGGTAGTTTTCAGAATATAAGTTTTACACTTGCTTTGTTAAATCTATTCCTAAGCATTTATTCATGTTGATGCTATTATAAATGAAATTATTTTCTTAATTTCATGTTTGGATTATTCATTGTAAGTACATAGAAAGGCAAATTGATTTTTATAGATTGATTTCATATCCTGTAACCTCACTGAAATCATTAATTAGTTCTAATAGTTTTTAAAGATTTCTTAGAAGTTCCTATATACAAGATCATTGCATTCAGAAGTAGAGAGAGTTTTTCTTTTCCAATCTCAATGCCTTATCCTTCACTTCTTGCCTGATTTATGTTTGAACAAACTTCTTTGACTGCCTTACTGAGAACAAGTCAGATGAGGGTCAAGAGTGGAGAAGAGTCAGATATGAAAGGATTGTGCCTTGGACTAGGTGGGAGCAAAAAAAGTCACAAAGTACTTCAGGGTGTTTCTCTTTAGTCTTTCTCGCCTTAATTTTTTCTTCTTTGTCTTACTGACCATCGTGGTGATTTTTTTTTGCCTCAACCAACCACAAAGCCAGTATGCCAACTTTTAAAAAATCTTGTGATTAAAAAAAAAATATATCCACATGAAGGAAGCAGGCACCAGACAGGAGACCAAAAAAACCCAATCCTACATGTCCCATTTCTGCAAGAGCAGACCGTGCAAGACTGGTTGGACGGAAGGATTATTTTTATGAGGAGAAAAAAGAGAAGTATTCATCACCAGGTCTTAGAAAGGCTGCAATCCTCAGCAACCAGCTAAAGATAACCCAGGCAAGGAACTTTGTGCCAGACCTGGAGGCCATCAGTGCTCTGAGTATACAGGATAATTTAGGCTTCTCCAGTGAGTGACCATCCCAAGCTACCAGACTCTTCACCTTGGGGAAATTTGCTTCACCAGCCTTCCCCAGGAACTTATTTCTCCCTGAAGGTAGCAATACAGGAAAACTTCCCAGAAGTCCCCCTTACCCAATCCGTCCAGGCCAAATAGGATCTCTCTCTCTCTTCTGGTGAGCAGGAACTTAGCGTTGTGTTCTAAAATGGGCTGAGCCCTGGGGACTTACCTGATGTGGGGAGTGAGTCACAAAGTCACCTCAGTTCTTTCAGTCGTGTCTGCCTCTTTGTAGCATTATGGACTGTAGCCCGCCAGGCTCCTCTGCCCATGGGATTTTTCAGGCAAGAATACTGGAGTGGGTTGCTGTGCCCTCCTCCAAGGGATCTTCCCGACCCAGGGATCGAACCCATGCCTCCTGAGTCTTCTGTATTGCAGGTGAATTCTTTACCTGCTGAGCCACCTAGGAAGTCCCCTTAAATTGTGCACCCAAGGCCCTTCCCTTACCTCTCCCTAGTGCCAGCTCTGGTTCTACTCAGCTCTGCCACTGACAGGCCATGTCCACAAGGACAATCCCTTGGCCTCTCTGGGCCTTAGTTTATTCATCTGAGAAGCCGAAGTGCTGGATTTAGAATAGTGTTTCCCCATAATGACCTGTGAACCCAAACTGATCCTTAATTTTCCAATTCACAGAGCCTTTTCCAAAGTCCCCATTTCTTAAAATCTATAAACCAATTAAAAAAAAAAAAACTGCCCTATGAGATCTTCAGGTTTCTCTGGCTGCTCAGACTGTAAAAAATCCACCTGCGATGCAGGAGACCTCGGTTCAACCCCTGGGTTGGGAAGATCCCCTTGAGGAGGCATGGCTACCCACTCCAGTATTCTTACCTGGAGAATCCCATGGACAGAGGAGCCTGGCGGGCTACAGTCCATGGGGTCACAAAGAGTCGCACAGGACTGAATGACTAAGCACAGGACATGAGAACTTCATGTATGACTACAGAATATAAGTGGTATGTTCTCCATTTGACACAATTCTCTTAAAGAAACTGTTTCATCTTACATATAGCCCTGTAGAGACCTCCCCAGGAACTACTGTGACTTTGCTTTCCATCCTGACCAAAGGTAACTGGACCAGAGGCAGACCCCAGACCCAAGATGAGCCAGCTATAGTCTGGATGGAGACAAGCCGATTATTCCTCTGAAAACCTGGGCATCGTAGACACTCTATAGCTAGTAAAGGTAGCTATAGGTCAACTCAGACACACAGGCTGGTGGCCATGGGGCCCACACACAGGGCCCACACTCGAGAAGCAGCTGGAAAGAAGGAGGCAGCGGAGAGCAGCAGCAGGACAAGTAAGTCCTGTGGCTCATGCGAGAATGAGAAACGACTCAGCTCTTGAGAGACGGAGAATGTCTCATTCTTTACTTTCCCGTACTGCTGCCAACATGAAGCGTGAACTATCCTTGTATTCTTGAGTGTGCCTTTACACAAACCACTGTCAAAGGAACTGTGACTCCAGCTGAGGAAAAGGGCAGGTGATTCTTCAATAAATATAATCAACTGCTATGCTCGGGAGAAGACCAAACAGGATTCTGCCTCATGCTGTAAAGAAAAATTTTCAGAAGGAATTTTTAAAAATGATGTTTAAGAGAGAACATTTAGGACTTCCCTGGTGGCTCAGTAGTAAAGAATCTGCTGGCAAATGCAGGAGATGTGTGTTCAATCGCTGGTCCAAGAAGATCCCACATGCCATGGAGCAACTGTACACACTGAGCCCATGTGCCACAACCACTGAGCCTGTGCTCTAGAGCCCAGGAGACTCAACCACCGAGCCCGTGTGCCAGAACCACTGAAGCCTGCGCACCCTAGAGCCTGTGCTCCGCAGTAAGAGAAGCCACTGCAATGAGCAGCCCATGTACCGCAACCAGAGAGCAGCCCACACAGCAACAAACCAGCAGAGCAAAAATAAATAAGTAATTCTTTTAAAAATAGAGAGAACTTAAAAAAAAAAAAAAAGGATATTCCTTCCTTCCATCCTGAATAAGTTAGTTTTCTCTTTTCCCTTTCCTCCCCATCCCTTTCCTCCACTTCTCCTGGGGGTGGTAGTGACCACAAAGGTAGCAGCGAAGGAGTGTGGGAGCCAAGGATGTGATCGGCACAGTAGAGAGATTACTCACAGAATGAGAGATGGAGCACATAAATAATGATACCGAAAATAATGAAAGAAGGTTTTCTTGTTCACAGAGAAGGAAGTTACATATAAGGAAAGGGGAAAGGCTAAAAATAACCTTGAGATACTGATGGAACAGAGGTACCAGTGCAAATTCATGAACCTTTAAAATATAAACAGATATAGAAATAGTAGTAGCCAGGGTACACATATACATACACACACACACACACGTTTACATGTATATATGTTCCACCTCTGTACACGAGAAGGCCTGCAATTGATGACAGCCAGGAGCAATAAGCAACAAAATATTCAGATTTTAGTCTTCAAATATCACTCTCCTCTCTAGAACTCCTTAAAGAAACAGCTAGTTCCCAGGCTGAGGCAGGAAAATTACAAGATGAGCCATTTGTAAAATCTGGAACATTTTCTTGTGCCAGAAAGTAAAGAATTGCTCAAAAAATTACAGGTACATAGCTAAAGCTCAAAGGGGCTAATTTTGGCTTTTTTTTTTTTTTTAACGTTTCTTGGAAGCACAAATGATTTACAAGGATTTAGTGCTACAGCACAGTGATTCAGTTATATTTTTTTCAGATTTTTTCATTATAGATTATTACAAGATATTGAATATAGTTCCCTGCGCTACACAGTAGGTTTTTTTTGTTTCTCTATTTTATATATAGTTGTGTGTATCTGTTAATCCCAAATTCCCAAGTTATCCCTTCCCCACAACAGGAGTCAACTTTGGTGAGGCTCTCCTGCTAGCCAAATCTAGAATGATTTTGCATAAATAATGATAATAATGGATTAAATTCACTGAATAAAACAGGAATCCATGGGCCTACAATGATATAAACAAATGAGAGAAAAAAAAGACATTTCTTCCTTATATAGAATGCCAACTAATAAACACAGCAGGAGTGATGGTAACAGAAAATAGCCATTTGGTAACCACTATAATTGTGATTAATTTAGGCAAAAATCATCAATGTTCACTAAGTCAGATGGGCTTTCCTGGTGGCTCAGATGGTAAAGAATCTGCCTGCGATGTGGGAGACCCTTGTTTGATCCCTGGGTCAGGAAGATTCTCTGGAGACAGGCATGGTAACCCACTCCAGTATTCTTGCCTGGAGAATTTCATGGACAGAGAAGCCTGGTGGGCTACAGTCCATGGGGTCTCAAAGAGTCGGACATGACTGAGCAACTAACACACATACCAAATCAAATGAGTGGGGTTTAATGAAATGCAGGATATTGTCATAGTTTGAGAGCATCTTTCTACAAAATACGTATTAATTATGAAGAGGAGAATAATGACTTAACAAGGAGAAACCTGAACACACCAAACTGACCAAGAGATGGAGATTGCTATTACCAGTAGTATCACCGGCCAGCGTCCTGAGCCTCCTGATGCGATGCAGTGAGGAGAGGACAGCATCACCTCGGTATATTTCTCCCAAGAACTCATGTCTGAGTCCCATCCTGAGGAAACACTGACGAAACCAGGCTGAGCTCTAGCCAACAGAATGAAAAGCCTGTACTCCTTCGAACTATAATGTTGTGAACACAGGGAAAGACTAAGCATCTGTTCCAGGTTGAAGGAGACTAAAGAGACGCAATTATTAAGTGCAAAGTGTGATCCCAGGCCAAACAGAAAAGAGACTTTGTTGGGATAATAGGTGAAATTTGACTAAAACATTTGGGTCAGGTATCAGTGTCACACCAATGCTGATTTCTGATTTCCTGCTCTGGAGGGTTGCATGCTGGTTATGCAGGACTGTCCTTGGTTTGGAAAGATACACAAAGAAGATCTGGGGGGTTTAGAACATCTGCTGCAAATATATATTTATATATTTTTTAATATTTTAAATAATATATAAACAAATTTTATTTATCATGAGTATACCCAGAGAGAGATTCTGCAATTTTATCTCTCAGTCCTATTACAGACTTTTTTCAATTTAACTAATATTTGTAATTTCCTAGAATTCTTTTCTGCAACTTTTTCTATAACCATCTGTTCTTGTTTTACCAACAAAATATGCTCCCTCAATCCTTCCTTCAGTGCTGGACATTGCCAATTGAGCATTTCATGGGTACCTCAACATCAGCCTGCTCAAAATCAACTCTCCATCTCTGTTCACAAAAGCCTGTGGACCCTGCAAACAACAGGCCACTGAAAGAGATAGCTCTTCTGAGTAGTGTGAGGAGCCACTGAAGGGTTCTGAGCAGAGACGTCACATGATAGACTTTGCCTTTCAAAAGGATCACCCTAGATCCACTGGGAATACACTGTAGGGAGGCCATGGAAGAAACAGCCTAGGTAGAAGCAGGGTGAAAACTATCCTGGTTTACCCCAGGGCTGGGGAATTTCCTGAGACAGGACTTTCAATGCAAAAACTGAAAACCAAAAACTGGAAAAGTACCAAAGAAACCAGATACTCTAGTTAGGAGCTTATTCCAGAAAGCCCAGGTGTGAAATAAACATAGCAAGAGCCAGGAGGAGGTGATTATCAGACGTCATATTCTGGATAGGTAATGGGTATATAATATAGAATGTATGAGAAGAGGATTCTTGTGTCCTTGGAATACTAGAGGATCTGAATTATCATTTACTGGGGAAGGAGGGGGACTATGGGAAGAGCCATTTGGAGGGGGGATGGGAATCAGGAGCTCAATTTTGGACTTGCTAAGCATTGGGTGTCTGTCTGACATCCAAAAGGAAATGTTAGATGGGTATTTAAATACACACATCTAGAGATCAGAGGAGAGACGTCAGGGATGTAGATATTGTATATTGTCTACAGATGGCCTCTAAAAAAATAAAAGAAATTCATGAAGAGTGTAGATTAAAAAGAGAAGCTTAAGGACAGTCCTGAAGACAAGAATTGTTCCGGTAAAATGATGGGGGCAAAACTGTGATAAAGAGAGGATGGGAGATAAAGAAATGGGGGCAACAAGTGTAGACAAGATTTTCAAGAAGGTTACCTACACAGGGAGGGGAAGGAGCTGGGCTCAGCTAAGAGTAGGGACAGTTACTCCATATACAATAGGAAGGAAGACAGAATGTGCAGGCAATGGTTCAGGTAACTGGGTAGTTTGGGTGGTGGGAATTTATGAGAATTCTCATCTACATCTTCTAATTCTAGGTAAGCCAAGGTAATCAGCTGAGGGGGAAGGTGGGGGAGGCCAACTCAAGGTCCAAAAAGAGAGGAAGAGACAAAAAAATCATCATCCAGGGGAGGAAGGGCATAAGTGGGAGGGAAAAAAGAAGGATGATCTCTGACCAGCATTCACTTGGGGTTTCAGTATGCACACGGAATGGGAGGAGACCAGTCAGCACTTTCAGTTCTCTGAATTATATCTGGATTTTTTTCCCCCTTGTTTGTTCATCTTGGTCCTTCTTAATTTTGCTGTTGATTTTGCAGAAACATCTGCAAAATGTTGTCTGCTCACACTTGAAATGAGGGGCTGAGTTAATTAATGGAGGGGACTGAAGACACCCCTCTTCCAATGGAAAGCATCCTCCAGAGCTAACTTGACTAAATGAAAAAAGGTCCACAACCAGGCACTTCTTGTGGTCACGTTTCAGAACCATGAATGAAGAGGTATGGTATGAAAAAATAAATGGTAACAGCAGTCAAAGTTGTCACCTGCAAAGGAAACAGAATCAGAAAGTGATCAGCAACCCCAAGGGCTAGAAGACAAAAACTGAACTTTCAAAGTTCCAGAATTCCTGACCCAGCCCAATTACCAATGCAGCATGAGGGTAGAATAAATACACCCTTCCCTGGTGGCTCAGAGGGTAAAGTGTCTGCCTGCAGTGCAGGAGACCAGGGTTTGATCCCTGGGTTGGGAAGATCCCCTGGAGAAGGAAATGGCAACCCACTCCAGTACTCTTGCCTGGAAAATTCCATGGACTAAGGAGCCTGGTAGGCTACAGTCCATGGGGTCGCAAAGAGTCAGACACGACTGAGCAACTTCACTTCATTATACTTAGAAATGTACTCCAACAAAATAAGGGAATAAGCAGAGAAGGTTCTAGGACAGAGGTTTACTTATTTTTGTTTCCTTTTGGCTGCCCTTCTCAGCTTGCAGGATCTCAATTTTCTGACCAGGGACTGAACCCAGGGCCAAGGCAGGGAAAGTCTATAATTCTAACCATTAGGCCATAAGGCTTACTTTTAATTACTCCTAGTTGTACACCTTTCCTTAGGTCTGAGTGTCTTTGTGCGTTTATCACTCTTAAATTTTTTTTTGTATAAACAACTACTTACTGTTTGCCTCTCAAACCATCAAACTCCCAAACACTGCAGCTTCTCCCCTTTCTTTTCCCACAAGGCTTCGTGTGTTGGAAAAATATGTAGGCTTACTTTCATATTCTTTTTATTTCACACCAAACCTCTTCCTTTTTCAAACTATCAAAAGCATTTAGACTTAACTATTTACAACCAGTTTCACTGTTCATCATTGTTCCATACATAAATGCCTCTTTATTGTAGATGCTTGCCTCATTTTATTTTTCACTGGGCTGATTTATATGGTATAATTTCCAAAGTTGCACGTTTTCTGCATCCTAGCTCTAAACCAATGCTCAGCGGACTTCTATTATTAAATTAAAAGAGGGTGTATCTATCCTGGCTGTTTAGTACAATTCATACAAATGCACACGCCAGGAACTTAAATGTCACTGGCCACATAGGAGTCCAAGAGCTACACTCCATCAGAGCACTAATCTTAACTCTAACCGTAAATGTCCTAACACAGAATACCAAACACTGAAGCCTCAACCCTAGTTGAATTTGCAACTCCAATCCTGGACTAAACGAAACAAAGCACTGCAACTCGCCTAGTCCCAGTGGCCTAATGTAATCTAAATCTTAACTGAAGCCTTAACCCCAACGCTGAACCTTTAAAACAGGAGATCTGGGTACTCAAGCAGGGGTTTATCAAAACAGTGAGTAGACGTATCATTTTTATTCTGGTACAAATATTTTCAAATTTTCCTCGTTATGGTTTCTCAGATACACCCATCATTTAAAAGTGCACATTTAATTTCCAAACACATGGGGTTTTTTTTTTTAAAGTATCCTTGATATTAATTTCTCATTTTGATATTAATTTCTTTTTAAAATATTTCCTTCTCTGCAATCACCTTCTGTGTTTTTTTCAGTATTTTAACATTATTGAGGCTTTTGATGGCTATGTCAAAGATCTCTCTTGGTAAAAGTAAAGCACATTGGACTGGAAAATATGTGGATTATTTTCAAATATCTTTTGATATTGATTCCTAACATAATTCCACAGTGACAGGAGAACAGATTCTGTATAATTCTAATACCTTTAGACCATGAAATTTTGCATCTTGTTTTACGTCACTGGATATGGTCTACTATCTCTTGGGTTATAGTTTATGGGAACTTGAAAAAGATTTGTATCCTGCTGCTGTGTGAAAATGATACAAATCTTGATTATGCTGAATTGGTTCATTGTGCTTTTCAGGTCTACTGTATCCTTCTACTTTCCTATTCATTCTATTAATTTTTGAGAGTTTGATATTGAAACTCCAAGTAAAAATTTATCTACTTAAAAAATCGTAATATAGAGTGGAACTGTATGTAACTTTGTTCTGTATTTTCTAAGTCTCCTGTAAATGTGTTATTGCACTTACATAATTTAAAGATTAAAAAGAGAAAAAAATAGTGAGTAAAGGAGGAATCTCCTTCTGCTCTCCCTGTGGCCCACCCTGGTCCAGCCCCGCCTCCCGCTGTCCCCTCGTTTCTTTCAGGTCTTTACTCAGACGTCACGTCTATAAAGCTTTTAGGATCAACTGTACAGTTAGAACAGCACCCCAAAACAGTACCCTCACTTCTGACAACTGCAAGTTCAGGGTCACCCCCAAACCACCTCAATAATTTGCTAGAAGGACCCACAGCACTCAGAGGAAGCAGATATAATCATGGTTAGGGTTTATTACAGCGCTTCCCTGGTAGTTCAGCTGGTAAAGAATCCACCTGCAATGTCGGAGAACTGGGTTCGATCCCTGGGTGGGGAAGATTCACTGAAGAAGGGAGAGGCTACCCACTCCAGTATTCTTGGGCTTTCCTGGTAGCTCAGCTGGTAAAGAATCCGCCTGCAATGTGGGAGAACTGGGTTCGATGGCTGGGTTGGGAAGTTCCCCCAGAGAAGGGTTTATCACAGGAAAGGGATACAGATGAAATCAGCCAAGGGGAGTGCACAGGGCAGAGCCCACGACGGTTCCAAAGAGATGTTCCTTGTTCCCTCTGTGGAGCTGTGGGCGATGTGTGACCTCATCCCAGCCACAGAATGTGACAACACGCAGAGCACTGGTGCCCAGAGTACTAACAGGGCTTGGGTCACATGCTGGCCGCGTCGCTGACCTGCAGCCCCAGCCCCTCCCAGAGGGCGGCTAATACCTTTAGGCTCCAGCTCCTCTGGAGGCAGAACTGTCATAGCACGACCCAAAGTCCCCATCACAGGTCATACTGCTAAGACTGCCCAGTGGCCAAATACCCCAGGCAAACAAAGACACCAACCAGGACGCGAGGTAAAGGCCAGAGTCGCCTTTGGTGAGGTTAATTCTTTTTTAAAAATTTATTCATTTTAATTGGAGACTAATTACTTTACAATATTGTAGTGGTTTTTGCCATACATTGACATGAATCAGCCATGGGTATACATGTGTTCCCCATCCTGAACACCCCGCTTCCATCTTCCTCCTAGTGAGGTTAATTCTTCACCACACACTTCTCTCACTGTGATCTTCCCCAATTTAAACACGCAATTTCTGCCCCAAGAATCCACATCACCACTTATCACCATCAAGCATAAAATTTATTTTACCTGATTATTTTATTGTCTCTCCTCTCCATTAAGAATGTAAGGTGGCAATTTGGTCTGCTTTATTCACTGCTGCATCATCTGCTTCCAGAACTGTGCCCTCCAATATAGGAACCACTAGCCACACGTGGCAAGTGAGTACGTGACTAGTCACTGCTGCTGCTGCTGCTGCTAAGTCGCCTCAGTTGTGTCCAACTCTGTGCGACCCCATAGACGGCGGCCCACCAAGCTCCCCCATCCCTGGGATTCTCCAGGCAGGAACACTGGAGTGGGTTGCCATTTCCTTCCCCAATGCATGAAAGTGAAAAGTGAAAGTGAAGTCGCTCAGTCGTGCCCCCCTCTTAGCAACCCCATGGACTGCAGCCCACCAGGCTCCTCCATCCATGGGATTTTCCAGACAAGAGTACTGGAGTGGGGTGCCACTGCCTTCTCCAACGGGACTAGCCACTAGTCCAGATTAAGGGTAAACTACACATTGACTTTTAAAGCCATTGTATTGTAAAAAGCAGGGAAAGAATTTCACTGATACTTTATTATGTTGGTTCTAAGTTGAAATATATTTGGGACATACTGGATTACATAAAATATACTATTAAAATTTATTTCACCTGTTTCTATTTTGTAAACTTATTTAATGTAGCTAGAAAACTTACAGAATTATACATGTGGCTGCAATCGGAGTCTCATTTTGTGTGTGTACATATACAGAGAGAGACAAAAGAGAGAGAGAGGAGGAAGAATAAATTTTATTATTTGATATATATATTTATATAGATATAGAAGACATATCAGCCAATATTTTTTGTAAAGTATCAAGTAGTAAATAGTCTAGGCTTTGCGGCTATATGGCCTCTGTTCAGCTCTGCCACAGTAGCAAAAATAATATTTAAACAAATACATGAGGCTGTGTTTCAATAAAACTGTTTTTGTAGAAATAAGCAGCTGCATAGTTTTGCCTGTGGGCCATAGTTTGCACACCCCTGATTTAGAACACTGTTTAGTCCATAGTAAATATTCAATAGATACTTGTCACCTGGGTTAATACAAAGAACGCTATAGCGACAGCATGTTGAGCCCGAGAGCATGGTTAATGTCAGAGGTTCCTGGTGGCCAGGAATCTGGGGCACACTGCACATGAATTGTAAGTTACTGGAGGGATTTAAGCAGGGCAGTGATCAAATCTGACACAGCTTTTATTACAGGTCTCTGTGACAGATGGCATCCAGTCCCACCCCTTCTCCCCTTTCAGAACTCATTCACCCGACTGTCAAGGATGCTGGTGGCTGAAAGCTCTCAGGTGAGTCTTCCTTTAAGGGTTGCTCAGGGCTGAAGAAAACCACCTTGCCCAAGGTGCCACCCTCTTCCTGGAGCCAACCACATCCAATGACTCGCCAATGTAGGGGCGTAAAGGCCCCTCTTGCCCACGTGCAGACAACTCGGAAAAGCCACTCCAGCTCCGGCGCGCCTTACAGGACTGGCAGCTGTGATCCACGCGGTGGCTGCAGCCTGGGCACCAATTCGGTGGTGCCCAGCCGAATTGCAGGGCAACCCACTACAGCATTCTTGTCTGGAGAATTCAAGTGACAGTGAAAACGAATGCTGCTGTGGGAGCCATTGAAGCACCAGAAAAAAACAACGCCAAAGGTGAACACCAGAGGGCAGCACGTGGAAATCTCATATTCTGTATCTAGAGGGCAGAAACGGAGAAGGCAATGGCACCCCACTCCAGCACTCTTGCCTGGAGAACCCCAGGGACGGGGGAGCCTGGTGGGCTGCCGTCTATGGGGTCGCACAGAGTCGGACACGACTGAGGCGACTTAGCAGAGGGCAGAAAAGGCTGGAGGGCCAGTCAACAGGGAAAACAGAAAGCAGGCCTTTGAATCAATCCAGGCCAGGGAAGGAGCTGGCTTGACCCAGGATGCCAGTGGCACAATTGGGAAGTGGTCAATCTTGGCTGTATTTTGAAAATAAAACCAACATAATTTGCTATGGTGTTTGCATTCATTTCCTATTGCTTGTGTAACAAATCAACACAAATTTACAGACTTAACACAGATTTGTTTCCTTACAGGTCTGAAGGTCGGAGGTCTGAAAAGAGTCTCTGGGCGCTGAAGTCCAGATGCTGTGAGGCCTCTTCCTTCTGGAGGCACTGCGTGCAAGTCTGTTCCCTGGCCTCTTCCAGCTCTGAGAGGCTGCCTGGGTTCTCTGGCTTGTGGCCCTTCCTCCATCTTCAAAGCATATCACTCCAACTTCTCCCAACCTCACATCTCCCTTGGCTGACTTCAATCCTCCTGGTGTTATCCTGGAACCATTCCAATAATCTAGGATAATCTCCCTGCCTCAGAATCCTTACTTCAATCACATCTGCAAAGTCCCTTTTGCCATGTAAGGGAATATGTTCACAAGTTCCAGGATTACGACATGGACATCTTCAGAGGGCCACTGTTAAGCCTACCACAGGGTAGAAAAAGAAAAGTGGAGAATGACCTCAGTGTTTAGGGGCTGGAGTATCTGGAAGAATGGGTGGTCAGGACCTGAGATCAGCAAGACACAGGCTCAAAGATTTAGTTGGTTCTTTGGAAGCTGAGTCCTGATGATTGCTCCCTGCAAAGGCTTCCCTGTGTTAAAAGATACTTTTCAGAAGGAGGCAAAACCATGACTCTCTTTACAGAAGTAAAAATGAACGTGTGATGAGGAATTCATTTTACTCATATGATCTGAGAAAACCAGGCAGATGTTATGACTGAATCTAAGCAAAGCTCAACACAGCACAAATTTATATGGTAAAGGAATGTTGAGATGAGTTGCAAATGGGGACAAAACTGAACAGGGCTAGAACCTGAAGACCCAGAAAGGTGTATTGTAGATACACCTTTACTCTGTATGCAGAGTTACCTACTGAAATACAGAATTTTTTCTACACATGATTCTTCTATCTGAGCACTCAACATGTAAGCCCCAGGGAGGGTGGGTTGAGTTTCTGGCAGGAGCAGAATGAGAAGGTGGGTTTAATGCTATCAAGGGTCAACAAAAGATAGCAGGAAGAACACCAGAAATGACACATTGCATCACAAACATTTTGCACTGGTTTCATTATAATACTTTATGACTGGTTAGTTTTTCTTTGTAGAGAAGTTGTTATACTCTAATATTCGTGTCTCCCCAAATTTGTATGTTGAAGACCTAACCCCAACGTGATGGTATCCGGAGATGATTAGGTTTAGATGAGGTCATGAGGACAGGACCCTCGTATTCCTGTTGATAGGATTAGTGTTCCTATAAGAAGAGGTAGGGAGAGCTGAGCTCGCTCTCTCTCCCCCTCACAAAGTGAGGACACGGTGAGAAGGCTGGCAACCTTCTCACCTACGTCTGCAACCTAGGAAGCAGCTTTCACCAAAGAACCAAATCAGCAGGCTCCTTAATCTTGGACTTCCAGCCTCTGCAACCTAGAGAAATGAATTCTTGTTGTCTAAGTCACCTGGTCCATGGTATTTCATTATGGCAGCCCAGCTGACTCATACAGAAGATGGTCATTTTGGGGGGGGGGGGGGCGGGGCGTCCAGTCACTGGGTACTCAGCCACGCGGTAACATTTTACATCCCACTCAAATGCAATTACACAGGACTGAATGAAAACAGCGTCGTTCACCCACTCTTCTGGCCATTACTACTTTGGAACCAAGAAAGCATCCCTTTTGTGTGGCTGTTCCCAAAACATATCAGCCCTTTACTGTAGGTAAGTAAACCGGAAGTACAGTGATTTCTACTGATAAGTAATAAATTCAGCAGTATCCTCTCTTTTATGTTCCCTTTTTCCCATCCCTTCTTTTAATCCAATTAACGTGCACGAGAGAAAGGGGAGTGAACCCTGCGCTACACAGTGAGACTGGCTGAGCGGGAGAACACCTTCCAGGACCAGAGAGGAAATCTCCAACTGTCACGCATACTTTTGTCGTCAAAAGAAGAATGTGCTGTTGGGGATTTCCTGGTAGTTCAGTGGTTAGGACTCCACTGCAATTTCACTGCTGAGGGCTCAGGTTCAATTCCTGGTTGGGGATCTAAGATCCCACAAGCTGTACGATGCAGCAAAAAAGAAAAAAAAAGGGGGGGGCGGTGGGGAGAAGAATGTGTTACGAGGAAAAAATTTCCCTCCGCCAACCTACCAGGCTAGGTTCAATGGTTGGAGGCCTGTGAATTAACTAACAACAGACAAATTAATAGGAGAGAAGACAAAGCTTATTTACCAAGGAGGCTTCAGATGAATTGGTTCCCTGGACAACCAAAGATAAAAGTTTATCAACATACTTAGGAGGAGAAAGGGCTTCTGTGGAAGAATAAATGGAAGGCACGACAGTTCCAGATAAAGCTTGTTTAAGCAGTCACTCATCCCTGTGATAGTGGTTAGTCTCCCTTCTGGCCGTAAACCTGCCAGAGAGGATTTATAGCAACTGTATTTTCTAGGAGGTCCTGCTTAAATCTACAAAAGAAGTTGAGATAAAGTTTATCCCTGTGGCGGCTGCTTGTTCAGATGTTTTTAGCTTAAGCTAAAATTATAGATAAAATAAATGAATATAATATATAAATACAATATAAATAAAATAATATAAACATAATAAAATAAAAGATTATTTTAGAATAATCTTCATTGTGATTGAGGTGCATTTTGAATCCCTACAGGTGCAAAACTATTCTTCATGTAATAGAATTCTTCAAAGGGCATTTTCTATCTCAAGATTTTGGGCAAAGCACCGGAGGTAAGAAAAACAACTGCCCCACAGTCAGGAGTGATGTGTAAGATGTGCAGAAGAATGGCAACCAAACTGGTTCCTGATCTTTAGCCCATCACCTGCTAGCAGGTGGGGGCCTGGGACCAGGAGTGAAACTGGAAAGATGGTTTCTTAAAGGAAAGGGTTTTTCCCTTCTCCTGCCTCAAGTCTGACAGGAGGGCTTCAAGGAAGCATGACCGAGCTCCCTGGAGCTGACTGGGGTGCACATGTGAGGCGGCCACTCAGGCCCACTGCGAGCCCCACCACTGGCAGGGCAGAGGGGAGGCGCACAAAGGGCCCACCTGAGGCGCGTCGCCCTGGTCAGGGCATGCTGCGCCCTCAGGGGGCGTCTCCAATGCCAAGCCCCCCGCAAGAGGAAGAGGCAGCATCTGGGCATCTCACAGCCCCCCAGAGGGCACCACCAACACCCTCTCTGCCCCTTTCTCTCTCCTCCCTCTCCTCCCCTCATCCTAAATGAGGGTGGGGTGACATCATGAGAGGGTGAAGGGTAAAGAGGACTGAAAGCAAGAGGAGGGAATACTGAAGCCAGCCACACTTCCCTTCCACTGACTTCCCATGCTGAGCCAGGCAGCCTGCAGGGCACCCCCCCGCCACCTCACTCCCCTGCCTGCCCAGCAAGTGTTCTGACCCTTCCAGACTAAGTTCAGAAGCAAGTCAGGAGAAGAGATACAGGTGGAAGCTGGATTGTCTTTCATGACCCAGCCTCAGAAGTCACAATGTACCCTTCCACTAGGGGATGACACAGAGACCGCTTCTTCTCAACTGAGGAACGCCACATTCACAGTATAAGGAGTTCACAAGTGACGGGGGACAATGGACCGTCTTTGGAAAATATGTTCAATCTGTCCCATGAATAAGTAAACACATCCCAGAGTGGAGGACCCAGTATATGAACTCAAGTTCTACTCAGTGCCTATTGTTCAAAGAGGAAGGAATATATGAGGACTGAATATATTCAGTCCTCACACATTCTAGAACGTTTATCCTGCAACCTGGAGAACATAAAGCTTTGTTGATAAAGAGAGATGATCAGTTATCAGGATAATTCACTTATCTGTGTAATCTGACTCTTTAACTAAAATGCAGGCTCTGTGAGATCATCTACATAGATAGATTCTTCAGTGTTAGCCCAGAACCCAGTACATAGCAGTTGTGAGGGAAAAAAAATTCTTGCAGAATAAATAAATGAAATGATGAAATGCAGGGCTTGGACGTGTGAAATGAACTGTCACTTGGTGAGGTGCTGCCACCTTCTGGTCACTGCGGGTATTGCCAACCATTTACAGCGTTCCATTTCCCCACGTGCCTTTGGAAGAATGCACCCATACCTCAGTTTACAGGGTGCTTTTGTGATGGCTGATTGGTTTGGGTTTTAACAGCAGCCCTGACTCCTATATTGATGCCCATCTGACCAATAAGATTCATGAGGACTGGGGGAGTTATTTACCAGAATCCTCTCTCCCTGGTCTAGACATGTTCACCCCGAGCCAGCCCTCAGCCCTCCAAAGCCTAGCGCGGCTTCCTCCCCCGCATGGTGGCTGCTCTGATCAAAGTCCTCAAGGGCCCCCTTGTGGACCCCAGAAGCCCCTTCCCTTCCTTCTCTCTGCAGCACTGGACATGGTCAGTCTCTTCCCTCCTCAACTACTTTCTTCTCTCAACATCTCCCATGACTCACTCCTGTCTGGACTTGCCCCTGTCTCCCTGGCTGCTGCTTCTCCTCTGCTGCCGCTCTGCAGTCCGTCTTCCCCAGGGCTGCCCTGAGCCCACTTCTCCTCACAGAGCCCTGGGAGGTCATCTCCCTTGCAGCCTCAATTTTCACCTGCACACAAATGGGCCATCAGGTCTGTTGCCAGCCCAGTCTTCTCTCCCAGCTCTAGACCAGATCATCCGGGCCCTGAAGATGGGCTCTGTCTGGAGATCCTGCACCTCATGCTCACCTTGTCCAAAGTCAACTGTGGCCTCCGTGCTCTGCCCACCACCCCATCCTTCCCTCCTCACTCCCATAGCTCAGCTTGGCATCCCTACTCACTCACTTCCCCAAGCCAGACGTCTGGGGTCCACCCCTGAGTGCTTCCTTTCCTCATGGCTGAGTTCACTGAATAGCTGTCAGTCTGTTCCCTCAAACCATGCAGGCACTCAGGCATCTTTCAGATCTTTTAGGTTTTGTCTATGCTACACCCTCAGCGTCCCTCAGACCAGCCCCTCCCCACTGCAACCACCAAGAACTTTGCCATTCAGAGCCTGGGTTGCTATGACGGGCCTTTGTCACCAGCCTCCTGAGATACAAACTGCTCTGGCGAAAACCCTGTTCCTTAGGGCCCAAACTTGCCTGGCACCTACAACTCGGCCCCATCTGCCACCCGAGACCAGCCTCCACCCTCTGCCCGCTCTCTTCCTCTGCCTCAAATACTCTTCTGTCATCTGCCTGTGTCTGAAGCACCCCACCCCCACTGTACAGACAGGGAAACCGAGGCACGGAGCATCGACAGAACTTGTCCGAGGTTACAGAGCTGGCAAGTGGCAGAGCTGGGCTTCCAAAGGGCTGTGAGATCGGCTCCTTTCGCTCCACAGCATCAGGCTCTGCTCAAAGTCCCCACGTGCAAAATGGGAGGAAGGAAAGACTAGGTGCTCTTCCTGCTCTGATTTTTCCCTCAGTAGGATTTCTTGCTTCAGAGATGTTGGGAGGCTCTCTGGCGGTGACCTGGGGGCTGAGCACAGATGCCTAGGATCCCCTAGCCGGCCGCTTGGTAGAGAATGTTTGGGCCAAGCTCTGGGCTGACAGGGCGATGCCGCAAGTAAACAGACATGGCCTCCAGCCCTGGCTCCCTCATCTGCTCCAGTTTCCATTCTCTCAGCTTTTTGTAACCATTAGCAAAATATAACAAACTGTGGCTTAAACAATACCCATTTGTTAGCCTACAGTTCTGGAGGTCAGAAGTCGGCCACAGGAGGGCTGGCCTCTCTGCTCAGGGAACCCTAAGGCTGAAACTAGTCTCCATCTGGAAACGACACCAAACTTCTGTTCCAGGCTCATGTGGGTTGGTGACAGAATCAAAATTAAAAACTTCTGCTGTGTGACAGGCAATGTCAAGAGAGTCAGAAGACAAGCCACAGTCTGGGAGAAAACATTTGCAAAAGGCATAACAGATAAAGACTGTTTGCATAAAAATATGCAAAGAACTCTTCAAACTCAACAGTAAGAAAACAAACAACCCCATTTCAAAAATGAGTCAAAGACCTTGACAGCCATTTCATCAAAGAAGACACACAGATGGCAAATAAGCATATGAAATGGTGATCCACGTCATGTATCATCAGGAAAATGCAAATTAAAACAACAACGAGATATCGCTGCATGCCTCCTAAAATGGCCAAAATCCACAACACTGACAACACCAAATGTCGGCAAGGATGCAGAGCAACATGAACTCTCATTCATGCTGGTGGGAGGCAAAACTGGTGCAGCCGCTTTGGAAGACCGTTGGGCTGCATCGTAAAACACTAAACACACTCTTACCACTCTATCCACCAAGTACACTCCGTAGTATTTACCCAGGGGAGCTAAGAACTTACATCTACACAAAAACCTACACACAGATGTTTATTGCAACTGTATCCATAACTGCGAAAACTTCAAAGCAACCAAACATCCTTCAATAGGTGAATCAATGAAACTGTGGTACATCCAGACAATGAATGATTATTTAACTCTGAAAACAAACGAGTTATCGAGCCCTGAAGAGTCATTGAAGAACCTTAAGTGCATATTACTATGTGAAAGAAGACAATTCAAAAAGGCTATGTACTATACTCATCTAACTATATGCCGTTTTTAAAAAGGCAAAACTATGCAAACGGTAAAATGATCAATGGTTGCCAGTAGTTAGAGAGGAGGAAGGGAGGAATAGGAAGAGCAAGCATAGAGGACTTTTAGGGCAGTGAGGTAACACTGAATGATTCCATAATGATGGATACACGTCATTATACATTTGTCCAAGCCCACAGAATGTCCAATACCGAGAATGAACCCTAACATAAACTACGAACTTTGAGTGACAATGATGTGTCAATGCAGGTTCATCCATTGTAACAGATGTACCATCTGGTGGGGGATCCTGATAGCGGAGGAGGCTGTGCATTTATCTAGAGGCAAAGGGTATATCAGAACTCTACTTTCTGCTCAATTTCAATGCAAACCTAAAGAAAAGTTTCCAAAAAAAGTCTATTTAGAAGAAAAAAGTACACACTAGATTTTGAATACTCTATTCAAAATAAAGAATGTAAAAGTATCTCATTAACAACTTTTATTGATATATGTACATATAATATTTTAGAAACTTGAGTGAAATAAAATATATTTTTAAAATTAATGCCACTTTTTGCTTTTCACAGTGTGGCTACCAGAACATTTTAAATGTTCTGTGGGGCTTACACTGTTTTTCTCCTGGATGTATACATACATATAACTGTTCTTGTGTTCAGCTGTGTCTGACTCTGTGGCCCCGTGGGCTGTAACCCTCCAGGCTCCTCTGTCCATGGGATTTCCCAGGCAAGAATGGCAACTGGAGTTGCCATTTCCTCCTCCAGGGGATCTTCCCAACCCAGGGATTGAGCCAGTGTGCCTGGCATCTCCTGCATTGGCAGGAGGATTCTATCACCAGTGCCACCTGGGAAGCCCTTCCACTGGACAGTGTACTGGTCTAAATCTTCAAAACAGCCCTGTGACATAGGTGCTCAACTCACAGGTAGGAGAAGTTAACGCAGCAGATGTTGCCAGCGCCCCTGGATCCCTCACGCCTCCATGGGGTCACCAGCAGCCTCAGTGGGCAGTCCCCGTACAGGCTCACTGGGTCCTAGCCTCAATCACTTGGATCTCTCTGCCTGAGGGGGAGATGGGGAATCTGCGGGAGCCAGTGCTTCTGGGACCAATCCTCATCCAGCGGGGTGAGGAGGGTGGATGCATACCCCAGCTCCCTTACCCTGCCCGGGTGAGGTGTGTTCCACACCAGCTCCCGAAGTCTCCAGCGGGATCCAGCCCCCGCTGTCCACAGAAATAATCTGCTTTCCTTCTCCTCCTCACTTTAGCCCCTCACCCCCTTCCTCCCCTCCCAGTGAAACCACTTGCACCCAAATGCTCTTCTTGGACTCTGCTATTGGAAGATCCCAAACTAACACACTAGAATACAGAAAGCAGGCAGATTCTCAGAGGTCATAGAAATAGGAAGACAGGCTGGTGAGAGCAGTCTGACACCAGGGCCCACACGACCCTCGTGGCACGGCCACCGGACTCCCACGGCAGGAGGCGGACACTCTCCCCTCAAATCTGTCCACCTTTGAGCTGCCCCCCGAGCAGCGCAGAAAGTCGCTTCTGCAGGTTCAGAGGATTTTGTCAAGAGGCTGAGCTGACCTGTCCTACAGCCCTGGAACAAACACACCCTGGCCGGCCCAGAGCTGTCCCTTGACACCCGTGTCTGCTTCCCAGCTGGAGGGAGGCCAGGACTGCCAGCCAGGGCTTTGAAGGACACTCGCCTTCGGACCCAGAGCATACACTGGGATCTGGGACCAGGGAAAGTTGCCGGTGGTGGGGATCCAGGGGAGAACGTATTGAGCTTACTCATCAGTTGAGTTTACATATGCTGGGCACTGTACCAAATGTGGTGTGTGTGTGTAACAGATGTATATTCCTCCCAGCAACCTTTTGAGGTATACACTATTAGTATGCCCAAGTTATAGATGAGGGAACTGACGAACAGACAGGGTGAGTAACTTGCCAACGTCACACAGCTAGTAAGTGTCACAGACAGGATTCAAACTCAGGTAGGCAGCCTGGCTCTGAACCTTTCCTGGGTCCTGCCTCTCCTGAAACATCAGGTGAGTCTACCACCAGCTGCTCACTCTGAGCTCTGCCAGAGTACCCGTTTTCCTGGGAGACAGGCACGGGCTTCTGACTAATCCCCAACTTCAGCAGAGCCCCACTGAAGAGGGATGGACTGACAGGGGAATGTGCCCTCAAGACCAGGAAACACTAAGCTCCAGAAGCAGTGGGGGGTGGGGCAGGTTGTAATCACTGAAAAAACGAGGCCTTCCCTCTCCACTCCCTCCCAGCCCTTCTGCCTTCTGACAGGTCAATTAACCAGCACAGCCATTCGACCTCAGGATAACCATTTACTCTCAGCCTCCTTCCCAAAATGATTTGAGGGGGCTTTTAAAAAGATAACTGCCAGCATCCCCACCACCAAAGATACTCTGATAAATAATGCCTGACCACTGCCTTAATGGCCTTATCACTGACACCTTGATGTGATTTTGTTACATTACACAGAGGGTGACCAGCTCAGCCTGTTTTTCTTCGAACTTTCCAAGTTTTAAAACTGAAAGTCCCCTGTTCTGGGAAACCCCTCAGAGACGGGCAACAGGGACAGTTGTTTACCCCCGTGACACAGGATGCAACCCACAGCGTCTACCTGCTGAAAGTCTAAACATTTAGCTCAGAGTGTCCTTGGAGCCAAGGCAAAGAAGGAAATACCATCCTCGATGAGATTTTCAGTGTCTATGATAGTGCTATCAGAGATCTTTCCACAATGATGGAAACATTTTGCACTCTGCTCCATGGAGCACTTAAAATGTGGCTAATGAGATGCAGGAACACAATTTTTCATTTTGTTTCATTTTAACCTATTTAAATAGTCTCATGTGGTTAGTGGAAGTTGTATCAGGCAGTACAATTGTATTAGATAAAAACAAACCAGGCCTGAGAAATTTCTACCATGAGTTTATCATAGTTGCAGTGAATACACGAGTGGATTCCACACAGGCACGTTCCTTTTCTTTTGTATGTAATAACCTGTATATCAGGCCCTTGTATAACACAGGCCATGTGCTAAGCACTCTCACAAAACCCTCTAATATGTGAATTCATTCAAGTCTCAAAACCACTCCAGAGGGTAGGCACTAAGGCTCCTCTTCCCTTGGCCCGAGACGATGGGTATATTCCTGCCTTCCCAGGGAGACAGGATCCGGGAAATACATGCTAAGGCAGGAAAGGGCAAAAAGGCGGGAATCAGAGGAGGCCAGGGAGGAGGGCTCCCCGATGCCCCTCTTCTCACCCCAGGCCAATGCTGCCTGCCTGACGCTGACTCAATGGAAAAGAGTGAGCAGTGCCTGGCATCACTTCCTGGCACCAGAGGGCACCCAGGATGTCAGAAGAAAGACACTGTTCTGCCAGCTAGCGGAACACAACTTCGACATGGAACCTGGGCAAAATGCCTCAGTCATTTGTGCTCTGTGTGGTCTCCTGATGCCCCTCGCCACACTGCCCTTCCCAGCCTAAATGCCAGGATCTCTGGAGCCTATTAAGGCCCTTGGGCTCTGGGCAGCCAAGGAGGGGCAGCCGTGACCTCCACACACAAACATACACACATACTCCTTCTGTGACGGGAAGCTGATGACTCCGGGTCAGAAATAACCCCCGAGTCAGCTCCCCGCGTGCTGCCCCTCCCCTCTCCTCCGTTCCCAGAAAGCCTGGGCCCTGAGTCAGAGGCGAGAGCCTGACAGTAAACAAGACCCAGATAATCTGCTGTGAACACCGCAGACCATGCTGGGGAATCCTCTGACAATCCCGGACCCCGTGAAGAACCGGGGCCTAGAATATGTCTTCCCCCAAACCCAGCTGTGTGCACTCAGGGCTGTATATACCTGTGCGGTGGGACGCGGGGAGGGATGGAAGAGACAGGGGAAAGGTCTAGCGCAGGAGTGGGGAGAAGAAGGGCCTTACTCTCAGGGGTATCCAGGCTGGGAAACGAGGAGCAAGGGCCTAGGCCTGCCCTCAGGGGGCCTCCAGTCTCCTGGCAGGATGGGCACATGCCATACGTCAGACATAGTCAGAGGCTGGGGTAGAGACGTGGGGGCTCACAGGATGGGGGGCCAAGTTGACCAGGTGTCAGATGCTCCTCCTTATTCATTCCCTCAGAATAGTCTGGGATGTCCGCACCCCACACCACAGCTGAGTCACTGACCCCAATCCTCAGAGGAGACTTGGATGAATGAAGCTCTCCCCCACTCACTCCTCTTCCCCTCCCTAGCAGAAAGGACATGTAACTGATGCCCGAGATGGAGAGTAACTTCCAGAGCCCTAAAAATAACTGAACCACTTCATACTCTGACCTTAGCCTCCCCCACTGCCCCCACCTCGGCCCACCCCCTAACCAGCCAGATAAAGGCAGCTGCTGAGGCTGGCAGGGGACACAGACCCCGAGCTAGGGCAGCGAGAAGGCGTCCGACGGAGCCAGCAGAGCGAGAGCAGCCCAAACAAGAGGAACCGACAGAGCCGCAGGCCTCACCTGCCGAAGACCCCAAACCCCAACAGCCAGGCAGAACCCGCAGGTGAGAAACCCGCTCCTTTTCTCTCCACACCAATGGGGCTGGTTCTCCAGGCCGGGATCCCCTCTGGCCCCTCTCAGGGCAGCGTGTATTAGTGGAAGCTCTGAGTGAGGGGAGGAAGGTGGGGCCACACACCTGGAGCGGGTGAGTGGAGGGCTCTGATATAAAGATCCCACAAGGAAGTTGCCAGAGAGTTACCGTGAGCCCCATGGTAGCGCTCAGAGTGGCTGCCACAGGCCTGAGGCCTACCGAGGGGCAGGTCCCAGCCAGTCTGGCGTAATCCAGAAACAGCCTGGAGGAGGTGGTCTGGAGTTGTGATTTTTAAAATCAGGTATGGAGCTCCTCAGGCTTAAGGCTTTCTTTCCAAGGAGCCCCAGCTAGGCCCAGTGTCTGGACAGAAGAGGCGGGGGAGGACATGGGGGCCTGACTATGCTGCCAGGACAAGCCCCGTGCCCAGCTGCTGTGGGTAGAAGTCTTGGCATAGCTGGCTCAGGAATGTCTCCCCAGGGCTGGCCTGAGCCCGGCACCCCACATGGCCTAGGGCCTAGGTGTGATGTGGGCCATCAACTTGCCCAGTAGGGAAGCCCTTAAGGAAGATCTGGGGGGTAAAGCTGGGGTGACCAGGTCTGAGTGCTAGAGTATACTGCCAAGTATAGAGATGTGTGAAGGGGTCTGGGCCAAGAAAGAGCATACTTGGAGGCAAAAGCAGGGGTCACCCGGAGCGGCTGGCCCAGTCATGGGAGGCCAAGCTCAGGGGCACCCCTAGGGTTCAGGCCTTACCCAAAGTCTGGCACCAGTTCTGAATTCGGCCTTCACCCCGCCTGGTCCCCATCCTTGAGAAACGAGGTGGGAAGGCCTTGTAACCGCGTGGTGGAGCCACCAGGGTCAGCTCCTTCCCCTCTGGGGGCCGGTTTCCCCTTCCGAACAATGAGGGGATTGGGCTCAGTGACCTCGGCGGGTCCTCAGCTCTGCCCCCTCTGGACTCTGATTCTGATCACATGTGACCACAGCAGGGATTCTGGAGATTCCTGGGGGAGGCGGTGGAGGTGGGGTGGAGCTGGTGGCCCATACCTGCCATCTGCTCAGGCCACACTGGTGACAGGACAGGGAGGACGTGGGGACCATCAAGGTCCCCTTTGCCTTTGGCAGGGGGTCCTCATGAGAACTCAGGCTAAAGGAAGCGTGTGATGAGACTTGGACTGCCGACTTTAGAGGTCCTACTCCTTGGATGTCTTCAGAGGACAGGCTGGGGTGTGAGTGGGACAAGCAGGGCTTAGTCTCCCCCCTTCTGAGGTAGTTGAGAGATGGAAGCCCTTCCCCCACCCCCAGGTCCCTGTGGCCAGAACACGGTTCTAGCACTGGTCATCCCGCAGCCAGGGGCCAAACGCCAGCTCAGGAGGCAGGATCAGGGAGCCCAGGGCAGAGAAGGAGCCGAGGCGGGTCAGGCTCCCAGGGTCCCACTGGCTGAGCCTGACCTCTCCCCGGCCCAGGGCCGCTGTGTGGAGGCCAGGTCCTTGGCTATATTTAGCACAGAGCGTGGAGCAGAGCTGTGGGTTAGGGGCAGTGAGGGGGGGACGTGCTTCTCATTCTTTCCCTACTGGCCTCTGGGGACTGTTAGCACACCTGTCACGAGACAGATAAGACAGTGAGGCCAGGGGCCAGAGAAGGGCTTGAGCGGTCAGGGCCGTGGGGGGCAGTGCCTTGGCGGAAGCTGATGGGCATGAAGAGGGAGAAAGAAGGCGTGCACAGGAGGTTCGTGCTGCACACAGTTGGGCACGGGGGTCCGTGAACAAGGGGTGAGGCTATCGCTGCAGGAAGGCCCTCAGTCTCACCGCCTCCCCTCCTGGGGTGTCTGCTGGGAAACAGAGGGCCACCACAGCCACTGAGAAAGCGTCACACTTCCTACCTAAAGTGTTTAGAAACCCCGATCCAGCACTGCTTGCGCCTCATTCGCCGAGATCTGACTCTGGACCTCAGTTTCCTCATCTTTAATCAAGACTGGTTGGGCCAGAAGATCCTAGAGGTCCCCCTAGCTCAGAAAACCCCTAGTTAGGATTCAGAATTGAGTTCTGCCTAACTGGGAGACAACTGGTGAACACTCTCTCAGCCTTACTGCTTCTGCTGCAGCTAGAGCTGCCAGCCCCTGCTTTGCCTCCCTGGCCTGAGAAAGGAGAGCCAAAAGCTAAAGGCTGGACAGCCCCCAGTGAAAGGGACAAGTGCGCCCTCTGGTGGTGAGAAAGGAAACGTGACTGACAACTATTTCTCTCCATGAGAAATAGTCACCAGTTTGTGTGCTAGTCACTTAGTCGTGTCCATGTCCAAACCTTTGCGATCCCATGGACTGTAGCACGCCAGGCTCCGCTGTCCATGGGATTCTCCAGGCAAGAATACTGGAGTGGGTTGCCAAGCCCTCCTCCAGGGGATCTTCCCAATCCAGGGATCAAACCTAGGTCTCTCTCATTGCAAGCAGATGCTTTACCGTCTGAGCCAACAGGGAAGCCCAGTCACCAGTTTAGGGATCTGCTTCTCCCTGGCTGGGATCCCTTAAATCAGAATTCCCCCAGGCCACTCACCTGGGAGTCTACTAGGGAAAAACTGATTTTGGCAAAAGCAGGCAAGGATGGGACAGGACAGGAACAGTTTTCCCACTGCCGGGTTGGGCACCCCTTAACTGGAAGACGCAGTTTCAAAGCCTGTAGTGCCCTGCTGGCTCTGTGACAACCCAGGTGATTCTGGAGCAGGGACCCACATGATGGATGGCTCCATATGCCTTAAATTCAAGACTAGTCACAGACCAACCACTCAGGTAGCGGGGTGAGACCCCGGGGAGGTCTGGAAAGGGAGAGGGGTGGTCTCTAAGCACATGCCACCTAGGGCTACTCTACAACCAACCCCCACCCCACTGAAATCCCCCAACCCCATCCTCATCTCTGCCCCCTCTCTTCAGAAGGATGGCCAATGCCCAGACGCAGGTGGCCCCCACCCCAACCATCCCGATGGCAGCTACAGAGGACCTGCCCCTCCCTCCACCACCTGCCCTGGAGGATCTACCACCGCCGCCACCCAAGGAGTCCTTCTCCAAGTTCCACCAGCAGCGGCAAGCCAGCGAGCTCCGCCGCCTCTACAAGCACATCCACCCTGAGCTCCGCAAGAATCTGGCTGAGGCCGTGGCCGAAGACTTGGCTGAGGTCCTGGGTTCCGAGGAGCCCACCGAGGGTGATGTCCAATGCATGCGCTGGATCTTTGAGAACTGGCGGCTCGATGCCATTGGGGACCATGAGAAGCCACCTGCCAAGGAGTCCGTGCCTGGTGGCAACGTCCAGGCCACCTCCCGCAAGTTTGAGGAAGGCTCCTTTGCTAATAGCATAAACCAGGAGCCGGCTGGACCTCGGCCATCTGGAGGGGACGTGCGTGCAGCCCGCCAGCTGTTTGAGACGAAGCCGCTGGATGCGCTGACAGTTCGTGCTGAAGCATCAGAGGCTACAGTGAGGGAGCCTGCAGCCAGCGGAGACGTCCAGGGTACCAGGATGCTCTTTGAGACACGGCCACTGGACCGCCTTGGCTCCCGCCCCTCCACCCAGGAGCAGAGCCCCTTGGAGCTGCGCTCAGAGATCCAGGAGCTGAAAGGCGATGTGAAGAAGACGGTGAAGCTATTCCAAACAGAGCCGCTGTGTGCCATCCAGGACTCAGAGGGCGCCATCCACGAGGTCAAGGCCGCCTACCGGGAGGAGATCCAAAGCAACGCAGTGAGGTCTGGCCGTTGGCTCTTCGAGACCAAGCCTCTGGATGCCATCAACCGGGACCCCAGCCAGGTGCGGGTGATCCGGGGGATCTCCCTGGAGGAGGCAGCCCGGCCTGATGTCAGCGCGACTCGCTGGATCTTTGAGACACAGCCCCTGGATGCGATCCGGGAGATCTTAGTGGATGAGCAGGACTTCCAGCCATCCCCGGACCTTATCCCTCCTGGTCCGGATGTTCAGCAGCAGCGGCGTCTGTTTGAGACCCGAGCATTAGACACTCTCAAGGGGGAAGAGGAGGCCGGAGCAGAGGCCCCACCCAAAGAGGCAGTGGTCCCGGGTGACGTCCGCTCCACCCTGTGGCTGTTTGAGACGAAGCCCCTGGACACCCTCAGAGACAATGTCCAAGTGGGTCATCTCCAGCGGGTGGGTCCCCAGGAGGGCGAGAGGTTCACAAACGAGCATCTATCCAATGCTGACCCCTCAGCACCAACCCTCTCTCAGGGTGCCCCCCAGAGGGATGGGGTGAAGGGAGATGTGAAGACCTTCAAGAACCTTTTTGAGACCCTTCCCCTGGACAGTATCGGGCAGGGGGAAGCTTTGGCCCCTGGGAGCATATGCAGAGCAGAAGGAACTGATTCTGCCGGGCAGTCCCAGGACACAGGGTCCCCAGTGTACGCCATGCAGGATGGCAAAGGTCACCTCCATGCCCTGACCTCCGTCAGCAGAGAACAGGTAGTCGGAGGTGACGTGCAGGGTTACAAGTGGATGTTTGAGACACAGCCCCTAGACCGACTAGGCCGAAGCCCCAGTACCGTCGATGTGGTGCGGGGTATCACCCAGCAGGAAGTGGTGGCTGGAGATGTGGGCACTACCCGGTGGCTCTTTGAGACACAGCCCCTGGAGGTAATCCACCAACGGGAGCAGCAGGAACGAGAGGAAGAAGAAGGAAAGCCTCAGGGAGGCCCTCAGCCCGAAACACCCCACAAGGGTGACGTGCAGACCATCCGCTGGTTGTTCGAGACGTGCCCGATGAGTGAGCTGGCCGAGAGGCAGGGGTCAGAGGTCACAGACCTCACAAGCAAGGCACGGTCGTGCACCTGGATGTTCGCGCCCCAATCCCCGGACTGGCCTGAAGGCTCCAAGGAGCAGCACCTGGAGGTGAGCCAGGTCCAGGCTGGGGAAAGACAGACGGAGAGACACGTCTTTGAAACTGAGCCTCTGCAGGCCGCGGGCCACCCCTGCGGAAGGGGGCCTGTGCGGTACTGCAGCAGAGTGGACATCCCCTCGGGGCAGGTGTCTCGTCAGAAGGAGGTTTTCCAGGCTCTGGAGGCAGGCAAGAGAGAAGACCAGGGACCCAGGGAAATCCCTGAGCCCATCCCAGCGGGCTCAGTGCACAAGTTCACCTGGCTCTTTGAGAACTGCCCCATGGGCTCCCTGGCAGCTGAGAGCATCCGAGGGGACAACCTCCAGGAAGAGCAGCCCGTGGGTCCCTCGGGCAAGGGGGTGCCGGAGAGGCAAGAGACTGCGGCCGAGGGGACCCTGCGGACGCTGCATGCCACGCCTGGCGTCCTGCACCATGGAGGCATCCTCATGGAGGCCCGAGGGCCAGGGGAGCTCTGCCTCGCCAGGTACGTGCTCCCATGCCCAGGGCAGGGCAGCCCCCATGTTCGGAAGGAGGAGCTGGTGTCTGGGGAACTCCCCAGGATTGTCCGCCAAGTGCTGCGCCGGGCAGACGTGGACCAGCAGGGGCTGCTGGTGCAGGAGGACCCCGCGGGCCAGCTTCACCTCAAGCCGCTGAAGCTGCCAGCGCCAGGCAGCAGCGGGAGCATCGAAGACATGGACCCTGAGTTCCAGCAGTTGCTGGCTTGTGGCCTCGGGACCTCGGCGGGGAGGACGGGGCTGGTGATGCAGGAGACAGAGCAGGGCCTGGTGGCGCTGACCGCCTACTCCCTGCAACCCTGGCTAGCCAGCAGGGCCCCCGAAAGGAGCAGTGTGCAGCTGCTGGCCGGCTGCATAAACAAAGGAGACCTGAGTGGCCTGCACAATCTGCGGTGGGAGCCGCCGGCTGACTCAAGTCCAGTGCCGGCCAGCAAGGGGGCCCAGAAGCTGCCCCCAGCTGAAAGCATCATCCACGTTCCCCCACTGGACCCTGGCAAGGGGATGGGGCATCTGAGAGGGCCGGGGGCCACCCTCTGCGCCCCACAGGCCGCTGGAAAGGCAGTCTCTCTGGCTGGGGAAGAAAAGCAGGAAAGCAGGTGCACTGGGCAGAAAGGGACGGCAGCTTTAGGAAAGTCAGAGGGAGCCATGACTATGCCCCCAGGACCTAGGTTTCCAGCCCTCCAGGTCACTATGCAGAGTCGAAGGACGCCAATAGCCCAAGCCCAAAGCCTGCAGCAGCAAGCTCGGAGCAAGTACAAGCCGGGCCCCACCCCTGGGGCCGCCTCTCTGCCCACCCAGGATGGGCTTCCGCAAGCACCGGCCGCAGGGACTGCCCAGAGCAACAGCAAGCCTCTGGCGGGAGGCAACCCCAGGATCCCAGCAGCCCCCAGCAAGGTCAGTGGGGAACAGAAAGCACTGCCTGGAGGGCTATCTGGGGGGTGGGTGACTATTCAGGATGGCATCTACACTGCTCATCCCGCCAGGACCTTTGACCTACCCGGGGCTGTCTGGCCATCTGGGCAAGGACCCTTTCCACTCCTGGAAGGCCTGGGTCAGAGTCCCGGGCCCAGGCAAGAGGAGCTGGGGGGCCACACACAGAAGGCCTGGGGGCCTCCAGAGAAGGTGATGGCAGGACTCGGCCCAGGGGGCCTCCAAGCTGCAGAGACCACCCTGAAGGCTGCCTTAGCCCACCACACTCGGGCCTCTGAGCCTCGGGCGGCAGGTGCCAGTCTGCACTCTCGTAACGCCTCTGTTCCTCCTCCTCCTCCTCTCCCAGCTTCTGTGACGGGACCGGACTTCCCAGCCCAACCCAGGCATGATGAGAATTCCATCCGGCAGACTTCCAAGCCCACGCAAGACCCCCTTCTCCACTCCCACAACAGCCCTGCTGGCCAGAAAAGCCCTGGGCAGCCACAGACAAAGACCCTGAAACCGGAGCCTCCCACACACCTGAGAAAAAAGCCCCAGCTGCCCCCCAAACCTGCACACTTAAGCCAGCTCCCCCTTCCTCGCTGGCTGTCCAAGCCCGCAGCCCTGGCTCACAGCGCCGCTGAGGAGGCGGGGCAAGGGAAACACAAACAAGGTGAGACTGCTACAGCCAACCACGACCCTCGGCCACACAGGGCCTCCATCGCTGCAGACCAGGGCCGAGTATCTCTACCCCAGGGCCCTGCTGGACAGAGCCAGCCCAGCCCCCAGCATGGCCCCAGCACCGTGGCCCCCAGCCCCACCAAGAGCCAGGCGATAGGCAGCAACAACCACAGCCCTGACCCCCTCAGGCTCTCAGCTCTCAGCAGCCACCCCATCTCACTGCAGCAGGGCCCTAGCCTCACAGGAGAGAAGTGCTCGGACAGTTCCCAGCAAGGGGCCCCCAAGAGCCCTGAGATTCTGCAGGGAGGCCAGCAAGAGCTCCAGGGCCTCCTGAGCCAGGTGCAAGCTCTGGAGAAGGAGGCCGAAAGCACTGTGGACGTGCAGGCGCTGCAGAGGCTCTTTGAGGCTGTGCCCCAGCTGCCAGGAGCCCCTCCGGCTCCCACTACCCCCCGCAAGCCTGAGGCCTCGGTGGAGCAGGCCTTTGGGGAGCTGACGAGGGTTAGCACAGAAGTGACCCGGCTGAAGGAACAGACCCTGGCCAGGCTGCTGGACATCGAGGAGGCCGTGCACAAGGCACTCAGCTCCATGTCTAGCCTCCAGACTGGGACTAACACCAGGGGCCATTCCCAGGGACCCCCAAAGGAACACAGTGCCCAAGAGATCAGTGTCACAGACAGCGGGAGAGTCAGGCCCAACTGCTCAGGCCAGGAGGTCAAAAGTCAAACTCTAGTCAAGAGCCAAACTGAGGTTACAAGCCATACTGAGGTCCAGAGTCAAGCCAAGGTCAGAAATCACTCAGAGGCCGGAAGCCAAGCAGCCCTGGCCACCCCTTCCACCAGGAAGCTGGAGACCTTGAGAGAAGACTCGCACCTTCCCCAAGCGTTACCTCTCAGCAGAGAGTCACCCTCCTCCCCAACCTTTATCTCCATGGAGTCGGCCACAAGGAAGCTTCCGGAGGAGGCCAGCCCCAGGGGCAACCCTGAGATCTCTGTGAAGAGGGCACATTTCACGCAGGATGAATGCCAGACTCAGCCCCACCAGAAAGATATCTGGCACAAGGCTGGAGAGAAAGAGGCCCCCCAGCTCTCTGGACCGCCACCACCTGGCCCTGCTGCAGCCAGCGCCCTGCCTACCAGGCAGAAGAGTGCTCTGGAGCCGCAGACAGCGCCGGGTGGCTCCCGGCACGACGGAGCCACAGGAGCAGGGACTGAGAGCATGGGCCAGTGCAGGACCACAGCGCTCGTGTCCCCCACCACGGTCACTGAGCCCGCCGAGCCACCCAGGGGCCCAGGCCCCCACCTCGGGCACCACACTTCCCCCTTGATGAGGCAGTTTCTGCACAGCCAGACTGGGCTCAGCACCGGCCTGGCAGAAGCTGAGATGCTGCGTGTGCCCTGTGGCCACCCCACACCAGCTGCGCAGTGAGCCCTTCCATCTGCCACCACAGTCTTCCACCCACCTCCAGGGACCCGGGACGGAGGTGGGTGCTCACCTCCTGCACGCACGGGGAAAGAACCAAAAAGAAAGGGCATGTTCTGAGATCCAGGGGCAGTTTCCCTTTCATCAGTAGCATCCATGGGCCAGGTTCTTGCAAAAGGCAGGGGGGGATGGTAGGGAAGAAGCCCTCCGGAGTAGCCCAAGCCCAGCAACAGAATGGGGGCTTGTGGCTGCTTGTGGAGCATATAATGTGTACAGAAACACACGCTTCTCACACAGGTCTGGCCCGCACGCCAACACAAGTGAGTCTGCATGCCACTGCCTGCGATTGAGCCCCCTGAGCGACCTTCCACTTTTTCAATCTTTATTTCTTTAATACGAGTCAAATGTTCTCAGCCTTCTGCTCTTTAATTCCTAGAGAAGACAGGGCCAGCCGGATTGGTCTCTGTTACATGTTGACTAGGGCCCCAGAAGGGCCCCGTCATCAGCACCTCCCTCATTCAGCGGGTCATCCTGGCAGCACAAATTTCACACAGACAAAGTCTACGATCACCAATGTCCCTAGAAGCCAAAGATTCTCTCCACCCCCACAGCCTCTCACTTTGTACCCCAAAGAAGAAGGATACAGTCTAATAAACCAAAGTTTTATTCCCTTCTCTCCATGTCTGTCTGTACACAGAGTCTGGGTTCTCACTCCAGGGGAAAAGCAGCCACATCTCTAGCTGCCCTGTTTTCCTGCAAGCAGCAGTGTTGGAAGGCTCAGAAAAGCCACCCCCTTCTTCTACCATCTTGGCTGGGAACCAGCGAGGCCCACCCATCCCCCACTCTCCTTACTCCCCACGCCCCCACACATACATACACTGCTGGCCCCACACCTCTGGCTTCCCCACCTAGAGGTTCTTGGACATCTCCCTGGAGTGGAATCTGCCGAGAGTGGAAGAATGGCTCAGTCAGGCCCAGGAAGGAGGGAGGGCCACAAGCCAGGAGAACTCCAATGGCCAAGACTGCTGGGTCACTTCCTCCGGGTCAGACCAGGCACAATGTGCAGAGGTTCCTGGGAAGGGGCGGGCACAGACCAGCCTGGAAAGCCAGGAAGATCTGGTAAAGGACCCTTTCCATACTTTCAAACAGCACTGAGCAACTACTGCATGCCAGACCTGTTCTGGGCAGCATGGACCCAGAGGTAAGGCCTAATGGGATCATCAGACTCCATCACATTCAAGGAACTGACTCTCTCGAATGAGAAGGCAGGGAGACTATGAATAAATAGGAAATATCAGATGAGGAATAAGGGTGACGTACCTGACTAGGCCACTCTCCCACTGTGGGGTAGGAATTATAAAACATGTCACGTGACAGCGACAGGCTAGGCCACTCCCCCACTGTGCGGTAGGAATTATAAAACATGTCACGTGACAGCGACAGGCTAGGCCACTCTCCCACTGTGCGGTAGGAATTATAAAACATGTCACGTGACAGCGACAGGCGATTGCCTTAGAGAGTGTAGCCAAGGCAGATCTCCCCAAGGGGGGAAAAAGAGTTTTCAACTGAGATCTTAGTAACAAAAAGCCAATTACCGGGCAATGGGCAGGGGTGGGGAGTGCCAGTTAGGCGGATGAGCACACGCAAAAACCCAGAGGTGGGAGTGAGTATAATTTCTGCATCTCCTAAATACCCTTTGGTATGTTGTTGCTCAGTTGTGTCCAACTCTTCGTGACTCCATGGATTGCAGCATGCCAGGTTTTCCTGCCCTTCTCTATCTCCCAGAGTTTGCTCAAATTCATGGCCGCTGAGTCAGTGATGCTTTCTAACCATCTCATCCTCTGCCGTCCCCTTCTCCTCCTGCCTTCAGTCTTTCCCAGAATCAGGGTCTTTTCCAATGAGTCAGCTCTTCGCATCAGGTGGCCAAAATATTGGAGTTTCAACTTCAGCATCAGTCTTTCCAATGAATATTCAGGGTAGATTTCCTCTAGAATTGACTGGTTTGATCTTGCAGTCCAAGGGACTCTCAAGTCTTCTCCAACACCACCGTTCAAAAGCATCAATTTTTCAGCACTTAGCCTTCTTTATGGTCCAACTCTCACATGTACAGATGTACATGACTACTGGAAAAACCATAGCTTTGGCTATACAGACCTTTATCGGCAAAGTGATATTCCTGCTTTTTAATACACTGTCCAGGTTTGTCATAGCTTTTGTTTCAAGAGGGAAGTGTTTTTTTAATTTCGTGCCTGCAGTCACAGTCGTAGCGATTTTGGAGCCCAAGAAAACAAAATCTGTCACTGCTTCCACTTTTCCCCCTTCTATTTACCATGAAGCTATGGGACTAGATGCCATGATCTTAGTTTTTTGAATATTGAGTTTACCCTTCTGAACAGGAAGGGGCTTTATCAACAATTGTCCACCCCTACATACATACATACGTACACACACACACCCTGCCCCCAACAAGGTTAGGTAGGAACTTGTCCACAGTTTGCTTTTATTGAACAGGTGGGCTCTCATCTTACCACCCAGGGCTCAGTCCTCCACACCCCTCCCAGATTCATCATTGCCTGCCCCACTGACAGGTGTTCCCCTGCGGCAGCAGAGCTCTGAGCTGGAAGCAGCCTGCCACCTGGAAGACTGGTGTTTGTGAGCAATTAAGACAGCAAATCTACCTACCTGGGCTGGCTACACATCTTACTATAACCCCCCTTTACCACGTTTCCCTCCACTGCCCTCTGTTGGTCTCAGCTTAAGGCATGCCTGTTCTCAGTGTTCTCATTTGTTAAGTGGGGACGATTATAGTGCTTACTATTGTGAAGATTAAGTGAATTAATATGCATAAAGTGCTTGGAGATAGGCCCAGTGTCTGGAATTCAAGGAAGTTCACTTTTCATATTATAATTATTTGTTTTAATCTATCTCTTTTTCTCACCTCCAGGTGGAGTCCCTGTCTTGTTTATCCCAGTATCCTTACTGCTTATCACGAGTGCCTAGAAGGCACTGAACAAATGTCGAATAAATGCACCCATGTGTGAGATGAAATGATTGAGCGAATTCACTGACTCATCCAACTAACATTTATTGAGCACTTAATTCATGCCAGATTCCTTCCAGGGAATACAGATGAACATGGTAGAATTTATCCTTGATCTTATGGGAAGACATATTACAAACAGAGAAGGTAATTTTAGAAGGGAGCAAAGGAAATAAAACAAGTAGCCCACAAGAAGGTTGGCAGTTACTTTAGCTTGTGTGGTTGGGGAAGGCATCTCTGAGGAAGTGACCTGAAGGACATGAAGAGCCAAGTCCTAACAGCTAAAGGGGGCGGCCTACGAGGAAGAGACCGGAGAGGTTGTTGGGTAGGTGGTGAGCACACTGGTGGCAGCGCGCACCAAGAAAACCAGCAGCTACTCGCCCAGGGCCCTGCACACCTCCCATCCCACCTGCAGCGGAGCCCGAAGCACCACCTTCCCTTCCTGCCCGAGAGGGGGTGGGGCTCTGAAGAGGAGCGTGGGTGCCCAGACTCCGCCCCGTGCCTGGAGGGGGCGTGTTCCCATCCGCTGTCTCCAAGGTGACGATGACATCACCCGGGCCGCTGGGTTCGGAACGTTTTGGGTGGCTGTAGCCGTTGCTGGGAAACACCCGGCAGGCAGGCGCGCAGCCAGGGGCAGGCTCCGCGCGGCAGACGCCGGACGCCAGTACGCGCCGTCCTGGCCAGCCCCAGCTCAGAGCCTCCCTCCCGGATTCCAGAAGGATGCGGGTTCCGGTCCTCACCCACGTCGCAGCCCCGCCCGGGACCTTCCTGCCGGCCGGGCGCCTCCTCCCTTCTCATTACTCTGTCACTGCCTCTGTTCCGAGTTTACCCAACAGTCCTCATCTTCACCGCTATCATCCTGTCCCAGGCCACCATCCATCCCCGCTTTACTGAACCACTGCCATAGCCTCCCAAGTGGTCTTCCCTTTGCCCTGTCTTTACAGACTGTCATCTACCTGGCACCTAAAGCCCTTATCAAGAATTTACCAGACCAAGTCACTCCTGTATAATACCCTCTGCAAGCTTTCAGCTCGCTCAGTCTGAAATCTAACTCCTCTCAGCGGCCTCTAAGACCAGAATGACTTGCTTCTCAAGCTTCCTCTCCAACTTCTTTGCCCTACTCTCCTCCTCACCCACATCTCCCTTAGTTACATTGGCTTTCCTGGGTTTCACAGAACACACCAAGCTGATTCCTGTCTCAGGGCCTTTGCATCTGCTGTATCCTTTGCCCAGAAGTCTCTTCTCCCAGATCTTTAGTGGTTGGGCTCTTTCTCACTCACATTCCAGTTCAAATGTCTCTCCAAAAAGACCTTTCTTGATCTATACCTCCCTTGCCTCCCCCACTTATCCCGCCCCCTTTCCCCATCTATAGAGGCCTTCCTCCAAGTTAACATGCTGAGTTAGTTTTGTTTTCCTGAGGACCTATTACAATATAAAATTATCTTTGTTCACATATTTGCTTGTTTAATGTCAGTGTTCTGGATACTATTCCTGCAGAGCAAACCACCCCAAGTTTAGTGGTCTAAAAAACCATTTTATGATGCTCATGAATTCTGTGGGTCAGCAATTTGGATAGAACACACTGGACATGGCTTGTCTCTCTGCTATGATGTGTGGGGCCTCAACTTAGCCTCAGTCTAAGGCTGGGGGTAATTGGACAGTTAGGGTCTGAAAACTCTCTCACTCAAATGCCTGGCAATTGATGCTGGCTACTTGGCCGGGACCTCAGCTGGGATGTCAGACAAACCACATATGCATGGCCTCTCCATGTGGCCTGGGCCTCCTCAAAGTATGGCATTCTCAGAATGGCTGGATTTCCTGCATTTTATTTCAAGTTTCCGAAGGCATGTGTCCCAACTAACAAGGTAGAAGTTGCATCACCTTTTATGATCTGGCCACAGAAGTCACACAAAATCACTTGGGCTGCATTCTGTTGGTTACAGATGAGTCACAAGTCTGCCTAGACTGAATAGAAGGGTTATTAGTACCTTTTGATGAGGAAGAGGTAATATTCTACGTGATCGTCTTTGGAAAGTGCCATCTCCACAGCCAAGTCTTCCTCCCCTGGAATATCATCTCCATGCCAACCACTTCTTTGTTTATTTTTGTATCTCCAGTATCTAGAGTGGTACAAAAGCACATAGTAGGAGCTCAATCCATGGTTTATGGTGAATAAATGAAGACTTGTCTTTCAATGAGTCATTCGAGCCCAGTTCTTCTCCCTTATAGTTCCTGTCCCGGCCCTTGATTTTGGCCTGGCCTGCTCTGGAGGAAGACCAGTGTTTGCATTGGAAGGCGGGAGTCAAGCATAGCTTTTGGTTTGTTTTTTGTTTTCTGGCAGGGAGTGGAGGGTGGGAGAGAAAGGGCAGTTATTGGAGACTGAGAAACATGTAGCCAAATGAGATTCTGGAACACTGATCTACTGTAGGGGTGTTGAAAACCCAGTCTGTTTTTTCTCATTCTGAACTCTGGAAATGCCCAGGTGAGGACTGTGGTTTTGTCCTCTGGCCCATGGGGAGCAGGAAAACAGCCCAATGGGAATGGAGCTTTGGAGAGGTGCCTTGCGCAGGAGAGAGGCGGATGGAATAGCTAGTAGGAACCACCGCGGAGATCTGGGCAAGAGGTGGCCCTGAAGCCCCCTAAACATCTATTAAGGTAGGTTCCCTGCTTCGTGGCTGGTGAAGGACTTTTCATTTGATCTTTCCGAAGTCCTGGAACCAGTACAGTATCTCCTCTTGCTTTCTCCTTTCCATGAGGGATGACCCAAAGAAGTCAGCCCAGGCTTCTCCAGGTCCCAGCGCCCTCACATCAATCTGTGGCTTCCCCTTCCCCCCCTTCCATCTCAACTGTGGCTCAGCAAAAGTTTGGATGTCATTAAGGCAACAGTCAGCCCACCTCCAGTCCTATCCCAGGGTCAACCCTCCAGTCAGGCCCAGCAGTGGCTCCTCACCACCTCCACCATAAAATCCACACTCCTCAGGTCATTCAAGGCCCTTCTTGTGCAGCTGCCACCTGTGTTTATAGCCTCTCTCATTTCCCCAAGAGAATCAGACCTTCCAGGTCCTTTAATGTTCTATCCAGGCTTTGTCATGCTGCCCGGCCTTTGTCCAGGGCTAGCTTACCCAATGGGCACAGCAGGCATGGATGGAGCTTCAGGCCCACAATACTTGAGGGGTCCATGAAAATATTCTAATTTCTTTCAGAATCAGAAGGAAAAAAACAACTTTGAAGTTATAGAGAACAGTTTAATATATAACATTAGTATCTTCATCTTTAACCACCACAGTTGTAAAATATATTCTAAAAAAAAAAAATTTTTTTTTTAATGGAAGAGAAGCAGCCCCCCTCATTTCGCCCTCCTGTCATTTCTGGATAGCTTTGTATTGAAGACTCAGCTCTGAGGCAACCCCTTCAAGGAAACAAAAGCCACGGAGGTTGTCCTTCTCTGACCTCTCAACCTTATGCAGTTTTGTAGCTTGGAAAACGCCACTGTAAACTTTGGATTTGTTGCGTTTCCCGTACCCCGCCCCCACTGGTACCTGCCAGTCAGCGACACACACACAATTTTTTCCCCCATGAAGTTACCCGCTCCCCACCTGTGGCAGGGCTGCCAAGTAAGACGTTGACCTAACTTCGGAAGAAAAGTGGCAGAGGATCAGCTTGGGGCCCCGGGTCCCAAACCTGTAGCGACAAGCGCCGGGATCCACGTCCCGTGGGAGGCGCGCGCGCCCTTCTCGGGGCGGGGGAGTGAGAGGCAGGGGGCGGGGCCTCAGGTCTCGCCGGCGGCAGCCCTGCGGCACGCCGCTGCCAGCCCCACCCACCCCCGACCGGAAGGAGGAAGAGGCCTCTGCGCGGCTCCCTCCCTCCTTCCCCCGGAGCTCCGGCGTCCCTCCCCGGACGCACCCCCTTCCTCCTCCCTCGTTAGTTTTCTAACGAAAAAGTGCTGCTGAGAATTCCCAGAAGGTCCCGGATGTGAAGTCACCGCCGTGAGGTCACCGAGCCTGGTTCCAGGAATCTGAATATTGTGGGGGAGGAAGGAAAGCGCCGAAAAACAGAGGAGCCGGGGAAGTGAGTGGAGCCGTGGGTGTTGTCGGCGGGGCCGCCTGGCTCCGCTGAGTCCCGCTCTTGTCTCCAGCTGGGTCTTCTGACCCCAGGCGATGTTCCAAGGAAAAAGATGCTTCACTTCTCCCGTAGTAAAGAAATGGCAACTGAAACAGTATACTGATCCAAAAGGAGTATTTATCCACTGTTGGGGGTGGGAGGCGGGGGTGGAAGGACGGGAGAGAAGTGGAGAACAACCTGGCAATCGGATCAGAATTTTAAATGAAAATGTCCTTCGACCTAACAGTTGCGCGTACAGTAGCTCTGTCACCTACTGACTTACCTTGGAAATCGTACAGTATCACTTCTTCCACAGTTTGCTCAAGACAGGTCATTAAAACCGGCCCATATTAGAGGCGAGAGGTATTACATTCCTTCTTTTGATAAGTGTGAAAGAATCTGCAGCCATGTTTTTAAACCATCACAGATGTTACTATTGTGGCCCTTAGTATACTTGTGTTTTCCAGTAAGTAAATTATCTCACGTCATATCTGTCAACTCCACGTGGGAGGGCAGAGATTCACTGGATTCATTAAGATCCCGCCCACTCCGCTCCTGAATGAACCTAGGGCCCTGGTTCACTGCACATCTCCGTAGATGGTACAGAAATGAATTTCCTCTTGCAGGAGCTGGCCCTGGACACTGTGCTCCAGTTCCATCGGATGGCATTCCTGTTGGCCCTACAGAAACCACCATGAACACATGTGAGAATTGTGTGAGGGGGATATGAGTGGCGCATGGCAGGGTCTGCTACACAGACAAGCAATTTTGTTCCCATACATTTCATAAATGTGAGGTCAGTGATCATTTCCACAGAAATCCCATTATCTTTATAGTCATCATCATGGTTTTGTAGGAGCACCTGTACACTAGAAGTGAGTCAGCCAGTTCAGCTCAGTTCATAGTAAAGAGAATGCCATTGACTCTAGTTCAGCTTGGTTAAAAGATTTTCACATCTTTTACGCATGATTGTTTTCATGTGTTATATTTCCATTTTATTGTTACTATTATATGGTAGTATATCCCCAAATCATAAAAATGGATCAGTAGTTTAAAGGAGGTTCACTAAAGCATAAAAATAGTATTGAAAATAGCAACAAAAATACTGCAGTATAAATTATGACCACATATACCAGGGTAAATGAGTGTGTAGGATGAGATAATTTTATACAAACAGAAAAAAAGAAGAAGTGTGACTCAGATATGGTAACGAATACCTGAAAATGGAATTTTGTTAGTTGGTAATCATCTCCTTTAGCCCCAGAGGGATCATCTCTTATGAAACTTTGTCAAATAGTGGCAGGAAGCCCACTGAAACTTTTCGCATCCTCTTCACATCAGATCCTGTAAGCTAGATAGGAAACCAATCAAGTCTTTCGCTAATATGGGTAAAATGTCCAGTGTAGTAAGGATACATTTTGTCACTAAAGACAGAGAAAAGGTAAAACCCAGAGAGGCATCATTCAAGTTGTCTACCTTACAGTGGAAACTAACACAATTCAAACCATGACTTGTAAACTGAGTCGTAGGCTACTGAGGAAAAGCAGAGCAAGCTCCTGGCAAAATTACTTGATCAAACAACATTTTTGGATGTCACATAAAATCAATGGCACATAGTGTGAAAGAGCAATGGCTGTCCGGAGTGAGTGCTAGCAGACAAAGGGCTTTATTGTTGAATACAAACCACTTGTGGCAAGCTTTGTTCATTGTTGATCCAGAAATGTATTCCATCCCTTCTTTCCTAATAACAGATTCCTGATTTTGATCCATGCACCAAGGTCTCCAGTCTCAGGCAATTAATTACAAGTGGTCTAAATCAATCATGACCAGCCCATTTTCCACTCTCCCAGTCTCCCTTGTTGTTTGTTACATGAGATCCAGTTCTAGTCGATGAAATATGATGACAAGTCTGCTGAGGGTATTTCTATAAAAAGTTTTGGTTTTGTTTTTTTAGAAAATGGATATACATGCTGGTATCCCCTGCCTTCCCCCTTCTTCCTAACTTAACCATGGTCATGATGCTTGGGCAGCTGTCTTGCAGATATGAAGCAACCAGCAGAAGGTAAAATCTGAGAGAATTCTAGAGACACCAGTACTGACATTATGTCAGTGGCTGCTGCTGCTACTGCTGCTAAGTCGCTTTAGTCATGTCTGACTCTGTGCGACCCCACAGACGGCAGCCCACCAGGCTCCCCCGTCCCTGGGATTCTCCAGGCAAGAACACTGGAGTGGGTTGCCATTTCCTTCTTCAATGCATGAAAGTGAAAAGTGAAAGTGAAGTCGCTCAGTTGTGTCCGACTCTTAGCAACCCCGTGGACTGCAGCCCACCAGGCTCCTCCCCCATGGGATTTTCCAGGCAAGAGCACTGGAGTGGGGTGCCATTGCCTTCTCCACCTTCCAACCTTCCCATTACAATACACAAGTAAATGGTACTAGATTATTGATCATTGAAAGCATTCCTATTGGGTGCAATACTAATGTGTCAGGCTTGCCACATATTTTCCAAAAACACAGGAGGGAAATGTACCTGCTGACTTTTTGTTCTACTTCTCACTGAATTTCTTTGCAAGATTAAATGACTGAGCTACTGGCTTCCAGTTGGGTTCAGCCATGGTGAGGCCCAGCAGAGAAAGGAGAGGGAAGAGAAAGAGATCAAGGCATTTAGTCCTTTGGTTTCCTGCCTGTGAGTCTCTGTGGGTTGGATGTATCCTCTAGTGGGGGCCACTGGTCTTCCCAAGGCAGCCAGCCTATCCAGTTCTCTCCCTTATAGTAACCTCCTGGACCCCACCTTCAGGCCTATTTGTAGTAACAGCTCTGCTGCTGCTCATCCAGGTTACTGTACCATCCCTTGGGGTGCTCCTACACCCACATGTTTGTAAGTAGTCCCTTTGTAAATAAGCTTTCCTAAAATGATACTGTTTTGAGTGTGCCATTATCTCTTGGTACGCTAACTGATGAGATTTAAAAGAAAACACACACACAACTTGCATCTGAACACCAACCACACACGACTGTATTCACAAAGACCAGCTGTCAGGCAACAATCTGGCTCCTGATCTCGATATGTGCAGAAACAAATAGCAAGAAGAGTCAATGCCCTCCATTCATGCCTCTCCAACTATGCCTTTTCAGAAGACTGCGGAGACATGGACAGAAAGTAAAAGACACTGTTGAACTAAGTATGCTGGCTGTTGAGGGTAAGATATTCACATGAGGTTTTGAAATAAGAGATGAGATACAGCATCCCTTTGTGGTGCCGATAGCTCTTTGCTGTAGGTGGCTGGCTCACTCAAGAAGTATCTCAGTGGCACATTCAGATCTTGATTATCCTGAACCTTTGGCTTCAGGGCGAGACTATAACCATTTTTCATGTTGAGAATATTAAGAATTTTGTTGTTTTTTGTTTGTTTCTGGGGATATCAAGAATTCGAAGACAGAAGTATGGTGGCAAAGCTCAGCCCTTTGAGAATATGACTCTTTCCCTACATTTGAAGGTCTTCTTCTCTTGGCAGAGAAATAGATCAATATAAAGGCAAGCAGTGGAAAAATTAAAAACAGACTATAAACCTTCAAATCATCAGACCAAAATACAAACACGTGTGCTTACACACACACACACACACACACACACACACATCAAAGAAAACAAAAAAAAATACACATGTAAAACATAGAAAACAGAGGAAGCACTAAAATAGGAAACACAGCAGAAGATAACATAAGTAAGCATGAATGATACATGTTATATCAAGAAATGTAAATAAGGATAAACCCATCCTTTAAAAAAAAGATTCTCTCGTCAGATCATAAAACAGCATTCTATAGAAGAGAGACATCTAAAATATAAACCAAGGTATACAAGAAAATACTGAGCTGAGACTACAGCATGACCATCACGCACGTGTGCTCAGTGGCTCAGTCGTGCTCAGGACTCAGGACTCTTTGCAGCCCCATGGACTGCAACCTGCCTGACTCCTCTGTCCATGGGACTTCCCAGGCAAGAATACTGGAGTGGGTTGCCATTTCTTCCTCCAGAGGAACAGTTACCATCAGCCAAGGTCAGATTCAAAACAAAATTGCTAAATGAGAGAAAAGGAAGTTAAACATGAGAGACATTATAAATCTAGTTTTTGGAAATCTCTAGGCACCAAATAGCATAGCTTCAAAATCAAGAATAGGATATGAGTTGAGAATAACAATATACATACAGCAAATGCAAACAAATTTGGATAAGACACAAGTACATTTTAATCGACTTCATCAGCTCATGACCTAGTAAGAAACAAAAGATAAAGAGAAATGTGGGGAATCTGAATAGTAACTAGTAATTAAATATGATAGAACATGAGGTACAAAAATCTCAGATAAAATACTACCAAATATAAATTAACAATATCTTCAAAGAATCATCCATTGTATCCAAGTAAGTTCATTCTAGTAGTGCAGGTGGTTCAATATTAGGGAATCTGTAATAAAATTGACCATATTAACAGATCAAAGAATGGGCTTCCCTGGTGGCTCACTGGTAAAGAATCCACCTGCCAATGCAGGAGACACAGGTTCAGACCCTAATCTGGGAAGACCTCACATGCCTCAGAGCAAATGAGCCCATGCACCACAATTACTGAGCCTGTGCACTAGAGCCCAGGGAGCCACAGCTACCGAAGCCTGAGTGCCCTAGAGCCCACGCTCAGCAAAAGGAGAAGCCGCCACAGTGAGAAGCCCACACACCACAACTAAAGAGTAGTCCCCACTTCCTGCAACTTGAGAAAAGTTTGTGTAGCAACAAAGACGCAGCATAGCCAAAAATAAATAAAATTATGAAAATAATAAAAACAACTGGCTATTAAGTGTTAACCACTATTATGAAAAAAAATACATCAAAGGAAAACTGCATAACATCTCAATATGTGCCAAAAAAGGCATTTGAAAAATGTCCCATATCAATTCCTGCTTAAAACAAACAAAACCTTGGGAATTCCCTGGTGGTCCAGTGGTTAGGACTCCATGCTTTCACTGCTGCACCTGGGTTCAATTCCTCAGGGAGGTAAGCTCCCACAAGTCACACGATGTGGCCAAACAAAAAAATAACAAAACCATAACCGAATAGCTAAATTACATACAGATGATGTGACTGAAAAATGTACTACTGTTACAGACAAGAGAATTTAGGATGATAGCAGTTTACAAAGGTTAATATACAAAACTCAGTGGCCTTTCTTTACATACATAAAAAAAATACAACTTATCAGAAAATAGAAATTGCAGTTACAACGGCAATCAAAAAAATATTCAGAACAATATTTAAAAGACATATAAGGGCCTTTATGAATATTATGCAGGGAACATTAAACTGAGCTTTTGAATAGCAAAACCCAATGTTATAAAAACATCAATGTTCAATTACTGTATCAATTCAATGTGATTCTAACTAAAATACAGGACTTTTTTTAGGGGCGAGCTTGTCCAAAAATGATATGAAACTCAAATGAGGAATTAAATAAGGAGCCTGGAAAGCCCTGAAAAAGAAATGTAATACGATGGGGTTACATCTATCACATGATAAAACACATTCTGAAATTATAATTTGTAAAGCAATTTGGTACCCAAAGATGAAACAGACAACCCAGTGGACCAGAGTAGAGAACCAGAAACTGATTCCGGAACATATGAGAATTCAATTTCTGTTTAAGGTGACATTTATAGTAAAAGAAAAAGGTAGTAGGAAAATTTATCAATTAGGGGAAAAAAAGAAAATGGAAACCCTATACAGTTCCTTAAAGTAGATTCCAAAAAGATAAAGGATGTATAAATGTAAAATAAGATCATAAAACTCTAGAAAAAAAAAATGGGTGAATTTATCTGTAATATTATGACAAGGGAATGTAATACACAAACACCAGGATGCCTAAAGTAAATGTTTAAGAAATGCGACTACATAAAAATGTAAAACTTCTGTATGATAAAATACACTGTCAACCCAGTTAAAAAGCAAACCAGGATTAAGGGCCACATGTGTGACAGACAGAAGGGCTTCTTTCCCTAATCCTCAAAGACATAAAACAACAATACAAGTAAAGAATATAAAACCGTGATTTAGAGGGAAACACAAATGGCTTTTAAGAACCTCAATTTCACTCATAATTAGAGCAATGCAATTAAAACAGTAAGATCTCTTCTTGGTTTCTCTCATCAGATTGGCAGAGATCAATAAGTTTGATAACACTCAGTGCCAGGGAGGGTGTTGGGAAACAGGCATGCTCAAATACTATTGGTTGAGAGTAAAATTGGTGCAACTTTGGGGAGGGCGATTTGGCAGCATCTGTTAAAACCCTTTGACCCAGAACTCAACTGCTCAGATTTTCAATCCACAGATCTAAACTAAAAAGTCTTCCTGTTTAAATAAACAAGAATGTTGGAGAAATGTGCTTGAAGACAGTCCCCTTTACTTGGGTTTCACTTTCTACAACCTTAGCTCAGTGGGTCTCATCAGAATCAGTGGAGGGCTAGTTAGAACTTAGGTTGCTGGGTTCCCGCTGCCCAAGTTTCTGATGCAGTGGGTCTGGGGAGGACCCAGGAATCTGCATTCTTAACAAGTTCTCAGGTGATGCTGGTGGCTGCTGGCCTGGGAGTCACACCTTTAGCCTGTTACTCCTGAAGGTAATGTTATCTACCTCTGTGCTTTCATTCTGCCTGGTTCTTAACTTCCCATAAATAAACAGCATCATAGTTATTCTTCTTTGTGCTTGGTTTCTTTTACTTGACATACTGTTTTTAAGATTCATCCCTATCATTATATGAGGCCATTGTTTGATTCATTGCTGTGTACTATTTCATTGTATGAGAAATTGTAATTGTTTCTACTCACCTACTGGACATTTGTGTTGTTTCTAATTTCAAGCTGTTATGGATAAAGCTGCTGTAACACTCTTGTGTCTTTCAGTGGACAGAAGTGCTTTTTTCTCTTGGGAATATATGGAACAGTAGAATTACAAGATCATATAATTTAGTCTTAGTAGGTATTGCCAAATTATTTTCCAAACTGATTGTATCTATTCACTGTCACACCAGTGAGGTATGGCAAATCTGGTGAAATCTCAATCTTCCCACATTTGATACTTTTTAAAAAAATTCTTTTTTTTTTGTTTTTGAGCGACTAACACTTTCATAATATTATTAAGACTTATCAAAGCTGTTCATAGCTTATGGTGAATGATGTTGGATCCGTGGTCTCCAAAGAAGATTTAGCTTCAGGATCAGGGACAAGGCTTGATCATGCAGAGCTTTTGTGTGGCAGAAGTTTTATTACAGTGAAAAAGGACACAGAAAGCTTCTAACATAGACATCAGAAGGGGGACAGGGAGTGCCCCCAAATATTATCCTTTTAATCTTCATCTTTCTGATGGAAATGAATCAATTTTTTATTTTAAAAAATATTATTTAAGATGAGGTTTTTTATTTACCTAAAATTGGGTGGTCTGTGGATGCTGAATGTTTGAGAAACTTGTGGGACTCCCCTAAGTATTCAGAAATTCACTGAGGATGTGTGGGTATGTTTCTGCCTATGCATGTGCCATAGTCACAAATGGATGCAGCTCCAGACCCCACCCTCCTTGCCTTGGAACAGACCCTTCATTTCCCTACCAACAGGAAGAACTTACTTGTGATCCCAGAGGAAGATGTTTCTCATCATCAGCAAACATCTGGGGAACATCTGCTGAGCCCATCCCAGGACAGGGAGATGCTTTTCTAGGGAAAACACATCACTTATTTGATTCTTTTTATTCTATATTTTCCCTTATTTTTCCCTTCTCTTCCTGCCTCCCAAATCCTATCGACCATTGGGCTCCCTGCTCTAAGCCCTGACTCCAGCCCTTGCCAACCCCCTGCCCTGGTCTCTGTTCTATCTGGTTTCCCTCATAAACAGCTCAGCAGATGCAAACTGAGACAGCCAGAGACCCTCATTAACTCTAGGGCTCAACCCTGCCCAGTTACCTGATCAGCAGGCAGCATCTTCTAGAAATTAACTCAAGGAATGTTGAAGGTGATGGCGTTCTCAGGTCTAATGCCCCCACTTTACAAACTGGAAGACTTGGGAGAGAGAGAGAGACAGATACACACAGGAAAGGAGAACTCCTGGAAGAAACGATTCCTTGGGACCAGCAAGGTCTACAACCTAGCAGACACAGGAGACAGTGCAGCTAAATATTTGAGGCGGGTGGGAGTGGGTGGGTGGCCACACGCCTAGTAGCCCTAAGGGCTGAGTCACCTCCAGCAAAGGACACTCAGCTCTGTAGCTTTTCAACTCCTTCCAGGGCTGTCTCAGCCACACCGAGACTCCCCACTTCCAGCCTTGACCTCTCCTTGAGCCCCAGCTCTTGATAGACATTTACCCCATAGACAATCTATTCAATACCTTTTTTGTTCTTAAGGAGCACAAGCAGAAAGGATAGTCAGGTATGGTCCCTGCCCTCTCAATGCTCACAGACAACTCACATGGAAATGCATAAAGAAGCCATATATCTAAGTGGGTGCAAACCAGGCTGGAGATTAGCATCTTTGGAAGTTTAAATCAGGATGATCAGGACACACCCCAAGAACTGACTGCTGGCAATCAGGGCTGGAGTGCGGTTATCAAGGGCGTGGGTTGGGAGTGCAGAGGTAAGGGCAGAACAAACTTAAGAAGGTATAGAACAGAACACCACGTGTGTAAATTAAAACTACTGTGCGGTTGTACCGATGTTACAAATAAAAAGACAGACTGACACACGTCAAAGACATGAAAATGGAGGCGCAGGGAAGGGAGTGGGGGGTGGGAGTTTGAAGAGAAAGAGGTGAGGCTGCAAAGGTGGGGCAAAGGCCTGCTTATTCCAGCTTTGTAGGCCCCGCGGACTTAAGACTTCATACAGAAGGCGCTGGGAAGTCAATGGAGGGTGGGCTCCAGCCATCCAGACATTTCTCCCTGCAAGCCCCCCAGGTAGGCACATTTAGGCATCCAAGAAGAACAGGGACCCCAGCCTCCCCCAAACTCCATTCTTTCTTGGCAAGGTAAAGGGCAGGCAGACCCTTCCTGACCCCCTCTATATTCACATCTGTGGCTACAGGGGTCCTACCATCATCTCTACCTCAGATGCCATGCAGCCAGCACAGGTCACCCCCACCCCCCACCTGCAGTTAGGTAGAAAGGAATCCTGAGGGCTGGGCTAGTCCCAGACAACATTCATCTAGGACAGTCAGAGAAGAACCCAGAATGCAGCGGGAGCCGGACTGGGAGGGGGAGGGTCAGGCTCCCACAGAAGGCTCCCTGGAGGAGGCAGTTCGAGCTGAGAGACATTAAAGGAGATGGGATTCTGGTAAGCAGCAAGAGGGCCGGAAGGCGTTCCAGGCGAGAACAACACCTGCAGCAAAGGTGCGAGGGGAGAGACGCTCAGGGCACGCGTGGTGGGTAGGGGCTGACCACAGCGGGTGGCCTTCTGGCCCAGAACTTGCTGCTCGGGCATGCACACACTTTCCCCGGTGCAGTAATACTGCGAGAGTTGGCCCGAAGTCAGGAAAGGCCTTGGCGGGAGCAGAGCAGGCAGTGGGCCATTTTAAGTGGCCAGGGTCTGGCTCAGAAGAAACTAGAGTTGTTTTTGTTTTTTTTTTTTCCAAGAAAGGGATCTGGTAGCGGTGGGGATAGTGTAGGCTGGTTCCAGAAACCCCTAGCTCAGGGCTTCTGCAGAGTCTCTGGCTCCTGAGCAGAGGTGAAGGTCAGGACCAAGGATGACTTGCTCACCCACCTCACCCACCTCTGGTTCTTCTCCAGATTATACTTTTCAGGCGGATCTGCGGGGAGCGGGGGTAGGGGGAGGTGGTAGGAAGGAGGGTGAGGAAGGAACTTTTGACGGGATTACAGTCAACTGCCTCGGGCGAGGTTGGGGTCAAGGCGTGTAAGGGCCCTGGGCTATGCCACCGCCCGGTGGCCTGACAGACGCTGCGCGCCATTCTGGGCCTCAGTCTACCGATCTGTAAACGGGGGCCGTAGGGAAAGGTATGGACCTTCCCGATCCTGCTCCGCCGGCGGGGAGCGTCGGCGACTCTCGGAACCTTCGCCGGAGAGGGCCGGGAGGAGGGCAGCGGAGGGGGCTGGGGGCCGAGAGCGTCCGCGGCGCCGGCTCAGGATCAGAGTCCGCAGGGAGGCAGGCGACCGCTGCGCCGGCTCGGGCTGGAGCGGGGAGGGGCGGGGCCTCTGAGGCGGGGCGGGGAGGGGCGGGGCGGGGCGGCGGGCGGGAGGCCCGGCGTGCGTCAGCGCCGTGAGTCCCGGAGTTTTCCACTGACGAGGAGGGCGGAGCGGCGGGCGGGGCCGGGCTCAGCCAGTCTCCCGCCGCCGCCGCCGCTGCCGGACGCGCAGAGCGAGGGGCAGCTGGGCCGAGTGCTGCCCTCCGAGGGAGCTAGCGAGAGAGCGACCGAGCGCGGGGTCGCGGCGCAGGGGGCGTTCCCGACCGGGACGTGGGTCGCGGCGTTGCCCTTGCCCAGCGTCCGGACCTCAGGTCAGTACCGGGGGCTCCGGGCCGGTGGGACAGGACTTTGGGGAGGGGGCGTCCCGCATGGAGGGCACTGCCCCCCAGCCCCTGACGTTTCTCCCTCGCCACTTTGAGAGGGCACCGGCGCGGGGACAGCCCGGTCCCGGACGGCGCGCCGCGGCCGGAGTCCGGAGCCCGGGAGACGACAGTCGCAGGTTTTCTGCTGCCCTCCCCCCGCCCCGTCGCCGGGACCCCAGGAGGTCCCGGCGCCCCGACCGCCGGGCGGGTGGCGGCCGAGCCGGGGTTGCGCGCGGGTGGCGGGGTGGCGGCGGGCGCGCGTCCGCGGGTGAGTTCCCTTTTGACCCAGTTGCCTGAGAACTTTTCAGAAGTTCCTCGCGTGGCCGGAGCAGGTGACATTTGTCGCCTTCCTCCTCGGGCTCCCCCCGGGGGCGGGTGCCAGGGCTGCGGCGAGTGCCCGGCGCCCGTCAGGGAGGGAGTTGGAGGGATGATCGAGGAATGAGGCTCCGTGAGTCACGGACCCCGGCAGGCGGGGAGGGGGAGGAGGAGGGATTGTGTCGTACGCTCACCTGTTCGTCAGTCACCGTCACACGCAGAGGCCACCGCTGTGAGTCACGGGCGCAGCTAGCCGCGGGCACCCTCGGGCACACGTAGGCTTCTCCCACTCAAGTCTCCCTCCCCAGCACCTACTTCCTCCCGGTCCTCAGTTTCCCCTCCCCGGGGCCCCTTCCAATGGCAGGACACTGTTGAGATGCCCACACCACGGCAGCCGTCACACACTTAGTCACTCCGGCTCCCCAGCGCGTCACACACACAGCCCACACTCCTGACACAGAGGGTCCTTCCCTGGCTCCCCTGCCCACCCGACACCTCCACTCAGATGTCTCACAGCCCTCTCAAGCAGAACTCATCCCTTACCCCAAATCCTCAACATCACTGCCTTTTTTGTCCCCACCTCCAGAAGTCACCAGGTTCCCTTCCCCTTTCTCCTAAGCCTTTGGCTTGTCATCTCTAACCCACCTCTGGCAGCTCCTCCAACCCGTCACACCCCCTCCTGTCCACCCCCTCCTGTCCCACCCCCTCCTATCCACCCCCTCCTGTCCCACCCCCTCCTGTCCTGTGCTGAGCCATCTTTTTAAAATGCAAATCTGCTATTGTCACTCCCTACTTCAACCCTTCAGTGGCTTCCTGTGCCCTTAGGCTAAAGTCTGCCCTGTCAGCCCTGGCTCCCAAAGTCCCCTCCCAGGTAGCCCCTTCCCCTCCATCTCTTTGCCTCTTGCTCCTCAAGTCCCTCAGGGTTCCTATGCCCCCCTTTCTCTGGAACTTTTACTCCATCCTACCTTTTCCTCCGAGAGACCTGTTTTCACTCCGAGCTGTACCCCTTCCTGGCCTCCATTCCAGCACTCAACAGGATTCATAACTCATTTTTCTATTCCCTAGTAAACTCAAAGCTTCCAGGAGGGCAGTATTGTCTGTGTCTTGCTCCCTGTATTCCCAGCGCATGACACAGTGCTTGGCATGTCATAGGCACTCAATAAATATTTGTTGAAAGAATGAATGGATGAATGGCAGTGAAGGGGGCCTTGCTTAGGTGGAGGATGCAGTCTCTGTCAGGTGCAATTCCCCTTCTGCAGGAGCAGTTGCCTCGTGTAGCCAGCAAACATTTGGTGCTGCCTCCCCAGTGCCAGGCCCTGGAGGCCAAGGCTGAGGAACTGTCCCCTCCCCCTGGGGGATGGGTTGGGAGGGGTGGGGATGTACCAGGCCTTCTGCTTGCCCTCTCTGGGCTGCCGTGGCTGTTCTTCTAGCCAATACCCATAGGGGTGTGAGGTGTTCAAAGGTGTCCTCCCCTTCTCCCAGGAAGTACTTCCTGGGGGCCTGGGGTCATGTGACCCCAAGTATTGGGGAGAGCTGGCCAAGGCCTGGGGCTCTGAGGTTAAAAGACACATTCTTCAGATTCCTGACAGAGGGTGGAGGCAGCTGAAGGTGCCCCTTTTCCAATACCAGCTCTGACTTGGGACTGGAGCATTGGGACTGCTGAGGTCGAAGAGGAGTTGGTGTGACTTTTCAGAAGCCTGGGGATTCCCGCCCCTTAAACAGCCTTTGTTTGCTTGGTATCCAGGGTGAGGTGGCCTTCCCTCAGTTCACACAGTGTGGCCTGAGTGTGTAGATAATTGTGGCGAGGAGGGAGGGAGGCACCGCCCCCACCCCCCACCCCCCAGTCCTGGACTGTCAGCTCCTGTGAGTGGTGACGGCAGGGAGGGCCTGATTCTCAGGGCCCAGGCAGATCCCGGAAGAAGCCTGGTTCTCTTTGATTCAGGGTCTGTCTCCGGGGCTCCTTGGGGGTGTGGTATTTCTGTCTGGGCCAGCTCCTGGGAATTGCTTTTCCTTCCTCCAGGACCCTCGGAGGGGGCTGTGCTCACCCTGGGAACAGTGCCGCGGTCGGTAGGGATCTTGATTCCTGGGTAGCTGTGGAGGGCCCCTCCCCCACCCTCTGACTCACTGTCTGACACTTTTCTTGGACTCTTCCACTATCTTTCATTCCTTTTCTGACTTGGCCTCTCCTTGTCTCTGGCTGAGTCTTTTGGTCTCATCTGCCTCTGTCTCTCTCAGCCTTTGGATTCTCAGGTGGGGCGCCCGAGCACAAGATCCAGGGGCTCCTCCTCACCGCCACCCCGGGTCAGGGAGGACGTGAGTCCCCATTTCCAGGTCTGCAGATTTCGCTAGGTGCTCCTCACTAGGAGGTGCGTCATGGCTATGGCTCCCCAGTGTCCCCGTCTGCGTCCCTGGAGTTTACAACCCTCTCCCCTTAAGCTCCCGTTCTATAGACATCCCTGAGACAGAGCCAGGGTGTCTGACTTGAACGGGCTTCCCTAACACTCTTTCTACTTGTTTACTATTGGGGAACCTCCTGAGATGCCTGTGTTGGCACTTGCTGGCAGCAGGAGCTTCCTTTTCCTGCCCTCGGAGCTACCCCCTCCTGGGTGCTATTCTTGCTCAAACCCTCAGGCGCAGGCTGGGGGATGGGCATGTCCGCCCTCATCCCTGCCCCAACTAACTGTGACCCGAGCAGGAGGAGGGCACACTGACCAGTGGACCCCAGAAACCTCATGTGCCTAAATCGTCCCTCTGTGTATACTGCAGTGCCAGCCTGCCTACCTCCGATGGTCCTCAGGAGCCTTCTCTGTGCCAGACTATTCCAGGCACAGGCACAGTGCCGACTAGCAGAGAGGCCTTCAGCCCTGCACGAGGGAGATGAGCAGTGAGGTGGTCACGGGAAGGAGCCATAAGGGCCTTGATGGGGGAATCCCATGGTTCACGGAGGCCCAGAGAGGCATGTAGTGGGGAGGAGGAAGGGTATCAGGGAGGCCCTCTGGGAAATGACTTCTTAAGGGGATTGAGGCTGGGTTCCAACTTGTGCAAAGGCCAGGAGTGAGAAGGTCATGCCTGTTACGGCAACTGCAAGTTCAGCTGGAGTATAAAGTGAGGGGGTTGGGAAGAGTCTTGCATGAGTCTGGGGGCTAGGCATACTTTAGCCTCTTGGAATTGCGGACTTGATCCTAAGGGGGCACCCCTTAGGGAATGATTCTCTGCATGGAGATGGTGGGCAGACACTTGGTTTAATAAGATCATTCTAGCTCCAGGGTAAAGAATGGCTGCAAGGAGAGGGCAGGAGACGGGGACAGTATCAGTGGGACAGAGACGTAAGGGTAACAGACTTTCAGAATTGAAGGTGACGTGTGTAAAATGCACACAGTAGATGAATCTTAGGTGTGCAGTGAGATGTTTTAGTGGAACCGCCACCCAGACAACACAGAACACTTCCAGACACTACTACCCCCTCCCGGCCCTGGGAAAATTCCCTCATGACTGTCTCCAGTATATGCCCTTTTCCACCCCCTGGGTAATCACGATTCTGACTTGTATCATCACCGATTGGGTTTGCCTTTTCTTCAACTTCATTCACATGTAATCTTGTTTCTGGCTTCTGTCACTCACCATGCTATCAGTGAGAACCATCTGTGTCGTGTGTATCCAGGAGCTCGTTTTTTTTTTTTTTCCCCCTCGGTGTAGAATGACACATTCAGCAAGCATTTACCACTGTTCTAAGAACCTGACATGGATTGATTCACATAAACGTCCCAACCCTATTCGGTTGTAAGACAAATTGAAAACCCAGAGAAGTTAAGGAACTTGCCCAACATCACCCAGCCAACTGATAGCCACTCCAGGGTTCAAATGTGAGCAGTATGGTTCTGGAGCCGAGGTTCTCTTCACACTCTGCTGGGCAGCCTCTGTGATACCTGCCATGTCGGTGCCTGGCCTTGTGTGGATTGAATGAGCTAATGTGTACTTACAGGACTGGGTGACTGGATGTGGATGGAGGGCGACAGGAAGGAGTTGAGGATGACTGCAGGTTTCTGGCTTGAGTAACTGGGTGGGTGGCAGTGCTGTTACTAAGATAGGGAACACAGGAAGAGGAACAGATGGCATGGGGAGGTGGGGAACAGAGACAAGGGGTTCGATATGGGGCCTGCAGAATTTTATGTTTCTAAGGGGTGGCCAGGCAGAGACCAAGTGAGCATTTGGTTTGAGGGAGTCTTTGGCTTAGGTGTGTGACTAGGAAGACATTCAGCACCCTTTAGGCAGCATCTGGAGTTGGGGAAGAGATGGGATCTCACAGTGGGATTGTGGTAAGGACAAGATCCTTGGGTGTGGTTTGTCGTGTGTGTTTCTGTGTCTGGGTGCCTCTGAGTTCTGCGCGTGCGCTAGCGTGTGTGTGTGTGTGTGTGTGTGTGTGTGTGCGTGTGTGCGTGCGCGCGCGCGCGCGTGCACACATGCATCTACCTCTGGGCCATGAGTTCCCCCATCTCCTGGGAGAGTCTTCAGGTCAGCTGAGAGCTGGGTTGTTTTTGTTTGTGGTTTGACCCTGGGAGAGGTGGGGGGGTGCCAGGCCTGAGAAACTATCTGCTGAGAAGCCCCCGGAAACACCTGTGCGTCCTCTTCCCCTGGGCTCAGCATTGTTGGAGGGTTGGCAAGTCGCGGAGCTTCTCTTGCTGCTCTGGTGCCTGTGAGGAGAGGCTGTCCCTGGGATGAATTTTACCCAGTAAGTTGGTTTGACAGCACACTGCCTAAGTCTGGGATCCAGGGACTTCGTGGGAGGCTAGGCCAAGGGGTGTTTCGAAAGGACACCTGAGCAGGGGAGATTGCCAGCCTTCTGGTTGGCTTTTCCTGTTCGCTGTCGTTTCCTGTGCTGCGGTGGGGGAGGGGCTCCCAGCACTGGGGCCTCTGCGCTGCCGTTTCCCCTTCCTCCTGGTGGCCTCCTGGGGCCCAGCCCTGAGTGCTCACTGGGTATCTGGGCTCAGCCCTAAGGACCAAGTCCTTTGGGGATTCTCGAACAGTGGAAGAGGCTGTCAGGAGAAACCCCAAGTCCCCTTCCCTCACGTGAGGCCAGCCAGGCTGTGAGAATCTCTGGTTGCTCTACTGAGGAGGGCTGAGACCCTTAAAGGGGAGACACAGCCAGCGGTGTGTCCTGGGGTGCTCCAGGTCACCCGACTGCAGACAGGAGGAGCATGGAACCTCAGCGTGGCCGGTCAGTTGCACTCCAAGAGGGTTTTTGTTTTTTAAGGGCAGAGTATACTTTCCTTTGAAAGTTAATTCAAACAGGGTTAGAAATTGGAGTGGAAGGCAAGAAGAAGGTGAATTTTGAAGATCAAACAGGAGATATTAAAGAGCCACGAAGCCCAGGTGGCTCTGGTCCCACAGTCAGGCCTGGAGGTAGGGGACTTCTCCTGTGGGCGGGGGTTTCTAAGGGAAAGTCTGAGCAGCTCCATCACGGGAAAGTTGTGTGTTGGAAATCAGGGGTGGTGTCCAAGCCAGCCTGTTCCCTGGAGTGCCCTGGTCGGCCTGGCCCTGAGTGAGGGCCTGTCACCAGTGTGTGCAGGGCGGCGTGTCTGTGGGTGTGCTGGGAGGGAGGAGGGGGAGGCAGCCACTGTACGAGGGCTGTGCAGGCTGTCGGCATGCACCCGGCCTCACACACACAAAGGCACACAGATGCAGCCGTGTGAATCACCCAGCCAGTGAGTCAGCCCCCGGGATTCCTGCGGGGGAATGAGCGAGGCCAGGCTGAGGTCTGTCGGCCCATCTGTTGGTCTGGTGTGTGTGTGTGTGTAGGTGGGTTACAGTAGGTAGTAAAGGGGAAAACTTCGTTGGTGCAAGTCTGCAAGCGCCAGGGTGAGGGTTTGAACCTCAGGGCTCCATCCAGTGCAAGGCAGCCTCCTGGAGTCCTGGGCATCCTTGGGGGGGTGGTGGGAGAGGCGATGACTGGGCCTGGGTGCCCACCTCCTGCCCTCAGGCCTGCACCTAGAGCTCTCCCGTTCTCATTCCAGGCTGGCTGTGCCCAGGCCCCAGAGCACCCTCGCCACCATGACCGGGCTGCTGAAGCGGAAGTTTGACCAGCTGGATGAGGACTTGTCCTCGCTCTGCTCGTCCTCCTCCTTGTCCTCCTTGGGCCACCACTCCCCTTCCTGCTCCCCCAGCTCCTCGGTTTCCCCGGCCTGGGACTCGGATGAGGAGAGCCCTTGGGATCAGCTGCCCTTGCCTGACCGTGACTTCTGTGGCCCCCGAAGTTTCACTCGTGAGTCTCTCTGCCCTGGGTACCCCATCGCACCCCTCTCTCCTTCCTCAAGATGAAATCGGGGGCGGCCCTGATGAAGTCGTCCCGGCCTCTGGAGGTTGTGTGCCCCCCGGCTTCAGCTTCCCTGCCTGCTCCCCAGCTCATCCACTTCCTGTCCTACAGAGGTCACTTGGGAATGCCGGCTCCAGCGGCATTCACCTTTGACCTTGGGACTCTCCAGCTTGGAGTCATCACGTTCAGGGCAGGGCTCCTTGGTGGCCCCAGGGCCTTCCCGCCCAGCTCTGCCCCTCAGTTCCAGTTTCGTTTCTCCCAACTGGCTCCCTGTCCTCTAGCAGCTGCCCTGCCCAAGTCCCACACCCCATGCTTCTGTGCTGCGGGGCCTGTCAGGCCGGTCCCTCACCTGGCAAAATGCTGTTTGGCTTTGCTTGAATGCAGTGAGAAGGTTTTTTCCCCAGTTAGTTTTTTAAGTTTACATGATTCTGATTTCAAACTGACAAAGAGGCCCTAGAGTGTTTCTCCACCTTATTTGTCATTATTGCACCCCCTCAACACCAAGGAGCACATGGAGACATTTCTTCTCTGATGACCCCACCATGATGTCTAAACACCACAGATATGTCTATTTATGGACTATATGCAGAGCTGTACACTATACGTGAAAAAGTATAGTTTTTAGCAGATACAGTCTAATAGTACATTAACTGACTCAAGTACTATGGGTTTACTGTAGAAATACAAGGATGCTTTAATACTGTAAAATCTAATCATATAAATTTACCAAATGACTGTGTCAGAGGAGGAAAAATATGAGAGCTGCTGTTTGATAACATGTAATATTCCTTCTGGCAAAAGGAGAAGAGGATAGCAGAGGATGAGATGGTTAGATAGCATCACTGAGTCAGTGGACATGAATTTGAGCAAACTCCAGGAGATAGAGAAGGACAGGGAAGCTTGGCGTATTGCAGTCCATGGAGTCGCAAAGAGCTGGACACGGCTTAGTGACTGAACAACAACTACAACAACAATATTCCTTCTAGAAAAAACCCTTAGTATGATAAGAATAAGTAAATTCTGCCCTAAATGATAAAAAATACATGTTTCAACCCAAAACCATGTATTAGGATTGACGAGGAAACAATGGAAACAGCCCCACTAAGTCAGGAACCAGCTGGGGGCACTGTCTGTCACCACCGTTTGTTAACATCATTCAGGAAGTGCTAGCCAATTCAGTTAGTAAAGAAAATGAGAATTAAATACACTAGATTAGAACAGGCAAAAGGCCATGATTTGCAGGTGGTCGACTACATCATAAATTCAAGAACAGGTATATAGAAAACCTATTAGGAGGAAATTCCCTCAGATAGCTGGGTACAAAATTAATATTTAAGTCTAAATATACAGCATTGCCAAGGTTTGATGGTAACTTCTTATGGTTCAAACTAATAAAATCAGTAGTATACAAATATATGTATCGAATATGCCAATACATTGCTTACTAACTGACATACTTAATAACTTATAAACAGTAGTAGACCTTTCTGAGCTTGTTGCAAAATGCAGAAGTGATAAGGGAAAAGCTTAATATACTTTTGATTTCATAAACCATAGAAATTATTTTGTAAAACCCCACAAGCAAAAATAACTAAAATATTTGTACAAATAGGTTAGACTGGTTCAGTTCAGTTCAGTTCAGTCGCTCAGTCCTGTCTGACTCTTTGCGACCCCATGAATCGCAGCACGCCAGGCCTCCCTGTCCATCACCAACTCCCGGAGTTCACTCAGACTCACGTCCGAGTCAGTGATGCCATCCAGCCATCTCATCCTCTGCCATCCCCTTCTCCTCCTGCCTTCAATCCCTCCCAGCATCAGAGCCTTTTCCAGTGAGTCAACTCTTCGTATGAGGTGGCCGAAGTACTGGAGTTTCAGCTTT